>NC_047018.1:8419778-9126028 GCF_902652985.1 Pecten maximus | reverse complement strand
TTTTTGGGGGGAAAAATTTTAAAAAAAAAATTTTTTTTTTTAAAAAAAAAGGTTTTAAAAGGGGGAAAAGGGGGGAAAAAAAATTTTTTTATAAATTTGGGCCGGGGGGTTTTTTTTTCCGGGGCCCCTTTTTTTAAAATTTTTTTTAATTTTCCCCCTTTTTTTAAAGGGGGGGTTTTTTTTAAAAAGGTTTTGGGTTTTTAAAAAAATTTTTTTTTTTTTTTTTTTTTAAAAAAAATTTTTTTTTTTTTTAAAATTTAAAATTTTCCAAAAAAGGGGGGTTTTTTTTAAAATTTTAAAAGGGTTTTAAAATTTTTTTTTTAACTCCCGCCCCCCAACCCCCCCCCCTTTTTATTTTCCCCCCCCCCCCCTTTTGGGTTTTTTTTTCCCCCCCCCCCCCTTTTTTAAAAAAAATTTTTAAAAAAAACCCCCCCCTAAAAATTTAAAAAAAAAAAACCCAAAAAAAAAAAAAAAATTTAAAAATTTTCCCCCTTTTGGCAAAATTAATTTTTAAAAAACCCCCCAAAATTAGTTATTTGGTTTTTAAAAATTTTTTTTTAAAAAAATTTTTTAAAAAATTTTTGGGGGTTTTTTTTTTTTAAATTTTTGTAAAATTTTTAAAAAAAAATTTTTTTAAAAAAACCCCCCCCCCTTTTTCCAAATTTTTTAAAAAAAAAAATTTTTTTTTCCCCCAAAAAATTTTCTTAAAAAATTTTTTTTTTTTTAAAAAAAAGGGAAAAAAAAAAAAAAAAAATTTTTTTTTTTTTTTTTTTTTGGTTTGGGAAAATTTTTTTTTTTTTATTTTTTGGGGTTTTTTTTTTTAAATTTGGGGGTTTTTTTTTTTTTTTTTTTTCCCCTTTTTTTAAAAAAAAAAAAAATTTTTTTAAAAAAAAAAAAAAAAATTTTTTAAATATTAAAAAAAAATTTCCCATCCCCCTTTTTTTTTTAAAAAATTTTTTTTTAAAAAAATTTTTTTTTAAAATTTTTTTGGTTTTAAAAAAACCCCTTTTTAAAAGGAAAAAAAAAAAAAAAACCAAAAATTTTGGAAACCCCCCCTTTTTTTTTTTTCCTTTTTTTTAAATTTTGTTTTTCCCAAATTTTTTAAAAAATTTTTTTTTTTTTAACAAAAAATTTTAAAAAAAAAAAAATTTTTAAAAATTTTTTTAAAATTTTAAAAAAAAACCCTTTTAAAAAAGGTTTAAAAATTTTTTTGGGGGGGAAAAAAAAAAATTTTTTTTTCCCCCAAAAAAAAATTTTAAATTAAAAAAAAAAAAAAAAATTTTTTAAAATTTTTTTAAAAAAAATTTTTTTAAACCAAACCCAAAAAACCCCAAAAGGGGCCCCTTAAAAAAAAATTTTTTTTTAAAAAAAGCCCTTTTTTTTTTAAAAAATTTTTGGGGGGGGTTTTTTTTTTTAAAAAAAAAATTTTTTTTTAAAAAAAAAAAAAATTTTTTTTTTTTGGGGGAAAATTTTAAAATTTTCCAAAAAAATTTTTTGGTTTTTTTTGGGTTTTTTTTTATTCCCCCTTTTTTTAAAAATTTTTGAAAGGGGTTTTTAAAAATTTTTAAAAATTTTTTAAAACCTTTTTTTTTTTTTTAAAAAGGGGAAAAAAAAGGGGGGGGAAAAACCCGTTTTGGGGTTTAAACCCCCCCCTGGGAAAAACCCTTTTTTAAAAAAAAAAAGGGAAAAAACCCCCGGGGGAAACCCCGGGGGGAAAAATTTTTTTAAAAATTTTTTTTGTTTTTAAAAAAAAAATTTAATTCCCGGTTTTTTTTTTAAAAATTTTTTTTTTAAAATTTTTTTTTAAACCCGGGTTTTTTAAAAAAAAAAATTAAAAAATTTTTTTTAAAAAGGGGAAAAAATTTTTAAAAAATTAAAAAATTTTTTTTTTTTTCCTTTTTTTTTTTAAAAAAATTTTAAAAATTTTTAAAAACCCAAAAAAAAAAAAAATTTTAAAAAAAAGGGGGTTTTTTTTTTAAAAAAAAAGGGGGTTTTTAAAAAAAAAAAAAAAAAGGGGTTTTTTTTAAAAAATTTTGGGGGTTTTTTAATTTCCCTTTTTAAAAATTAAATTTTTTTTAAAATTTTTTTAAAAATTTTTTAAAAAATTTTTTTTTTTTGGGGTTTTTGGGGAAAAAAAAATTTTTTAAAATTTTTTTAAAATTTTTAAAATTTTTTTATTAAATTTAAAAAAAAAAATTTTTAAAAAAAAGGGAAAAAAAACCCTTTTTTTTTTTGGGGAAAAAAATTTTTTTTTTGGGGGAAAAAAAAAATTTTTTTTTTAAAAAAACTTTTTAAAAAAATTTTGAAAAAATTTTTTTAAAAATTTTTTTTTTTAAAAAAAGGGGGGGAAATTTTTTAAAATTTTGGGGAAAAAAAAATTTTTCCCTTTTTTAAAAATTTTTTTTAAAATTTTTTTAAAATTTTTGGGGAAAAAAATTTTTTTTTTTTTTTTTTTTTAAAAAAATTTTAAAAATTTTTTTTTTGGGTTTTTTGGGAAAAACCCTTTTTTTTTTTTTTTCCCCTTTTTTTTTTTAAAAATTTTTTTTTTAAAATTTTTTTTTTTTTTAAAAAAAATTTTTTTGGGGGGGGGAAAAAAAAATTTTTTTTAAAAATTTTTTTTTTTTTAAAAAAAAATTTTTTAAACCTTTTTTTTTTTAAAAAAATTTTTTAAAAAATTTTTTTTTTTTTTAAAATTTTTTTTTTTTTTTTTTTTCCAATTTTTTTTAAAAAAAATTTTTTTTGGGGGGAAAAAAATTTTTTAAAAATTTTTTTAAAAAATTTTTTTTTTTTTTTTCCTTTTTTTAAAAAAGGGGAAATTTAAAAATCTTTTTTAAAAAAAAAAGTGGGTTTTTTAAAATTTGTTTTTTTTTTTAAATTTTTTAAAAAATTTTAATTTAAAACCCCTTTTTTTAAAAAATCTTTTTTTGGAAAAAAATTTTTTTTTTAAAAAAAAAAAATTTAAAAAAAACCCCAAAAAAGGGGTTTAAAATTTTTTTAAAAACCCTTTTTTTTTTAAAAAAAAAATTTTAAAAATTTTTTTTTTCCCCAAAAAAAAATTTTTTTTTTAAAAAATTTTTTTTTAAAATTTTTTTCAACCCCTTTTTTTTTTTTTTTTCCCCCCCCCTTTTTTTTAAAAATGGGAAAATTTTTTTCCCCCCAAAAAAAAAAAAAACCCTTTTTTTTTTTCCCCCTTTTTTTAAAACCCTTTTTTTTCCTTTTTTTAAAAAAAATTTAAAATTTAAAAAAAATTTTTGTAAAAAAAATTTTAAAAATTTTTTTTTTAAAAAAAATTTTTTTTTTTTTTTTTAAAAATTTTTTTTCCCCCCCAAAAACCCGGGCAAACCCCTTTAAAAACCAAAAAATTTTTAATTTAAAAATTTTTTGAAAATTTTTAAAAAAAAAAAATTACCCCCCTTTTTTTTTTTTTTTTTAAAAAAAAAAAAATAAAAAATTTTTTAAAAAAAAAAAAAAATTTTTTTTTTTTTAAAAATTTTTTTTTTTTCCAGTTTTTTTTTCCCTTAAAAAAAAATTCCCCTTTTTTTTGGGCCCAAAAACCCCCCCCCCCCAAAAATTTTTCCCCCCCCCCCTTTTTCCCCCTTTTTTTCCCCCCGGGCCCCAAACCCCCGGGAAAAAAGAAAAATGAAAAATTTTAAAAAAATTTTTTTTTTTAAAAAAAAAAAAATTTTTCCCCCTTAAAAATTTAAAAAAAATTTTGGGAAAAAATTTTCCTTTTTTTCCTTTTTTGGAAAAATTTTTTTTAAAAATTTTAAAAATTTTTAAAATTTTAAAAAAAAATTTCCCCTTTTTTTTCAATTTCCCTTTTTTTTTTTTTTTTTTTTGGTTTTTCCCTTTTTTTCCCAAAAAAAAAATTTTTTAAAAATTTTTTTTTTCCAAAAAAACCCCCCCCCAAAAAAAAAAAAATTTTTTTAGGGGTTTTTTTGGCAAAACCCCCCCCTAAATTTCCCCTTTAAAATTTTTTAAAAAAATTTAAAAAATTTTTTTTCCCCAATTTAAAAAAAAAAATTTTTTTTTTTTTGGGAAATTTTTTTTTTAAAAAAAAATTTTTTTTTTAAAGGAAATTTTTTAAAAAAAAAAAATTAAATTTTTTAAAAATTTTTTTTTTTAAAAATTTTTTTAAAATTTTTTTTCCCAAAAGAAAAATTTTTTTTTTTAAAAAAAAAAAAACCCCAAAAATTTTTTTTTTTTTTTTTCCCCCCCCCCTTTTTTTTTTTAAAAAAAAGGTTTTTTTTTTTTTAAAATTTTTTAAAAAGGGGCCCTTTTTTTCCCCCGGTTTTCCCCCCCCTTTTTAAATTTAAAACCCTTTTTTTTTAAAAAAAACCCCCCCCTTTTTTTCCCCCAAAAAAAAAAGGAAAAAAATTTTTTTGGAACCTTTTTTTTTTAAATTTTTTTTCAAAAATTTTTTTTAAAACCCCTTTTTTAAACCCCCTTGGGTTTTAAAAAAAAAAATTTTTTAAAAAAAAAATTTTTTTTTTCCAAAAATTCCTTTTTTTTTTTTTTTTAATTAAAAAAACAATTTTTAAAAATTTTTTTTTTCCCTATAAATTTTTTTTTTGGGGGGGTTTTTTCCCCCCTTTTTTTTTTCTTTAAAAAAAAAAAAAATCAAAAATTTTTTTTAAAAAAACTTAAAAAAACCCAAAATTTTTTTTCCCGGGGAAAACCCTTTTTTTTTTTAAAATTTTTTTTTTAATTTTTTTCTTTTTTTTTTTGGGGGAAAAAAAAATTCCCGGGTTTTTAAAAAAAAATTTTTTTTTTAAAAAAATTTTTTTTCCCCCCCTTTTTTTTAAAAAAAACCCCTTTTTTTTTTTTTTAAAAAAAATTTTTTTTTTAAAAACCCAAAAAAGGGAATTTTAAAAGGGCCTTGGGGGTTTTTTTCCCCCCCCCCACCCCCCCTTTTTTTTTTTTCCTTTTTTTTTTTAAAGGGTTTTTAAAAAAGGAAAAATTTTTTTTTTTTTGTTTTAAATTTTTTTAATCCCCAAACCCCGTTTTTTTTCCCCCCCCTTTTTTTTTTAAAAAATTTTTAAAATTTCCCCCTTTTAGGGTTTTTAAAATTCCCCGGGAAAACCCCCCCCCAAAAAAACCCCCCCAAAAAATTTTTCCCCCCAAAAAATTTTTAAAAAATTTTTTTCCTTTAAAAAAATTTAAAAAGGGTTTAAAAAATTTTAATTTTTTTAAAAAACAAATTTGGGGTTTTTTTTTTAAAAAAAAAAAAAAAAAAATTCCTTTGGGTCTTTAAAAAAAAAATAAAAATTTTTTCCCCCAAATTTTTTTTTTTTTTCCCCCCCCCCCCCCCCCTTTTTTTTCCCCCAAAACTTTAAAGTTAAAAAAATTTAAAGGTTTTAAAAAGGGGAACCCTTTTTTTTCCCCCCCCCCAAAACCCCAAAAAAAAAATTTTAAAAAAAGAAAAAAACCCCCTTTTTTTAAAATTTTTTTAAAAAAACCCTTTTTCCCAAAAAAAAAAAAATTCCCCCAAAAATTTTTCCTTTTCCCCCAAAATTTTCCCCCTTTTCTTTTGGGGGAATTTTTTTTTTTTTTGGGAAAGGGGGAAAAAAAAAAATTTTTTTTTTTAAAATTTCCCCCCTTTTTTTCCCTTTTCCCCTTTTTTTTTTTTTTTAAAACCCTTTTTAAAACCCCTTTTTTTTTTTCCCTTTTTTCCCCTTTTTTTTTTAAATTTTTTTTTTTTTGGTTTTTTGGGGGGCGATTCGTTAATGATACAGACCATCTGTGCATAGCTAGTCTTGTCCTAGTTTTTATGTTAACCGTATGTATGTATATACCTGCTTCTGGATTCACTGATCCCTCAGTTTGTGTTTTCCTTTTCTTTGTTTCTGGTTCATCTGTTTCAAATATGGAATCAACATCCAGTAAGTTTTGATCCATCTCTGTCCACTTGCCACTCTTTCCTCTATAGTCACCAATACCAGCTGATGTAGAAATCCCAGCACCTGGACATTGAATTTTATAAACCAATATATATATGACAGATATCTAGGGTCTAGTAAGTAATAACGACGGTATAAACCAATATAGGTACTGGATCCTAACAAACAAATGTTGGATGCGTATTACTAGAAATAGATACATGTATATGCTTTATATGACCTGATCCAAATTAAGTGCTGTCAGAAGAGTTGCAGAATAAATTTAATAAGGCTTACGTATACCGACACATTTCTTTTACACTATCCCCCCCCCCCCCCCCCCAAAAAAATCCCCTTTTTCAAACCGAGTAACTCCTGACCCAATCTCCCAGTTAGAATAGAACCGTGTTACACATACCAGAGACCTATAGGCCTATACTAGTAAGTCTCTGCACATACCAAGACTAAAACTACAGATAAGCTTACCTGTAAAAGCAACACAGTGTTTGCTTGATGTTATCATTTGAGCAACTCGCTTTGCTTCGCTGCATAAATGTTGGAGAGAATCAAACTGCTCAAAAGATTTTTTGGCCTCCTTCACTAGAATCTTCTCCTGTTGTGACATGTTGGGTCCATCTTTTTTCTTTGTGCGAGAACGTGACAGCTTCAAAACATCATTCCAACAATCTTTGTGAAACTTTGCCTCTCCGTCTGTTCTCCAATTTATGCTAAGTTTTGATCCGTCTATTGTCTTCTTTGGTAGTACAGTTTTAACCTCGATTCTACATTCAGATTCATTCAATGAACCAGTTTTACAACTCTTAAACGAACAGCTCATTTTCGACATCAAATCTTTTTGCTATATTGCAGTAACAATTGCAATCTATTATTAGAATTCACATCATCCCGCACTAATAATAGACCGAATCAATTTCCTACTTACCAACTTCACATTCATTTGCCTGTATTACAAACTCTTTACTGATCCTGAGCTTATCTACTTTTGTGACTGTCGTAAAATTAAATAAGATTCAATAATCACTGCTACAATATTTGTTAAGATTTTAGTTAGACAAAAACTTAGAAAATAACACAATATTATAGCATTGATAGTTCATTAATTTAAAGTCTTTGATTCACAAATATATCGAAACTTGTCGTAAAATTGTGTACTATTAACTACTTTACGTCAGTAATGGTTCGCACGTGGATTTGTTGATAGGATGGTTTTCTATGATCGATTGTCGATGATTGCAATCATTTGAAGATAACGTCATCAAGATAGTTGGTTATATGGTTCTTTAATACACACAACATGCCAGTTGCCAGTAAAATCTTCGAGGGATACCGGGCTCTTGGATTTGTCAGCAATCATGTTCCCCTTGCTGTCCGGTATCACAAAAAGCACAAGGAAAACTATGTTGTCACATGTGTCGGGAAATCGTATCACGTATATAACGTATGTATGCCAATCCACAATTGCTATCTACATGTACAGGTGTTTGAATAGAGACCATTTTGTTTTCCGCCGTAGTCAACTACAAACGACCACAGAGCCAGAGGAGACATGATATATAGAGCTATACAAATATGATAGAGAAATAATATTCTTTGGCTCAGGAGGTAGAGCCTAGAGGCGAGGATTATATATTATATCTATGTGTAATGTAAATATTTATATATATATTATGCCAGAGACTCGGGTTAGATTTCTGTAGGGGTTACTCTGCAGGAATATGTTATGATTTCAATTATCTTCTGCAAGTCTAATACAGGGTTTCTTCCCAGCAAAGCTATATATCTGCAATTTTAACTCTGAAAGTGAACACCCTCTATCATCACTAGGCTAAAGGAGAAATTCATAATATTGCCAAAAGCTAGTAATTAAGCAGTAATATAAGGCACGACTTTTGACACTACTCCCCTAACAAATTCTTCAACCCTGCAGACAATTCACAGATATATCTCAACCAGCAGGATTCACTTTCTTTGTATAATTTTTGAATTCTATTTTCAGGTTTCAAAACTTGGGATAGTTTGTGTTAGTAAGTATATATATATATATATAGATCCAGATTAATTTATCATATTTCATATATCACTTTATGCCATACTATATGGTGTCCGTTGTCTGGCGTCCGGCATCCATCTGTCAACAATTGACTTCTTCCTCATAATATAACCTCTAATTGAAATTAAACAAAACTTGACTGATAGTATCGTTTGGAGGTAGGGATTCAAAATTGTACAAATGGTGGGGCTGACTCCCTGGGGACCTGAGGGTGATACCAAAGGGGTCAATTTGGCTAAATTAATATAAATGACTTCTTCTCTGAAACTAAGCAATGGATATCACTCATATTTGACTGGAAGCACCCTTATGGGGTAGGGATTCAAAATTGTACAAATGGTGGGGCTGACCCCCAGGTGGTGTGCAGGGCGGGCCAAAAGGGGTCACTTTGGCAATATTGATTTAACAACTTCTCTGCAACTAAGCAATGTATGATCATTATACTTTCGTGGTAACATCCCTAGGGGGCTGGGATTCAAATTTATACAAATAATAGGGCTGACCCCCAAGGGCCTGAGGGGTGGGGCCAAAAGGGATCAATTTGTCTATATTATACTAGTATTGCTACAAACAATTCTCAGGAAGTAAGCAATGGATATCACTCATATTTGACTTGTAGTGGCATCCCTAGGGAGTGGGGATTCAAAAAGCTACAAATGGCCCAGCTGAGGGGCAGGGCCAAAAGGGAGCAGTTTGGCTATTATTGCTATGAACCACTTTTTGTATTTTTGAAACCGTCAAGATTCCCACCCCATAACCATATTTATATCATTGCTGGGCACCAATTGCAAGAGATAAACACAATCCTGTTGTAAAAATAGTCCCTGGAGTTTTTCCCTACCCCTATAGGGACTTAGTTTATTTGTTATATATTTGAAACTGTTTATATAATTAGATCCCCACCCTATAACCATATATAGCATTGTTCGACATGAAGAGTTTTTCTCTAACCCTAGGGACTTTGTTTCTTTGTTATATATATTCAAAACTGTTTAGATCCCCACCCTTAGAATTGTTGGACATAAAAAGATATATACAAGATATATACAATCATAATGTAAGAATATTCCCAGAGGTCTTTAATTTCCCAACCCGGAGGGACTTGATTTTGTTATATCTTTGAAACTGTTTAGATCCCCACCCTATATGCTGGACATCAAGGGATAAACACAATCCTGATGTAAAGATAGGCCCTGCATGCCAAGGGTCTTTTTCCCACCCCTAAAGATTTATAATTAGTTTCTTTGTGGTATCTTTGAAATGTTGAGATCCTGACCCCAAAATCATATTCAGCATAACCATTGCTGGTCATAAAGAGATAAACATAATCCTGATATAAAAATAAGCTGAGGAGTCTTTCCCCACCCCAAAGGACTTCGTTTCTTTAAACACAATCATGTTGGAAAGAGAATCCCTGGGGTATTTTCACACCCTACCGAGTCTGTGAGATCCCTTCTCCATAACCATAGCAGGTAAAAAACCAGGTGAGCGATACAGGTCCTCTGGGCCTCTTGTTTCTTACAATTGTGTTTATTGCCTAGTTTGTATACCTCCTGAACTCATATGATATATATATTTGGTAAATTGTGAAAAAAACACCTGATAGTTGTTAATATATATCTGAATGCTTTAAAGTATTTGTATTTGTATGCTTTTAATGTATTTACATATTGTCATTTATACATACATAATTTACATGTTGTTTTGCTGTGACACATAGGTTATTGTTTAAGCTGAATTTTTACAGTTTTTTTATAAATTTGTTTTATCTGAATGTTTTTTTTGTTTTTAGGTGATATCCATCCTGATGAAATAAACTGTATTGCAGTAGATTCCAAATTTGTTTTTACTGGCTGCAAGAATGTGATACGAGCATACACTAGATGGAAACAGGTTTGTACAGGGTATTATTTTCTTCCACCAGTGGGTTTTATTCTTGTTAGAAATTAAAACAAGATACCTAAAAATATACTGTAGCTAGATGACTTGGTTAAAGTTTCAAAGATTGATCAAGATCAGGTGTGGAAAAGAGAACATAAATACAAATGGCATCAAGTTTTCTGACATCATCAAAGATGTCCATGTACATGTATGTGTGACGCAGTGATCAGTGATTTTTTTTTTTTTTTTAGGATTTTTTTAAGACAAGTCTTGAACATCATTTTCAAAATTCTTTCAACGAGTTCTCAAAATATGAATGATGTTAAGTGTACTGAATCACACAGACAAAAGCTGGTTAGCATGCACATGAGTCTAGAACTTGATGGTCTCTGTCTCAAAAATTACTGTTATAAACATAAATATGCTTGTTGCTAAAATGTTTCAAAGTATGCAGTGTAATGTTTTTATTTCTAAAACTATATACATGTATTATAAAAAAAAATAATTTCATAATAAACAATAAATTATGTAATTGTATTCCATAAACTTGGTATTATGTTTTTGATTGAGATTCTTTGATTATTATTTGTTACCTTGTAATTAATACTCTTGTTGGTTTTAGCTGGCATTTACTTACGAAGGTCATGAGAAAGACATCCGCTTGTTGCTACCATTCGGGGAACACCTCGTTTCTGTAGATGCTGACAGTACAGTCAAAGTCTGGGATATGGATGCTGAAGGTAGAAGAGCTAACAGCATATGTTACCTACTGGTCTATTGAGATCAACGTCACAAGTGTCCATATTTAGCCACTTCATTAAATTTGTTCTGTATTTTCTATAGATAACAACAAGAAATGATTTTAAAAGTTAATACATACTGGAACAATTTCCAAATATTGCACTTTGATTTAGTTGTTCATTTCATGTTGAAAGTAAATTATCTCCTAATTCTGTCTCCATGCCATTGTCAACTCATTCTGTCTCCATGCCATTGTCACCTCATTCTGTCTCCATGTCATTGTCACCTCATTCTGTCTCCATGCCATTGTCAACTCATTCTGTCTCCATGTCATTGTCAACTCATTCTGTCTTCATGCCATTGTCAACTCATTCTGTCTCCCTGGCATTGTCTCCTCATTCTGTCTTCATGCCATTGTCACCTCATTCTGTCTCCCTGCCATTGTCAACTCATTCTGTCTCCATGTCATTGTCACCTCATTCTGTCTCCCTGGCATTGTCACCTCATTCTGTCTCCATGCCATTGTCACCTCATTCTGTCTCCATGTCATTGTCACCTCATTCTGTCTCAATGACATTGTCACCTCATTCTGTCTCCATGTCATTGTCACCTCATTCTGTCTCAATGTCATTGTCAACTCATTCTGTCTCCATGGCATTGTCACCTCATTCTGTCTCCATGCCATTGTCACCTCATTCTGTCTTCATGCAATGTCTCCTCATTCTGTCTCCCTGCCATTGTCACCTCATTCTGTCTCCATGTCATTGTCACCTCATTCTGTCTCCATGTCATTGTCACCTCATTCTGTCTTCATGCCATTGTCACCTCATTCTGTCTCCCTGCCATTGTCACCTCATTCTGTCTCCCTGGCATTGTCTCCTCATTTTGTCTCCCTGGCATTGTCACCTCATTCTGTCTCCCTGGCATTGTCAACTCATTCTGTCTCCATGCCATTGTCACCTCATTCTGTCTCCCTAACATTGTCATCTCATTCTGTCTCCATTCCATTGTCACCTCATTTTGTCTCCATGTCATTGTCAACTCATTCTGTCTCCCTGGCATTGTCTCCTCATCCTGTCTCCCTGCCATTGTCACCTCATTCTGTCTCCATGCCATTGTCAACTCATTCTGTCTCCATGTCATTGTCAACTCATTCTGTCTTCATGCCATTGTCAACTCATTCTGTCTCCCTGGCATTGTCTCCTCATTCTGTCTTCATGCCATTGTCACCTCATTCTGTCTCCCTGCCATTGTCAACTCATTCTGTCTCCATGTCATTGTCACCTCATTCTGTCTCCCTGGCATTGTCATCTCATTCTGTCTCCATGGCATTGTCACCTCATTCTGTCTCCCTGCCATTGTCAACTCATTCTGTCTCCATGCCATTGTCACCTCATTCTGTCTCCATGTCATTGTCAACTCATTCTGTCTCCATGTCATTGTCACCTCATTCTGTCTCCATGCCATTGTCACCTCATTCTGTCTTCATGCAATGTCTCCTCATTCTGTCTCCCTGCCATTGTCACCTCATTCTGTCTCCATGTCATTGTCACCTCATTCTGTCTCCATGTCATTGTCACCTCATTCTGTCTTATGCCATTGTCACCTCATTCTGTCTCCCTGCCATTGTCACCTCATTCTGTCTCCCTGGCATTGTCTCCTCATTCTGTCTCCCTGGCATTGTCACCTCATTCTGTCTCCCTGGCATTGTCAACTCATTCTGTCTCCATGCCATTGTCACCTCATTCTGTCTTCATGCAATTGTCTCCTCATTCTGTCTCCATGCCATTGTCACCTCATTCTGTCTCCCTAACATTGTCATCTCATTCTGTCTCCATTCCATTGTCACCTCATTTTGTCTCCATGTCATTGTCACCTCATTCTGTCTCCATGCCATTGTCACCTCATTCTGTCTCCCTGCCATTGTCACCTCATTTTATCTCCCTGGCATTGTCACCTCATTCTGTCTCCATGCCATTGTCACCTCATTCTGTCTCCCTGCCATTGTCACCTCATTCTATCTCCCTGGCATTGTCACCTCATTCTGTCTCAATGACATTGTCACCTCATTCTGTCTCAATGACATTGTCACCTCATTCTGTCTCAATGACATTGTCACCTCATTCTGTCTCCCTGTCATTGTCATCTCATTCTGTCTCCATGCCATTTACACTTCATTCTGGCATTGTCTTTTCATTGTGTTTTTCTGACATTGTTTCTTTTTTGGTCTCCCTGGCATTGCCTCCTAAACAGTTTAAGCTATCATATTTTGACTGTTAGAAACTAATAGCTTTGTATGTTGTTCCTGCTCTATCATTATCAATACATGTTATTGAAACATAATAACCACTGACTATATTTTTTTATTTGGTAGTTGTTTACATGGAGATGACTTTCAACAACAGCACCTTTTGTGTAACAACCTTGATGCATCCAAGCACCTACCTGAACAAGATTCTAATTGGCAGCAAGCAGGGCAAGCTTCAGCTGTGGAACATTCGCTCTGACAAGATGCTTTACATGTTTGAGGGATGGAATGCAGGAATCACAGCTACGGAACAAGTAAACAATCATTCGTAAACTAAACGATTATATCGGTTTTGTATATGAAGTCATTTGACAAAGAAAAGCTTTAATATGGCAGGGTGATCTTTTTTGATGCATCTGAGTGGGATAAAAGTGGATGTAGATATACTATTCAAGCATTATTGATAGAATCCACTGTAGAGAAGAAGAAGAAGAAAAACATCGTTTTTAATATATACCACCTCCTAGAGCCAATTGCACTCAAACCTTTGAGTCTGCCCCTTGTAAAAGAAAAAGAAGAGGAAGAAGAAACTTTCTCAGTTCTTGTATTCGAAATTTTAAGATGTTGAAATAGTATATAAATTATATGTGTCTTCTTACACATCATTAAAATGCTGGTACACAGATGCAGTTCTTTCAATGCACACCTATTAATTTTAATGGAAAGAAAATTTCTGTTTCAGTCTCCGGCTATTGATGTAGTTGCCATTGGGCTGGATGATGGACAAATTATTTTACATAATATCAAATTTGATGAAACAGTGATCAAATTTCGCCAGGACTGGGGCCCAGTCACCAGCATAGGTTTCAGAACAGGTAAGACAGATAAAAACAGTGAAAATATTTCATTTTCGTCATGTGGGTTAATGTTGGGTCCCTTCTCTGCTATACATTCCACAGTCACATTGCTTACAGGTCGTGTGTTGTATCTTCACTGCTTGACACAAAGGCTGCATCTTGTATTCAGTTTATTTTGTTAGTCGAAATATGTAAGTTAGAGCAAGATACCTACATATAGGTTAGAGCAAGTACTAGAAAAGATGTACAAGTAGGTTAGAGCAAGTACTAGAAAAGACGTACATGTAAGTTAGAGCAAGTACCAGAAAAGACGTACAAGTAGGTTAGAGCAAGTACCAGAAAAGATGTACAAGTAGGTTAGAGCAAGTACCAGAAAAGGCGTACAAGTAGGTTAGAGCAAGTACCAGAAAAGATGTACAAGTAGGTTAGAGCAAGTACCAGAAAAGACGTACAAGTAGGTTAGAGCAAGTACCTGAAAAGACGTACATGTAAGTTAGAGCAAGTACCAGAAAGGCCGTACATGTAGGTTAGAGCAAGTACCAGAAAAGAGACCTTGGGTATCAAACAGCCAAATCCACATTAAAAAACCTGTAGAACTTACAGGGAAAAGATAGAATAACTGGTTTATTTTAATATACAGTGATTTTTGTGTTTTTTAAATGCATGTGCAACATTAAGCAGTTTTAAACCCACTTTCTACCATGATACTATATGTGGCACAAAGAAGATATAAGTAATTATCAAATATGACTGTGGATTTATTTCTGCCATTATAATAGTCTATTCATGGTGTTATCTAAAATGAAAAGCAAAGCTGACATTTATGGTGAAATTGAAGCATTGATACTTACAAATACAATTGTACTTATTGTTGTTGAATCAGGTTTGAAAGGTAGATATAAGTAATTATCAAACATATCTGGATTTCATCATCTAGATCTAGAGGTATAGTTATGATGTTTTTTTCACAGAGATAAATGCCAATTTTGACTTAAGATTCATTAAAACCTGTAATTCATGGCAAGGCAGGATATTATTGTTTTCTTGGTTAATAGATATGTTTCTTCAACAGGGTGAATGTTTTGATATTTCATAGTCTGGAGCCTAGTATAATAAAAGTTAAATATGAAAAGTAGGAAATCCCAAGTGAAACAATTAAAACAGTAACTTGTTTTTTAGCTCACCGGTTACGAGTAACCGAGAGCTAATGCTGTCACCCTGGCGTCCGTGTCCGCGTCCCACCCCAAAACTTTAAAGTTTTTGGGGTAAGTTTTTGGAAAGCTTGTAAGTCCAAAAGTCTACACCTCATGCCCTTCTAAATTGGTTTTAATATTCATTAGAGGTATATTAGTGATGTTATGGTAAAATCATGCAGAAAAATCTTGTGATTTTTTCGCATTTTACCATTTTGTGGACTTAACTTTTTTGGCACCAAAACTCACTTTAAAGTTTTGGGGGTGAGTCCAAAAGTATACACCTATCACGCTTCTAATTTGGTTTATACATTCATTAGAGATCCAGGAGTGATGCTGTGGCAAATCATGCAGAAAAAAATTGGCATTTTGGCATTTTACCATTTAGTGGACTTACTTTTTTTTTTGATACAAAAACTCACTTTAAAGATTTTAGGGGTTAGTTTTGAAAAGCTTGTAAGTCCACACCCTTCTTATTTGGTTTATACATCCATTAGAGGTCTAGGAGCAATATTATGTGACATACAATTTCAAAATGACATGCTTATACATACATAAAAAATGAATGCATAGTGTGATTGCTGCCGCCGGTGAGCTTTCGCAATCATTGATTGCACTTGTTTGTGAAGAGAAAATCTATCTTTTGCCAAAAATGTTATGAGAAGGAATGTTTGAAATGATTGTGACATCATTATAAGACAAAGTATTGAGAATTGTGATGTCATCATTGACAATAATATCGTTTCTTATTTTCATATTAAATCCTGACCACTTATCAGTGTTAAAAGAAATGCAAAAAAAAAGTTCAACAGTATAAAAAAAAAATTTCACAGAAAAATCTTCTGTTTTACTTGTTAAAATGTAATGTAGACACTCTGTCCTTTTTTATTACTACATACCTGAATATTGAATGTTGTCAGATGGTCACCCAGTAATGGTAACAGGAAGTGCAGTCGGTCACATGGCATTATGGGACTTGGAGCAAAGGAAGTTGAGTAGCCAGATAAGAGAAGCTCATACAACCTCGGTCACAGGGATGGTGTGTATGGCATCCGAACCGTTAATAGTTACTTCAGCAGCTGACAACTCACTCAAGGTAAGCACTTTCTTCTGAAAGGATATAACGACACACCCTCCCACCACCCTCCTTAAAATGACCCTGTCTGTTGATGGGGCGATAAACCAAGCAAACAAACAAACTGCATGGGTACTCACAAAGTACTTTCTGCAACTTTTTTTCCAAATCTCATAATACAAAATGTAAAGGTTTCACTTGTTGTGCATGATCCATTTTGATACTGATCAGGATAAGATTATCTGAAGAACAAAAAATCAAATCGCATGCAATATGATATGTCAACATATGTACACAACCATTAATACAGGAGAAAAGTAAAAAAAAAATCCATAGAATCAATATTATAGGATGGTGCATGGGGACCTCTGAGGTTTCTTCTTTCACTTAGGTCTGAAGGTTTGGTGCTTCATGTTATTGTTTGTGGTGGTCATGATCCTGTGCCCATTTTAACAGGTATGGATAATGGACATGCCAGATGGTGGAGGTCGTCTGCTAAATCAGAGGTCAGGACATTCGGCTCCACCCAGCAGACTGCGTCATTATGGAAATGACGGCAAAAATATTCTCAGTGCAGGTATTGATTCTGAAAAAAATCATGTTCTTATAACAAGTCTTTATTTTATTGTACAGTTCATTAAAATTTGTTAATAATGTAATGATAACAGTATTATAAGAAATAAAGAGTAATATAAAATTTTGTGGACACAGAGGTAGTTATTTGTTATTTAGTTTTTGGTGTTGTCCTGCACTGAAGCACAATTGATATTTATTTTTTATCCTCTACACAGGTCAAGACAGTACCATGCGCTCATTTTCCACTATTCATGATAAACATTACAAAAGTCTTGGACGAGCCTCGTATAACAAATCCGAGACAAGAAAGACAGGCCTAAAGAAGGACAAACACATGATGCCCTCTGTTACACATTTTGTATCAGGTAATGATATTCAATTATGATAATTTACTTTAAAGGAGTGAGTCCAACGCAATAGCATTCATTGAATATAATGGCGAGAGCTGTTTCCATGTTTTTTTCTCAAAATTAATGTGTCATCAGAGTACAATTTATATTGACATCAAAGACATGTGTTAACATAAAAAATTAGTGACATCATACTTAAGTGCGGATCCAGGATTTCCAAAAGGGGGTGGTCCAGTAATTTAGTGATAATGCGAGCGCCATAGGCGCGAGCAGAATGTTTTTTGGCGAGGGGTCTAGGGGCCACCAAGGCATTTTTTAAGGCTTTAGAAAATTTTCCTCCTCCGAAAAGAGGGTTGGATTTCCTTCCTATAAGTTCTATGTGATTTATTAAATAAATTCTATGGGTGGTACCCCTTAAAGGGACAATTTAGTTAAGTTTGTTTACTTTTTTATCATTTCACAAATTATTTCATGAAAGTGTACTTCAGTTCTCCTTATGAACTATCCTTGGTCACATATTGATACAAGTTTATGTTTTCCATGCGTTTTTTAATTAATTGTAAGGGGGATCATAATCGTATAACCATACGATTTATATGCAAATGAGCAAGTCTACACACTTTGTATACATGTGTGCAAGCACAGCCCCGTCTCGTGACTGTAAACAACATTGGTTTGCATTTGAAGCTGTTAGCGGATATTTTAACTATAGGTTGCGGGTCTCGTACCAAATGTAGACAGTGAATGGATAAACAAAATATAGATAATTACTGTTAGGACAGCAATATAAGAGATGTGAGTTTTTCGAATGGTTGCGACAACAGTGAAGAAGTTCATACAGTTGCGAGCGAGTTTGCCGAGACTTGACCTAGATCGGCCTACGGAGTAATGTTGAGGTGCGATATTTTTGTTCTGTACAACTTCCATAATCATAATTCCATTCGTACTTGTTATAAGTATTGTTCTGATTACATCATGGATGAAATAAATCACCTAGATTGGTGTTAGCGTTTCGGCCGTATACATGCATGTGTGTACACAATTACATGAACACGAATTCCCGTTCGGTGACCCTGCAATAAACCTGTGTTTGGTCGATTTGAATTGTCAAAAAAATAAATCATCATTGAATCTATCAATTATAATACATGTAACAACGGTTTGCCACGCATGTTGTTAAATCGAAATCCAAAGAAATAAGTGTACATCAGATCTACCGTGTCGTTCACTTACAACCAACTCTGTTCCCGCCAGAGGGCGCAACAAGTTGCACTATATTTGGAGTATAGCTATATTTGACGTGGGCTTTCCCAAAACTTAAACTGACCATAATGGACATTGGCTACGTAGATATTTATTGACCGCAAATGTTTTTGTCTGGATATATGTTTTTTTTAGCGTTTCTGTCTGAATTATAAAAAGCATGCTTGACTAAATTGTCCCTTTAGCAAAACCTGGAGTCCTGAGGTGGGATAAATGTTTTCCTGGAATAGCCCTTATTCAGGATGATCAAATTACCTGTAGATTCCACAAAATCATACATATCTTGAAAATAATACAATATTTTCACAAAGTTTTTTCACAGTATTTTTCATTTTACATTTTTATCAGTCACAGTAAGTAACCATAACAAAATCATATAGAAGTATAGAACCATTAACAATTACACAATGGTGGGCACTAATAACATCTCATTCGTTATTATTGTACTCATGTCCTCATCAGCTCAAGTCATTTAGGGCCAATACGGAATTAGATTTATTCTAACTAGATATGGTGATACGGTATATCAGATATTCATCTGTTGTGTGATGATTACAGTAATTGTTTATATGTTTAATCATCCAAACTTAATTGTTTATAGGTTTAATCATCCAAACTTAATTGTTTATTTGTTTAATCATCCAAACTTGATTATTAATTGTTAAGTCATCATGCATATGGTTGAGTCATGCATATCCTATAGAGCATTAATTACTTATTTGCAAACTACATATTTAATATAGTAATCAATATTGTATATACACAAGGGCCTTTAGAGTCAAATGACAGGTAGCTCACTGACTTCAGGCTACATACACTAAGTACATTATATGTATATATGTATGATCTGTGGAACACTTACTTTCTCATCAATTATTGTGTAATACATTGTTGGAATAGTTGTCTATGGGCTCTCATAGAGCTGTTAATAGGACGTTAAACAAAATAAACCAAACCAAACTCATAGAGCTGGACATAAACCTTCAAGTCTACATATTATACATTGTACAGTTTACACCTTAATTAGATTTCTTTAAGATGTGTTATTCTCAGATTATATAAAGCAGGGAACTTCACAGTTTTAAGTATTAAAATTGATAGTCAGTCTTTGAGGGTGTTTTATAATGAATTATTACGTTTTGATACAGAGTCCAGTCGACAAAGTGACTGGGATAACATTGTTGCATGCCACCGTGGGCTGAGCACAGCGACAACATGGAGCTACCAGAGGTCAACTATGGGTCAGCACAGATTCAGACATGACCGATTCAACAGTCCAGCAATACATGATGCTGTAGCTCAGGTATCTATCTCCTCAGGGTATTCTATTTGAATAGTGTGTCCCTAATGTACAAGTATTTTTGTTAACATTTTCTCTCTCTTTTGCTGTTTTCACTCCATTCCCTTCATTATCTTTTTCAATATGTGATATACCATTACATATATAATGTCTTATTGTCACATTTTGTGCCTGTATCTGTAAATACCCTGTAAACAAGAGGTAGTCAGAAAAGTTCACATGCTGTGCTCTATCAAAACTAAGATAGAATACCTAGTACATTTTTCTGTTACATCTGGTCAGGATGACCTATAGCCATCTTGTTTTGTCTGTCGCCAGGCTCAGTGCATAAGCATTTCACAGTTTTAATCCACCATCTGCAGATTACCTTTAAGGCCCATGAACCTCTTGTTTGTTAATGTATGGGCTAAACAGATATTGATTGTAGTTTAAAGACCACTGCACATCATAATGACATGTGAATGATGCTATTATTTTTTGTATAAATTATCAGATATTGTTATAATATCTTTTTCTTATGCATTAATAAGTTATTTGTTTTTGAATGAAATAACCAATTTTAATTTTAATTTAATACTTTGAAACAAAAAGTAGTACACACTGTATTTGACATCATGTAACTCTCTGTTTGTTATTTTTGTTATGCATGTCAACTATATATTCTGCTGTGCTTTATACTGTACAATTGACATGTAATAAACTCAACGACATATAGATACTGACTTAGATATTATAACAGTGTCCTTCAGGGAAGAAATAAAACTTTTAAGTCATTTTTAGCATATCTGAAATACCCAATGATTCAATATTGGAAATGGACCTGAAGGTATTTCATGTTTTCTTTGACAGAATATGTATATGATAGAATAGATAGTTTATGTAGATATGAAATATATGTTTTGTAGGCTGTTGATATCAGCTGCTGTGGAAACTTTACAGTGATTGGATATAGCACGGGACATGTAGACAAGTATAACCTCCAGTCAGGCATACACAGAGGCAGTTATGGTGATCCAACAGGTGAGGCACAAAGCATAAAAAAATGATGCTGTTTTACATTCGTGTTTTCGTCATTTTGTTTTATCTGTTGTCATACAACATGCATAAACTTCACACATTTCAAACTTCTCAAGTTCTGCTAGTTGGATCAGCTCAGACTTGTCTGAAATTATCCTGAAATGGTGATTGACCAAGTATTGTTACAGTATTTTTAGGAATGGTCTGAAATTCAAGATGGCCACTGTGGCTGCAATATGTCTGATAATATACTGATGCTGTTCTGATAGACTCTGATCCTCACAATGCTGGACTTATGATACATCGTGTGTCACTGGTGAGGTCTACTAATTATTGTTTCAGATGATACATGGCGAGGTCTACTAATGAGGTCTACTAATTATTGTGTTTCAGCACATAACAGTTGTGTACGAGGGGTGGCAATAGATGGTCTCAACCAGGTGCTGATCACAGCTGGTGGTACAGGCGATATCAAATTCTGGAAGTTTAAAGATAGGAAACTCCTGAATTGTCTTCAGCTTAAAAGTCAAATATCACAAATATGTTTACACAAAGAAAGGTAAGCTGTTGATTTTCTCAATAGGTAAAAATACGTTAATTAAGTAATTGTGTGACTTTGATAAATTATTGTAAATGAGAGTGTTTGAGGTGTGTAGAAACAAGTAAAGGCAACATCAGCCTTTATTTTAACAAGTACATACATGTATATTGACTCGTGCTCCATACTCCAGATCATGGCATCAACGTTAAGCAGTCTGCTGTTTGGAGTTTGTGTCGGTACATAACAACATGACACATGTCCACACCGTCACCACCTCTATTTCTCAATTAAATCAGCCTTCATCTTCTTTTATATTTCAGTTCAATGATGGCTGTTTCGCAGGATGACTTTAGTATAATGATAGTGGATATTGACACTAAAAGGGTAGTCAGAACATTTCATGGTCACTCCAACAGCATCACTGATATGGTAAGTGGCTACTGAGTCATTCAGCATCTTCTTTTTTTTGTTTTGACTTAACAATACTCCACAATTTTTTTTATTTAATTGGTCATCATTGATTTCCAATTTGGACAATTAATTCAATTATTTTCAAACTTTTGACAGGCTTTGAATTTTAGTTAATTTAAATTTTGCATTTAGTTCCATATTCTGTCAAAACTTAAGTAGGTACATTTGTACATACAAAAGTGAATGTTTCACAAACATTCTCTGACTACATTTGTGTATATAACTACTGTTTCTAGACCTTCAGTGCTGACTCCAGATGGCTGATCACAGCTGCCATGGACTGCAGTGTGCGTACCTGGGACATGCCAACAGGCAGGTAGGTCAAGGATGGCCAGTATCAGTTGAATTAGCACAACATAATTTTTGTTAAGGTGAACAAGCATTCTGCCTTAAGGTGTTTTACAGATACAGGTACCATATTTGTGGTTTGGAGATGTGATGTTATAGCCTCCCCGCCTGTTATTGTAGGAGTATGTAAGTAGTGTTTCATTGGATTTTGTTTCATTTATCTACTTTGATGATCTGTTTTAGACTTGTTGACTGCTTTGCAGTAGATTTAGCAGTAACATCTTTGTCGATGTCACCGACGGGTGATTTCCTGGTGACGGCCCATGTGGATGATATAGGAGTCTACCTCTGGTCAAACCTCACACTTTTCTCACATGTGGCCCTGAAGCCTCTCCCGACAGACTTTGAACCTCACACTTTGGCTATGCCTGCTACAAGTAAACAGACCTCAGGTACAGTCACAACTTTAATGATCTAACTAACAAATCAAGACTAGTATATTTATTGCATTTGTCAGCCTTCAAGATATAAACTTAATTTTACAACAATTGTGATATAAGTGCTGCCAATTAAAATTCATCACTTGATCTTTTTGGCCTGGTTGGAAGCACATTAGGAGTCTTTCTAAGGGAGAAAAACTGGGCCACCAGACCACCCTTTATACAGCTTTGGACTCATATTGTTCAAGTTTTCATATAAAATAAATGTTCTTATTGTCAAATGTACTTTGTATTGATTAGGACATGTTGATGATGGAGAGGATCTGACAGATGAGGAGGATGTGACAGATTTTAAATCTCCACAACAGATATCTGATGAACTAGTGACCCTGTCACTACTACCAAACTCAAGATGGCAGAACCTTCTCAATCTGGAGACCATCAGGGTAAGGCCAGCTTGTCTGCTTGATTAGATTAACAGTTTCAATCCTTGAAAGTTTTTGTTACAAATTTAGTCTATTAAAGTTGTACTGGAAACCAACTGAATCTTTAGATTGAATGTTTACACAGCCTTTGTGAATAATTAAAAGTCTTGAGATGAAAAATGTAGTAACATTTTGATAGTACAACATTTAAGTCTGTACCTGATTTAATGGAATTGTGTTAAATTTGTAAACCTGTATGATATTGTAAACCTGTATGATATTGTAAACCTGTATGATATTTTATGATGAATTTTACTGAATGATATTTTATGGTAAATTTTACTGACAGGGATTTCTAAACATTCTATCTCATGGGTATGGGAATATCTCCATTGAGCATGTCTTGTTAACGAAAGTTTTGTGTTTTACCTGTAGAGGAAGAATAAGCCCAAGGAGCCCCCAAAAGCTCCCAAGGCCGCACCATTCTTCCTACCCACTGTGGCCGGGTTGGAGTTCAAGTTCGCTGAAGCTGAGGCAGATGAAGACAAGGTAATATCTATAACACTAAGTAAGCTGTGCTTAATTACTAAATTTAATGTTCAAATGTATCTACAGACCATAACAACTCCTTCAAGAACAGTTTCACCTTTTAGACATGACAGCACAATGAAATGAATTTGAACTTTGTCATGCATGTGATTTGATGTTGCTGTATGGATATACATTGTATAGCAAGTATATATTATATATACTGTATATTAATAATTAGTATATAATAATATTAATATTTGACATTGAACTACATGTGATACTGAAGAGCTTGGCTGTTAGAATGTTGCAAGTATGTCAGGTCGTACCGCGGTGGCATTCCAAACAACACTACATGTAAATCTTGTAGATAAGATTATGGATGAAATTTGACAAATGGCAATTATCTATACACTTTCCACAAATGTTATCATATATAGTAAGACTAAATGTTCTAGTAATCTGGACTTTCAGATCACACATCACAAGCATAATCTAGACCTACTAGTGAAATGATTGTGTTTACTTAGATGGAGTCTACTATAAAAGCATATAATTTTGTTGTTAAGTTGTAAAACATTTAGGTACACTTCATATATTGGACAGATAAATTAAAAATCTATAGTGGTAGACAGTTATATGTCAGTATGAAAACCTGTGTGTTAATAACAATGTGTACACTTAATTATTTTGACATGCCTCTGTGACCTATGCTTACCTGTCACTGGCCTTTGTGATGTTGATCAGGTTGTTAGGTCTACCTGTAGTTAACCTGTCCAGTCCTCTAATGGAACTAGTGCTCGAAATTGATCATGATTTTTAGCTCACCTGGACCAAAGGTCCGGTGAGCTTATGCCATGGTGCGGCGTCCGTCGTCCGTCAACATTTGCTTCAAATCGCTACTAGTCAAAAAGTTCCTATTGTATTTTGACTAAATTTGGTCAGAAACATCCTTGGCAAAAGGGGATTAGATTTTGCATAAATGGTGACTCTGACCCCCAAGGGGCCTGAGGGGCGGGGCCCAATAGGGGAAATTGAGGCAATTCCTTTAAATCGCTACTAGTCATAAAGTTATGAATGGATTTGAACCCAATTTGGTCAGAAACATCCTTTGGGGAAGGGGATCAGATTTTGAGTAAATGGTGACTCTGACCCCCAAGGGGCCTGAGGGGCGGGGCCCAATAGGGGAAATTGAGGCAATTCATTTAAATCGCTACTAGTCATAAAATGAATGGATTTGAACCCAATTTAGTCAGAAACATCATTGGGGGAAGGGAAATAGATTTTGCATAAATGGTGACTCTGACCCCCCAGGGGCCAAAGGGGCAGGGCTCCATAGGGGAAATAGAGATAATTCCTTCAAATTGCTACTAGTCAAAAAGTTTCTATTGGATTTTGACCAAATTTGGTCAGAAACCTCCTTGGGAAAAGGGGATCAGATTTTGCATAAATGGTGACTCTGACCCCAAGGGGGCCTGAGGCATGGGGCCCAATAGGGGAAATTGAGGCAATTCCTTTAAATCGCTACTAGTCATAAAGTTATGAATGGATTTGAACCCAATTTGGTCAGAAACATCCTTTGGGGAAGGGGATCAGCTTTTGAGTAAATGGTGACTCTAACGCCCAAGGGGCCTGAGGGGCGGGGCCCAATAGGGGAAATTGAGGCAATTCCTTTAAATTGCTACTAGTCATAAAGTTATGAATGGATTTGAACCCAATTTGGTCAGAAACATTCTTGGAGGAAGGGGAACATATTTTGCATTAATGGTGACTCTGACCCCCGAGGGGCCAAAGGGGCGGGGCCCAATAGGGGAAATTGAGGTAATTCCTTTAAATCGCTACTTGTCGTAAAGTTATGAATGGATTTGAACCCAATTTGGTCAGAAACATTCTTGGAGGAAGGGGAACATATTTTGCATTAATGGTGACTCTGACCCCCGAGGGGCCAAAGGGGCGGGGCCCAATAGGGGAAATAGAGGTAATTCCTTTAAATCGCTACTTGTCATAAAGTTATGAATGGATTTGAACCCAATTTAGTCAGAAACATCCTTTGGGGAAGGGAAACAGATTTTGCATAAATGATGACTCTGGCCCCCGAGGGGCCAAGGGGGCGGGGCTCCATAGGGGAAATAGAGATAATTCCTTCAAATCGCTACTAGTCAAAAAGTTCCTATTGGTTTTTGACCAAATTTGGTCAGAAACCTCCTTGGCAGAAGGGGATCAGATTTTGCATAAATGGTGACTCTGACCCCTAAGGGGCCTGAGGGGCGGGGCCCAATAGGGGAAATTGAGGCAATTCCTTTAAATCGCTACTAGTCATAATGTTATGAATGGATTTGAACCCAATTTGGTCAGAAACATCCTTTGGGGAAGGGGTTCAGATTTTGCATAAATGGTGACTCTGACCCCCAAGGGGCCTGAGGGGCGGGGCCCAATAGGGGAAATTGAGGCAATTCTTTTAAATCGCTACTTGTCATAAAGTTATGAAAGGATTTGAACCCAATTGGGTCAGAAACATTCTTTGGGGAAGGGGAACGGTTTTTGCATAAATGGGGACTCTGACTCCCGAGGGGCCAAAGGGGCAAAGTTATGAATGGATGTTCTAAAATCAATTCTTGAGGTCTTTCAGACCCTTAGAGAGTCTGGACTTCGTCATTTCTTTAAAGCAGTTGGGATCCCCACACCATAACCATATATAGCATTGTTTGAGATTGACAAATAAAACGAATTGAACATGAACATTATTTTGACATTTGGTCTAATCTAACCAGGTGAGCGATACAGGCCCCATGGGCCTCTTGTTTAATTTTCAGTTTAATTTTCATGTCACAAGTTGACAGACCTAGTACTAGCGTTGATTTGCTATTGGCAGACAGGAAAAGTTAGCCAGTTTTGACAGCTTATATCAAAAATCATTCAGGGTACACTTCAATATTGATCAGTTTTCGATATGTAATGGATAGATATGAATAAAGTATTGTTAGAGCAATATACTTGTGTTTCAGGGTACCTCTAAAATCATCAAAGGAAAACTAAAGCCTCTTTCAGCACTTGGCAAAGTGTTAATGCAGGATGCTGAGGATACCAACTGTAAGTGTGAATTTCTATACAAAATAATAATAAATGTATCCTTTATGATTCCATCTATGTAAGGAGGGAACTAAATATGGGGAGCTTCCTGATCTAAAGACTGAGTTGCAGTATGATTACCAAAACAATAAAAAGAAACATAACAGTGAGTTTCAACCTTCTTTATTGTAATATAATTACCCCCCCTTGTAACGAAGTTAGGGGCGGTATACTGGAATCAGCCTGTCTGTCTGTCATCCTATAATCTTGTCCAGACAACTCTTACTAAAGTCATGTTCTCATTTCAACAAAACTTGGTTTGCATGATCAGTATAACACGTAGTTGTGCAACCTGATTTTATTTTACCATGATAAGTATTTTTCAAAATGCTTGCTGGCTTCTGATCAGTTGAGGCTTGTCTGGACAAATTCTACTGAAGTAAAAACCGGATTTTAAAGAAACTTGGTGTTTATGATCATTATGCCATGTAGTTGTGCATAAGAAAACAAATTTACCGTGTTGCATTATTCAAAATGGCCGCTGGCCAATAATTGGTTGAGGTTTGTCCGGACAACTCCTATACTTAAGTACTAACCATATTTTAACAAAGCTCTGTTTTAGATTTGATGATTAGTATTGTCATGTAGTTGTGCATAAGAAAAAAAATTCCCATGATGCATAATCCAAAATAATTGACGGCTTCTGATTGATGGATACAATCCACAACTCCTATTAAAGTACTTTCCTGATTTTAACAGAAATTGTAATTGGGACCTTTTTGTTAACAATGATAGATATTTTTACACTCTCCTACTCAACTATAGCACCCATGAGGGTGTTAGTTATCTCTCGGGATACAAATCTAGTTAGTTCACAAAAATAGTGAAGTTAAGCTTTCCTGTGCATATGTGTTTTACAGTTGATCAGACACTTCAGATGATGAAAAAGCTTGGTCCATCCGGCATTGACATTGAGGTGCGTTCCCTAGAACCCGATGGAGGAGGATCTCTGGAGCTAATGTCCTGTTTTCTTAGTTTTATCTGCTATGTCCTTACCACTAGAAGGGACTTTGAGCTGGCCAATGCTTACTTAGGATTGTTTCTCCAGGTAAATTTATTTTGTATCCTTTTAAATTTGGCTGTTTGCTTGGCTAGTGATTATTCTTGAAATTGTTTGTCTTACAATGATGCTATAATGTTGGGGGCTATAATTATAGTGATTCCTCATGTGATATGATGATATGACTGCTTGTGATCATTTTGATGGACAATAACATGATGATGATGATGGTGGTGATGTTAACTTGAACCAACCTGTTGTCATTAATACTTGATGATGATGATGATGATGATGATGAAATCAGTAAACTGCTTCAATTTCACTGATAGTCTGTGTGAAAGTAGCTGTAATGTCATTTATATGTGACTCAACTTGGTCCAACCTGTTGTCATTAATATTTGATGTAACTTGGACCAACCTGTTGTCATTAATATTTGATGTAACTTGGACCAACCTATTGTAATCAATGTTTGATGTAACTTGGACCAACCTATTGTAATCAATGTTTGATGTAACTTGGACCAACCTATTGTAATCAATGTTTTTGATGCAATTTGGACCAACCTGTTGTCATTAATATTTGACTCAACTTGGACCAACCTGTTTTTCTTATTATTTGATTGTTCTGTATACTCCAGGTCCATGGAAGTCTTGTCGCTGGAGAACCCACATTGGTTAAAGAATTGGAAAAGGTGAATGAAGTGCAGAAAGAAGCCTGGCATGAGGTGCAGGACTTATTTACACAAAATCTTTGTCTTGTGAATTATTTACGGACAGCAACCATATAATATCATACCAGTAAAATGTTTGACTACTGATAGACAACGGTGCTTGACAACGTGGATATATCTGCAAGCATGTGCCTTGTGAAAACATTTCACTGGATTATATTACTGACAATAAAACACAAGATTTTATTCATGACATTTTTGCAATAAATGGATATGAAAACTCTTTTAATTTTCTCAACTTATTGATCTGAGTAGCTTTTTACTACAGAAATGAGAATTCAAATCGAAGACTAGGTTATACAAGATACCACCACAGCGCAGGTTTGGGGCTGTGAGTTTATTATGTGACTTGGACCAGGTGTCCATGTATCTGTGGTGTAGGTACCAGGTGTCCATGTATCTGTGGTGTATATTTGTTGTGAGTTTATTATATGATTTGGACCAGGTGTCCATGTATCTGTGATGTATGTTTGTTGTGAGTTTATTATATGATTTGGACCAGAACAGGTGTCCATGTATCTGTGGTGTATATTTGTTGTGAGTTTATTATGTAACTTGTGGACCAGGTGTCCATGTATCTGTGATGTATGTTTGTTGTGAGTTTATTATGTGACTTGGACCAGGTGTCCATGTATCTGTGGTGTAGGTACCAGGTGTCGATGTATCTGTGGTGTATGTTTGTTGTGAGTTTATTATGTGACTTGGACCAGGTGTCCATGTATCTGTGGTGTATGTTTGTTGTGAGTTTATTATGTGACTTGTGTACCTGGTGTCCATGTATCTGTGGTGTATGTTTGTTGTGAGTTTATTATATGACTTTGTACCAGGTGTCCGTGTATCTGTGGTGTATATTTGTTGTGAGTTTATTATGTGACTTGTGTACCAGGACGTACCTGGACGGTGTATGTTTGTTTGGAGTAATTATGCTGCTTTTTCTAATATACTTGGTGCATGTGAACAGATGTTTATCTACTTTTTGTTGGGAGTTGTGTCCCTTATACTGTAATTGGATAATACAAAAAAAAGTCAAACAAATGCTCCTATTTTTTGCTGTAAACACTTGTGAGCAAAACGGCATGGCTAATTTATGCAATACATGTATATGTGATACACATTGTGTCATGTGCAAAAAGTAGGGACATAGGTATCACTGCGTAGGTGTTGCTCAGAAGTGCTTACCTGGGATTGCTTTTCAGGTCTGAAGGTCAAAGGACAAGGTCACTGTTACTAAAAATATAGAACTTGTTTCTGTGTGATAACTCAAATTCCATTGGGCTGATCGAAACTCAAACTTCGTGCAGATCTTCCTTGTCAGAAGTGCTTGCATTGGATTGCTTTTCAAGTTTAAAGGTCAAGGTCACAGTTACTTAAAATGGAACATTTGTTTCTATGCGATAACTCAAGTTCCCTTAGGCTGATCAAACTCAAACTTCATTCAGATCTTCCTTACCAGAAGTGCTTGCATAGGATAGCTTTGTAGGTCCAAAGATCAAAGTCAAGGTCGCTGTTACTTAAATAGAAGTTCTGTTCCCAAGCAATAACTTTTGTAATCACACAACTTTCTGCGCAGGCAACACATCGACTTCTGTGGAATGCTTGTCACATGTTTTGTTGAAATTTACAGCTTACCAAATAGCATGTCTGCATATAGCAATGCCCATTCGGTATATAGCAAGGCCCATGGTTAGCCATGAAACATATATATAGAATTGATCAAGTTGCTTCTGTTAAATTGCACCATATTATTGACTTATAGGCTTGGTAGATATCACTGGATTTGATATTCAGATGACCCATGTTTGTTAACTATTTTAATGATATTGTTTTTCATGGGAGTTACATTTGTATGCCCCCTATGTGATATACCTTATACCTATG
Organism: Pecten maximus; assembly: GCF_902652985.1. NCBI lineage: Eukaryota > Metazoa > Mollusca > Bivalvia > Pectinida > Pectinidae > Pecten > Pecten maximus. The sequence goes on along the minus strand of NC_047018.1, from coordinate 9,096,146 downwards.
TAAGTTATGTGTGAGTGGATGGTATTGGTTAGCCTTTGGTTCTAGTTAGCCCCCACCAGATCCCAGGAGGGACTTACACTATAGTTTTGTGTTGTTCTTCCATTTTACTACACTTGGTCTTGTCCAGGCTTACCTCCTACACTTCATTCTGACCTTTGACCTACATTAAAGAAAAGGTTTGCTCGGGCTCTATCTCCTACACTACTTGAGCGGGCTGAAGTTAGCAACAGATTCGTTATTCGTTATTGGGGATTCGAATAATGAATCATTTGGGATTCAGTTCTTGGCATTTAATTGATATTTCTTATTATTGACATTTTGACGTTTGCCAGCAGCGAATTGGGGATTCAGTTACATACATGTTCAATTGATATTTTTCCTTTTAATATATAATTGGAGATTCAAATAACGTATCCGCTGCTAACTTCAGCCCCCTCACTACGTGTCACTGGAACTTCATGTTTGGGTCATGGGTTCACCAAGTAAGGTGGTTGTCATGTATCAAAATGTAGGTCGGTCTGACCAACATTTGGTGCATATGGCTATGCTCCTTACTAAGATTTGTAATTTATTCACATTAATACCACCAATTTTATTTGAATGCAGTAAGCCTACCAAATAATCACAAATTCATTATCTGTGCATTCTTTGCATATAATTTCCCATCTGGTAGTAGGCAGTAATTCACTGAATTGTCTTGTTCTAGTTTCACCACTCATCAATTCTGTACCATATCCACCAATACCATCATCATCTTGAATACTGATGAATATCTGGACTATATGGTAGATGTTACATTGTTTAAGTACAGATAGTCACAGAGCAAAAATAACTAACTTAGGAAGTGACATCACATAATGAGATAAATAACAACTATTGTATGACATGGGACCACAGACACATAGTGGTCTGTGTCACCACACAACTATCATAAGATATGGTCACCACACAACTATCATAGGATACGGTCACCACACAACTATCATAGGATACGGTCACCACACAACTATCATAGGACATGGGACCACACAACTATCATAGGACATGGGACCACACAACTATCATAGGACATGGGACCACAGACACATAGTGGTCAGTGTCACCACACAACTATCATAGGATACGGTCACCACACAACTATCATAGGATACGGTCACCACACAACTATCATAGGACATGGTCACCACACAGCTGTCATAGGACATGGTCACCACACAGCTGTCATAGGACACAGTCACCACACAGCTGTCATAGGACATGGTCACCACACAGCTGTCATAGGACATGGTCACCACACAACTATCATAGGACATGGTCACCACACAACTGTCATAGGACATGGTCACCACACAGCTGTCATAGGACATGGTCACCACACAGCTGTCATAGGACATGGTCACCACACAACTATCATAGGACATGGTCACCACACAACTATCATAGGATACGGTCACCACACAGCTATCATAGGATACGGTCACCACACAGCTGTCATAGGACATGGGACCACACAACTATCATAGGATACTGTCACCACAGACTCATAGTGGTCTGTGTCACCACACAACTATCATAGGATACGGTCACCACACAACTATCATAGGATACGGTCACCACACAACTATCATAGGATACGGTCACCACACAACTATCATAGGATACGGTCACCACACAACTATCATAGGACATGGGACCACACAACTATCATAGGACATGGGACCACACAACTATCATAGGACATGGGACCACAGACACATAGTGGTCAGTGTCACCACACAACTATCATAGGATACGGTCACCACACAACTATCATAGGATACGGTCACCACACAACTATCATAGGACATGGTCACCACACAGCTGTCATATGACATGGTCACCACACAGCTGTCATAGGACACGGTCACCACACAGCTGTCATAGGACACGGTCACCACACAGCTGTCATAGGACATGGTCACCACACAGCTGTCATAGGACATGGTCACCACACAACTATCATAGGACATGGTCACCACACAACTGTCATAGGACATGGTCACCACACAGCTGTCATAGGACATGGTCACCACACAGCTGTCATAGGACATGGTCACCACACAACTATCATAGGACATGGTCACCACACAACTATCATAGGATACGGTCACCACACAACTATCATAGGATACGGTCACCACACAGCTGTCATAGGACATGGGACCACACAACTATCATAGGATACTGTCACCACAGACTCATAGTGGTCTGTGTCACCACACAACTATCATAGGATACGGTCACCACACAACTATCATAGGATACGGTCACCACACAACTATCATAGGATACGGTCACCACACAACTATCATAGGATACGGTCACCACACAACTATCATAGGACATGGGACCACACAACTATCATAGGACATGGGACCACACAACTATCATAGGACATGGGACCACAGACACATAGTGGTCAGTGTCACCACACAACTATCATAGGATACGGTCACCACACAACTATCATAGGATACGGTCACCACACAACTATCATAGGACATGGTCACCACACAGCTGTCATAGGACATGGTCACCACACAGCTGTCATAGGACACGGTCACCACACAGCTGTCATAGGACACGGTCACCACACAGCTGTCATAGGACATGGTCACCACACAGCTGTCATAGGACATGGTCACCACACAACTATCATAGGACATGGTCACCACACAACTGTCATAGGACATGGTCACCACACAGCTGTCATAGGACATGGTCACCACACAGCTGTCATAGGACATGGTCACCACACAACTATCATAGGACATGGTCACCACACAACTATCATAGGATACGGTCACCACACAACTATCATAGGATACGGTCACCACACAGCTGTCATAGGACATGGGACCACACAACTATCATAGGATACTGTCACCACAGACTCATAGTGGTCTGTGTCACCACACAACTATCATAGGATACGGTCACCACACAACTATCATAGGACACGGTCACCACACAGCTGTCATAGGACATGGTCACCACACAGCTGTCATAGGACATGGTCACCACACAACTATCATAGGACATGGTCACCACACAACTGTCATAGGACATGGTCACCACACAGCTGTCATAGGACATGGTCACCACACAACTATCATAGGACATGGTCACCACACAACTATCATAGGATACGGTCACCACACAACTATCATAGGATACGGTCACCACACAGCTGTCATAGGACATGGGACCACACAACTATCATAGGATACGGTCACCACACAGCTGTCATAGGACATGGGACCACACAACTATCATAGGATACTGTCACCACAGACTCATAGTGGTCTGTGTCACCACACAACTATCATAGGATACGGTCACCACACAACTATCATAGGATACGGTCACCACACAACTATCATAGGACATGGTCACCAAACAACTGTCATAGGACACGGTCACCACACAGCTGTCATAGGACATGGTCACCACTCAGCTGTCATAGGACATGGTCACCACACAACTGTCATAGGACATGGTCACCAAACAACTGTCATAGGACACGGTCACCACACAACTGTCATAGGACATGGTCACCACACAACTGTCATAGGACATGGTCACCACACAACTGTCATAGGACATGGGACCACACAACTATCATAGGACATGTGGTCACCACACAGCTATCATAGGACATGTGGTCACCACACAGCTATCATAGAACATGGTCACCACACAACTGTCATAGGACATGGGACCACACAACTGTCATTGATTAATGTTCTACAGAATTCCATACCGAGGCAAAAAGAGCACACAGCGGTTACAGGACATGGCCACCCCTCATCTGTTCTTGTTTAAGGTGTTATAGAACTCAATATGTAGGCCACAGGACCACAAAGCTATCATGGGTCACAGGAGCACAGAATGATCCTAATGATCAAAAAGTCACAATAAGTCGTGTGTCATAGAATCGTCATTGGTACCGACTACCATAGGGCAAGGGAACAGGGTCTAAAATGTCATAGAATCATGGTAGGTCACGAAGGTACAGCATCAGGGGAAATGGTACATATCTGTATATATTATCAGCTGACATTTCACATCAATTCTGAACGTTTCACTGGCTTGGTTTGATATTTATGAACATCAAGTATGTATATTTTCTAATTAATTACTGCAGCCCGATAATTCATCTCTAATAACTGCTGCCCTATGGCTTCCTAATGTGTGTAAAACGGGATCAACGAGGATCTGTGGTTCGTTTATATAGTTGGAATGTGACGTCATAGAGAATCAGAACCTCTCGTAGGAATGTGACATCATACTTAGTATTAGAATCAGAATATGTAGCTGGAATGTAACGTCATAGAAAATCTGGATCTGCAGTAGGAATGTGACGTCATAGGGAATCAAACTATGTAACAGGAATGTGATAGCATAGGGAATCAGGATCGGATCTATAAGGGTGATTTTATTTTGAATGTGACATCATTGGGATTCAGGATCTGTAGTAGGAATGTGACGTAATAGAGGATCAAGATATGTAGTAGGAATGTGACGTAATATAGAATCAAGATATGTAGTAGGAATGTAACGTAATAGAGGGTCAAGATCTGTAGTAGGAATGTGACGTAAAAGAGGATCAAGATCTGTAGTAGGAATGTGACGTAATAGAGGGTCAAGATCTGTAGTAGGAATGTGACGTAATAGAGGGTCAAGATATGTAGTAGAAATGTGACGTAAAAGAGGATCATGATCTGTAGTAGGAATGTGACGTAATAGAGGGTCAAGATCTGTAGTAGGAATGTGACGTAATATAGAATCAAGATATGTAGTAGGAATGTGACGTAATAGAGGATCAGGATCTGTAGTAGAAATGTGACGTAATAGAGGGTCAAGATCTGTAGTAGGAATGTGACGTAATATAGAATCAAGATATGTAGTAGGAATGTGACGTAATATAGAATCAAGATCTGTAGTAGGAATGTAACGTAATATAGAATCAAGATCTGTAGTAGGAATGTGACGTAATAGAGGATCATGATCTGTAGTAGAAATGTGACGTAATAGAGGGTCAAGATCTGTAGTAGGAATGTGACGTAATATAGAATCAAGATCTGTAGTAGGAATGTGACGTAATAGAGGATCAGTATCTGTAGTAGGAATGTGACGTAATAGGATATCAGTATCTGTAGTAGGAATGTGACGTAATAGAGGGTCAAGATCTGTAGTAGGAATGTGACGTAATAGAGGGTCAAGATCTGTAGTAGGAATGTGACGTAATAGAGGATCATGATCTGTAGTAGGAATGTGACGTAAAAGAGGATCAAGATATGTAGTAGAAATGTGACGTAAAAGAGGATCATGATCTGTAGTAGAAATGTGACGTAAAAGAGGATCATGATCTGTAGTAGGAATGTGACGTAAAAGAGGGTCAAGATCTGTAGTAGGAATGTGACGTAATAGAGGTTCATGATCTGTAGTAGAAATGTGACGTAATAGAGGATCATGAACTGTAGTAGAAATGTGACGTAATAAAGGATCATGAACTGTAGTAGAAATGTGACGTAATAGAGGATCATGATCTGTAGTAGAAATGTGACGTAATAGAGGATCAGTATCTGTAGTAGGAATGTGACGTAAAAGAGGATCATGATCTGTAGTAGGAATGTAACGTAATAGAGGTTCATGATCTGTAGTAGAAATGTGACGTAATAGAGGATCATGAACTGTAGTAGAAATGTGACGTAATAAAGGATCATGAACTGTAGTAGAAATGTGACGTAATAAAGGATCATGAACTGTAGTAGAAATGTGACGTAATAGAGGATCATGATCTGTAGTAGAAATGTGACGTAAAAGAGGATCATGATCTGTAGTAGGAATGTGACGTAAAAGAGGATCAAGATCTGTAGTAGGAATGTGACGTAATAGAGGGTCAAGATATGTAGTAGAAATGTGACGTAAAAGAGGATCATGATCTGTAGTAGGAATGTAGCGTAATATAGAATCAAGATCTGTAGTAGGAATGTGACGTAAAAGAGGGTCAAGATCTTTAGTAGGAATGTGACGTAATAGAGGATCAGTATCTGTAGTAGGAATGTGACGTAATAGAGGGTCAAGATCTGTAGTAGGAATGTGACGTAATAGAGGATCAGTATCTGTAGTAGGAATGTGACGTAATAGAGGGTCAAGATCTGTAGTAGGAATGTGACGTAATAGAGGATCATGATCTGCAGTAGGAATGTGACGTAAAAGAGGGTCAAGATATGTAGTAGAAATGTGACGTAAAAGAGGATCATGATCTGTAGTAGGAATGTGACGTAATAGAGGGTCAAGATATGTAGTAGGAATGTGACGTAATAGAGGATCAGGATTTGTAGTAAGAATGTGACGTAATAGAGGATCAGGATTTGTAGTAAGAATGTGACGTTATAGGGAATCAGGATCTGTATGGGTGTAGGTAGTTAGAATGTGACGCCATAGGACTTCACAAAACTTTCTCGATATACAACCAGGTCACTGCAGCGTGAGATGTAAGAAGATATCTCTAACAGCATCATTAAGTTCAGTAGTATAGGTAGCAGTATTATCTACTGATACATGTATATAGACAATACAAAACTTTTAACCTGTACGGAGGGACGGACGGACGGACGGACGGACGGACGGACGGACGGACGGACGGATAAATGAACGTTTCTACCTGATCGATTAAAAAAGATAATCGTAACAAAAACACAATAAATCATTTCAATTTTTATATACATTTATTTATTCTGCATTATTTTACCACGATATGTAACCTCCACACACCCTTTAATATTACCAGGGATGTAATAATTGTATCATGTACCCGTATCGTAATACCATAGTCAACTGAACCTTGATTAATGATAATGATGTACAGCATACCAGTGTTGTTCTGATGATCACTGTAACGGAAAACTACTGAAGTAATATAATAGCTGAGACAGGTTCCCAGTAACCAAAGTCATCTAGAGGCACCGCCATTGTACATAAAGCATGAGTTGTTCTGTAAAAATACCGCACGTTTGGTCCTGTTTTGTTGCAATAATCATTATTCTACAAATTAAGCAATAACTGTAATTGATGTTCCGTTTATACGCAAGTGACATTTGATTTCTGAACAGTCTTGGAGATTGTATCTCATTATCCATTACACACCCTCTGGGTATTATGTACATGCGCAGTCTTTGGATTTGGAGGGGAGGAGTATAAATGCTGTTTCCGCGCAACTTTTAGTAGTTACATCCAACGACAGAAAGAACGCAGAGCTGGAAACAGTAATTTAACCGCATTCCATTCCAATAGGTAAGTACAAATTTTCCTTAAACGCTTATTTTTCACTACTATTAAAACAAATATTTTTCTGCTTTGAGTTGGGAAAAGTTATGTCAGAATGAACGTCATACAATAGCAGTAATTGTATTTAGTTTGATGAATTGAATAATTTAAATGTACATTTAGTACATTGCTTTGTTTTTTTTTCAAATTACAACATCTTCGTGCGTTTTGGATTCATTAAAATAGTTTAGCTTCAGAACATTTAACTCCCCCGATAATATTAATTAAGGGAAAAACAAGCAAGCTGAGGTGTAACACGTCGTAGACCCCTGGTGTATTTCTTGTCAATAGTTCACTACTTCATAACATCGCTGATTATTATGTTTTATTATATGTACATTTTCTATGGATCATATAAAATATAACCTTGAATAGTACCAATATATGCAGCTCCGTAGTGTAATCCTTTTGATTCATAATCAATTGAAACATAACTAGTAAAATATGTTGTCAGGACCACAGTGCTCGGGAATTTTCAGGTCGTACGACCTATAGAAATCCACACAAAGCAAATTAGACAGATTAGCCAACGAATGTAAAGTGCTGTCAGTCATGTTACATAATATGTGGACTCTATCTTATAAACTGTACATGTCGAGGATAAGGTGAATACTGTCATCTTTTAGTATTACATTGTATGCATCACAATTACCTTATTATACATGTATGTACAAATCAAACATTAAATGTATAGAATACTGTATGTACACAACTGTCAAAATTTTAATCAACTATATATATACAGAGCAATTACGTCCTAAACATCATACATTGTATGTACATAAAATAATTATATGGACAGAGCATTATATGGACAGAACATTATATGGACAGAACATTATATGGACAGAGTACTATATGGACAGAGCATTATATGGACAGAGCATTATATGGACAGAACATTATATGGATAGAACATTATATGGACAGAACATTATACATGTATGTACAAAAACATTATTTATACAAAACATTGATTATATGTACAGATTATTATATGTACAAAACATTTTAGAGTAAAGAAAATATCTTCAGTTGAGGAAATTTTCTAACTTTCGGTATTTTTTTTTTTTTTTCTGTGAAACATTCCAAGTTATAACGTTTGTGATTCTGGACGAGAGTCCATAATACACGTATGTCTACAGAACATGTGTGTTTTATGTTTACAGCCCGTAGAGCTCGTGATCTGGTCGTCCGACACTACACTGACATATTCTTCTAAAAATCGACTCGACATTTAGCAATGTTATATACTTTGACATCGAACAAATGACTCTTTGGTCCAAAAAATGGCTAATGTATTTCAATTTTTTAACACAACTATACCTTCTAACCCACTAATTAATAACCCATTATTTCTTTTCGATAATACACCAATCCCTGTTGTTAAACATGAAGAACATCTAAGTGTAGTTATGAATAGAAGTGGTACATGAAATTCCCACATTGAATACATTTTTAACAAGCTACTAAATATAAAGCAACTTTAAGAAAATTAAAATACATCTTAAATAAGAAAAACATGGAAAAAATATACCTTGTTTTTTTTTTGTAAGACCACTTTTCGAGTACGCCTCCGAAGTATGGGATAACTGTAATGCCACTTTAACAAATAAACTTGAGAATATGCAATATGAAGCAGGTCAACATTATACATTGTCAATTACGCAATCGTCGTAGTCCTCTAAAATATGATCTTCATAAAGCCCATCTTTCAGCAAACTCAACCTGCGAATGCGGTCACCTCTATGAAAACTCCTCTCATTTCTTACTACACTGTAAAAACTATGATCGAACCAGAAGTATAATGCTCCAATCCCTTAACTGGTACAACGAAATTACCGTGGAACATCTACTTTTAGGGACGCAAATTTCGATACTAACCATAATATTCTTACTTGCAGCAGAGACATATATACATATGTATATATGTCTCTGCTTGCAGGTCTGTACAAAGGTTTATATCAGGTTCTAAAAGATTTAACATTTAATATGAAATTGTCCAATCAAATAACCAGGTGGCTTATTTTTTCTCTTTTTTTTTTTCTCTCTATTTTTCTCTTTCCACTCTCCCCTATCCAATCTTCCAACACCAACTGTCACCTGTTAAATCTGTCATTTATTGTATAATCTATCTTTCTTTATATATAGAAAAAGGTTAGTTTTTCCCACTGTCTGGTTGAAAAATATATATACAAAACCGTATATAAGTAAGTTTCATGTCTTATCGAGTGTACCTGGTTTCACTGGTCTTATCGACGAAGGTAGCTAAGTATATGTTTTCGAAGTGAGACCAAAGAAGGATTACGAGTGAATATGGAGGACAATACTGAACACAGGATGTGACGAACAATAAAAAGTAGAAGGACTTGTGTGTTAGAAAAGCAGTCCATCACGCCGACAGGACCGGACAAACCACATACCTCTTCTTCATCCTACAACTCTACAAACTCCACATTCTGTTTTTGTTGGTGTTCCTTATCTATTCTGCCCCTTTCTTTCTTTATCCGCGTCTTCGTTAAAATACAATATAAGTTTAAATAATATGTTACGCGACAAATCTCTATATATACCCTTGTTACGGAAAGGACGTAAGTAAGTTGAATAACTTTTGTTCAATCCATTTGCTTTTATCTACAATAAAATTGATTTAAACTAATCTGGCCGTCTTTCTCTACCTACTAGTGCACTTTATCGTTTATCACAATTTATACTTTAGAGAAAATGCTTCATGTTCTATTCAAACTTCATACACTGATTTAAAGGGGAAATCTCAACTTCTGAAATAGAAAAAATGGATTTGAAAATGCTGAGCAACATTCACAGCTGCAAGGAAACCCCGCCTAGACAATCATTGTTTTTAAAAAGGAAAGGGGAGAAAAAATCAATGTTTTTTTCATGAATACGCCCAGCTAAATGTCCAGACAATCAGAATTGAAGACATTAACAGCTCTTGATAACATTGCCTCTCGTCAGCTGTAGACATGATACCCAAACCATCTGCCGAAAGGCATCATTTTATCGTCCATATCTGTCAGAGTTGTCTTTCTTGACGCACAGAAAATAACGCTCGCTGTATAATTACCTGTTACGGTAAATTCAAGATTTTAGCGATTAGTCAACAAACAAACACAAACGAGTCAAACATCATTTTGTACCTGTCGCCAATAAATTTCTAGTAAACTTCTAAAAAAAATCTTCTAATTAGGACTTACTATATAAAACCGTGTACGATTTCAGCGCAAAATTCACATGAGAAAAATTAAGTAAGGGTGTTTTTTTTAATACGCCCGTCAAAAGTTAGATAAGATAATATACTTATGGACGCAGGTAAAGAAAATGCCTCTATATCCAAATCCAAGATGTCATCTATGAAATTGAGCATTCACCAAGACTGTTAATAAATGATCTGTTATCTATATAATATGTATATATTTTGAATAGTAATTGTATGTATATTGTGTGACAAAGTTGATTAATAAAGTGAGACAAAATACAGTTGCAAACAGTTCATATCGTAAGTTTAAAATCTTTTGACATCGCCAGACTTATCAAAACGCACAATCTTCCTGTTTTCAGGGTGGGCCTCTAACACGACTGATACAATTTCCTGTGTCCTCTATTCCCTTCAATATAGCTTCCTCATGTAGTTTCTTTTCTTTTTCTCTTTCGCATTTGACGGGAGTGTTAACGTTTGGCGGGAGTGTTAACGTTTGACGGGAGTGTTAACGTTTGGCGGGAGTGTTAACGTTTGACGAGAGTGTCAACATATGACGGGAGTGTTAATGTTTAACGGGAGTGTTAACGTTTGACGGTAGTGTTAACGTTTGATGGGAGTGTAAACGTTTGACGGGAGTGTTAATATTTGACGGGAGTGTTAACGTTTGACGGGAGTGTAAACGTTTGACGGGAGTGTTAATGTTTGACGTTATACTTTGAAACTTGACGGGCTGTATAATCACGATACTTATGTAGGTAGGTGTGCTTTCTTAAGCGACAAATTGATTCAGCTATTTTTGTAGAAGTTATTGCCCTTATTTTGTTCAGTATTTGAATCTTGTTCGTAGATCATCATCTCATATTCGTTTTGATAAAATAATGTATTTCACTTTGACATAGGACAGACTTGCTCCGCTCTACGGTACTATTGTTAGTAATTGTAATTAACACTTGTTTTAGAATTCAATGGTGAAACCTGGTGGAAGTGACTGGTGCATGCTTTTTTCCGTAATAAATACACGGCTTACCCATTCAATAAGTGAATTCATAATGTATAAAATGTGGGTTTTCGTTTCAGACGATGAAACTTTCACCACTTCGGTTGTGTACCTTCCTTGGCATGCTGATGGGCGTGGCTGTTGCTGTAGAAGTTCCATTTACTCCAGGCTTGCAAAAATTCATTTTAGACATGCACAACGAAATGAGAAAGAAACAGCACGGCTCAAACATGAATGAATTGGTACTCTACATTTACATATAAACGAACACGACATAATGAATCAGTAAATGTAAAACTTTATTAAATGAGGACTCAGACTTACAAATTAATCTGAATGTATGAGCGTAGATGTAGCATATATCATTATAACTAACCCAGTGTTTTGTCGGTAACAAATCTTGTTATATAAGTAACCAAGTATTTCGTCAATTTACCATTGTTTGACTTCGTTACTGTCACTTTGACTTCGTTACAGTAATATCTGACTTCGTTTTTGTAGGACATGCCAACCGTACAATTAACTTCAATGCCTGTAATTATGTGTGTGACGACACGTTAGTCTGTATCTTGTCTTAACTGTCATTAGGTGTGGGACGACACGTTAGTCTGTATCTTGACTTTACTGTCATTAGGTGTGGGACGACACGTTAGTCTGTATCTTGTCTTAACTGTCATTAGGTGTGGGACGACACGTTAGTCTGTATCTTGACTTTACTGTCATTAGGTGTGGGACGACACGTTAGTCTGTATCTTGACTTTACTGTCATTAGGTGTGGGACGACACGTTAGTCTGTATCTTGACCTCGTTACTGTCATTAGGTGTGGGACGACACGTTAGTTTGTATCTTGACTTTACTGTCATTATGTGTGGGACGACACGTTAGTCTGTATCTTGACTTTACTGTCATTAGGTGTGGGACGACACGTTAGTCTGTATCTTGACTTTACTGTCATTAGGTGTGGACGACACGTTAGTCTGTATCTTGACTTTACTGTCATTAGGTGTGGGACGACACGTTAGTCTGTATCTTGACCTCGTTACTGTCATTAGGTGTGGGACGACACGTTAGTCTGTATCTTGACTTTACTGCCATTAGGTGTGGGACGACACGTTAGTCTGTATCTTGACCCTACTGTCATTAGGTGTGGGACGACACGTTAGTCTGTACCTTGACCCTGCTGTCATTAGGTGTGGGACGACACGTTAGTTTGTATCTTGACTTTACTGTCATTAGGTGTGGGACGACACGTTAGTCTGTATCTTGACTTTACTGTCATTAGGTGTGGGACGACACGTTAGTCTGTATCTTGACCTCGTTACTGTCATTAGGTGTGGGACGACACGTTAGTCTGTATCTTGACTTTACTGTCATTAGGTGTGGGACGACACGTTAGTCTGTATCTTGACTTTACTGTCATTAGGTGTGGGACGACACGTTAGTCTGTATCTTGACTTTACTGTCATTAGGTGTGTGACGACACGTTAGTTTGTATCTTGACTTTACTGTCATTAGGTGTGGGACGACACGTTAGTCTGTATCTTGACCTCGTTACTGTCATTAGGTGTGGGACGACACATTAGTCTGTATCTTGACCTCGTTACTGTCATTAGGTGTGGGACGACACGTTAGTCTGTATCTTGACTTTACTGTCATTAGGTGTGGGACGACACGTTAGTCTGTATCTTGACTTTACTGTCATTAGGTGTGGGACGACACGTTAGTCTGTATCTTGACTTTACTGTCATTAGGTGTGGGACGACACGTTAGTCTGTATCTTGACTTTACTGTCATTAGGTGTGGGACGACACGTTAGTCTGTGTCTTGTCTTAACTGTCATTAGGTGTGGGACGACACGTTAGTCTGTATCTTGTCTTAACTGCCATTAGGTGTGGGACGACACGTTAGTCTGTATCTTGTCTTAACTGTCATTAGGTGTGGGACGACACGTTAGTCTGTATCTTGACTTTACTGTCATTAGGTGTGGGACGACACGTTAGTCTGTATCTTGACTTTACTGTCATTAGGTGTGGGACGACACGTTAGTCTGTATCTTGACTTTACTGCCATTAGGTGTGGGACGACACGTTAGTCTGTATCTTGTCTTAACTGTCATTAGGTGTGGGACGACACGTTAGTCTGTATCTTGACTTTACTGTCATTATGGGTGTGACGACACGTTAGTCTGTATATTGACCTCGTTACTGTCATTAGGTGTTGGACGACACGTTAGTTTGTATCTTGTCTTAACTGTCATTAGGTGTGGGACGACACGTTAGTCTGTATCTTGACTTTACTGTCATTAGGTAGGGACGACACGTTAGTCTGTATCTTGACTTTACTGCCATTACGTGTGGGACGACACGTTAGTCTGTATCTTGACCTCGTTACTGTCATTAGGTGTGGGACGACACGTTAGTCTGTATCTTGACTTTACTGTCATTAGGTGTGGGACGACACGTTAGTCTGTATCTTGACTTTACTGTCATTAGGTGTGTGACGACACGTTAGTCTGTATCTTGACCCTACTGTCATTAGGTGTGGGACGACACGTTAGTCTGTATCTTGACTTTACTGTCATTAGGTGTGGGACGACACGTTAGTCTGTATCTTGACTTTACTGCCATTAGGTGTGGGACGACACGTTAGTCTGTATCTTGACTTTACTGTCATTAGGTGTGGGACGACACGTTAGTCTGTATCTTGACTTTACTGTCATTAGGTGTGGGACGACACGTTAGTCTGTATCTTGACCTCGTTACTGTCATTAGGTGTGGGACGACACGTTAGTCTGTATCTTGACTTTACTGCCATTAGGTGTGGGACGACACGTTAGTCTGTATCTTGACCTCGTTACTGTCATTAGGTGTGGGACGACACGTTAGTCTGTATCTTGACTTTACTGTCATTAGGTGTGGGACGACACGTTAGTCTGTATCTTGACTTTACTGTCATTAGGTGTGGGACGACACGTTAGTCTGTATCTTGACTTTACTGTCATTAGGTGTGGGACGACACGTTAGTTTGTATCTTGACTTTACTGCCATTAGGTGTGGGACGACACGTTAGTCTGTATCTTGACTTTACTGTCATTAGGTGTGTGACGACACGTTAGTTTGTATCTTGACTTTACTGTCATTAGGTGTGGGACGACACGTTAGTCTGTATCTTGACCTCGTTACTGTCATTAGGTGTGGGACGACACGTTAGTCTGTATCTTGACTTTACTGTCATTAGGTGTGGGACGACACGTTAGTCTGTATCTTGACTTTACTGTCATTAGGTGTGGGACGACACGTTAGTCTGTATCTTGACTTTACTGTCATTAGGTGTGGGACGACACGTTAGTCTGTGTCTTGTCTTAACTGTCATTAGGTGTGGGACGACACGTTAGTCTGTATCTTGACTTTACAGTCATTAGGTGTGGGACGACACGTTAGTCTGTATCTTGACCTCGTTACTGTCATTAGGTGTGGGACGACACGTTAGTCTGTATCTTGTCTTAACTGCCATTAGGTGTGGGACGACACGTTAGTCTGTATCTTGACTTTACTGTCATTAGGTGTGGGACGACACGTTAGTCTGTGTCTTGTCTTAACTGCCATTAGGTGTGGGACGACACGTTAGTCTGTATATTGACTTTACTGTCATTAGGTGTGAGACGACACGTTAGTCTGTATCTTGTCTTAACTGCCATTAGGTGTTGGACGACACGTTAGTCTGTATCTTGACCTCGTTACTGTCATTAGGTGTGGGACGACACGTTAGTCTGTATCTTGACTTTACTGTCATTAGGTAGGGACGACACGTTAGTCTGTATCTTGACCTCGTTACTGTCATTAGGTGTGGGACGACACGTTAGTCTGTGTCTTGTCTTAACTGCCATTAGGTGTGGGACGACACGTTAGTCTGTATCTTGACCTCGTTACTGTCATTAGGTGTGGGACGACACGTTAGTTTGTATCTTGACCTCGTTACTGTCATTAGGTGTGGGACGACACGTTAGTTTGTATCTTGACCTCGTTACTGCCATTAGGTGTGGGACGACATGTTAGTCTGTATCTTGACTTTACTGTCATTAGGTGTTGGACGACACGTTAGTCTGTGTCTTGACTTTACTGTCATTAGGTGTGGGACGACACGTTAGTCTGTATCTTGACTTTACTGTCATTAGGTGTGGGACGACACGTTAGTCTGTGTCTTGTCTTAACTGTCATTAGGTGTGGGACGACACGTTAGTCTGTATCTTGTCTTAACTGCCATTAGGTGTGGGACGACACGTTAGTCTGTATCTTGTCTTAACTGTCATTAGGTGTGGGACGACACGTTAGTCTGTATCTTGACTTTACTGTCATTAGGTGTGGGACGACACGTTAGTCTGTATCTTGACTTTACTGTCATTAGGTGTGGGACGACACGTTAGTCTGTATCTTGACTTTACTGCCATTAGGTGTGGGACGACACGTTAGTCTGTATCTTGTCTTAACTGTCATTAGGTGTGGGACGACACGTTAGTCTGTATCTTGACTTTACTGTCATTATGGGTGTGGACGACACGTTAGTCTGTATATTGACCTCGTTACTGTCATTAGGTGTTGGACGACACGTTAGTTTGTATCTTGTCTTAACTGTCATTAGGTGTGGGACGACACGTTAGTCTGTATCTTGACTTTACTGTCATTAGGTAGGGACGACACGTTAGTCTGTATCTTGACTTTACTGCCATTAGGTGTGGGACGACACGTTAGTCTGTATCTTGACCTCGTTACTGTCATTAGGTGTGGGACGACACGTTAGTCTGTATCTTGACTTTACTGTCATTAGGTGTGGGACGACACGTTAGTCTGTATCTTGACTTTACTGTCATTAGGTGTGTGACGACACGTTAGTCTGTATCTTGACCCTACTGTCATTAGGTGTGGGACGACACGTTAGTCTGTATCTTGACTTTACTGTCATTAGGTGTGGGACGACACGTTAGTCTGTATCTTGACTTTACTGCCATTAGGTGTGGGACGACACGTTAGTCTGTATCTTGACTTTACTGTCATTAGGTGTGGGACGACACGTTAGTCTGTATCTTGACTTTACTGTCATTAGGTGTGGGACGACACGTTAGTCTGTATCTTGACCTCGTTACTGTCATTAGGTGTGGGACGACACGTTAGTCTGTATCTTGACTTTACTGCCATTAGGTGTGGGACGACACGTTAGTCTGTATCTTGACCTCGTTACTGTCATTAGGTGTGGGACGACACGTTAGTCTGTATCTTGACTTTACTGTCATTAGGTGTGGGACGACACGTTAGTCTGTATCTTGACTTTACTGTCATTAGGTGTGGGACGACACGTTAGTCTGTATCTTGACTTTACTGTCATTAGGTGTGGGACGACACGTTAGTTTGTATCTTGACTTTACTGCCATTAGGTGTGGGACGACACGTTAGTCTGTATCTTGACTTTACTGTCATTAGGTGTGTGACGACACGTTAGTTTGTATCTTGACTTTACTGTCATTAGGTGTGGGACGACACGTTAGTCTGTATCTTGACCTCGTTACTGTCATTAGGTGTGGGACGACACGTTAGTCTGTATCTTGACTTTACTGTCATTAGGTGTGGGACGACACGTTAGTCTGTATCTTGACTTTACTGTCATTAGGTGTGGGACGACACGTTAGTCTGTATCTTGACTTTACTGTCATTAGGTGTGGGACGACACGTTAGTCTGTGTCTTGTCTTAACTGTCATTAGGTGTGGGACGACACGTTAGTCTGTATCTTGACCTCGTTACTGTCATTAGGTGTGGGACGACACGTTAGTTTGTATCTTGACTTTACTGTCATTAGGTGTGGGACGACACGTTAGTCTGTATCTTGACTTTACTGTCATTAGGTGTGGGACGACACGTTAGTCTGTATCTTGACTTTACTGTCATTAGGTGTGGGACGACACGTTAGTTTGTATCTTGACTTTACTGTCATTAGGTGTGGGACGACACGTTAGCTCAGGAAGCTTTAGAGTGGATTTCCTCCTGTACGTTTGAACACCAGATGAAGGGTCGCGGAGAAAACCTGGCTTTTAACACTGACGAAGAGAGTAACGAGGCACTCATCACTAAGTCTATGGACGACTGGTATAGCGAGATTCAATACTTCCAGTACGGTAACAAGTCCTGCTCAAAGGAATGTCACTTCTCACAGGTAAATGCCATCAAGTGTTTATAAAAGGGATCCACTTCTCATAGGTAAAGACCAGCAAATTCTTTTGCAAGTAAGGTCTAACAAGCAAAGGCCACTTCTCACATGTAAGGTCCGAATCTTTATCACGGGTTCCAACACTGAACAATAGGCCTCAACAAGTCACTGCCAATTCTCAAAGGTAAGCTCTAAGAAGCCACTGCCAATTCTCAAAGGTAAGCTCTAAGAAGCCACTGCCAATTATCAAAGGTAAGCCCTAACAAGTTACTGCCAATTCTCAAAGGTAAGCTCTAACAAGCCACTGCCAATTCTCAAAGGTAAGCCCTAACAAGTTACTACCAATTATCAAAGGTAAGCTCTAACAAGCCACTGCCAATTCTCAAAGGTAAGCTCTAACAAATTACTGCCAATTATCAAAGGTAAGCTCTAACAAGCCACTGCCAGTTCTCAAAGGTAAGCTCTAACAAGTTACTGCCAATTATCAAAGGTAAGCTCTAACAAGTTACTGCCAATTCTCAAAGGTAAGCTCTAACAAGCCACTGCCAATTCTCAAAGGTAAGTCACAAGTGGAGGCACAGAATGAATTTATCTCAGAGGTAAAAGTTAACACTGGCAAAATCAAACGAGTGAAAATAATTATCACAGGCAGATTGTGAGGTAGGGGCAACAAATACTGCTTTCATGATCATCACCTCTTACAGGTACACGTAGGGACCAGCACACATTAAAATAAAATGTTGAGAGACTATAACGGAGATTTTTTTTTACTATCACAAACACGATACGATCTCAATTTCGCCCCCGTGGTCAAGCCTTAATTCATTTATTGAATAAAACGTCTATAACTGAAAGGATTGGCGAGCGTCATTCACTGTTCACTGGTAAAGTAAATGTAATGGAAGAGTATCAAAATGTACGTAATAAGCAGACTGGTACATGTAACGATATATGTCTTTGGGACTAATTTACCTAGTAGATGATCTATTATTTTAGGTAATGTAAGTTTTATTACTGATCACATCTTACCAGTGTCGTGCTAGGGTTGTATGTTATGTGTATATGGTTCCATCCATATTCCTATGTGTAGGTACAGCACATTCGGAAGTTTTTGTATCAGTATTGTTTCCTCGTCTGTAGCGGAAATGTTATCAAGTGTCTATAGCATCTTAACATTTTACATACATCATCACCTTAAATTACTTACTACAATAACCCTATTTATACGAAAAACATGTCCGATTGCAGTCTACCTGGTGACTTTCTCAATGTAAGTTCACTACGGAACTTGTATTATAAAATGTGTTTTTGTTTGTAGCTGGTTTGGGCTGAGACAAGAAAGGTGGGATGTTCCATGGTCCGCTGCCCTTCCTTCCACGTCCCTTGGGATCCTGACACCGTCATTCCTAACGCCTGGTACATCGGCTGCTTTTACGACCCCAAGTAAGGTTAATTGGTGTCAGTTTGTATATTGTTTGTTTTAATGTGTGATATTGGATAGTATTATTCCTTAGCCTTGGATTCTATATATTTCCAGAGGAAACGATTACGGTGTGTTCCCCTGGCTACAGGGAAAGCCTTGTTCTCACTGCCTGAAGGGCCAAACCTGCTCGCTAAATGGCCTTTGTCACGGTAAGCATAGTAGATACCAGTAAACGGACATCCAAACACTTACTAGTATCATTCCTTTAAATAGTATACAGTTGTAACTCCTTTATATACTGAGAATGCTCAGATATTCCAATCCCTCTCTCTATATATATATATTATATATCTATATAAAGATTTGAATTTCCTGTCGTAGTTTGTACTCGATGAATATTTGTAATATGTGTACAATTCGCATCCATGTATATAAATACATTGCGATCCAGGTATTCATATAATCTAATAGACGTCTTCCACAATGATCATGTCAGAATATCAAGCCGACTATCACTGCGCCATTGGAACGTTCTTTTTTTAAGAGCGCCGATGTGGCGCTGCGGTATACAAATGTAGTTGCGGGTATTTCTGGTTAGGGGATTGGGTGCCGTAGATCGTGAGTTCGAGGCCCGGTCAGGGCAAGAGTCATAAAGTTATCTTCCTTCGTTTATTGTGTTACTATGTTATGAGTTCTACTGTCTCTACTGTTACTTCATTAATCTCTCATAGAAACAATCAGCGTATAGTTTAGCGATTTAGTAATGATCAAATAGGATATATATATATATATATATATGTTGTTGATTATTTTTTTTATATTTCTGCAGGAGAAGGCATCATTCCTTGTGTGAACATCGAGTCCAGAGAGCATTGCAGTTTTTGGTATGAAGTGAAGGAATGTGATACGAACCCCAAGTTTATGCACAAGTTCTGCAGGAAGGCATGCAAAATCTGCAAACGTACGTGTGAAAACACTTTTACTTATATGTGTTTACGTAAAATAAAGAATGAAATTTAATTTGAAGATGGCAAAGAGACCGCCAAATCCTTACTACATGGCATTTTCAGTCTGACCAATATTTAGAATGTTCAGTAAATCTATGCCGTCCCGAAATTTATGCTGTTCTCGTATGATTGCACAGTTTCGTCGTTGTTGAACTATAGTATGTATGTGTTGGCAGTATATAATGAGTGGTTGCTCTGTGTTACAGCGGCACCTGGTGAAGAGGACGAGAATAATGGTGAGTGGTGAATATACAGCTAGGTAGCCTTCATTCTTATACAGAGGTTTTCAAAACTCTTTGCTCTAATGAGATATGCTACTAGATTTCTAGAGTACGTGGTAAATCGCTTCCTTATCACTTATATATGTCATGGTATACAAGATTGAAGAGGTAATTTGAAACGCTATATACAGATATTGAAGTAGGAAGTAAACACACCCAGCGAAATCATGATTTTTAATAAAGAGGTGTATTTTGGATAAAGAGTGTATGGCAAATAAGAAATGTGTTAGATTGGTCTATAAAAACGATATCAACATTTGCCATGATTATTGTGCAGAGCCTTGTGAAGATTTGTCAAAGTATGCCCTGATGCGCCATAATGGTCGGCTTGCGTGTGAAATTTGGCGAGACACCAACCAGTGCAACACCAACCCATTCATGAAGACTGCATGCAAGAAAACGTGTGGATTCTGCTAGGTACATGTATGGATTAGCCCAAGTTAGTATTCTGTTACCTAGCAAGGACATTCTGCTAGATACACCGGCTAACCCACTTGAGCATCCTAATAAAGATCTTGCAAATCTGATTGGTACTTTGGACTAGCGTTCTTTGGACTTATCATTCTATTATAGAACTATGAACTCTGCCAAGCCAGGAAGGAACAGGCACATGTAATAAATCAGTTGCAAAAACATTCATCAATCTATATGTAATATATGATTATTTTATAAATTAAAGATTACTCATTTAAAATCAATGGAAACGAAGTTTGACCAGTCTTTGCTTTTAGACAGGCCAGAAGGTAATGATCATGAGTGTATGCCGTGGCGTGGAGTCAGTCGTTCGTTAAGAGTGGAGTAAACCTTTCCCTTTAAATGAGTTTTTCCATACAAAGGAGGCCTGTTATGAATCTAGACTAGTAGGTCTTTGAGAAAAAGTGTTTTAAAGCTTTTCAATTAGTGACCGATATCCATTGCCACAGAGGCCAAATGAGTTGAAATGTATTTACTTTTAATCTTTTGAAAATATCTGATGACTTGGATCAGATTTTGCCAGAATCATGCTGGACTTAAAGTCTAGACAAATTGTATATAATGTATTAAAAGTCTATAATGAAAAGATCGTTGGACTAACCATGTTGCAAATACATGATATTTGACATATTAGAATGGGTGTGTATATAAGTTTGTGATCCACATAAATTAATTAGCATGAATAAGTCTTCCGACAAATTACTTGATCCGCTAATTACCACATAATGTTAGTTTAATAACAAGTGTGTGATACAGGTCAATTCGTCTTCCTATTTACATGAAGTGCTCGGGACATTTTTATGTAGAGTACGTTGGTTGACTTACTATTTTACCGAGTTAACCGTGGCAGTCAAACCTTACATTGGAAATCAAACAATGCTGCTGGAGAAAATGCTTTATCATACAACATATCTACATTCCATGTGTAAATGATAACAATTAGGATTAATTTTGACTACCGGTTTGTTATAAAATAGTATATGCAAAGTAGATTGGTTAAATATATAACATCACAAGTTTTAAAATAAAATGAGCTATCATAAACAAATAAGGATAAATAACACACTTTATATAAACCATATTATCATAAACATAAATAAAACTGAGCGTTCAGAGCTGATTGGTGGAAAGGTTAAAACACTTTATAAGGAGACAATGGATATCAATTACCACCAATCACGAATGTGTTGTCATATCAACTTCAACCACTGACCAATCGCGAGGTGTTACCCTGACTTAGATCCATTTGATTTACTTAGTATACGTGGATGCATATATACACATGTATAAACAATAAATGCTGCTTTTTATCCTCGTTGTATAAGGGACATCCTAACTGACATCTATTATCATAAGGTATTATCATGGTGTATTGACTATTGATAATCCATTTTGATAGTAAACAATGCTATCTGTAGGTATTTAATATATGTATATTAATATAGAACAATACAAATAAATTGGCACGAAATGAAAATAATAGTAATAATGATAAATGAACAATATGAGAAAAAAGTTACAATGGGTGTTAAGAATTTTGCAATCCACTCAAAACTACTTTCAAATTGACAAAACGTAAAACAACTACTTATACAGTGTAAAAAACGTATCTACTTTTTCTATAACATATAATACTGAATGGCATAAAAGTAATGCTGTATTCTATACAATCGTTAACAATCTCATTTGGCAGGGTTTTCTATCTTTAGCTTTGTTAATAAGGAGAGTCCCATACCAACATACAGCTACTGTCGATAATTTGTGGATGGTATTGGATTGATACAATAAGTATGTGTTGTCCCATGAAGGTTCTTCTGATTGTCATTAGGAAACCTTGGTCGAGATACATTGGCTTTGGTAGCTTTGGCAAAGACATCTAATGTCCTTTCGGAGCCTTGGCCTGGCAATCATATTGGACTTTGGAGCCTTGACCTGGGTATCATATTGTCATCACTACCGTTGTGATAGATAATACTATCAGATCTACTTATTATCATAAAGACCATCATCGTAATAAGACGCTACATTATCACATGTCCTCACACATTGTAAATGAATGTTATGATATCGAGATTGACTAGATTAGGTTTTCATGAGTCTCGAAGACAACCATCGCTCATTCCACTTCCCCAAATAACTTGATGGCACCTTGATGTAATCTGAAAGGAAAAGAAGCCATATAAATACATTTCGGAATAGGAACAGATATCATCGATGATTTCTAGTCGATTCTAACTTATACAAGACAAAATGTACAAGAGCCTTGGACACTTTCATTTCCTTTTCACGTGCTTGTGTTCTTACGAAAAACTTTGGGTTATCGATTCGAGGATAAGACAGCATCAATATTTTTTTACCTGACATCAAATGATTGTGACGTCAGCGTTGTGTGTTCCCCATCGTGATTGATATAAAACTTCCGTGTGAACCCTTGGTGACGTTGAAGATGAACCTCGAATCCGGTCCCTTGTATGGTCTTCACAAAATCGTAATCGAACTGCAGAAAACAATGCATTGATAGTTTATATTGGGTACGAAGTTCATCATTTAGAATACTTTTAATTTGCAATTATACTTATTTTCTTAAAAGTCTAATCCTAAAGGAAAACACTATATAATTACAGCTATTGCTTGATAAGGACCACATTTCGAGAAACACAGACTGACCGAATGAACGCCGAACCACGCACCGCGGATTTTCACTTGAGATTACGTGACCGGTAATATAACGGGCCACGCTTTGTTCGAGCTATTCATATTAGGGGATATTTTTATTTCAAGAATGTTTATTATCTTAATTCCAATTAATTCTACACTAAGTGGACGCTTACACATCCCGATTGTCGACTGTTGACTTTGAGAAGGTGACGAAGGTGATCCACGAAGCTACACTTGTGGACAGCGTGTAAGGTTAATGAACTGTGTCCGAAGGTAGGCTCCATCCTCAGCGGACCGTTAACGAGTGTTGGTATCCCACATATCCAAGCTATACATTGGACCAGACAGACGACCTGCACACACATTGGAAATCAAGCTTTTTATCACAAATATTCTGTAAAGGTCATTCCACAATTTATAGACATTGTTAGTTTAAGGATATTGGATAGAAATTTGAGTAAATTTAACATCCCTTGAATTATTATGTTGTTTTAAACAGGTACATTGTTTCGGATGATGTATAGAGTTAATGTATTTCTCGAACATTTACACATCAATTTGATTTAGCTGTTGGCTTGATCCAATTGGAATTTCATATTTGTAAATATTCGTGCAAAGTAAGAACGTAATAATCTACATATTATATTACTGCGATATTTAGAATCAATAATAGTTTGTAAAAGATGCTCACAGTTTTGTCCGACAGTGTCCTTTGTTCCTGTAGTCGTTTGTTTCGATGTAACATCGAGATCAATCGTTCGCCTCTGGAAGAATGCTTTGAGCGGAGCTACTGTCAAAATATAAAGTAAGAGACTAGCTCGGGGATTGTGGACAAGGTGGCAATTTCTATCTACACCTAAGTGTCAATACCTTAGTATTTAAATTTATTAGGAATGCTCCTTTTCAATTTTTTGATAATATGTTAACTCTCTTCCGCATTAGGCAGCCACGTACCAGAGTGTCTTGTTGGTCCGAGCCATCTCATCTTCTCACAATCCCTCACCATCTCACCACACAGACCAAATCCCAGTACAAGACCAGCAAACACTGTCAATTTGCGGTTTTGGTAGAGACCAGCGACATTGGATGGAGTTGTTTTGCCTGCAACCACACAAACGATACGGTGTAACATAGAAACACAACTCAAAATATAAAGTAAAGTTTATCTGTAATAAAATCATTATTAAAGTTATTAAGTAGACGTGGATACTGTTTACCTTTTATAATGTGTAAAACAGCTGTTTCTGTGTCTTTGTTGCCATGGAGAAACTCCACCAAGACGTTTCCTGTTCCCGCAGGGATGATGCCTATTGGAATTTCACTGACTGGGGATGAAGGCGTGTCTAATTCTATATCGTTATTTGGTTGTTGTTTCCGGAGTAAGGCGTTCACACATTCACTGTACAATCCGTCACCTCCGACTGTTACTATGCTACAACGTAAAAAATAACTATTTTGTTAAAACGATGTGAAAAAGAAAGAAAAAAATAATTCTCTGGAATATTTTGTTACATGCTACGTTTAGCGTTTTTTTGTCATCTCAATCAATGGTTCTTACATTATGGATTAATTATGAATTACTCACTGTTATGTTATAATTCAAGTAACTTACCCATCTATAGTCGTGAGATCATATGTCTCCAGAACAGACGAAATATGGCGACGCCGTCTAGTGACTGAAATTCAAAGAAACTAGACACAATAAAGACGTGCTTTAACAGACATTCCATTTCCAAAATCGGCGACATTATGAGATGTATATCAAATTAATAGACATAATTTAAACATTAACCTGACAGCTTGTTAATTGTTATGTTGGTTGATAGCAAACGCCACTAATGGAATGTTGGGAGAACTGAAGCATGAAGCATTCAACTGTTTGACGTTTTTAAGTTTTTAATGTGATGTTGCCTTGAGAATAACTGTAATATGAAAAACGAATATCACTTACCAACAACATCTACACTAATACCACAAATTCGAAATAGTGGTGACATTTGCTTTCGGTAGACGGTCGTACCCTTCTTCCTTCCGCTTATGGGATTGATGAACACCAGAAGACGCCTTGGTTTCTGTGGACCTGTTGTAATTACAACCCTGGTTAATTAGCAATAGTTGATAAATGATAAATTAAATGTTGTATTTTATATAATTAAACTTGTGCTCACATAATCTATGGTCTTCATTTGACTGAATGTACAGTTTCTGCTGTAGCCTTAATATAAAACCAATGGAAGCCAGGCTAAGTAAAAAATATCTGCTGCCAGCAACAGGTTTATCGTGGTCTTATCACTCTTCGACAAATAATTCAAACGTCAAACAGTTACGTTGTAATGTTGTTATATGATTTTAAGGCAAGCAAATTGGCCTTTCTGTGTTTTCAAAGCAATATCAATCCAAATCAAAGCTCCGTCTGTCCTCTAACGCAAATTATATTATAAAAACTGGTCAGCCGTTCGGGAAATGGTTAATATTCGGTTCTGCGGGCCAGATTTGCGGATGAACTTTTGATATGGACAACAGTATTGCAGTATAATAGTCTACGTTATTTAATAACTGGGGTGAAAATGCGATGCTTCGTAAAAAAAATTATTGAATTATTATACTGAAAATTTGACAAATGAGGAACTCATGTAATTCGACTTATAAAGGAGTTTCTTGTTCAAGACAAGTGTTTAAAATAAAAACGACCTAATTTGGTTTAGGATCTATATACATCTGTATCTGATTTATACAGTAAAAGCGTAGCAAATAAGGGCATTAAAGGCATTCGTTAATCTAAGAAATTTTATTTATCCTCATGAAAAACAAGCACATGTTAGAGTCTTGATTTTCATTTCCTTTCATTAATGATTGTTATTTGACTAATTTAACAGTATTGTACATACCTTTTACAATAGTGTTTATTTTCGTCAAGAAAGACAAAGCGTCAGAATGATGGATCGACAGTACAATGGAATTCATCTTCATTACTCTGTGAGGAAAGTGTTCTACGAAGAACAGTCTGAACGTCATCACATCGGACTCCACGACATCACTTCCGGTTTTGACCGGATGTATTGCTAGGAGATCGTTTGTGCATATTGATTTCACTGAAATGAAAAGAAAATACGTCACGCAACACGTCTTTTGTATGAACATGTCAGACTATGAAATATTAGTGGTATTATGGTATACATGAACCTTATGATAATATTTGATATTTCCTGATCCATTGAATCATTCAATTAGATAAAGATCACCGAATCATTACCACTCCGATGACGTATAAATACCACATAGTCGTGTAAATGAAAATGATAGGGTAAGGGAAAGTTAGGGCATTGTTACTGTATATAGGATTAAATATCGAATCAGCATAACAAATTAACTTATAAAAGATATATATTTAAATGTAGATCGTGAGTTCGAGGCCCGGTCAGGGCACAAGTCATACAGTTGTCTTCCTTCGTCATTTGTATTACTATGTTATATATCAAATAATCAGCACAATCTATCATATGCACTATGTGTTGGTGATCCCAAGATAAAGATTTGAATTTCCTGTCGTGGTTGTACTAAATGAATATTTATAAATGGATATCTTTTTAAATGTCTATTTATACAAATGTAACTTTTTGAGTAAGACATAATACCAAATAAAGAAATTATATGAATTACATCTGTCTATGATTGTGTTCGTTATATCTTCACGTTTTACGAAAACAACATTTGTGACGTCACACATCCACTCCATTCCCCGAGCTTAACACATAAAAGTAATGCACCTTGCTTCCTGAACAAGATTTCACCCAGACCGTATTGAATTTCCTACTCCAGACATACACAAAACATTAAGAGATATTTTAAAGAAATATAAACAGGATTGACAAGTATTATGAGCTAAAAATATCCAGCTTTCAGTATCCGCTCTTAATAGATTGAAATAACAACATAAGATTCAATTATGTCCTCATTAAGTATTTATCGAGACCGAAAAACATTTATCCATGACATGTATGGCCGAGGAGTGTCTTGTTGAAGAACACAGACATTTAACCATGACCTATATGTACGTAAAGTAATCCATATGACGACAAATTTATCTGAAGTGAAAATCGATCCGTATTGACTGGCTAACCTTTGGCCCTTTAAAGACAGTACTGGTACGCAGGTAGCGTTATATCACCAACGTTAACGCGTCATGAGGTATATGTGTACCCCTATCATAAATAGGTTTCTAGATTTTATAGTTTATAGTCTTCCCAAAAAGGTTACACTTTTTATACATTTGTAGCATTACCTTAAATCGGTCCTAAGATTAAATACATACGTATCCCTATCTGAATTGATTGAAAAAAGTAAATATGTTTGTATATATTTTTAATAATCCACAAATTCACAACCTTAATATAAACACGCAAATGGGATTAAATCGATCACATTGTTTATATATTTGAAGCCTTGCCTTAAATCGATCACATTGTTTATATATTTGAAGCCTTGCCTTAAATCGATCACATTGTTTATATATTTGAAGCCTTACCTTAAATCGATCACATTGTTTATATATTTGAAGCCTTACCTTAAATCGATCACATTGTTTATATATTTGATGCCTTACCTTAAATCGATCACATTGTTTATATATTTGAAGCCTTACCTTAAATCGATCACATTGTTTATATATTTGAAGCCTTGCCTTAAATCGTTAAAATTGTTTATATATTTGATGCCTTGCCTTAAATCGATCACATTGTTTATATATTTGAAGCCTTGCCTTAAATCGTTAAAATTGTTTATATATTTGAAGCCTTGCCTTAAATCGATCACATTGTTTATATATTTGAAGCCTTACCTTAAATCGATCACATTGTTTATATATTTGAAGCCTTACCTTAAATCGATCACATTGTTTATATATTTGATGTCTTGCCTTAAATCGATCACATTGTTTATATATTTGATGCCTTGCCTTAAATCGATCACATTGTTTATATATTTGATGCCTTGCCTTAAATCGATCACATTGCTTATATATTTGAAGCCTTGCCTTAAATCGTTAAAATTGTTTAAACATTTGAAGTATTGCCTCAAATGTGTCACATTGTTTATACATTTCTAGCCAACCTTAAATCGTTTACTAGGATTGATATACAAACAATTATATCCGTTCAGTTATACCAAGTGAAATACATTTGAGATCATTTTATTAATCCATTCTTTATTTACGTCCTTATTTAACATTATCTCTGATCTAATTAACAAATATTCTCTCCTCCTCATGGGTCTCGGAATGTCTAAACTCCAAGAAAAAATCACTTACTATTCTTGTCATAATGATTGATTTTCAATAGAGGTCCTGTTCTTAATTTGTTTTGCTCTTACGTTAGTGGGTTAATGTAAATACATGTTATAAGATCCAGCATTTGTAATGACGATGATTTTCTTAAAGTGTGAGATTCGATTTGTTTATATATAGATATGTCTTTATCAGAAAATGTTTATTATCAATAATCAGTTTCAATAGTTTCCGGACCCAGCGAAATATTAGTTGGTATGCATTTGCAAATGAGCCGATGTTTACATAAAGATAGTATTCGTATCAACACATAAAGCCTAGACAGGATATGTCGGTATGAAGGATACACAGAACAGAAGTTGATCGCCGTATGTATTGTATGGTGCTTACCTTAAATCTGCACATACACAATTATAAACGTACTTGTCTTTATCTTTTTTTTTTAAATTGTTTTTGTTTTTGCTTTTCTTTTATTGTTTTTTTTCACGAAATATTATCAGGTATCTAAACAGGCTAAACAATACATCAATGACAAATCGGAGCAACCTAAACAAATACGTCAATATATATTGGCGGCGACCTGACTTACCTTTAACTCTGTTAAACTGCAGCTCACTTGTCCAAGTTAGGACTTTCTCTGTCAGGGTAACATCCACGGGAACAGATGTCACCCCTGCTTTCCTTGACAAATGCATTTTATAAGTAATTGTATCCATGACTTTTCATATAAACAATATATTTAGTTTCACTGAAGTTAAATAACCCTTTCACCGCGACACCATATGATACGTATTTACTAGTGAACTGCTCCGTATCTAATTAATATTATTTTCCAAATGTCTACACGAAAGAGTGTTATGATGCTTGAAATTACTTAATGCTTAACACGGCACCAAACTATTGTCATTATAACCGCCGTATACAATCCACCTGTCCGATCACGGTCTGAGATATACACCCGACTGCCAGCCGTTTATATACAGGCAGGCTAGCGAGCTGTTCCTGTTTCGTACATACCTCCAGGTGAAATCATCAGTTGTTATCGGGGGTCAGAATCAGGTACAGATACTACCAGACTGTCACGCACGCTACGCTGATTGGTTATTAGGAAAAATACCAAGGAAATATTAACGTCCGGCCAAATGACCAGAACCACGTCTTGGGTCAAAACCACGATTCATGTTATCTCATAGAAAAAAACCATAACTTTATACAGAGATATATTTAAAATTAAACAGAGATCTATATAACTTTCTATTATAGGCTTCTTATATATGTATTTAATGTTTTCTGCATAAAAAGCACATGCTATTTGTCGTTTTACATAGAGAAAATAACAGACATGGCTTTTATCAAAGACAATAACAGACATGGCTTTAATTAGAGACAATAACAGACATGGCTTTAATTAGAGACAATAGCAGACATGGCTTTTATTAGAGACAATAACAGACATGGCTTTTATTAGAGACAATAACAGACATGGCTTTTATTAGAGACAATAACAGACATGGCTTTTATTAGAGACAATAACAGACATGGCTTTTATTAGAGACAATAACAGACATGGCTTTTATTAGAGACAATATCAGACATGGCTTTTATTAGAGACAATAGCAGACATGGCTTTAATTAGAGACAATAGCAGACATGGCTTTAATAAAAGACAATAGCAGACCAGGCTTTTATTAGAGTCAATAGCAGACATGGCTTTTATTAGAGACAACAGCAGACATGGCTTTTATTAGAGACAATATCAGACATGGCTTTTATTAGAGACAATAGCAGACATGGCTTTAATTAGAGACAATAGCAGACATGGCTTTAATAAAAGACAATAGCAGACAAGGCTTTTATTAGAGTCAATAGCAGACATGGCTTTTATTAGAGACGATATCAGACATGGCTTTTATTAGAGACAACAGCAGACATGGCTTTTATTAGAGACGATATCAGACATGGCTTTTATTAGAGACAATATCAGACATGGCTTTTATTAGAGACAATAGCAGACATGGCTTTTATTAGAGACGATATCAGTCATGGCTTTTATTAGAGACGATATCAGTCATGGCTTTTATTAGAGACGATATCAGCCATGGCTCTTATTAGAGACAATAGTAGGTATGATAGCGGCTTCTTCTAACCATGGAACCGAGCCTCAAGTACATTTGTTTCTGCGCAATAATTCGTGCTATCACAGAAAATAAAAAAGAGTTATTATTTTATTTGAAACATTAAATTCTTCAGTTTAAGGCGTAAGTCGTACTTTAACGTAAGACAGAGAAGATTTTGCATTGTTCTATTTTCCCCCTTTGAAATGCTATATTTTTTAAAGCATACGTACTGTTCTATTGATTTAAAATCTGATTTCTTTTTTGACACAATGAAAAGTTACAATATATCACCCCACATGCATAGTGCAAAAAAAACTTTTATATTATTTTTATTTGTTCAACCAAATTATTTGTAATAAAAAAGATGCTAAATGTGCTGTACACTGTCTAGCACAGAGAGAACGCCAGTGAGAACATCTAAAACAGCGACTACATTGTATACAAACATTTTGCCGAAACACCATGCTTTTACGTTTAGATAATGTCTTAAACATAGCTTTAGGAGATAACGAAATTTTTTTTTTTCGTTTTAAGATTAGGCATTTTCAAATTGAGTCGCCATGTATGAATACTTAGGCTACTTGATCCCACATTGTGTGTCCCTGGTTTAAACTCTGCTTTACCCAAGGTTTAAAATAATATAAATGAAACTCGAATGTAATACGTATTAAGATAAGTTACTTTTCACACAAAAAAGCAAATTTCTTAATTAAGAAACTCATTAAATTAAGTTCAATTAAGAAAAAAGCTCAAATTAAGAAATTAGTTTTAGTTAAGGTTTTGCCCCAGTTCTAACGAAGACAGTTTTTAGTTAAGGCATTTGTTTAAAAAACAATTGAAGCATATTTAGTCAACGCAAAGTTTTTCGTTTAGGAAAAGGTTTTAATTAGGGTTTGTCTTCTTCACAGAAACAGTTTGAAATACTTTAAGATAGCCTTTTTGGTTAAGACAGTTTCAGTGGGCAATGTGTTTTGTAAGAGCGACGGTTTAAGTTTAAGCAAACGAAGACTGATGTCCAAAACGATAATATTACATCAAAACCCAGCTTACATTTAAATACATGCCCGTCATAACAGTTCTTAAAGCATGTTTACAAATAAAATTCAAATTAAATATAAAATATCTACAACGTTAATCAATTCAATAGAGTTCATCAACCCATGTTTGGGAATAACGTTTGCTTGTAGGACTCGTGTACTAGTATGAACTTATTGCTTCAAAGTGCAGACCACAATGTCATTTTCACGCTCAGAAGTGTACTGAAATATTAACACACTGCGATGCCTCCTCATGCTCATTGTAAAACAGCGACTTGTTGACAGCAACAAATTACGTCACCAAATATGCTTGACTATAAAATTCTTTTTTTTTTTTATCAAATTCCTTTCTACTGTAAGCGCGAATATTAATATGATTTTTTTTTTATTTTGCATTTTAATCTGATATAAGGTTTTTGTTGTTTTCTTCCTTAAAAGGAATGGGGTTGTTGTTACTATGAATGAGCAGTCTTCGCTAGCTTGGCACCTCGCCTTACAAGATGATTTATGTCTGTTAAAGTAATGCTGTCTCACGAGAAGGGAATTCGTGGCGGACTTTATGGCTGGAGGTGTCAGTTTCCATGGAGGGAGTCTTGTATCGGGTTACAAACATTAAACTTATCTGAACGGTGGACACAATTACCGAGGTGACAGGTACACCTTGTCACACCAAAATTATCTCCCTTGCTTCTCCTCTTCTTTGGGTGAAGTCGAACAGTAGATCGGAAAGGGGTCGGAAAGACATACCTGTATCGTCATGTGACGCCTATGTGTAGAACTGCAGTACTGCAGTAAGGTGACTGATGATTAAGAAACATTTTTGTCCCGTTAATAGATGCAATGACTCGGAAGGGTCAGTATGTAGGATCGATAGAGTCATGATGTGAGGCTGATTTCTAGGACAGGAAATGACTGGAGTTAAAACAAAGACTAAATTAGAGTGTAGAAAGGTGATGCGTTGGAAATGTGTTTGAAATTTAAGAATCCTACGTTGGTGGTGACACAGTATGTACATATTGCGTTAATTTTATCGGATATCTTAAATTTATTTTGTTGGACTTTCAGCAATTTTGATTTCATTCATTGTGTTTACTGTAATTCTAATTTTTGAATTAATTAGGATCTTTTTAAAACCAAAATTGAAAATGTATTAAATTTAATAAATTATGGGTCTCTATTATGGGTATTTATTTTGGCCTATGTTTAGCTGTTTGGGTCGTCTCCTAGGTATCAACATTAAACACTTGTGTCTTTAGACCTTTGGTCTTAAGACGAATAAGTTGCTTCCTTAAAAAATAGGAAGCAGTCATAGACCCTATTTTTCTTTTATTTTATAATTTATATATCGGATATAGTTTATTAAACAAAAACAAAAAACAAAAAAACAATAAAATACTTGCTACAACATCAGGGTATTGCCTTTTTATATTTTAAGGAATCATTGCACACTTGAACAGGTGATAGACTGTATTTTATTTTGCAGATTATTTTCTGTAGCGTATTACATCATTTGTTTTTTTTTTCTGTCAATATAACAGCCAGTACCACACCATGCAAGGAAAACACAAAGATAAATGACGAAGCTATATAGATATTCATTGCATTAGATGTATTGCCTTGACATTTGTTACTGTATGATAACATGAAATGAGATTTGAAATGAAACTGAAATTCACGTACAGTGAAAGATTAATAAGTGTAAATGTATATAGATAAACGAAAGTAATAATTAAGAAAATTAATACTTTGTACCAGTTCTTATTATTATGCAATTAACAAAGACTCGCAGTATTTTATGATATAGTCTACATAGCTATTGCTATAGCCTATAATTGATATTCATTTTTTTCCATCGTTTTTATCGCAGAACAAATGTATTTCTTGTGTATAACATTTTGCTGATTTATACAGTATTGTGGATCAATTTTTAAAAAGTAATTGGAACCAATTACCATAGACAATGTGTTTATTGTTATAATCGAAATGACCGTACATAGGATTAAACATGTAGTTCTCCTGTTGTGTTATTATGACTTAACTCTGTAAATTCCTTTTCGTGCCTCATACTAACATGAGGACATAAAGTAGAAAAATAGCTGATTATTCAAAACATCTAAAAGCGATCACATTACCAAACGCCATTTTTCCGTGGTAGGTATTCCATTAATCCGAAAAAGACAGAAAATATGATAATTAGCAGGAGAAAAACTGATCTGAATCATCCTGACCTACAAATGAATTCCTAAAACATATTTAATGTATCATTTTACAAACACATTGGTGTAGCATTCTCAGAAAAATGGTAATTGGTTTGAGCATGTTAATTGAGTTCAAATTAGATAGACGTTCTTCACAAAATATATCCTTCTCGTTTATTCGCCCTGTATTAGAGTATGCTGGCGTCGTCTGGGACAGTATCCTATACGAATGTGTACAAAAGCTCGAAAGTGTCATTATAGGAGCCGCCAGAATAGTTAATGGTGCAAACAAATGAACTAATAATGAAAAATTGTACAATCAGGTAGGTTAGCCTGAATTGATGGACAGAAGACAAAACCAAAAAATCATCCAATTCCATAAAATGCATTATCATAATAATACATAAGGGCACCTTAGCAATCTTGTTCCTAACCCTACTTTATCAGGTAACAATTATAGGACTAGATAGTCTGAAAATATTACACAGATCCGTTGTAGAACTAGAATACATGCTCATTCTTTACTTCCCACTGATTTTGAATGTTTGAACAATTTGCAAATTAGCATACGTACATATGTAACAATCCATCTCTTTCTTGTCTGAAAACTTCTCTAAAAAGATCATCTCCAATATTTTATTTCTGCTGTGGGACACGTCTAGGTTAAATCTGTCATGCCAGACTGATAATGAACAGTAGTTCACTGAATGATCATTTATCTAAAAGAAACTTGCTTCACCTCTGTGTACCTGTGGTAATTGAGGATACATATATCTTTTTTTTAACATGTAATATTTTTTTCCTATCTACGACATAAGTATATTCTCACCTCACCATATAACATACCTGTAAGTTTATTACCGTCTGGAGATGCTTCTCTTATTCCTTGCTGTGCAAAATGTCCTTGTCCTTGTGCTAGCGTGTACATATTTTGTACGTTTATTATCTTAGATTATTACCACATTAAATATATATCTTCAACCAGATGGAAGCAGCATATCCCACGTTTTTCCCCCTTTTTATTAACTAGGATGTATTCAATTTATGATCAAATTCCAATTGATCTATTCACATTAGACTCTGTGTCGTTATGATACGATGTTGTGTTTTATCAAGTCTATGCTGTTATGTAACGTCAATCTATAGATAGATAGGTGTCAGATTTATATATTGTATATATTAATGGTTTTATTGATATATTGTATATATTAATTGTTCTATTGATATAGTCTATCAACTAATAGTTGGATTGATTAATTGTTTAAATTAATGGTTTTATTGATATGTTGCATTTATTAATGATTCTATTGATATATTGTTTAAATTAATGGTTTTATTGATATATTTAAATATTAATGATTTTATTGATATGTTGTATATATTAATGGTTTTATTGATACATATATATGGTGTATGTTAATGGTTCTATTGATACATTGTTCGTCGCTGTTTATATTAACGATACAGCTGTCATTTTTTAAGAATCATCACAGGAAGGAATGTCAACTGTCGAAAGGGAAAGCTATTCTTAATGTTATAGATAAAGGGTAATTTTCAAATTTACACAATAACATTCCAAAAATTGATGAGTTTTGTTATTATCAGTTTGTCATTAATTTTTACTTTTTGTATTCATTTTTTCCTATGAACATTTTAAAAGAAAGAACAATTGCTATAGTAAAGATAAATGCTGAAATTGAAATAATGCCTGTTACAAAGGTAAGGTAGAATGTAAGTATGTTGTTGTATTTGATTTAATCTAGTATCTTTTAACAAAATTGAAATCTCGCTTAAAGTCAACCATTCTCAACATAACGAGTTGCCTTTAAAATTATAAAAGGATGCTGTCAATGCATATATGAATAAGTCCTGGTCGTTAAGTTTGATATATCTTACAATCTTTGAGTATTGTTTGTATAAACTTCTTTCAACGATACACAAGTCCAACACACAGGAGTGTAGAATGGCCATGAATTCAGGTATCATACTCATTAATCATTTGTAGAACATATATCATAGATCAAGATGAGATAAAAAAAAAAACATAACTTAACATTGAGAATAAAAATACATTGTCATTATACGAGATGCACATAATATTATCAGACAGAACGTGTATACGTATAGATGTACAGACAACATTTAAACTTAAAGTGACTCATCGCCAGGGCAAAAATGTACATCAGAAAGGCAACATTTAATACACTGTACAATCATCAAGCCAAATTTTATCGCAATGTTTTTATAGCTGTATCACATCGTTAAACAAGGGTTTACATTATTACAACATCGTCACACCAAGATACAGGGCCGCGGTGGCCGAGTGGTTAAGGTGTCCCGACACTTTAACACTAGCCCTCCACCTCTGGGTTGCGAGTTCGAAACCTATGTGGGGCAGTTGCCAGGTACTGACCGTAGACCGGTGGTTTTTCTCCGGGTACTCCGGCTTTCCTTCACCTCCAAACCCTGGCACGTCCTTAAATGACCCTGGCTGTTAATAGGACGTTAAATAAAAACAAACCAAACAAAATCACACAAAGATATACTTTATCACATCAACACATCACAAGGATTAAATATATCACAACGTCATCACACAAGTATAAATTATATCACAACATCGTCACACAAAGATAAATTATATCACAACATCATCACACACAGATATACTTTATCACATCAACACATCACAAGGATTAAATATATCACAACGTCATCACACAAGTATAAATTATATCACAACATCGTCACACAAGTAAATTATATCACAACATCATCACACAAGTATAAATTATATCACAACATCGTCACACAAGTATAGATTATATCACAACATCGTCACACAAAGATAAATTATATCACAACATCGTCACACAAGGATAAACTATATCACAACATCGTCACACATATAAATTATATCACAACATCGTCACACAGATAAATTTTATCACAACATCGTCACACAAGTATAAATCATATCACAACATCTTCACATAAAGATAAATTATACCACAACATCAACACACAAAAGTTAAATTGTTTTTTGTTTTTTGTTGTTGTATCTAAATATAATCTAAACCAGGTATACGAAAAGGCATAGCTTCAACTCATTGTTATTGCAAAAAGACACGTAATCTGGTTCACTTGTGCCGAAGTCACAAACTATGATGTCTGTTGTCAAAGTTAGGAAAGTATATTATAAACTAAGAATACCATTCATCTCTCAAGGGAGATACTTTGACTCCAACGGATGACAGCGATAAAATTAAACCTAGGCCGTATACGTAAATAGTAATGTACTTTACCAGATTAATATCAGCCTCTATATCATCCCATACTAAATATACGTAAGTTTTATAATGGGATATGAGAAGGCGTTAACACTGATATGTCCGTGCTGAGAGGTCAGTTTATCACGGACAGTCTAACACCTGATACCGTAGCTATTCTAACGTAGGGTCAGTAATACCCTGTAGGTTGTAAATTGGAAATCATAAAGACATTGTACTTGTGGAATGATACAAGCTAATTAAAGGCAGACGATGGCGGATTTTATCTAGCTCGATACACATTGTAAAATTTAATATTTAAGCGATAACTACTTTCAGGAATAAAGTAAATACTAGAGATTGGCCTTACATGGCGAAGTGGCTTCTACCCTTCTCTTATCTGAGAGTCATACTCAGAGAAATACACGTATCGTACTTATTGTAAAACTTACATAACTATGAGATAAGCTGGATATTTGTGGAACAACGATTTAAGGTAGATATAGATCATACCAATAAACAAAATCCTTTCGTCTTATCGTCTGAATTCTCCACAGTGCTGGCAGACCCGATGATTATCTGTACAGGCAATGCTTCCTCTCAACACCCGCTTTCTATTCTCTTTTTGTGACATTGATTCCTCTCAACACCCGCTTTCTATTCTCTTTTTGTGACATCATTTGTATGTCTCAGAATGTAACACATTATATTTATGTTCATGATATTTTGATATCAAAATAAAATCACAAAGATTTGTATACATTATAAGTATATAATAGTCCATTTATGTATTTTTCAGAACGAAAATGTAGGTCAAACTTATGTGACTTTCAAAAGGAACCGGTCAAAAATGTCACATAAGACAGGTGTTCACTTAACACTGGTTAAGGTTTTTGATTTATAGTCTGAGGTAAAGACAACAAAGAATATATCTGTATGTTTATCATGTTTATCATATACACTGTTAACTTAAAATGCAAGTATCCTTAAACCATTCGTAACAAAATGTGTGAACTTCCTCGTTTCCTGTTAAATGTCGTTCTATTTTTAATTCTAATGAAACAAAAAGGCTTTAAAACATCTACTTTTCGCTTCCGTAAGTTTTTGATTTGCGTGTTACCTACAGCACACCAAACTCATCGGGAGATTTACAAGCTGGTTTACCAGTATTTAATAATTTGATAGCCTCCACTTTTTGTCCAAGTGTTAAAAATGTGTCTGAGGCGACTGCGCCATATCAAACCTGCCGCTAGCGAACACAAAACAGAAACTGGCACCCTAGCAATTATGTAAACACAACCCACTAACTTCCTGTTCACGCTCACGCGAGATTTCATTTTATTCATATCACAGAATTTTACTGAAGTTGGTAGTGTTTTTATTATCTTATATTGTGTCCATAATAAATGCCTCCAGTTACAACATGTGGTATCCGGAATTAGTGCCTCCCGTCACCACATGTGGTACCCGGAATCAGTTCCCTCATTCGCCACATGTGATACCGGAATTAATGCCTCCCGCCACCACATGTGGTACGGTACCCGAAATTAATGCCTCCGTCACCACATGTGTTACCCGGAATCAGTTCCATCATTCTCCCCATGTGGTACCGGACTTTATGCCTCCCATCACCACATGTGGTACCCGACATTATTGCCTTTAGTCACCATACGTTGTGCCCGGAATTAATGCCCCCTGTCAACGCATGCGTTCCCAAAAATAACATTTCTATTATATATAAAAAAAAATAATAAAGATTTATATTAAAAAATATTCAAAAATCGTATCAATATATAGCGATGCATCATTTCAGTTTTAACCCATTTAATTGCTTTGAATACGCTGATAAGTTCTTAATCTGAGCCTACTTTTCATTTTAAAATAATATTAGTCAGTTGTAAATTGAAAACAGATGATAGTCAGCAATACAAAACTCTTTAAGTACATAGCATCGTCACATGACCGAGGAGGATGTGGTCGCGTTGGCCGACTGTTGAAGGTGTCCCGACATTTTATCACTAGCTCTCCGCCTCTGGATCGCGAGTTGAAAACCCATTTTGGGCTGTTGCCCGGTACTAACCGTAGGCGGGTGGGTTTTCACCGGGTACTCTCCTTAAATGACCCTAACTTTTATAAGATGTTAAACCAAATAAACCAAACCGTCACATGACTGATTTTGCATTACTAGGATCAGCACATGACGTCGAACTTAATAGTATCGTGACGTCGAACGTCAGTACACTGCTTGCTTGAAGGACTCAATAAATCTGCTTACCTGCAAATGCGTTCATCCCGTTTATTTTATCAATGACGTCAGGATAGTTTGCTTACGACTGTGTTGAAAAATAAAACATGTTATTAAACAAGGGACATGTAGGCCTTTGTGTACATTGTGGACAGTAACAGATATGTACCTGTTTATAAAACAACCTTGACTATCTTTGTAGGTTAAGCACATATGTACATACCTTTATGACAGGAGTTGTATTTACTCACATGTATCGTCATTGTAACATGCTAAGGTGGTGGTGATCAATGTGTATAACCTTCTATTGGCTGAGTAATAAGGTAAACACTTGAGCTGATATATGTATTAACATACTCTAATTACCTAAAAAAAATGGGATTGTAAAAGCTGAATATCCATAAAAACGAAGTTTTGCTTTGTTTTTGTTTCACGTCCTGTTAACAGCCAGTGTCATTTAAGGACGTGCCAGGTTTTGGAGGTGGAGGAAAGCCGGAGTACCCTAATATTAGTCAGTTGTAAATTGAAAACAGATGATAGTCAGCAATACAAAACTCTTTACAGCGCTGCGCGCTGAAGTGTGTACGATACTTTTTCAATAGTAGTACAGCAACTGTTGATTGTATTGAATCGCCAACCGATAAGCTTGAAACAATGTATCGACCTTCCTGATTGGTTCTGTGCCGAAAGGGGCGGGGCGAACACGGAGTATGTACTGTACCAGAAACGTGGCTGTATAATTACATGACTATGCAAAACAACGACAACTTTTACGTTAAGTTTTAAGCATTTAATAAAGATCTGGTACTCGTTGAACACATGGGTTGTTACACACATATATATGCCATGTTGTTATGAACAACTTATATGATACCTTCCGTGATTATACATATCCACACTGTCGGAAAAATCCAGGCATGAACGAAGCAGGGAAATCCAGAGCATCTTAAATACTTGGCTTACATTTCTTTTTGAATTCGATGAATTCCATAACATCTTGAGTCACCTTTTTACTTTTCAGTGGTTTCCGTTTGACGATGGGCGCTAAAGACTTAGTCGCATAAAAAATCTTCATAATTTTGCGACATCCTGATTAGACAAACCGGTCTTATCACTGATGGCTGAATATGAGAGTCCTTCTGAATGTAGATTATAAACAGTTTTTTCTCGTTTTTTTATCTTCACTTTTCCCTCTGGTGTAAACACGGCCCTTGGAATTTTACATGTTTGAAGTAGTACGTTATATGCGTACCGTCGTGTACACCGTCTAGACCTATAGTTTCACTGTTTTTTTGTCAGACATGTAAGTAACCAAGGTGATTTGCATTACATGTATAAGCTCACAACTACATGAGTATAACTGCAACTTGCAAGGTTTAACCAGCTAAATTTACAATATATCTAATATTTATACATTTAAATGTTTATTATGCAGATGTTCTTTCAATATGGACAACACAGTCAGTGTATTTTGAAAATTACGCACGTATTGATTGATGATCGTCAAGCTAACCAGCCCTTCGAACTTTGTCACCAGCTGACCAGGTCGACCCTTCAGTTCGGTGATATATTTTCCCAATACACTGATTTGAGAGTGGGAAAGTCCATTGTATAGGGTAGATAGCATTTGCACTTCCTTTCACACCTCGTGTACAAGCTAAACTATCTGGGTCACGATAGCGATTCAGTTTACATGTAATTTGGAAGGGTCAAACATCAGACAAAACTGGGTTCCGGAGCACAGGGGCTTTGCACGATGGTGATGACGTTCCATATATGTATGTATAGTATATACATAAAGAATACATGGTCAGTGTCTTAAAATATAAGCTGTATTTTGGCGAGGGTAAAGAAATCGCCACTTTTGTCTTTCTGTCCCGAGCCAGAAATACAGCTTATATTTTAAAACACTGACTATGTATTCTATTTATCCTCCAACAGTCATGAAAATAATCATCAAAAATAATCATTTTTATGTGAAACGGTTTCAAATATCACAGAAATATGTTCGTCTTTTAAACGTAGTTTCACTTTGAAGTAGGTCAGTCGAACTGACGCACGTGCTAAGATTCCAAAATACAGCTGTTTTCCGTCACTGCCGTATATACAGCAAAGATATATATACGGTGGGTGTATTCCGACAATGCGGTGGCAGTTGCTGGATAAATTCATATATGGACCTTCATTTATAAACTTGTCACTGAATATTTCACTTGAAGAACATTTTCATAACCCGCCATTCTCGCAAGTTTACTCATGTGCACACGAGTGCTGAGAAAGGTGTGTGCATTCAGTTCGACCAATCAAATCAACGCTTACTCAGCGCGATCGACTTTGTTAGAGTACTGTCGATACACAGTAATGTAGTACCAATACCTGTCGTACTTGTGTTACACTTTGACCGTACACACTTCAGCGCGCAGCGCTGTAAGTACATAGCATCGTCACATGACCGAGGAGGATGTGGTCGCGTTGGCCGAGTGTTGAAGGTGTCCCGACATTTTATCACTAGCTCTCCGCCTCTGGATCGCGAGTTGAAAACCCATTTTGGGCTGTTGCCCGGTACTAACCGTAGGCGGGTGGGTTTTCACCGGGTACTCTCCTTAAATGACCCTAACTTTTATAAGATGTTAAACCAAATAAACCAAACCGTCACATGACTGATTTTGCATTACTAGGATCAGCACATGACGTCGAACTTAATAGTATCGTGACGTCGAACGTCAGTACACTGCTTGCTTGAAGGACTCAATAAATCTGCTTACCTGCAAATGCGTTCATCCCGTTTATTTTATCAATGACGTCAGGATAGTTTGCTTACGACTGTGTTGAAAAATAAAACATGTTATTAAACAAGGGACATGTAGG
This sequence comes from Pecten maximus, assembly GCF_902652985.1. Classification (NCBI taxonomy): domain Eukaryota; kingdom Metazoa; phylum Mollusca; class Bivalvia; order Pectinida; family Pectinidae; genus Pecten; species Pecten maximus. Next base: position 9,053,500 of record NC_047018.1, on the reverse strand, counting down.
CCTTTGTGTACATTGTGGACAGTAACAGATATGTACCTGTTTATAAAACAACCTTGACTATCTTTGTAGGTTAAGCACATATGTACATACCTTTATGACAGGAGTTGTATTTACTCACATGTATCGTCATTGTAACATGCTAAGGTGGTGGTGATCAATGTGTATAACCTTCTATTGGCTGAGTAATAAGGTAAACACTTGAGCTGATATATGTATTAACATACTCTAATTACCTAAAAAAATGGGATTGTAAAAGCTGAATATCCATAAAAACGAAGTTTTGCTTTGTTTTTGTTTCACGTCCTGTTAACAGCCAGTGTCATTTAAGGACGTGCCAGGTTTTGGAGGTGGAGGAAAGCCGGAGTACCCGGAGAAAAACCACCGACTTACGGTCATTACCAGGCAAGTTTTGAATTCGCCACCGAGAGGTGGAGGGCTAGTGATAAAGTGTTGGGATACCTTAACCACTCCCCTCTGTGAAATGAAAGGAGGATTTTTCCTTTTTGATTTACTACATGATTGCATTGCCATGCACATTATTATTATTTGAAAAAGTTAAACAAACCCACGGTTGATAAATGAATGCTGTATCTAAAACGGAAAAGGTCGACCTGTGGTATGCGAGAAAGTATCTCCTGACTGCAGCCTAAAAACAGTAATATACAGCCTCAAATGACGTTAGTGTGTAGGTGATCCCCCTGTGTGTATGTGATCCCCCTGTGTGTAGGTGATCCTCCTGTGTGTAGGTGATCCCCCTGTGTGTAGGTGATCCTCCTGTGTGTAGGTGATCCTCCTGTGTGTAGGTGATCCCCTGTGTGTAGGTGATCCTTCTGTGTGTAGGTGATCCCCTGTGTGTAGGTGATCCTCCTGTGTGTAGGTGATCCTCCTGTGTGTAGGTGATCCCCTGTGTGTAGGTGATCCTTCTGTGTGTATGTGATCCTCCTGTGTGTAGGTGATCCTCCTGTGTGTAGGTGATCCCCCTGTGTGTATGTGATCCCCCTGTGTGTAGGTGATCCACCTGTGTGTATGTGATCCCCCTGTGTGTAGGTGATCCTCCTGTGTGTAGGTGATCCCCTGTGTGTAGGTGATCCTTCTGTGTGTAGGTGATCCCCTGTGTGTAGGTGATCCTTCTGTGTGTAGGTGATCCCCTGTGTGTAGGTGATCCCCTGTGTGTAGGTGATCCCCCTGTGTGTAGGTGATCCCTCTGTGTGTAGGTGATCCCCCTGTGTGTAGGTGATCCCCTGTGTGTAGGTGATCCTCCTGTGTGTAGGTGATCCTCCAGTGTGTATGTGATCCCCCTGTATGTAGGTGATCCTCCTGTGTGTAGGTGATCCCTCTGTATGTAGGTGATCCTCCTGTGTGTAGGTGATCCTCCTGTGTGTAGGTGATCCTCCTGTGTGTAGGTGATCCCTCTGTGTGTAGGTGATCCCCCTTTGTGTAGGTGATCCCCCTGTGTGTAGGTGACCCCCTGTGTGTAGGTGATCACCCTGTGTGTAGGTGATCCTCCTGTGTGTAGGTGTATTAATGTAGGTGATCCGCCTGTGTGTAGGTGATCCTCCTGTGTGTAGGTGATCCTCCTGTGTGTAGGTGATCCTCCTGTGTGTAGGGGATCCTCCTGTGTGTAAGTGATCCCTCTGTGTGTAGGTGATCCTGCTGTGTGTAGGTGATCCTGCTGTGTGTAGGTGATCCTCCTTTGTGTAGGTGATCCTCCTGTGTGTAGGTGTATTAATGTAGGTGATACTCCTGTGTGTAGGTGATCCTCCTGTGTGTAGGTGATCCTCCTGTTTGTAGGTGATCCCCTGTGTGTAGGTGATCCCCCTGTGTGTAGGTGATCCTCCTGTGTGTAGGTGATCCCCCTGTGTGTAGGTGATCCTCCTGTGTGTAGGTGATCCTCCTGTGTGTAGGTGATCCTCCTGTGTGTAGGTGATCCTCCTGTGTGTAGGTGATCCCTCTGTGTGTAGGTGATCCTCCTGTGTGTAGGTGATCCCCCTGTGTGTAGGTGATCCCCCTGTGTGTAGGTGATCCCCCTGTGTGTAGGTGATCCTTCTGTGTGTAGGTGATCCCCCTGTGTGTAGGTGATCCTCCTGTGTGTAGGTGATCCTCCTGTGTGTATGTGATCCCCCTGTATGTAGGTGATCCTCCTGTGTGTAGGTGATCCTCATGTGTGTATGTGATCCCCCTGTGTGTAGGTGATCCTCCTGTGTGTAGGTGATCCCCCTGAATGTAGGTGATCCTCCTGTTTGTAGGTGATCCCCCTGTGTGTAGGTGATCCTTCTGTGTGTAGGTGATCCCCCTGTGTGTAGGCGATCCCCTGTGTATAGGTGATCCCTCTGTGTGTAGGTGATCCTCCTGTGTGTAGGTGATCCCCCTGTGTGTAGGTGATCCCCCTGTGTGTAGGTGATCCCCCTGTGTGTAGGTGATCCTTCTGTGTGTAGGTGATACCCCTGTGTGTAGGTGATCCTCCTGTGTGTAGGTGATCCCCCTGTGTGTAGGTGATCCTTCTGTGTGTAGGTGATACCCCTGTGTGTAGGTGATCCTCCTGTGTGTAGGTGATCCTCCTGTGTGTATGTGATCCCCCTGTATGTAGGTGATCCTCCTGTGTGTAGGTGATCCTCCTGTGTGTATGTGATCCCCCTGTGTGTAGGTGATCCTCCTGTGTGTAGGTGATCCCCCTGTATGTAGGTGATCCTCCTGTTTGTAGGTGATCCCCCTGTGTGTAGGTGATCCTTCTGTGTGTAGGTGATCCCCCTGTGTGTAGGCGATCGCCTGTGTGTAGTTAATCATCATGTGTGTAGGTGTACTAGTGTAGGCGATCCTCCTGTGTGTAGGTGATCCTCCTGTGTGCATGTGATCCTCCTGTGTGTAGGTGATCCTCCTGTGTGTAGGTGATCCCCCTGTGTGTAGGTGATCCCCGTGTGTAGGTGATTATCATGTGTGTATGTACTAGTGTAGGTGATCCTCCTGTGTGTAGGCGTACTAGTGTAGGTGATCCCCCTGTGTGTAGGTGATCCTCCTGTGTGTAGGTGAATTATTGTCTACGTGTAGGCGATCGTCTGTGTGTAGTTGGACGTGTATGTTGAATGTGGAAAAACTATCAATAGTCATCTTATTGGTTGCTAATCTTTATATCCTTATGCGGAAGAGAGTTCTTCCTAAATTGATATCTTTTTGTGTCATATATTTGAAACTCAAACAAGTCCAAAAAGCAAATAAAGATGATGTCAGTTGTTTTTGAGCTCCCGTTTAGGAAATGTGAATTATGTTGGAATGCTTTGTCAGTGAAGACCCATCATTGTCATGCGTCCTGCCCTCTACAGCGCACCTTAATACCCATTGGATATTGTGGAATCAAATATCGATATAATTAGTAATACTGAAAAATATTTACTTAATCCTTATATTTCTTATGATTTCGTTAAAGGGACAATTTAGTCAAGTTTGTTTACTGTTTTATCATTTCACAAATCATTTCATGAAAGTGTACTTCAATTCTCCTTATGAACTATCCTTGGTCATATATTGATACAAGTTTATGTTTTCCATGCGTTTTTTAATTAATTGTAAGGGGGATCATAATCGTATAGCCATACGATTTATATGCAAATGAGCAAGTCGTCTCTACACACTTTGTATACATGTGTGTAAGCACAGCCCCGTCTCGTTACTGTAAACAACATTGGTTTGCATTTGAAGCTGTTAGCGGATATTTTAACTATAGGTTGCGGGTCTCGTACCAAACGTAGACAGTGAATGGATAAACAAAATATATGGAGAATTACTGTTAGGTCATGAATATAACAGATGTGAGTTTTTCGAACGGTTGCGACAGCAATGAAGAAGTTCATGCAGTTGCGAGCGAGTTTGCCGAGACTTGACCTAGATCGGCCTACGGAGTAATGTTGAGGTGCGATATTTTTGTTCTGTACAACTTCCATTATCATAATTCCATTCGTATTTGTTATAAGTATTGTTCTGATTACATCATGGATGAAATAAATCACCTAGATTGGTGTTAGCGTTAATACAATCTTTTTCTGCATACGTATCGGCCGTATACATGCATGTATGTACACAATTACATGAACACGAATTCCCGTTCGGTGACCCTGGAATAAACCTGTTTGGTCAATTTGAATTGTCAAAACAATAAATCATTATTGAATCTATCAATTATGATACGTGTAATAACTGTTTGCCACGCATGTTGTTAAAGCAATATCCAAAGAAATAAGTATATGTGAAATCAGATCTACCGGGTCGTCACTCTGTGCTTCGATCGCGTGGATGTGTTTACAAGTAACTCTGTTCCCGCCAGAGGGCGCAACACGTTGCACTATATTTGGAGTATTGCTATATTTGACGTGGGCTTTCCCCAAACCAGAGACGTGTATATCAGGGAGACCGGTAACAGTCTATATATCTTACCAAATATCACCCATTCCCGGAAGTATCGGAGTGCCTCGTTCTGAAACCCAGGTGACAACGAATTCGCCGCCATATTGTCTGCATCGCCTCGTAGCGTTTCGAAACACACTTAAGGATTGATTGTCAATTTTGTTAATGGCAAATGGTAAATGGTACATGAAATGCTTCGCAGTTCACTTCATTTGCACGAGGTTCACTTCCCTTCATCAGTCCATGCAAGCAACAAAATTTACAATCAATCCTTATATTTACGTTAACCAAATTTAAAACTTCGCCCCAGATTGCAAAATTCGGTCGCAACAGTGTGACGTAAGTGCGTCACTTTGTAACATTGTTATACTTATCGTACATGTGTGCACAGTAGTGGAACAGCAGACAGTCAACTATTCTTGTCGCCAAGGCAACACAAAATATAGTGCCATACACGTTTTGATTATTAACGATGTTGATACACATAGATACGATATTTTCAAGGTAAAATATTCATTTATAACAAATATTTATGATGTTGTATAATAAAAACTTAGCAATACCCATATAAATACGAATTTAAAGTACAGTGTTGACAGTATAGTATGTGTGTGATTTGGTCAATCGAGACACAGGGACTCGGTTAAAAAATGATGTGATGCAGTCTAATAGCCGGGATATTCAGAGCTCGAGAAAAGTGTAACAATGTGGATTTTAGTCGCAGGTTAGCTGGTGATATACATGGTGTTCTTGAAATATTGGATTTCATTGCCGCACTGGCGTTTTGTGATGTAAATTCTGATAATAGTAAGTAAAGAAACATTGATTTGAAAATTGGTGGTATTCGACGGCCGGAATCTTGTGTCCTCCATGTTTAGATTGAGTCAAATTACGACAATAATGTGTCCCTGTTCTCGATATAGCATACTTCTGCTACGTTTTGTGTTGTTAAATAGTGTTTAAATTGAGCTTTATTTTCTGTGACCACTGAAATGGTATTAAGCATGGCATTCGAGATACAGCTAACGTTATACCTACTGCGCTACGTAGGTCATGAGCTCGGTGCTATCGGGGGTGTCAGTGTTCTGTTAGATCCTGTTTTCTAAACTGTCTGCATTATACTGGCATTTTTATTAGCACATTAAGCGGCTATTCCACTTGTGTTCATATACGTTTATGACAATGTTACACAATTCACAAAGTGAAAGTGCATTCAAGTCTGAGGCGGTACAGAACTCGATCGCCATTGTAAACTCAGTGAATGTATTCACACGCCGGCAAGAAAGTGATTCGTCTCTCAGAACAGAAGCACGCGACCCAAATTCTTCAACGGGAAATGAAGTGATCTGAGTTTACTATGTTCATTGAGGCGGAGCGAAGTGAAAATGTAAATATTAGGATTTAAAGCCTATTTTGTGGCGAAATAGACCGACATTAAACGGAAGTCACACGTTTGATTTCTGGTTTGGTATAATTTAACAAATCGGTGTAAAGTTTGCGTTATTTCATTGATGTTATGAGAGGTAAATTTGCCTTCAAATTAAGGTCGATATACAAAAATACAAAAACTCGTATCGTGCCGTGGGTCAAAATTATCGTGCCGTGGGTCAAAATTACCCAAACGGTCCAGGATACTCCTGTTTTTTTTAGTTAAGTGAACTTTAATTTGTTGAATGTTATATTTTTTTTGACATTTCCTACATTGTTGTTCTTAATTTCAAATCGGTCTGACGTTTAGAAAATACTTTATTTTATATCAGAAAACGGGAACTTTCACGGGATAAGGTAAGACACAAATTAGCATGTTATTCAAGCTGCGGGTCAAAATTACCAAAACGGTCAAAGATACTTCTTTTTTTTTAGCTAAGTAAAATTTAATCTGTTAAATATTATATTTTCTTTGACATTTCATACATTGTTGTTCTTAATTTCAAATCGGTCTGACGTTTAGAAAATACTTTATTTTCTATTAGAAAACGGGCACTTTCACGGGATGAGGAAGACACAAATTAGCATGTTATTTAAGCTGTGGGTCAAAATTACCCAAACGGTCCAGGATACTCCTTTTTTTCTAGTGAAATGAAAATGAATCTGTTGAATGCTATATTTTATTAGACATTTCATACATTGTTGTTCTTTATTTCAATTCGGCCAGACGGTTAGAAAATACTTTATTTTATATTAGAAAATGGGCACTTTCACGGGATGAGGAGGACACAAATTAATACGTTACTAAGTGATGGATCAAAATGACCAAAACGGTCCTAAAAACAGTTTTTTTCTAGGGAAGTGAATTCGAAGTTGTATCCGTTGAATGATATATTTTCCTTGAGATTTCAAACAATGATGTTCTTAATTTCAAACTGATTATTACAAATACACCATTTTATATATGTATATGAAAATGGACACTTTTAACACAATACTTATTAATTTACCCAGATACTTGTATATCAGGGAGACTGGTAACAGTCTATAAATCTGACCAAATATCACCCATTCCCGGAAGTATCGGAGTGCCTCGTTCTGAAACCCAGGTGACACCGAATTCGCCGCCATATTGGCTGCATCGCCTCGTAGCGTTTGGAAACACACTGGGATTTAAAGCCTATTTTGTGGCGAAATAGACCGACATTAAACGCAAGTCACACGTTTGATTTTTGGTTTGGTATAATCTAACAAATCGGTGTAAAGTTTGCGTTATTTCATTGATGTTATGAGGGGTAAATTTGTCTTCAAATTAAGGTCGATATACAAAGATACAAAAACTCGTATCGTGCAGTGGGTCAGAATTACCAAAACAGTCCAGGATACTCTTTTTTTTCTAGTGAAGTGAAATAATCTGTTGAATGCTATATTTTATTTGACATTTTATACATTGTTGTTCTTAATTTCAAATCGGTCAGACGTTTAGAAAATACTTTATTTTATATCAGAAGTCGGGCACTTTCACGTGATGACGAAGACACAAATTAACACGCTACTAAGTGATGGGTCAAAATTACCAAAACGGTCCTGGAGATTTCATACAAGGATGCTCTTAATTTCAAACTGATTATTACAAATACACCATTTTATATATTAAAAAATGGACACTTTTAACACCATACTTCTTAATTTACCATAAAATTGTTTCATTGTGAATGTGAAAAATGCGTCTGCTTGTTGCGTCCTGTGCCACCCGGTATGTACGTTAATTGACCATCTCCAGCTAGATGTCACCATATTAACACCCCCAACCCCCTCCGGGAATGGACGGTTTTACCTACAGCTTATACATGTATCTTCAATGCCGGTACAGGTTACAAGTTTACAAGTTTTTATTTCATCCAAATGCAAAACAAGCATATAGGGAACAGTACAAACATTTTCATAATTATCATGACATAGACAAGCATAAGATGGCGGAGGACAATATTACCATCAATACTAATGAGATGTACAAGACATGTTGTAACTACATTGTGTTATCAATATACACTGTATAAATATGACAAAACCGTGACGTCATACATAGTAACGACACGTCATAACGGATGACGTCATACTATATAAAAAGCTACAGAAGCAACAGTGACACTGATGAAAAATGATGAATCAATAATAGCAACAAACTAAGATCAATTTAATTACTTGCAAGCAGGGCTTTTCTTTTCGCTGTAGCACGAAACAAATACTTACCCAACATATTCAAAATTTTAACACTTTTACTCGAGAATAATTCAATATACTTATACACACTTGGTCGACAATAAAAATGCTTTTTGATGTATGTCGCCCTTAATTCGGAATATGCCGGACAGAGAAGTACAAAATGCACTTCATCCTCTACGTCATTTTTATCACAGACAGTACAAATCCTCTGATTTCTAGGGATGTTATTATAACGCCCAGACTCGATATTGAGACTGTGACACTGCATACGAAATTGGCTTAATAACTTCTTAAATATATGATTGATAGGTTTAATTAGATAGAACTGAGTACAGAAGGAATCCACAATATGTTTATACAAATAACATTTGGGGGATACATCAAAAGCATTATACAATTCTTGAACAAAAACATCATGAATACGTTGGTTGTATATTTGCAAAAAATGATTTTCATTTAAAACACATTGATTTTTCCAAACATATCCAAATCCTAAACTACAAAGTTCATACTTAATATGATAGACCCAATTAGTTTTACAATTAGGTTTTCTGCAATTCAATTCGACTAGAGCATCATAGCATGATTTCAAAATACAATTTTTTGATTTCAATATTTTTAACCAATATTTCATAACAGATGTTTTACGTTGCACATACAATGAATATCTACCGGTTTCAAAAAATACCATAGAGGTATTGACTGTTTTTCTAACGTTAAGTAAATCCTTAAGAAAAAGGAGGTGAATTTTTTCTACTTGTGGCGAAACATCTTGCCCCCAAACTTCACACCCATAATTCAAAATACATGTAACATATGTATCAAATAAGGAGAGTTTTGTTTCCGTGTTAAGGTTAAAGTGTTTCATTTTTCTTTTTAATTGAAAATATGCTTTCCTGCCTTGAGAAGCTAAAGTATCTTGCGCTACAGAAAATCTGCCGTTAAAATTAAAAACCAAACACAGGTAACAAAACTTATCCACAATTTCTATAGGTTTACTATTGAACGTCCAGCTTTCACCAGGTAATATTCTTTTCTTTTTTCTAAAAATAACAATTTTTGTTTTGTCTGTGTTAACTTTTAAATTCCACTTAGTAGTGTAAGTCTGTAAACAGTAAAGCATACGTTGGAGGTCAGTAACGTCCTCGGAGAACAAAACTGTATCATCTGCATACATTAACATAAACAGGTTAATCAACTGTAAGGAGTAACTTTGACAATCAGACTTTATAAATTCACTTTCCATATCATTTACAAATAAAGAATATAGTATGGGAGACAAAGATTCCCCTTGTAATAAACCGACATGCAAATCGAACATGGCGGATAATTTACCATTAAGTTTCACGCACGAACGTACATTATCATAAATTGATGAAATAACATTAAGTAATCGCCCTCTAATACCACTTTTCCAAAGTTTATGCCATAGATATCGATGATTAATACTATCAAAAGCCTTACTGTAATCAATAAAAACACAATATAGTCGTTTGTTCTGTTCTATAGAATTAATAATTAAGCTTTGTAATGCAAAAATTGCATCTCTAGTACCAAACCAAGGCTTGAAACCAAACTGTGCATCGGTAACAATATCTTCACGAGCGCTCCACTTCAACAAGCGCTTATTTAACATAGACGTAAAAAGTTTAGCTAAATGACTAATTAATGTTATGCCTCTGTAATTGTTAACATTATCAATTTCCCCCTTTTTGTGCAGGGGAATTATAACACCTTGAGCCCATGACTCTGGGAAATAACCAATTTGTAGCATGGTATTGAATAACTTTAATAAAACTGGTAGGAATACATTTTTATATTCAATAAAATATTCATTAAGTACCATATCAATACCAGCAGCTTTGCCCCTGGGCAGATCCTTAATTACTTCCAATATTTCATCATTACTAAAATCTACATCTAACTCGGGATATACGCACTCAGTATCATTACTACTTGTAATAACACTATTGTCTGTTTCACCCGCTAGATCTTTGAAATAGTTGAAAAAATCTGTTAATGATACAATGCCAGTCTTAGAGGTCTTATGATTTGAAAAATGACGATAAAACTCCCTAGGGTTATTACGTTTCAATAAATCCAGCATATTGCCTTCCATACTATTATATTTACGTTTCATCTTTCTCTCATAGACTTTATATTGTTTTTTGGCATGGGAGAGAGTAGTTCGGTTAGCCGAGGACCGCTCACTATTAAACTCAGATAAAGCTCTTTTATATCTTTTATACAAATTTCTACAACTGTTGTCAAACCATGGCTTATCCGTTTCCATTTTAACCGAAGTACCAATATGACAGGAACATGAACAATCAATAACTTTACTGTTGGAGATACAAAATCTATCAAACAATTTGCGTGTACATGAAACAAAATCATTGAGACATATATCGACACTTTCTTTCGAGCAATCAAGTGATTCAACACAGCTATGTATTAAAAGTCTGGCTTTAAATATATCACTCGTAACGCTACTACTGGCCTCATTTGACCATCTTACATTTGTTATAGTGGTATACGTATCATTACCTTGGCAACAGTTACATTGAAAGGTAGCTGATAAACAATCTAAAACAAGAAATATTGGTGCATGATCGGAGTATTCCGTAAAGCCACCTACTTCAAAACTTTTAATAGACGACATTGAACCATTATCCGTCATTGCGTAATCTATAACAGAACAGCCATTCGAATTAACAAATGTTAATTTACCATCCAGATCGCCAGAGGTACGACCATTTATAATTTGAACACCCGTTGTTTTACAAAGATGTAGTAAATAACGACCAAAGGTATTAACTTGTTGGTCCTCTGATGTACGTGTAACTGTACATGGATCCTGAGGGTAACTAATGAACCCCTCAAGCTGACGATGAACGCTATCATGCAGTAAGTCGATAGGTATAAAGTCCGGATCTATGCCGGTCCTACTGTTAAGATCGCCCATTACAAAAACCTTCCCTAATGAACTATAAGAGGCAATGCTGTTCTTAAGTACCGAGAATATATCCTCTTCGTACGAACGATAAAATACAGAACCCTCGGGAGGTAGATATACAAGCGCTAGATAAACACTTTTCTGGTCAGGAAATAGTTTACCATCAATTTTTACCCATACAATGCTGTCTAAAAGTACAGACTCAAGAGAAATGTAATTGTGTAACCATGGTTTGTATAAACATATTAATCCACCACCTTTACATTTTGATCTAACAACAGGTTTAAAGCCTTTAAAACCTTTTACATTTAACTCATCCTTATCATCTAGCCAACATTCTGTTAGGCAAACAATGTCTGCTTCACTGAAGGTGGTACAAAAATCAGTGTTTTCGACTTTATTTATTAACCCTCTCTGAACGTTCCAACAACAAAGCCGTATAGAAGTATTGGCCTCCGCCAACCGCTAATCGGCTGATTTGACGTGAGTCTCATCTGATGTCTGTTCAGAAATAGGCACACCCGTTGTCTGACATCTCGTAGTACCCGTTTAGTTATGTCCGTCCTTGCCTGACTTGACACTATTGTCTTGACGACTCGTGCTTGCTGGGGAACCTGCAGGGGAAAGCGGCGTTGAAGATTGTCGACGTCGCTTTGCATCACGCCTATCACTGTAGTGTGTGAGAGTACTCATAGGTTGATCAGCAGTAGAAAACCCCTGGGTGGTCTCTACAGACTCTTCACCAGTGTATAATACTCCATCAACGTACATTTTGTCCCTCACAAACTTAACCTTGTGATTGAGTCTACGAAGACGCTTGGCAACGGGATATAGTTTCTAACGAATCTCTTCCACGGCGGACGGAAACTGTTCGTTCACGCCATATCGTGTGCCTCTAAGAAGGTAGGAACGTGAAAGAACTAAACTATGCTGGCTCTGATAAAGAAATCTGGCCACGATAGGTCGGGGCCTGTCCTGTTTCCGTTTCCCGAATCGGTGCACATTACCAAACTCAACGTCTTGGATGTCTAATTCGTTGTATAGGAACGACCTAACTAATGCCTCGGTGTCCTCTCTGACGTTCTCACTTAATCCATTAAAAACGAGGTTGGCCTTCATGGACCGGCACTGAAGGTCAGTTACTATCGACCTCAGTTCATGTCGTTCTTCATATGCCTTTTCTAATTACCATAAAATTGTTTCATTGTGAATGTGAAAAATGCGTCTGCTTGTTGCGTCCTGTGCCACCCGGTATGTACGTTAATTGACCACCTCCAGCTAGATGTCACCATATTAACACCCCCAACCCCCTCCGGGAATGGACGGTTTTACCTACAGCTTATACATGTATCTTCAATGCCGGTACAGGTAGGGCTAAAGTTCTCTGGCTGCAGTTCAAAGGAACCTTGCAACTTACCTGTAATAAAATTCACAACTAATTACCTGGCTGTGATCGGGTGACATGTTGACAAACGGTGATTGAGTACACAAGCAAATTCACACATGTTCCTAATAATTTGATAGTTGTATAATTGTCTGTAGCCAATTTCAGGAGGTATCAAACGCTATTTTTATCAGCGGTATTATCAAGCATGGACATACATATCTTATATGTCCCTTTTTCAAGTAATCATTAAGGAACATAAAATGTCAATCTTTTCAGGAAAATCAAAACCAGGAATACTATGCATAGAAAAAAAATATTAGAAGAAAGATCCTACGGTCGGTTAATTTATGTACATGTCTGTGATAAGACACACTAAAAAATCCTCGAAACTTTGTCATAGTAAAAATATTATCTGTCCGGAAACTGTTTTAACGTCTCAAACTATGACAGTCAAAACTTTTTTGTTTTTTGATTTTTTAATTTTTTGTTTTGTTACACCCGGCGATTTTAGCTAAAAATTATCTCAACAAGACAGTAGTAATTGATATTATTTACGGTCCGCGTCACCGTGTCACTGGACGATCTGAGCCTTGATCTAACACTAGGTTCAGTGTTAGGCGCAGGCGCACAGCCAAATCTCGCGACATAAAGCTTCCACTCCAGATAACAAAAGGGACATGCGTGATGTTGCGAAATTTACCTATCCTTCGAATCTCTGCCACTCTGGTATATACGTCTCTGATTTACCATAAAATTGATTCATTGTGAATGTTAAAATGCGTCTGCTTGTTGCGTCCTGTGCCACCCGGTAAGTACGTTAATTGACCATCTCCAGCTAGATGTCACCATATTAACACACCCATCCCCAACCCAACCCCAACCCCCTCCGGCCATGGACGGTTTTACCTACAGCTTATACATGTATCTTTAATGCCGGTGATCTAAAGTTCTCTGGCTGCAGTTCAAAGGAACCTTGCAACTTACCTGTGATAAAATTCACAACTTACCTGGCTGTGATCGGGTGACATGTTGACAAACGTTGATGAGTACACAAGCAAATTCACACATGTTCCTAATAATCTGATATTTGTATAAATGTCTGTAGCCAATTTCAGGAGGTATCAAACGCTATTTTTATCAGCGGTATTATCAAGCAGGGACATACATATCTTATATGTCCCTTTATCAAGTAATCATTGAGGAGCATAAAATGTAAAACTTTTTAGGAAAATCAAAACCAGGAATAATATCCATAGAAAAAAAATATTAGGAGAAAGATCCTACGGTCGGTTAATTTATGTACATGTCTGTGATATTTAGATAAGACACACTAAAAAAAATCCTTTAAACTTCGCCATAGTTAAAATATTATCTGTCCGGAATCTGTTTTAACGTGTCAAACTATGACAGTCAAAACTTTGATTTTTTGTTTTGTTACACCCGGCGATTTTAGGTAAAATTTATCTGAACAAGACAGTAGTAATAGATATTATTTACAGTATTTACGGCCCAACAATTTGTCAGTGGACGATCTGAGCCTTGATCTAACACTAGGTTCAGTGTAAGGCGCAGGCGCACAGCCAAATCTCGCGACACAAAGCTTCCGCTCCAGATAACAAAAGGGACATGCGTGATGTAGCGAGACTTACCTATCCTTCGAATCTCTGGTATATACGTCTCTGCCCAAACTTAAACTGACCATACTGGACATTGGCTACGTAGTAGATAACTGTTGACCGCGAATTCTTTTGTCTGGATATATGTTTTATCGATTTTGCTTGAATTATAAAAAGGATGCTTGACTAAATTGTCCCTTTAAGATCGTTATTGTCGTTATAACCCGGATTCTATTTTCCACCCAAGTGCAATACCGCTATCATTGTTTTGATTTATTGGTATTTGTTTTTGCATGTGAAAGATGAACAATTACCCACATATATTTATTTACAAATCTTGTGGTTAGACGATAAGAGTAGGACACAGAGCCACAGACGATATGATGTAAACCTAGAGATCACACTTGTGATGGCTGGGGAATGTTAAACTGGTGATTATAACACCATCCCGACCAGCCTCATCACCCTGTCTCACGAACACAACATATCATTTCAGTAATGTTCTGTAAACATGACCGGAGACGCTCCCTGGTTTTGTAAGTGCGATATAAAGTCAGACGTGTTTGGTGTTGTTGATATGCCTGGTGATTCCGATATCACCATTTTGAGAATGTGACCTAACTCGGATTTGATATAGTTTTGAATGGCGGGTGTGGCCGAACTTATTCTCCCTGAAGTATGCTTTTCAAGGATGTCCATACAATTCTCTTTTTTTGTTCGTCCTTGCCATCGTTTAATCGATTTTGAGAATATTCTCTGTTACATTGATGATCGATAAAACTATGACAAGATATAAGCACAATGTACATATATATATGACAACCAAAGTATATTGACAACAAAATCAGGTGTTCTGATCAGCGTCAAAAGTTTGTGTTTCATCGACTCAAGGGTCAAGTTTAGGTCATCTGAAATTGAGAACTTGAGGGAATATAATGTTTTGGAGGAATTGTTTTCACACAAGATATATCCTGCAAATCTTAGATATTCATTCATTTGTACTTTTATCATATGGGTGTCAATAACATACAATTATGTAATGTAGAAATGGACGGGTCTTGTAGGAGTAGTGTACTTTGTCATGTCATGGTTTAATTCATCCTTCAGTTTTGACATTGTGATTCGACTTATCCTTATGTCGACATTGTGATCTAATATGTCGTTGTGTTGACACTATGATCTAATTGATGACCGTGTTGACACTGTGATATAATTGATGACCGTGTTGACATTGTGATATAATTGATGTCCGTGTTGACACTGTGGTCTAATTGATGCCCGTATTGACATTGTGATCTAATTGATGCCCGTGGTGACACTGATCAAATTGATGCCGTGTTGACACTGATCTAATTGATACCCGTGTTGACGCTGTGGTCTAATTGATGCCCGTGGTGACACTGTGATCCAATTGATGCGTGTTGACACCGGATCTAATTGATGCCCGTGTTGACACTGTGGTCTAATTGATGTCCATGTTCACACTGTGGTCTAATTGATGCCCGTGTTGACACTGTGGTCTAATTGATGCCCGTGTTGACGCTGTGATCTAATTGATGCCGTGTTGACATTGTGATCTAATTGATGCCCGTGGTGACACTGTGATCCAATTGATGCCATGTTGACACTGTGGTCTAATTGATGACCGTGTTGACATTGTGATCTAATTGATGCCCGTGTTGACACTGTGGTCTAATTGATGCCCGTGTTGACGCTGTGATCTAATTGAGGCCCGTGTTGACACTGTGATCTAATTGATGATCGTGTTGGCACTGTGATCTAATTGATGCCCGTGTTGACACTGTGATCTAATTGATGACCATGTTCACATTGTGATCTAATTGATGCCCGTGTTGACACTGTGGTCTAATTGATGCCCGTGTTGACGCTGTGGTCTAATTGATGCCCGTATTGACATTGTGATCTAATTGATGCCCGTGGTGAGACTGTGATCCAATTGATGCCGTGTTGACACTGTGGTCTAATTGATGTCCATGTTGACACTGTGATCTCATTGATGCCGTGTTGACACTGTGGTCTAATTAATGCCGGTGGTGGCATTGTGGTCTAATTGATGTCCATGTTGACACTGTGCTCTAATTGATGACCGCGTTGAGACTGTGGTCTAATTGATGCCCGTATTGACGTTGTGATCTAATTGATGCCGTGTTGACACTGTGGTCTAATTGATGCCCGTGGTGACACTGTGCTCTAATTGATGTCCATTGTGAGACTGTGATCCAATTGAATCCGTGTTGACACTGTGGTCTAATTGATGTCCATGTTGACACTGTGATCTAATTGATGACCCCAAAGGTAAGACATCGTGATCTCCCAAAGGTAAGACATCGTGATCCCCTAAAGATAAGACACCGTGATCCCCTAAAGGTAAGACATCGTGATCCCCCAAAGGTAAGACAACGTGATCCCCCAAAGGTAAGACATCGTGATCTCCCCAAAGGTAAGACATTGTGATCTCCCAAAGATAAGACATCGTGATCTCCTAAAGGTAAGACATCGTGATCCCCTAAAGATAAGACATTGTGATCCCCCAAAGGTAAGACGTCGTGATCCCCCCAAAGGTAAGACATCGTGATCCCCTAAAGGTAAGACAGTGTGATCCCCCCAAAGGTAAGACATTGTGATCCTCAAAGGTAAGACATTGTGTCTCCCAAAGGTAAGACGTCGTGATCCCCCCAAAAGTAAGACATTGTGATCTCCCAAAGGTAAGACAGTGTGATCCCCCCAAAGGTAAGACATTGTGTCTCCCAAAGGTAAGACGTCGTGATCCCCCCAAAGGTAAGACATTGTGATCTCCCAAAGGTAAGACAGTGTGATCTCCTAAAGGTAAGACATCGTGATCCCCTAAAGGTAAGACATCGTGATCCCCTAAAGGTAAGACATCTTGATCTCCCCAAGGTAAGACATCGTGATCTCCCAAAGGTAATACATCGTGATCTCCCAAAGGTAAGACATCGTGATCCCCTAAAGGTAAGACATCGTGATCCCCTAAAGGTAATACATCGTGATCTCCCAAAGGTAAGACAGCGTGATCTCCCAAAGGTAAGACATCGTGATCTCCCAAAGGTAAGACATCGTGATCCCCAAAGGTAAGACATTGTGATCCCCTAAAGGTAAGACATCGTGATCCCCTAAAGGTAAGACATCGTGATCCCCACAAAAGTAAGACATTGTGATCTCCCAAAGGTAAGACATCGTGATCTCCCAAAGGTAAGACATCGTGATCCCCAAAGGTAAGACATTGTGATCCCCTAAAGGTAAGACATCGTGATCCCCTAAAGGTAAGACTTTGTGATCTCCCAAAGGTAAGACATTGTGATCCCTCAAAGGTAATACATCGTGATCTCCCAAAGACAAGACATTGTGATCTCCCAAAGGTAAGACATCGTGATCTCCCATAGGTAAGACATCGTAATCACCCAAAGGTAAGACATTGTGATCTCCCAAAGGTAAGACATCGTGATCCCTCCAAAGGTAGGACATTGTGATCCCCCAAAGGTAATACATCGTGATCTCCCAAAGACAAGACATTGTGATCTCCCAAAGGTAAGACATCGTAATCCCCCAAAGGTAAGACATTGTGATCTCCCAAAGGTAAGACATCGTGATCCCCCAAAGGTAAGACATCGTGATCTCCCAAAGGTAATACATCGTCATCTCCCAAAGGTAAGACATCGTGATCTCCCCAATGGTAAGACATCGTGATATCCCAAAGGTAAGACATCGTGATCTCCCAAAGATAAGACATCGTGATCCCCCCAAAGGTAAGACATTGTGATCCCCTAAAGGTAAGACATCGTGATCCCCTAAAGGTAAGACATCGTGATCCCCTAAAGGTAAGACATCGTGATCCCCCAATGGTAAGACATCGTGATCCCCTAAAGGTAAGACATCGTGATCCGCTAACGGTAAGACATCGTGATCCCCTAAAGGTAAGACATCGTGATCCCCCAATGGTAAGACATCGTGATCCCCTAAAGGTAAGACATCGTGATCCCTCCAAAGGTAAGACATCGTGATCCCCCCAAAGGTAAGACATTGTGATCTCCCAAAGGTAAGACATCGTGATCTCCCAAAGGTAAGACATTGTGATCCCCTAAAGGTAAGACATCGTGATCCCCTAAAGGTAAGACTTTGCGATCTCCCAAAGGTAAGACATTGTGATCCCCTAAAGGTAAGACATCGTGATCTCCCAAAGACAAGACATTGTGATCTCCTAAAGGTAAGACATCGTAATCCCCCAAAGGTAAGACATTGTGATCTCCTAAAGGTAAGACATCGTAATCACCCAAAGGTAAGACATCGTGATCCCTCCAAAGGTAGGACATTGTGATCCCCCAAAGGTAATACATCGTGATCTCCCAAAGACAAGACATTGTGATCTCCCAAAGGTAAGACATCGTAATCCCCCAAAGGTAAGACATTGTGATCTCCCAAAGGTAAGACATCGTGATCCCCCAAAGGTAAGACATCGTGATCACCCAAAGGTAATACATCGTCATCTCCCAAAGGTAAGACATCGTGATCTCCCCAATGGTAAGACATCGTGATATCCCAAAGGTAAGACATCGTGATCTCCCAAAGATAAGACATCGTGATCCCCCCAAAGGTAAGACATTGTGATCCCCTAAAGGTAAGACATCGTGATCCCCTAACGGTAAGACATCGTGATCCCCTAAAGGTAAGACATCGTGATCCCCCAATGGTAAGACATCGTGATCCCCTAAAGGTAAGACATCGTGATCCGCTAACGGTAAGACATCGTGATCCCCTAAAGGTAAGACATCGTGATCCCCCAATGGTAAGACATCGTGATCCCCTAAAGGTAAGACATCGTGATCCCTCCAAAGGTAAGACATCGTGATCCCCCCAAAGGTAAGACATTGTGATCTCCCAAAGGTAAGACATCGTGATCTCCCAAAGGTAAGACATTGTGATCCCCTAAAGGTAAGACATCGTGATCCCCTAAAGGTAAGACTTTGCGATCTCCCAAAGGTAAGACATTGTGATCCCCCAAAGGTAATACATCGTGATCTCCCAAAGACAAGACATTGTGATCTCCTAAAGGTAAGACATCGTGATCCCCCAAAGGTAAGACATTGTGATCTCCTAAAGGTAAGACATCGTAATCCCCCAAAGGTAAGACATTGTGATCTCCTAAAGGTAAGACATCGTAATCACCCAAAGGTAAGACATTGTGATCTCCCAAATGTAAGACATCGTAATCCCCTAAAGGTAAGACATCGTGATCCCCTAATGGTAAGACATCGTAATCCCCTAAAGGTAAGACACGTCGGGAAGTACACCACAAACCAAATCAAAGTCCAGAAACAACAAATAAATCCTACTGGGGGATATATGAAACCAAGGTACTCATATCAATCATACATTTACCCATACACTCTAGTAGCTGTATTTATAGCTATACGATTTAATAATCAATCACTACCTAAGTTTTTCTTTATCTAAATGTCAATAACTAGTTATGGTATGTAGAAAACCCTCAACTCGTCAAAATCACATTACTGTTGTGCCTTCTGCTGTAACACAGTCATTTTATGTTAGCATTTTATTAACAGTTGATAGTAGGTGCTACATACCATAAGTGAAGACTGTTTAAAATTTGCAGATTGCAAAAGGATTCAAGATTTTTGAGTGGGATTTATGGATGGTGTGTTGAAAAAGAAAGAGAAATGGAAGTAGTAGATAAGAATGTGAAAGGAAGGGTGAATAGAGAAGCATGTTCAATGCTAGTATAAAAGAGTAAGAAGGAAACAGAGAAATAAGAGGAGTGTAGTGAGAGAAACGAAAATGAGAATGAAAAGGAGGATAGAAGACGTTGGAAGTATGTAAGGTGTGTAAAATATTATTGTTTAATATTGATTGAATTAAACATTATAAATTCATTTGATGTTTTTAGGCTTCTTTATAAATTATAACATATTAGCATCTTTTCTTTGTTTATAAACACAATGATTATTAGTTTTTTCACGTGAAACTAATGTGAACAGCATGTGAAATTTATGTGAAGTTCACGTGAAATTCACATGAATTTCACGAGAAATTCACATAAAATTAATTCACTTGAATTTCACATTGGTAAATTTTCCTTAAAGTTCTTAAATATGTGGCAATCCCGTTTAGATTGTTTCACTTTGGCAATCCCGTTTAGATTGTTCATCTTTGGCAATCTCGTTAAGATTGTTCATCTTTGACAATCTCGTTAAGATTGTTCATCTTTGGCAATCTCGTCTAGATTGTTCTCATTTTGCAATCTCGTCTAGATTATTCGTCTTTGGCTATCTCGTTAAGATTGTTCATCTTCGGCAATCTCGTTTAGATTGTTTCACTTTGGCAATCCCGTTTAGATTGTTCATCTTTGGCAATCTCGTTTAGATTGTTCATCTTTGGCAATCTCATCTAGATTGTTCTTCTTTGGCAATCTCGTCTAGATTGTTCTTCTTTGGCAATCTCGTCTAGATTGTTCTTCTTTGGCAATCTCGTCTAGATTGTTCTTCTTTGGCAATCTCGTCTAGATTGTTCTTTGGAGTTCGATAGATTCAAAATTCTTAATCGTGAGTTGACACCGTTAGTCGTTTGATCCTTTCCATGTATTATCCTAATCTCAACAGAACGTACAAATATGTTGCTTAAATGTAGATAACTCCACCCGGCAGTGTGCTCGTTGTATCTGGGTTGACGAGGATACAGTCGCCCATTGTTTACTAGACTACGGAGAGTCTGACTTCGCGAGTTTCCGTCATACTCTCTTTACTCTATCAGTAAACAAATATTCTGCCCATGTTTATGTTACATTCGACTAAACAGACAGGAATGTCCAGACAGTGACTTTTTCGGGTGTTCCCAGGATGCTGTATGTGCAGCCTTCCAATACAATATTCCGTCTTCTACATATTTTGCTTAAGACTGTCTTATTTTCTCTTAAAACGCATATACTATGACCTTCCAGTAGATGCCTATCATATTTATATTAGTAACATATTCTATTATTCAGTATTTATTTCCAAGCAAGCTCATACTTGATGAATTCATGGCAATCAATGATAATTAACTATGTCTGCGTCCATCTGCACTTTTTACAATTGTACTCTTCAGTATTTTGGAGGAATCAAATAAATGCATGAACTATACTTTTTGTTATGATAACGTAACAAAGATATAAAATAGATGGTCAAAGGGACGCGGTGGCCGAGTGTTTAAGGTGTCCCGACCGGGTACTCCGGCTTTCCTCCACCTCCAAATCCTGGCACGTCCTTAAACGACATTGGCTGTTGATAGGACGTTAAACAAAATAAACCAAATTTGGACGGTCTTTTCCAGACCGTCATCAACAAAAACGGTATAGTTTGAGGAAATTGGCAGAATGGGATCGCAGAATCACACAAAACAAAAAAAAAGCATTGTTACTGTTGTGTTATTTGTTACTCTTTGCAAATATAGCTGAGGATTAAAGGAACATATAAATTTTGACTCGGCGTGTTCGAAAGTTGTCTCCCCTGTCACACAAAGTTGTTAAAATACAAGAAAATTTGCATGTCAGTATTATATTGTTAATTTTTTCACATGTGATACAAGTACCGTTTCTGTTCTATCAGCACCGGGCTAAAACAGTTTTGCCGGGAAGTACTTTATCAGCTCGTGTGAAGTCCCGGATTAGGTTATTTCCGTCTTTTATACAGGATAGTTTAAGAATACATTCACAAGATAGAGAAGTACATGTCGCTGATTAAGCTGGGTTTTTAGATAGAATTAGTGAAATATCTGTTGTCGATGCATGTCATCTTATATTTTTCTCTGCAGTTTTGTCCTTGAAATAAAACGCATCAGATCGTATAACTGACTTTTATATCATTTTAATTATGCGAAATAAAATGGTGTCGAAATGTGACGATGATTAACCTCCGCTGTCACCTATATATGGTTATTTTTATTTTAGATTGAATCTGTTAATGAAATAAAATAACAATATGGATAACTCGCAGTTCAGTGTGTAAATGTGTCAATGGTTTTGTGTATAAAAATCTCTTATTTCTATTTTAATTTGTAATGTGTTCCCAGGCAATATATTTGGGATATTCATGGAGATGATGATGCAGTTATACAAGGTTAAATACCGGCTATTATGATTCACAACTTCCCGGTTTCTTTAGTCCACCCGGAACAGTTAACATCCCACAAACTTGTGTCCAGTCACGACTTTTGATTTCACTAAATCACCACTTTGAAATAGTGATATAATACTAGACTCCAATAGGTCTTGGGAAATATAGGTTTAGTATATCTAATTATCCAGGATGTAATTAATCCTAACAATGCACTCAGCCGACGATTGTTCAAGTCACTGAATCTGGTGAACCGTATAAACACATAATGTGGTGGCGGTGGTGGTGGTGGTGATGGTGGTGGTGGTGGTGGTGGTGACGATGGTGGTGGTGATGGTGGTGGTGACGATGGTGGTGGTGGTGGTGGTGGTGACGATGGTGATGGTGTGGTGTGGTGTGGTGTGGTGTGGTGGTGGTGATGGCGATGGCGGTGGCGATGTTGCTGTTGTTGTTGGTGGTGATGGTGGTGGCGGCGGCGGCGGCGGTGGTGGTGGTGGTGGTGGTGGTGGTGGTGGTGGTTTTATAGTTGTTATTATAGTAAACAGAAATAGTCGAATTACATTCGGTTCTAAAATCTTCATCCTTGTTTTCACGTGTCAACGATATAACAAGACTGGCAACATATGTGTATGGTTCTAAACAGCACTATACAATATTACATCTAAAAACGAATCAGTTTCAAACATGTTTCTTGTGTTCCCAAGGTCATCACTCTGGCTACAATGTCATCATTCTGATTACAACTTTGTTCCGGAAATGACGTCTACCGACGTTGATTTACGCACTGTTGGCGTCATATTTGAATGTATAAGTGGTTATTAAGAGGAAGCGTTCTGTTGTTTGTTTAATTGTTCTTGAACTACTAAAGTGAGATTAAATGTTCTCAAGTATTGCTGAAATACAATGATGTACATAAGGACTAGTCCTTGAGTATCAGCCAGGTGTATTTGGAACAGGACACCGTCGATGTATTTGTGTGTCAAATTTAAGGAAAACACGTGTCATGTAATAACACCCTCTACCTAATTACTGAATTATTAATTACAGACTGCTAAACTGCAACAGAACCACAATTCCGTTTCTCCATATCATTAGTAAAATTGGCGTACATATGTACTCTGTACTGACAAATTGTATATCGACTAATTATATAGAAGAAATCTCGTAAGAATGTTTCAACTCGTTCTGTATGGTTTTCTAAACACATTAACATAGTTGCGGATCGATCGCTAAATTCATTTAATTCCACTGGAATTGTGGGTAATTGATAGATCTACACATACAATGGGCGCCTGTGTGCTATCTTTTTTGCACCAGGTGCAGTCAATGGCATCGGTACTTGACATTTACCTATATAAACATTTATAAACGTATACTGAATGGAAAGCAAAGACGAATCAGTTGGTTCAGGAGAATGCAGTGAAAAACGTTTATCAAGTTTTCATTCAGAAAATCTTAACATTATGTGAAAGCATGTTACTTGAGAAGCCTTCGTCAATGGTTGTACGACACTAACTCCATTGATGTTGGTTTTACAAACCCACGTACGACGACCTTCCTTTTCACGATCTACGTAGTTACTTTGTTATGTTAACAAAACTGCTTTTGTACCTTTTCAGTTAAATACTAAATTAGAATAGACCGACGTCCATTTTGGTAAGAAAATCCCCGCTAATGTTGGATAATTGCACGTGACGTAAGAAGTAACAACGTCACCTGTACAATACTCTGTACAGATACAATACAGTTCAATTAGCATTGTAAATGAATGATATTGTACATCTGGTGATTCTCATTCACAACCAAGCGTGATTTGTGAATTTAATTCTGGGCTCGATAGCCAATACAACATCATCATTTAACAAGTCGCCTACCCTTCATACGAATATCACTCGATAGATAATAAGCTATTAACCGGAACCTTCCATAATAGGATTCGGCTGTGCATGAAACATATACCGGCTATTGTCATACATTATGACCGGGACTGTATTGTATATTCCAGAATAGTTGACACGAGGTAATGGTAATTGGTCGATGTTCTATTGCACGCCGTACCGAGGGTCAGATATTCTGGAGTATTGTACAGACACCCATGATATACCAGTTTTATTACATAATCGCTATCCGTACATTATATCTATTAATACCGTACATTGTATCTATAAATACCGTGCATTGTATCTATAAACATCATACATTGTAATTATATAAACTGCATATTGTATCTACACCTAACGTACATTGCATCTAAAAATACTGTACATTGTACATATTACCACGGTACATTGTTTTTATAACTACCGTACATTGTATCTATAACTATCGTACATTGTATCTATAACTACCGTACATTGTATCTATAACTACTGTACATTGTATCTATAACTACTGTACATTGTATCTATAACTACTGTACATTGTATCTATAACTACTGTACATTGTATCTATAACTACCGTACATTGTATCTATAACTATCGTACATTGTATATATTACTACCGTACATTGTATCTATAACTACCGTACATTGTATCTATAACTACGGTACATTGTATGTATAACTACCGTACATTGTATATGTAACTACCGTACATTGTATATGTAACTACCGTACATTGTATATATAACTACCGTACATTGTATCTATAACTACTGTACATTGTATATATAACTACCGTACATTGTATCTATAACAACCGTACATTGTATCTATAACTACCGTACATTGTATCTATAACTACCGTACATTGTATCTATTACTAATGTACATTGTATCGATAACTATCGTACATTGTATCTATAACTACCGTACATTGTATATATTACTACTGTGCATTGTATCTATAACTACCGTACATTGTATCTATAACTACCGTACATTGTATCTATTACTAATGTAAATTGTATCTATAACTACCGTACAATGTATCTATAACTACCGTATATTGTATCTATAACTACTGTACACTGTATCTATAACTACCTTACATTGTATCTATAACTACCGTACATTGTATCTATAACTACCGTACATTGTATCTATAACTACCGTACATTGTATCTATAACTACCGTATATTGTATCTATAACTACCGTACATTGTATCTTTAACTACCGTACATTGTATCTATTACTACTGTACATTGTATCTATAACTACCGTACATTGTATCTACAACTACCGTACATTGTATCTATAACTACCGTACATTGTATCTACAACTACCGTACATTGTATCTATAACTACCGTACATTGTATCTACAACTACCGTACATTGTATCTATAACTACCGTATATTGTATCTATAACTACCGTACATTGTATCTATTACTACTGTACATTGTATCTATAACTACCGTACATTGTATCTACAACTACCGTACATTGTATCTATAACTACCGTACATTGTATCTACAACTACCGTACATTGTATCTATAACTACCGTACATTGTATCTACAACTACCGTACATTGTATCTATAACTACCGTATATTGTATCTATAACTACCGTACATTGTATCTATAACTACCGTACATTGTATCTATAACTACTGTACATTTTATCTATAACTACCGTACATTGTATCTATTACTACTGTACATTGTATCTATAACTACCGTACATTGTATCTACAACTACCGTACATTGTATCTATAACTACCGTACATTGTATCTATAACTACTGTACATTTTATCTATAACTACCCTACATTGTATATATAACTACCGTACATTGTATTTATAACTACCGTACATTGTATCTATAACTACCGTACATTGTATCTATTACTACTGTACATTGTATCTATAACTACCGTACATTGTATCTACAACTACCGTACATTGTATCTATAACTACCGTACATTGTATCTACAACTACCGTACATTGTATCTATAACTACCGTACATTGTATCTACAACTACCGTACATTGTATCTATAACTACCGTATATTGTATCTATAACTACCGTACATTGTATCTATAACTACCGTACATTGTATCTATAACTACCGTACATTGTATCTACAACTACCGTACATTGTATCTATAACTACCGTATATTGTATCTATAACTACCGTACATTGTATATATTACTACTGTTCATTGTACCTATAACTACAGTACATTGTATCTATAACTACCATACATTGTATCTATAGCTACCGTACATTGTATCTATAACTACCGTACATTGTATCTATTACTACTATACATTGTATCTATAACTACCGTACATTGTATCCAAACTACCGTACATTGTATCTATAACTACCGCACATTGTATCTATAACTACCCTACATTGTATCTATAACAACCGTCCATTGTATTTATAACTACCGTCCATTGTATTTATAACTACCGTACACTGTATCTATAACTACGGTACATTATAACTATAACTACCGCACATTGTATATATTACTACCGTACAGTGTATCTATAACTACCGTACATTGTATCTATAACTATCGTACATTGTATCTATAACTACCTTACATTGTATCTATAACTACCGCACATTGTATCTATAACTACTGTACATTGTATCTATAACTACCGTACATTGTATCTATTACTATCGTACATTGTATCTATTACTATCGTACATTGTATCTAGAACTACCATACATTGTATCTATAACTACCGTACATTGTATCTGTAAATACCATATATTGTACCTGTAGATAAAGGACATTTTATCTATAGATACCATAAATTACATTATGCTTATCTCTATCTACATATATCACCCTCCTAACCTTCCCTATCTAGCGACGGTAAATATAGAACGTTTTTACCCGGAATTTGAAGACCGATTTCTAGTAATGTGTAAATGTTTCGTGGTATGGTTGTGTTCTGATAAGGTACATGTACTGAGTGTACAGCAGACCATTGGAATCCTCTCGTCGCTATACATTTCGTATACAATACGATATAGTTGTCTATTTCTTTTACAGTTCGTATTTTAAGACATTTTCTCATGATAAACAAGAGGCCCAAGGGCCTTAACGGTCATATGACTCTAAATTAAAGACACTTATACTATTGTAGTATGCATTCTCTGTAGCGAGTATATTGGCACTTTTGGCCATGGTGGCCAGCTTGGAATTTGGGTCAACCGGAAAAATAACAACACTTGATCATGACTATCTCAGGATCATTTCTGGTAAGTAAGAGCTGAATCCCACTGATAGAATTTGGAATTTGAGAAGAAGTTTGAAATAGGTGTTGTTCAGGAAAACCATGATTGCACAATCATGTTACAAAATGGCCGGTGTGGCTGCCATGCCAAAGTTTTTACGAGGCTGAAAAATAACAACCCTTTGTTGGCTTTCATTTCTGAACATCCTCACCAATTTCCAGCTCAATGGCACCAGTAGTGGACCTGGAGAAGAAGTTTAAATGTGTTTTTCAAGATGGCTGCCATGGCGGCCATCTTGCATATATGACCGACCCAATAAATAACAACACTTGGCCAGGACCATCTCAGGATCATTTCAGGTAAGTTATAGCTGAATCCCACTGGTGGAATTTGAGAACAAGTTTGAAATAGGTGTTGTTCAGGAAAACCATGATTGCGCAATCATGTTACAAAATGGCCGCCGTGGCTGCCATGTCAAAGTTTTTACGAGGCCGAAAAATAACAACACTTTGTTGGCTCCCTGCCTAAACATCCTCACTAATTTCCAACTCAATGGCACCAGTGGAACTTGAGAAGAAGATTAAAATGTGTTTTTCAAGATGGCGGCGATGGCAGCCATCTTTGATTTCAGATTGGCCCGAAAAATAACAACGCTAGGTCGGGATCATCTCAGGATCATTTCAGGCAAGTTTCAGCTCAATAGCACTGGTGAAAATTGAGAAGAAGTTTGAAATGTGTTTTCAAGATGGCGACTGTGGCGGCCATCTTAGATTTCTGATGGACCCGAAAAATAACAACAATTGGTCAGGACCATCTCAGGATCATTTCTGGCAAGTTTCAGCTCAATCCCACTGGTGGAACTCGAGAAGAAGTTTAAAATGTGAAAAGTTTACGAACGGCGGACGGCGCACGGCGGACGTCGACGGACGAAGCACGATGGCTTCGGGTCAGATGACCTAATAAAAACTAATGATGATGATGGAATTAAATGTTCACAGCCTCATTTAATGTCAACCACCTTAGAATAACCAAGATATCTTCCAGGTAAATTATTTGCCAGACATGAAATATTAATATTGCCACAAGCACACACAAAAGCAAGATCCATGTTGAATGTCAGGCATAGCGCACATATAAAGTCACATGACCTAGCACGCTTTGTCGCCTTAACCACATCTTTAACCAAGAGAACCGTTATCACATTTCCCACTTGAAAGGTATGAATTGGTCGGTTGCTATCAATTAGACTAAATGTCCTACCACAAACTCAAAGGATACCTCCATAGTGAGTGTGAATTTTGTCTTTTATTGTAACCCCTAGTAACACCTAGTGTAACCCATAGCAACGCCTAGTGTAGCCTATAGCAACGCCAAGTGTAACCCATAGCAACGCCTATTGTAGCCTATAGCAACGCCTAGTGTAACCCATAGCAACGCCTAGTGTAGCCTATAGCAACGCCTAGTGTAGCCTATAGCAACGCCTAGTGTAACATATAGCAACGCCTAGTGTAATACCTAGTAACACTATAGATAGCTCTTTGTAAAGTATTAATAAACATGGCGTTGCCTACATCTGATAAATGAACATTATCGTCACGGAATCTGTATACTTAACCACCCGGACGCTGAGTCTAATGCACATTATGAAAGTGTTTTCGCAGAATGACAAAAAAAATGCATTTAAAGTCCTATTCCTAGATGTGTGTAAATGTTTGTGGTAGAGGCCGTATCATGTGTTGATAAGTTATGTGTACTGGGGGCAGGCTACTTCTGTTGTTGATAAGTTATGTGTACTGGGGGCAGGCTACTTCTGTTGTTGATAAGTTATGTGTATTGGGGCAGTCTACTTCTGTTGTTGATACGTTATTTGTCTTGGGGCAGTCTACTTCTGTTGTTGATACGTTATGTGTCTGGGGGCAGTATACTTCTGTTGTTGATAAGTTATGTGTACTGGGGGCAGGCTACTTCTGTTGTTGATAAGTTATGTGTACTGGGGGCAGGCTACTTCTGTTGTTGATAAGTTATGTGTACTGGGGGCAGTTTACTTCTGTTGTTGATAAGTTATGTGTACTGGGGGCAGTCTACTTCTGTTGTTGATAGGTTATGTGTACTGGGGGCAGGCTACTTCTGTTGTTGATACGTTATGTGTACTGGGGGCAGTATACTTCTGTTGTTGATAAGTTATGTGTACTGGGGGCAGTCTACTTCTGTTGTTGATACGTTATGTGTACTGGGGGCAGTATACTTCTGTTGTTGATACGTTATGTGTACTGGGGGCAGTATACTTCTGTTGTTGATAAGTTATGTGTCTGGGGGCAGTCTACTTCTGTTGTTGATACGTTATGTGTACTGGGGGCAGTATACTTCTGTTGTTGATACGTTATGTGTACTGGGGGCAGTATACTTCTGTTGTTGATAAGTTATGTGTCTGGGGACAGTCTACTTCTGTTGTTGATAAGTTATGTGTACTGGGGGCAGTCTACTTCTGTTGTTGATACGTTATGTGTCTGGGGGCAGTCTACTTCTGTTGTTGATAAGTTATGTGTACTGGGGGCAGTCTACTTCTGTTGTTGATACGTTATGTGTCTGGGGACAGTCTACTTCTGTTGTTGATAAGTTATGTGTCTGGGGGCAGTCTACTTCTGTTGTTGATAAGTTATGTGTCTGGGGGCAGTTTACTTCTGTTGTTGATAAGTTATGTGTACTGGGGGCAGTATACTTCTGTTGTTGATACGTTATGTGTACTGGGGGCAGTATACTTCTGTTGTTGATACGTTATGTGTCTGGGGGCAGTCTACTTCTGTTGTTGATAAGTTATGTGTCTGGGGGCAGTCTACTTCTGTTGTTGATAATTGATGTGTACTGGGGGCAGTCTACTTCTGTTGTTGATAAGATATGTGTACTGGGGGCAGCCTACTTCTGTTGTTGATAAGTGATGTGCCTGGGGACAGTCTACTTCTGTTGTTGATACGTTATGTGTCTGGGGGCAGTCTACTTCTGTTGTTGATAAGTTATGTGTACTTGGGTCAGTCTACTTCTGTTGTTGATACGTTATGTGTCTGGGGGCAGTCTACTTCTGTTGTTGATAAGTTATGTGTACTGGGGGCAGTCTACTTCTGTTGTTGATAAGTTATGTGTACTGGGGGCAGGCTACTTCTGTTGTTGATAAGTTATATGTACTGGGGGCAGGCTACTTCTGTTGTTGATAAGTTATGTGTACTGGGGGCAGTCTACTTCTGTTGTTGATAAGTTATGTGTACTGGGGGCAGTCTACTTCTGTTGTTGATAAGTTATGTGTACTGGGGGCAGTCTACTTCTGTTGTTGATACGTTATGTGTCTGGTGGCAGTCTACTTCTGTTGTTGATACGTTATGTGTACTGGGGGCAGTCTACTTCTGTTGTTGATAAGTTATGTGTACTGGGGGCAGTCTACTTCTGTTGTTGATAAGTTATGTGTACCGGGGGCAGTCTACTTCTGTTGTTGATAAGTGATGTGTACTGGGGGCAGTCTACTTCTGTTGTTGATAAGTTATGTGTACTGGGGGCAGTCTACTTCTGTTGTTGATAAGTTATGTGTACTAGGGGCAGGCTACTTCTGTTACAGTTCATCGTTTATGGTTACGCTCAGAGGGTAGAGATCTATATCATCTAATGACACTGCGCGTGTTTTGCAATGATACACTACTTCCTTGTTACTGTAGCCGGGAATAACCGACTGAAAGTTCCACCGTAACCAGTCACGACTCAATGTTCCACCGTAACCAGTCACGACTCCATGTTCCACCGTAACCAGTCACGACTCAATGTTCCACCGTAACCAGTCACGACTCAATGTTCCACCGTAACCAGTCACGGCTCAATGTTCCACTGTAACCAGTCACGACTCAATGTTCCACTATAACCAGTCACGACTCAATGTTCCACCGTAACCAGTCACGACTCAATGTTCCACCGTAACCAGTCACGACTCAATGTTCCACCGTAACCAGTCACGACTCAATGTTCCACCGTAACCAGTCACGACTCAATGTTCCACCGTAACCAGTCACGACTCAATGTTCCACTATAACCAGTCACGACTCAATGTTCCACCGTAACCAGTCACGACTCAATGTTCCACCGTAACCAGTCACGACTCAATGTTCCACCGTAACCAGTCACGACTCAATGTTCCACCGTAACCAGTCACGACTCAATGTTCCACCGTAACCAGTCACGACTCAATGTTCAACCGTAACCAGTCACGACTCAATGTTCCACCGTAACCAGTCACGACTCGAGAAATCAACCTATGTGATCTCACAACACTTTCGAGAAATAAAAAACGATAAATATTCGAAAACAGAGGGAAACATGAAACAGGAAGTCAATATATTTTGACTGCATTTACATATGAAGGATGCCGGTTAATGGGTTATATTCTATAGCCATTCATAAAAAGATACAGTTAGAACTTTATTCGGTTTATTGTTTCGCCTGTCTGATAATGTATCATGAATCTCCCGTCGGCTCTGGTATATCCGGTATCACATACTGATATCAATAAACCGATGTTGATTTCTTTCCTTGTCTTTTTTTCTGCTAATTAAACGTGTCAGTGTGTATTTCGGTACTTCTATACCAATAAACGTCATAACTTAGTGTACAATCGGAAAACACGCTATTCTAACTTAAACTAAACAATATTGTTGACACTGAGTGTTGTCTTAGAGTCGGAGGAAATCGGAGTACCAGGAGAAGATCCACGTAGTCAGGAAGATGGCCCCCTACCTTGTCCGATCGGACAATCGATCTCAGGTCGCTTAGTTGAAGGGTGAATGCACCTTTTTAAATGGATAATTTATGAACACACGGATTTATTAAAAACTGGACTGTACCAAAATACTAGATGGAATTTAGATGTAGAATATCGCAAATCACCATAGTTTTTACACACATTTTTTTTAATCTAGCGATTTTATCAATCTTAATGCATGGTAGAAAAATAAGCATGAAATAAACTATGTAAATATAAGGCAAATCAAGGTATTGTCACTTTCTCAAAATGAGAAAAAAAGGAAGTGACAACAGAATCACCAGGCATATAAACGAACATCAAGTAAGTCTGATCTCATATCACACAAGCAAATAAACATTCCCCAAAGAGATTAGGATGTCTTCTACTTGATTTTACCATGTCTTCATTAATATGCATCTTCCCTTGGCTGTTTTTTAACAGGAGTCGACATCACAGAAATCGTGACAATTAACCAGAAAATGGAGGCAGATGTTACTATCTAGAAATGGAAAATTAACAATAAGGAAATTGGGAGTAATCAAGCTTACCATACAGGGGCTAGTAACTAGAATAATGTACTTAAGATTGGATTTAAGGGAGCGGTCAGAAAGAACAAAGTACTCGATAAGTGGGTATCTAAATGGTTTCTTATTGTATCCGTAAACCTATCGCAGATCTCGCAAACACCACTCTTTGGTAAAGTGGTACTTTGCTAAGAAATCTTTGAACCCGGAATGTCCGTCTTAGTTTCTCTGACTATATTCCGATTCAAATTACATACCGGTTTTGATTTTATACAACCAAATAACAAAGCGGCTACTTGATACCGATTTATTTTCGTTTTTCAACAGAAACAAAAAAGAAAGTTTGACACGGACAGCTTATCAATCTCAAGCAGCCTCGAAAGCCGAACTTTTCCCTAACAAAATCATTGATTCATTTTTTAAATAATAACTGTTATTCTTCTTTATGAATGATTTCAACTATTAATTTGTTATTGTAATCAAAGTTCAGCAATTATTATTCCTGTTTTTGTTTTGATAATCTAGAATATTTCATTTTTTCGCGCATATTGATTACTCTGAATGTTCAAACACAGTTGCTATGACGTTTTTTTTTCTTGCTCGAATGTCGGACGATGAATCCGGTTGATCTTGTAATTGGGTATCTTCTGGGCTGGCATCATCGTCCTTGAGATCTTCATAAGGCAGTCTTTTTTTTTTTTTTTTTATTGATATAGATACTGTGCAATATTGCTGTTGTCATGTCACACGAGTTGATCTTTCAGGGGACGATGTAAGACCTTTGAAGGCACACCTAAACCTTATCTTCCAGATCCCAACTGTTCTTTCAATAACGCAGCGGTGTGCAATGTTATACCTTCAGCAGCTGACGCTGGTATTAATTTCGGGGTCAAATGCCAAGATCTGAGACAAGTTTTTATCATGTCTAATGTAACTTCTCTTACCTGCCTTTTTAAAATGATTGTACAAATGTAACATCAATTAACTGAGAGGTGTAGTAAACAAACAATCTTGTATGTTTATTTCAGGAATTTTTTACGATGCTATAGTGTGGAAATCTAGCAGTAAGGTACGACCAATCTAAATCGGTCAGTAAACTGGGTTTGATAACAGGCGTTAGTCCGAGTGAAGTAAATTTTCAGTAAAATTATATCTTTCTTCGCAACTGTTTAGAGTTTATCTTAACAAAATCGTAATGATGACGGACAGATATCTGGGGTACAGTGTGAATATCATTTGGTTGTTTTTAAAAATTACTTTCTATCATATAATCTTCGTATTTACCTTTTTAACAGTAACTGGTCAGAAACGTACTGATTAAAGTAATGGTCTGTATCGTTATATTTACAAACGTACTCGTCTCAATAAAATGTTGCGTACCTTCAAATTAGGTACTGGTGTACGTAGAATAGTTTTCGTGTGGTTTCCACGGGGGGAAAAGTACCATTTTCTTATCAGATGTGGTTTCTGTAATATTACCATTCATACACGTCACAGTGCCATTATCACGATTTATTTGATAATACTTGTACGACCACAAACTAAAAACCATCAACAATGGTTTAATTGAATTAGACACTTTCGTCATATGCCCATGCAATGAGGACGTTGTTTGGTAGTGTGATACTATACACGGATACTATACACGGATACTATACACGGATACAACGTTAGGTTCTGGTTACCAATTATTGTTACAGATCTGTGTATAGGTATCGTGTTGGTTACAAGCCACTAAGTACTGGACCCGTTATACTAGAATGCACCATTCTCAATGTCAGCGTAGTCAGCAGTCAGGGCCCAGTAAATGAGATGTAGTCACGCGAAGTATTTCGTCAGTTTTTCACTCCAAAATGACGAAATTTGTCTTAATCATAGTGTGTCGATCATGTTAATATTGACAAACCCCTTCTGCCTGTTCAATTCAACAACTTTTTGATAAAGTCTTCATTGTGGTATTTGTACCTGGTACGTATTATATTTACTCATGTAATATTATTTCCACGAATGCCGATCACCTTGTAAGGGTAGATAGTGTTATATGACGATGTTACAAGGTGAGGTACATTTAAGCAATGAACAGTGGTTTTAATGTTGTCATAGTCGATATGGCAGCAGGATGTATGGTGGGCAAATGACATGGAAACCCGTTAGCAAGTTAATGCAAAATCCTGCATTCTAGTGTATTTCATGATAGAGTCATACAATTTTGGGGGGGGGGGGGCAGTGTTTGCTGTATATTCCCTGCGGACTTGGTACAAACTACATAAGTTTTCTGTGTAATGTAAGTATTCCCGATAATGTGGCTAAGTGGTGAATTTCAAAACGATACAGAAGGATTTAAGTGACCTTGATATAGATTTATATGTATTCTGGTACTGGTGAGGGGCAACGCGGGGTTTGAGGAGGTGGTCAATTATTTTGTTTATATAAATACACGTGTAAACCCAGGTGTTTGTACAAACTATTTCAATAGCAAATAATATTTACTGGAAGTCTGGTTATGAACCTTAACAACGCCATTATCCAGACATTTGAATGGTAAAATCTTGGCAGCTCACAAACCGGTATTCGAGGAGTGTATATTGCTATTGCATTATGTGAAATATGCCGCGGATCGATTATTTTTAGAACTGTATGTAGATACATTAGACAGGCAGTTAGTGTTTCCGGTTTTCGATTCTCACAATCCTCGGCAACACCAAATTCAGTTTTTTCATGTCAGTTAGTGCAATAATTTCAAGTAATATCTTACAGGAATTACCAAATATCCGAGATGAGTTTGAACAATAATGAAATATTGGTGTCAAGAATACACTACCTAATGAAGACTGGCGTGATTTAGCGAGAAGAATGAATGCCAGCTTGACAACATTAGTTTTTCTATCTGACTACTGACCATGCTGCTATACCCAGTGTGAACTCTCCATTTCTTATTGTATGATTGTAAAATCACTCGTGAGTCCTTCCATGATATGTACACTCAGCAGTAGGTATGGTATCTAGGGTTTATTTTATTATCTACATTTACTAATATGTTTATTTTTATGGCGTGTACTGTTAAATGGCAATATGTTTGCCAATAATCCCTGATATATCGCTCTGTGAAGAAACACGATTTCTATCATCCATTCAAAAGTGTCCTTACCATAAGTGCGCTGTTTCTTCACCATGGCTTGATCAATGTGTTTATCCTTATAACATGTATACCAATTATATATTCAATGGATACGTATCAAGAATATTGGAACTTTGATTACGAAATAAGTAACATACATAGAACATGTCCAATAGTGACAATGAAGTTGCATCATACATCTGTTCCGTCCTTCTATGACATGTCAGCGATGTCAGGGGTACCATACAGGTGTTTCGTCATGTCAGGGGTACCATACAGGTGTTTCGTCATGTCAGGACTTGTCAATGATGTCAGGGGTACCATAAACTGGTTTATCCTTCCCTTCTTTATATGCTATCTCGGTGATGTCAGGGACATTACCCAACTGTTTTGTCCTTCTAGGACATCTCATTCATGTCATTGGCATCACACAGCTGTTTCGTCCTTCTAAAGGGAATTTCAGATTGGAAATCAAGATGAGACTAAATAACTGTTGAAATATAAAACGGGTGTGCACTAAGTTAGTAAAGTAAAGATACTACAGCTCCAACAAAGTGCACTAGTGATCGATTGAAATCAACACTAGACCTTTGAATATTTGTGTTCAACTCAACAGACCAGGATGTAAACTCCAACAATTCACCGACAGCTCCATTGGTTTATGACCTCCTATAAACAAATCTAAACATTAATACTTATATTAATAATTGTTTTAATAATAACGGCGTTCAAAGTCAGACACACACATTTACCTTGTGTAATCTACGTTCAAAGTCTGACACACACATTTACCTTGTGTAATCTACATTCAAAGTCAGACACACACATTTTCCTTGTGTGATCTACGTTCAAAGTCAGACACACACATTTTCCTTGTGTAATCTACGTTCAAAATCAAACACACACATTTACCTTGTGTAATCTACGTTCAAAGTCAGACACACACATTTACCTTGTGTAATCTACGTTCAAAGTCGGACACACACATTTACCCTGTATGATCGATGTTCAAAGTCAGACACACACATTTACCTTGTGTAATCTACGTTCAAAGTCAGACACACACATTTACCCTGTGTAATCTACATTCAAAGTCAGACACACACATTTACCTTGTGTAATCTACGTTCAAAGTCAGACACACACATTTACCTTGTGTAATCTACGTTCAAAGTCAGACACACACATTTACCTTGTGTGATCTACGTTCAAAGTCAGACACACACATTTACCTTGTGTGATCAATGTTCCAAGTCAGACACACACATTTACCTTGTGTGATCTACGTTCAAAGTCAGACACACACATTTACCTTGTGTGATCTACGTTCAAAGTCAGACACACACATTTACCTTGTGTGATCTACGTTCAAAGTCAGACACACACATTTACCTTGTGTGATGAATGTTCAAAGTCAGACACACACATTTACCTTGTGTGATGAATGTTCAAAGTCAGATACACACTTTTACCTTGTGTGATCAATGTTCAAAGTCAGACACACACAGATACCCACATTTACCTCGTGTGATCTACTTTTACAGTCAGACACATACATCTACCCTGTATGATCTATTTAAGCATGGTGTATGTTAGTTAGGAATTACATACAGTTTACAGAAAGAAGACTCCAAATATTTGAAGTTATTGAGAAATATCGATTTGGAAACAGTGACATATGCTAAAATGTTGCGAATATACTGTTTTCTATTACAGAATGTATCTCATAAAGCATTTAAAGTGTGGAGTATATATACTGATGTATCACTATCGTATCATTTAGCCATTACTTCCTTAAATCACATGCCTACTTTTAAAGCCATGAAAACATTCTATTTTTTTTTTTTATCTCAACACTATTTCTGCATACAAATGTACATCTGTTCCGTCCTTCTATGACATGTCAGCGATGTCAGGGGTACCATGCAGGTGTTTCGTCATGTCAGGGGTACCATACAGGTGTTTCGTCATGTCAGGACTTGTCAATGATGTCAGGGGTACCATAAACTGGTTTATCCTTCCCTTCTTTATATGCTATCTCGGTGATGTCAGGGACATTACCCAACTGTTTTGTCCTTCTAGGACATCTCATTCATGTCATTGGCATCACACAGCTGTTTCGTCCTTCTAAAGGGAATTTCAGATTGGAAATCAAGATGAGACTAAATAACTGTTGAAATATAAAACGGGTGTGCACTAAGTTAGTAAAGTAAAGATACTACAGCTCCAACAAAGTGCACTAGTGATCGATTGAAATCAACACTAGACCTTTGAATATTTGTGTTCAACTCAACAGACCAGGATGTAAACTCCAACAATTCACCGACAGCTCCATTGGTTTATGACCTCCTATAAACAAATCTAAACATTAATACTTATATTAATAATTGTTTTAATAATAACGGCGTTCAAAGTCAGACACACACATTTACCTTGTGTAATCTACGTTCAAAGTCTGACACACACATTTACCTTGTGTAATCTACATTCAAAGTCAGACACACACATTTTCCTTGTGTGATCTACGTTCAAAGTCAGACACACACATTTTCCTTGTGTAATCTACGTTCAAAATCAAACACACACATTTACCTTGTGTAATCTACGTTCAAAGTCAGACACACACATTTACCTTGTGTAATCTACGTTCAAAGTCAGACACACACATTTACCCTGTATGATCGATGTTCAAAGTCAGACACACACATTTACCTTGTGTAATCTACGTTCAAAGTCTGACACACACATTTACCTTGTGTAATCTACATTCAAAGTCAGACACACACATTTACCTTGTGTAATCTACGTTCAAAGTCTGACACACACATTTACCTTGTGTAATCTACATTCAAAGTCAGACACACACATTTACCTTGTGTGATCTACGTTCAAAGTTAGACACACACATTTACCTTGTGTAATCTAAATTCAAAGTCAGACACACACATTTACCTTGTGTGATCTACGTTCAAAGTTAGACACACACATTTACCTTGTGTGATCTACGTTCAAAGTCAGACACACACATTTACCTTGTGTAATCTGCATTCAAAGTCAGACACACACATTTACCTTGTGTGATCTACGTTCAAAGTCAGACACACACATTTACCTTGTGTGATCTACGTTCAAAGTCAGACACACACATTTACCTTGTGTGATCTACGTTCAAAGTCAGACACACACATTTACCTTGTGTGATGAATGTTCAAAGTCAGACACACACATTTACCTTGTGTGATGAATGTTCAAAGTCAGATACACACTTTTACCTTGTGTGATCAATGTTCAAAGTCAGACACACACAGATACCCACATTTACCTCGTGTGATCTACTTTTACAGTCAGACACATACATCTACCCTGTATGATCTATTTAAGCATGGTGTATGTTAGTTAGGAATTACATACAGTTTACAGAAAGAAGACTCCAAATATTTGAAGTTATTGAGAAATATCGATTTGGAAACAGTGACATATGCTAAAATGTTGCGAATATACTGTTTTCTATTACAGAATGTATCTCATAAAGCATTTAAAGTGTGGAGTATATATACTGATATATCACTATCGTATCATTTAGCCATTACTTCCTTAAATCACATGCCTACTTTTAAAGCCATGAACACATTCTATTTTTTTTTATCTCAACACTATTTCTGCATACATTTTGTATGTCGACGCATAAAAGACATTAGCTTCATGATGTTTCTCGTCAGTTCTATGCTTGCATCTAATGTGTGGTTTTTCCTTGTGGGATAGTCAGTCTCAGAACAACTATATATAAATATAGGTCGGGAAAGACACTGACACATTGTGTGTATCCCCAGGTATTCCCTGTATCCGTGGGCAGAGTCATGGTCGAGTGATCATTAAGGTTAAGGTAGGCAAGATCATCCACATAGTAATTTTATCTTTGACGTCACAAAACGAATTCTCAACTGCTGTGACAGAAATAATTAAACAACATTGCGTCTTATGTAAATTTTAATGGCACCTAGAAAAGAACTTAATTTTTACAGGTTTACTTATACAGAAAATAATCCGAGAAGATATGGTTGAAGTTATAGAACACAACCAATATGATATTTAAGACTGTGACGTTTCGATGACACAACTGTCACCTTCATCCGACTAATGACCAATGTGAAGTGTACCAGCACTGCCTTATGTAGTGTCCGAGATGGTAAAAATAGGCTGAAAAGACGCACGATCTCATCATTTCATTACGCTTTAGATACCAACGGAAATTCAGTTTTTTGTGACCAATTCCTCCTGTACCGATCACATTCTCTTCTCATCAGTTGATACGATGTTGTGTTTTATCATGTCTATGCTGTTATGTAACGTCAATCTATTTATCTTAAGGTATTGGTGTCAGATTTAAAAATTGTCTTGACTCTTGTTTATGATTTCTTTTTGTATAATTTATATGTTGTATATATATCGTTAAATGGAAATTGACAAATTTGACACAGTTTCAACAAAATAGTTCCCAACTCGACCGTCAGTTTCGCTTATTTACCGCGGTTACCTAAATTTCATATGTTAACCAGGTAGTATATTGTATATAGTGAAGTATGTCAGCCAACAACATAACTAATTACCTTTCACGAAGCAAAATAGCATGATACAAATAGCATAGTATCTACAGCTCTGTGTTATCATTAAACCTGTTCAAGAAAGTTTCAAAGATAATCGGTATTAAATAAAACATGATTATAATTATATCAATTTGTTATCGCGTTTAAAATCTCTCGATTAACAATTCTGATTTGTGGTAAATGTAACCTTTACTAGGTAAACACAACAGCCATTTATGCATTGTTTTTTATCATCGTCAGGAAAACTTTATCTCGTGAGCGTTACGCTGTATCTGTGGAGGAACAAATTTTTATAGCAGATCGAACATTGCAATTATAGTACTACTACAAAACGCTTTAGAGATCATTCCCAAATCCTCATCCAAAATTTAACTTATTCGTGACGCTAGCCAACCAGTGGGCTCTGCCCTAATTTACAATATTATCACATGCTACTCTTGTACATACAAATGCGTCAGGGAAACTATCAAGTATGAGGGGACTTGCCCAGTGTATATCTATCAGTCCCTATACATCACAGTAAGACAGACATTCAACTCACTTTTATTCCAAAAGTCCGCACATTTTTCAGAGACTATGAATCACAGTTTGTCAAGTCATGAAACAACGCGTCGGTTATATAGTGACCGCTGAC
Organism: Pecten maximus; assembly: GCF_902652985.1. NCBI lineage: Eukaryota > Metazoa > Mollusca > Bivalvia > Pectinida > Pectinidae > Pecten > Pecten maximus. The sequence continues at coordinate 9,012,536 of NC_047018.1, read as the reverse complement.
CTTGATTATTTCCTTTGTTTGGTGAGTTGTGTTCGCTAACCTTGACAATCACTTGTGTTTGGTGAGTTGTGTTCCGTAACCTTGATGATTTCCGGGTGATCGTTGACCTTGATGATTTCCGTGTGATCGTTGACCTTGACGTTTTCGTTGTGATTGGTGGATAGTGATCGCTGACCTTGATAATTTATTTTGTTTGGTGAGTTGTAATCGCTGGCCTTGACGATTTCCGTGTGACTGGTGATAAGTGATCATTGACCATGACGATTTCCATGTGACCGTTGACCTTGATGAATTCCATTTGATCGTTGACCTTGACGTTTTCCTTGTAACTGGTGAAATAGTAATCGCTGACCTTGACGATTTCTTATGTTTGGAGAGTAGTAGCTGACCTTGACGATTTCATTGTGACTGGTCATGAGTGATCGCTGACCTTGGCGATATCCTTCTGACTGGTGATTAGTGATCGCTGACCTTGAGGTTTTCCTTTTGACTGATGAACATTTATCGTTTACATTGACATTTGTCTTTTTTGTCTTGTGACACAAATGAACTTTTCAGAGCTCTCTCAATGATACGAGGGATGATTAATATGTTGTGAGCCTCGTATTAAATGAGGTACCCAAGGATGTCCTACTATTCTCTGACCAAAGAATGGTCTCATTTGTTTAGTTTATATCAACGAGGTAGCACTCTAAAGTATAAAAGGCAACGCTTTTTGCAAAATGGGCAAAATCGGTGAAAAGAGTACATTCCATTCTGACCGAGGATCTCTGACAGGTAATCAGAAGAACACCAGGCGCACATTATCGCGTGCTAATCTTAACCTTTTTTAGGAAGATCATGCCAACTGATTTGTCACTATGGATGAAACATGGGTCCATCATTTTGCCCCAGAGGCCAAACAATAATCGAAACAATGGAAGCATCATGGCTCTCCACAGCCAATGAAGGCAAAGACTGTTCCATCAGCTAGAAAGGTTATGACCTCAGTTTTGTTGGATGCAGATGGTATTCTGCTGATAGGTTATCTCCAAAAGGGACAAACAACCAATGGAACATACTATGCTTCACTTCTGAGGCAGATATCGGAACATATTAAACTCAAGAGCCGCGGAAAGGTCACTAAAGGTGTGTTATTTTATCAGGACAATGCTCCTGTTCACAAGTCTGTCATTGCCATGGCTGCCATTCACGATTGTGGCTTTATATTGATTGAGCATTCGCCTTATTCACCTGATCACAGAGGCTTGGCACGATTTTCCAAATGATAGTCTATATATATATATGTATATAGTATCAAGGGTAGTAACTACAAAGAGGGGGAAGACGAACGTATTTAAAGAAAATATAATTTGTCGTATTCTGCGGGTCAAAAATCTTAGTGACACATACATTACCTTAAAGAGAAATGTGTTCGATGAACAAAATTGGCCAAGTATTATCCAAGTTATGACCTGACGAATTCGGAAATAGATGCTGAAATGGCTAGGTCGGAATCTCCCTGTCCGGTTGAATAGTCGCCTCGCCTCTAATGGGTACCTCAATAACCATTCAGAAATCGAAAAATCGACGCTTGCAGCGGTATACAGTAACCATAACTATGTCAATATAGGATGTCGGTTGGTTATGTTATCCGTCATGTGCCGTAGCCAATTCCATATTACATCACCGAGCTTACCGTCTTCAAAAAGAACCACCATCTTTCCCTTCATTCGGAACGCTTCTTGGCTGTACGACCACTGTAACGACATAAACAAAATCACGAAAGGTTAGGGAAAGATGGCGGTGTTTTTGAAGACGGTAAGCTCGGTGATGTAATATGGAATTGGCTACGGCACATGACGGATAACATAACCAACCGACATCCTATATTGACATAGTTATGGTTACTGTATACCGCTGCAAGCGTCGATTTTTCGATTTCTGAATGGTTATTGAGGTACCCATTAGAGGCGAGGCGACTATTCAACCGGACAGTGAGATTCCGACCTAGCCATTTCAGCATCTATTTCCGAATTCGTCAGGTCATAACTTGGATAATACTTGGCCAATTTTGTTCATCGAACACTCATTGGAAAGATAAAACATTTCTCTTTAAGGTAATGTATGTGTCACTAAGATTTTTGACCCGCAGAATACGACAAATTATATTTTTTTTAAATACGTTCGTCTTCCCCCTCTTTGTAGTTACTACCCTTGATACTATATACATATATATATGGACTATCATTTGGAAAATCGTGCCAAGCCCCTGTGCAACTGATCCTGCTCCATCAGACTTTCATCTTTTTCCAAAACTGAAAGCAGCTACATTTATTTCAGGCACCCACTTTCAGTCCGATGATGACGTCATACATGCTGTGGATGACTTTCTGAACAGCCATGAAAAGGAGTTCTATAAAAGTGGCATTGAGGCTCTTAAACACCGCTAGCAAAAGGGATTAAGTTGAAAAATGATAGATTCTCTACAATATGTCCGGCAAAATGCAAATCCTTCAATATAAGGCTCACAACATATCAATCAGCCCTCGTATTATAAAGCTGTCCTCACAGGGTTAATCGAATCCACCACAAGGTGATACCGTAGGTCATTCTTCCTGCTGTTCAATGGTACATGCAGATTACTGAACTCATGAACTTTGACCTCTATGCGGAACAACGCATGTGGCATAGGCTGTGGTGAATACTTATGGGTGGTTATGACTATGTAAACTGGGATGTGGACACGTCAATCTAATATCAAAACACTTGTAGATATTGGCACTGCTCTGTACTGCTGGTATGTTTTCATGTTGAATGCACACTCGTCATAATTTACACAAATCTGTGTGCCGCAGCACGGATCAATAACGGAACAAGCGATGAGGGCAGGTTCTCCGACTCTTGGTCTGGTTATGACGGTACCATTACATCTCACTGCATTCTTACTACATTTCTTGATCATGTAAGGTTCTTACTGATGCGTGATCTCGACTGCGTGCAGCAAACAAATTGAGTTTATGATAAAAGCGTTGACATCGTCATTATGTTATTAACCTTTTAACAACCCTTTCCTAAATGACGCGAATAATTCTCCGTTTTCTTCATTTCAGGTGGGGAAATGGAGGTTCGACTACAGATCGTAGCAGAGGACTACAAAAGAGGCGTGGGCTAATTCTATCTCCTATCTTTGCCACTCATGCCTCTCAGCTTTGCTGTTACTTGACATTCTGTGAAATAATGCACTGCAGTGTCACTCAAGCAACTCTCTCATGCTCTTCAGACCCGTATGTGATCTATTTGACCTTCAACAAAAGAACTTTCTTTTTAATACCATCCGTCATCAGTATTTGCCAATTATAGGACACTTGCATAAACTCCATGGTTACGCTGAACCTATTGTTAGTAATATAGAACAATATGATAAAGTTAAAGGTTGTAAACGCCTGCTGTAGGGACGGATATGCCTCGACTAATCGACTCGTCTACAAGCCAATCAAAAATCAACATGACAGGTTGCTCTGGTGAGATTATAACTAAAGGTCTTAAAAATGATAATTATTTTGTCCCGCAAACGAAGTGGGGGACAAATTGTTAGCGCTAAAACCATAGGCTATTGTCAGCGCTTTTGAGAGATGGGCACGCAACGTGCTTCAAATTTTGACAAACACTAGTGCTGCATGTAAGTTCTTTTGTGTTGTCCTATATACAGACTCACCAAAGTGTAGTTTAGCTATGGTCAGTGACACTAATTGACCCCAATGGGTAATTACAAGAGTCAGCCAACCGTGAAACACTCCGACTGTCGCCAAATTGGGTCACAGGTGAATTCTCCAATTAACAACTTTACCTGAAGTAAATTATGTTATTTACAACCTAGATATATTTGCTAAGAAACAGTATATTTCAATTGACTTAAGAATATTGGGACTGAGCTGCAGCCATTCTCTCACAAAAATCGGCAAAATTTCTCTCTTTTTTTTCTTCTTTTTTTTTTAATTTTCAAACGAAACTTATAAACATGAATTTTTATAAAAAAAAAAAAAAGACAGAGACGTATATATACTTATATACATATTGTGACTGTAATAACTGTATGATTAAAATGTTCTGAGTATAAAAGAAACACAGATATATTAAATAAATCTTGTAAAAACTCTGTCGTCTATCTTCACCGGAAATCGTTTTAATATTGATCCGAAATTTCCTTTATATATTTAGATTGGAATGTAACAACTTTTTAATCATATCTGCACCGTGTAAATTTTGAATTTTTATAGCCATCTAACATTTGATGGTCTAATTCTAATTATTATATTAATTGCACAAGTACATATGTTTTAATGCAAAAGAAGTGTAACTAAATCTAGCTCAGTAGAGTTTTCTAATCCGATACAATACGATAAATAATACTGTATCTTTAAACCTTCAGTCAAAGATGATTTACATCTAGTTAAAGTTATTATAAAGAGTCTTAAGAATTTCTGGGTATATCTTGCAGGTGAAAAATGGAGGTATATAGGTTAACACCCCCACCACCACCACCACCTCCCCCATCCCCTCCTCTCCTCACCCATGCCCTGCTGATACAGGTGTGATACCCTTTGATTACCTGGACAGTTCAGGTATAGCCTCAGGAATTCTTTCAATACACTGGCCGGTTAGAGATACACAGATATGTCAACTTATAAATCTTCCCAGGTGTGAGAAATTAATCTTCATATATGGTAGAAATTACTTCCATAACTGTGAATGTATTAGGTGACTTAAAGAGTAGGATGGAGTAATTTGTATAATTGAAATATGTTGAAAGTCGTATTGCCCAGTAAATCTATATAACACACGATATAATAGCAACAAAAATTAAATAAATATTTCATACAGAAATTGAATCTGAGTAGTCAATCATATATAGTTCATAATCTTACTTATCAAGGTAAAGTAATAATACAAACTGGTAATTGCGTTGCCTTTGTATAATTTATATAAAATACCACACAAAACTGCAAATCACCATTCTACTGTGCCACGCACTCACTATTTCTTGCATATTATGTAATATGTATAACCATGGATAATATATTAAATCATTATCTTTTATTCTTATTTTGTATTATACAAGTTCATGTGGAATTTGCATAATGAGGATGTTGGAATTATAAAACGTGTAAAAAAGTTATGGTGTAACATATGTATATCAAAATAAGATGTTCTTAAAATTTAAATGATTTCAATGCAGCAACCTTTGTGTTGATTATTGAATAATATACAGTTTATTCAAGTGTCTTTAATATTTCAATTTATGTCTTAATAATTATGCTATTTCAACAACATATAGAACTATTGAATTAATATTCAACTCAGACGGGAATCGGGCTGTGAATCACGAATGATTAAAAAATAAACCCCTAAAATTTTACATAAGATACAGTTGTGCACTGGAGAACATATATTTGAGTCCATTCTCTGAAATTAATACCAATTAAGACCCCATGTTTAGCCCACCATCTGAATTTTAGCCCACCATCTCATATGTAGGTTGCCCTTGGTCCCTAGTTACAATGTATGCATATTTCATTTTGGGACCAGTCAGAAAACAACATGGCCGACAGGCAGCCATCTTGGATTTTGACAATTGAAGTTTGTTATCGCTATTTCTCAGAAAGTTCTAAAGGGATCTTTCTGAAGTTTCATATGTAGGTTGTCCTTGGTCCCTAGTTATGCATAATTCATGTTGGGGCCAATCGAAAAACAACATGACCGACAAGCAGCCATCTTAGATTTTGACAATTGAAGTTTGTTATCGCTATTTCTCAGAGAGTACAGAAGGGATCCTCTTGAAATTTCATATGTAGGTTCCTCTTAGTCCCCCGTATTGCATTTTGGGACCAATCTGAAAACAACATGGCCGACAGACAGCCATTATCGCTAAATCTCAAATTTCATATATAGGTTCCCTTTGTACTGACCGTAGGCCGGTGGTTTTTTCTCCGGGTACTCCGGCTTTCCTCTACCTCCAAAACCTGGCACACCCTTGCTGTTTATAAGACATTAAACAAACTAAACCAAACCAATTTGTTTGAAAAGTACTGGAGGGATGTTTCTCAATTAACACAGATTAGTAAGAGGAAGAGAAAATAGAGAGAAGATCAATCTGACATGGAATCTATAAAGATCATACAATGGTGGACGCCAACATCCCTCTGGGATCTCTTGTTTATCTCCGTTTCGGTAATTCTAAGTCCGTTTCGGCAAATAGTTATACCTCAAATCCACCAAACATCGTTGCCAGCTCCCGGTACTCTTCCTCATAACTCCGTCCCCATTTTCTTTCGCAATTTCATGGCATTGACATAGAAAACAGATATAAATATTATGGAGGCATCGACCAAGCCATATATATGTGATCTTGGGTTGCCATTAATACATGTGTGCAAGTAGAATTTTAGGTTGTTTGGGAGTATGTGTAGTCCGAGAGATTTCCATCAAACTTAGTAATATGTTGACATGCCTTAACAGTTCGGCCATGTTCGATTGCCACTTTTGCAATCGGTGGATTTGTGGCCCGTTTATTGATAAGATATACCACCTACCCTTTCCATGCAATGACTGAATCAGAATATGGCGGGTTTTCTTAAACTTAGTAGAGTCCGACCAAATTCTTCATTCTTTAAGATTTAATTAATCTGATAGCGTTGAGAGTCGGAATAGTCTTTTCACTAAATCTTCTTAATACAATGACCAGGGTAAAACGCTTCAAAATGTTGCAGTGTCCGTCTGACATTCATTTTTACCTTGACACTGCTTCACAAAATCAAAAGGCCCTAAATAAGTTACATTTGACTTGTGCGTTAATGTAATAGAAGTCAACAACATGTGTTGGAATAAGTTAACATCAACCATATTCAATGAAACAACTGTGTTAACACTTTCAAACGGCTTTTGGCTAACTAAAATGAATACAATGGACATGTGAGTTTGGTCAGGTCCAAACGTGTTATCTGTCAAATTACGGTAATGAACCAATTGAAGAACTGAATATCGACTTGCTCAAAAATAAGGGAAATCCTGTTTGTGATACAATTCCAACAGAAAAAAACGTGTAAAATATTGTCAACTGATAAAATTGCAAAAAAGAGTTTTAGCGCTACAGTACTTGCAGTACTTTGATTTTTTTTCTGCGATCAGAAATCCAAGATGGCCGCTAGAGCCAATTTAGATTTCGGTCTCCAATTTCAGTAAAAATTGGTTCAGAGGGGTTTTTAGGGATGCCGAATAATCATTTTTACTATTTTCGGAAAAGTTTGGAGGCCTCCGGTCGGTCGAAATTAGGATTGTCAGATTAAAGTGAAAATCGGTATAGATAGAAACACAAGGTTATGACTGTGTTTTTTTTGTTTTTTTGTTTTTGTTTTTGGGGGGGGGGGGGGGGGGGGGGGGGGGGGGGCATCTGTAACGGTCCCCTTTACAATGAGTACTTTTTACGTCAATGTCATCTTTTTTTCGTGTGTTGGTTAAAATCACATATTTTAATGCCATGGCTGGGGTGGGTTTTTATGCATTTTCGTGACATGCTGTGTATACGCTGTCGGCGCTTTGGCATCTTTAAGTTCCCTAAAGAAATCGGAGCACAATGTTGTAAATCATTAAACCTAGCTGGGGTCAGTAAAACAGGTTTAAAACTCTGTCAACCTGTTACCATAACAACATTACTAGGAACGTGAAGATTGTTTAACTACATTGCTTAGAAAACTTTAAAAGTTGAGTTAACAGCATGTTTTTTTATGACAATGACTAGGCAACAACGAGCTAGTAAGTAGATGAAATTGTGTAGGCGAAATGAATCTTATCATAGGGTAGGGGTGTATTATGACATATGGTTTACCTGTGTTTAGAGCGATGGTGTGACCCGGGATCATTGCATATCCTGTTTACAGGAAATGCACCTTAGTGCCATATAAGACTCAATAAATCTGCTGTTTCAAGTTTATTTAAACTAATTTGATCAGATGCATACTCACAGAACATGACTAAAGGTGTGTTCTATATATAGTATTAGTTTTGCTCGTTATGACCAAAAAAAGTATGGTTTTAGTGTTACTCGAGGTGCCTAAAGATGTGATTTTATGGTATTAGTGGTTACTCGAGGTGACTAAAGATGTGATGTTATGGTATTAGTGGTTACTCGAGGTGACTAAAGATGTGATGTTATGGTATTAGTGGTTACTCGAGGTGACTAAAGATGTGATTTTATGGTATTAGTGGTTACTCGAGGTGACTAAATATGTGATTTTATGGTATTAGTGGTTACTCGAGGTGACTAAATATGTGATTTTATGGTATTAGTGGTTGCTCGAGGTGACTAAATATGTGATTTTATGGTATAAGTGGTTGCTCGAGGTGACTAAATATGTGATTTTATGGTATTAGTGGTTGCTCGAGGTGACTAAATATGTGATTTTATGGTATTAGTGGTTGCTCAAGGTGACTAAATACGTATTATTTTTATGGTTAAAGTGTTGCTCGTGGTGCCCTCTTCCGTTGAAGTTCTAAATGTCGTGATAATATATTGAGTGACCTAAATTTCGTTTAGTCCTTGAGTTGTTCATTGTTATCATGGTATCTCCTCGCTCTCTGTCTTTGTGTTTTGATGGGCCGCGATAGTCGGCAGACGATCGGAGTATTAGACCCTAGGAAAAGGTCCAAGGTGTGTGGTCTGGTTCCCATTTTGTGCTTCTTCGAAAGCTGAGATCGTTATATGCTATCGTGATTGTGTTTTGGGCAAAATACTTTCTCCCACTGTTTAAGATATAAAACGATTGGCCACCGTATGTTGTTCTGTTAGGTAGTTACCAGCTACTACAAGGATGTTTGGTATCAAAGTAACCCTGACAGTTTAGTGTGGGAATAAACTCTAAATAAGGATATTAAGTTTAGTTCTGATTATCTCAAAGTTGGATTATAAGCACTATTCAATACAAATGCCTGTGATTCACTGTACCACTTGCTCTTTGCATGCAATTGGAAAATTTCTCGGAATAGAAATGAATTCCTTGAATTGTTATCGACAACCTTTCCAATGCTAACAATGACACATAAGTCGGTTAAGTGAGATCCCCCTGTACCAGTGTACCGCTAGCGCTACCGGCTGGCTTACATGTTTAATCCTTGGTCTACTATCGCGTGCTGTTTACTCAGTATGCAGTATACAGACACCACCATCAATACACATGGAGTTTTTTCGTGATCTTAATAGAAATTTGCCACGTTGATCCAAGGTATTCCTATGAAGAGAATCATTTTTTTTATCTTGTCGACTGTTGATCTGTTGTATCAGCCGTGATACATTGTCTTGGCTGAAGTGATCCGTTCACAAATTCCATTCATTAACATTGTTTTATTGACATATGATAAGTTTTATTTCTTATCTATAATATATAAGGATCAATGTAAATAAATACTGATAAGGCGTTAAAGTTGAACCTAAAACGTTCTGGTATACTCGTGTTATTTGTTTTTTTTAGTATGATAATGAATGATGATGATGCTTTATTCGACAGTGTTCAACACACCTGTCACAACCTCTACGTAGTTGTAGGTACTAGATAATAAATTTGTCTGATTGAACTGGGCTATTACTACATTAATAATTATCTAACTTAGGATTCTAAACGAGGCTGTGTCTGATGCTAGGACAATTAATACATCAATACGTATCTAACTTCGGATTCCAAACGAGGCACTATTTGACGCTCGACAATAAATACAACAATGCATTTCTAACTTCGGATTTTAAACGAGGCACTATTTGATGCTGGACAATTACTACATCAATACGTATCTAACTTCGGATTTTAAACGAGGCTTTATCTAGATCTGTTCTCGATTAGATTAATTGGAATTTTCGTTACAAGTAAAGTATAGGCTAAAAACCTGCAAAATACCATGCTAATACCGCATTAATCAGACGTTTATTCTTGTCAGATATAATTGTTTTGTGAACTCATAAGAATGTTATCTCTTAGACTTAGTAAGCGTTACACTCTTATGTAAACTTCACACATGTACTTAAGATTTGGTGATAATGTTAAAGGGAGTACCACGGTACATGTAACAGCTGTGTTTTTTCTACATTATTTTTTTCCAAAAAAATCCTTTAGTAGTAACCAAGACTACAAGGTTTTTTTGTTGATATCTATCGCGGTTCACAACGTCCAGGATACACAACTTCGTGGAACAACTCGATTGCTATTAATGAGGTTTCATTTGCGATACCATGACCCCAAAATGTTTGTATATTTGATTTCAAATGAAATGAAAACAAATTAAAATAATTTGTATTACATAATTCAGAATCTGCAAAATCCGTTTTGGTTTCTGACTAGCGTAGTTGTTGAAAAATAATCCATAGTACATGTATATTACACTAGTGTTATATGCCAAAAATATAAAACAATGCTTATTTGTGTAAATATTTTAATAACAATATATATATATTATATTGGTATAAATGCAATTGGCATCTCACGTACACAGAGCGCGTTCAATAAGCATCTAAGTTTGTTCCGGGGAGACCAGGAGTTGCCACAGTGTTTCCGTTGTGCTGTTTTCATGATACACTCAATGCTTTTTTTTCTGGATGGTAAAGTTCTTCATCTTGTCGCAATCAGTGTTTGAGGAAGATAGATTCGGACTCAGCTGGCATCCCTAAGTCAAGTGACAGGGTCATTGTATAACAAGTCAAGTGACAGGGTCATTGTATAACAAGTCAAGTGACATGGTCACTTGTTTATAACAAGTCAAGTGACAAGACCATTGTATGACAAGTCAAGTAACAGGGCCCTTGTATGACAAGTCAAGTAACAGGGCCCTTGTACAACAACTCAAGTGACAGGGCACTTGTTTAAAACAAGTCAAGTGACAGGGCACTTGTTTAAAATATTTCAATGGGTTGACACCCAGTTATGATGACCATTCATGTCGGCGGTGTCCCAAAAAGGGCCGCGATGTTTCTGTGGAACCTGAAAATAAAAAAAAACCATAAGTAAATGGTACAGATAGTTGCTTGCAGCAATGTATGCAAATATCAAAATATGTTATGTTCTTCGTATTTTATAACAGATCAATGTATTTTTTCGCAATATAAAATACATACAAATTGCTGGTCAGGAACACAGAACGTTAATTGAAAATGTGTGCTTTATATTTAGACAATTATAAAATAAAACCAAATCTGACTTGAGAGTACCTACCTAACCTCGAACAGAGGAGTAGTTAAACGGATCGCCTCTCCGTCACAGTTAATAAACAAATTCTTGTCCAGTTCCTTTCCCCCTGTTTCGGTTGTCCGGACTGGCGTGTTAGGAAGACGAACTCTGTAGGCGTCCACTTTCATCTGTCTGACGAATTCGAAATTGTACTATAAAGAAAATAAGGCAATTAATGATTTAATCATGTCGAGAAAATGTAGGAATACATGAAACATATAAGAGAGAGAAACTAATGTTTTCAAGAAAAAATCACTCGTTCATTTTGCAGAAAAAATACATACATCTATATTTCGTTTTTATACTTACACAGTCAGGTTTCTGATCTTTGACCATTGACAGTTGTTGGATGTGCTTAGATATGCTGCATTTGTCCGTTATAGTCATGGTCAAATTGTCAGTACCGAAGCAAGGGCGCATGCGCCCATCTTTCGCTGCCATGACGATAGGATGAGTATCAACAGCAAAAACGCGACCAGTTGTCTTCTGCCATTCTGTGAAAACAAACCAAAACATGATCTGTGTTCTGAAATATTACACTTGAAAAATGTTTGCTTATGTCTGGTATGTTGTAATTATGTAACCGTTCAGAGCCGGATTTTCTACACCATGCTTTCTTTTAAATTTTATAAAACTAATAATGAAAGCTACTGAATAAATGTATATACACGTAATTTCCGTAATACCGGATTCCCTTCAGTTTTATATTAAACACGATTTATCTTGACAGGAGTAACTAACCATTAGTCTTGTCGGAAAGAATATCAGGCACAGAAGACTGTCTTCGGAGACGGGGCATCACTTCTGTATTTCCTGGTGGTAATGATATTTGACGTTTGAAAGCTCGGGACTGTCCACAAAATTCTGAAGTTGAAGACTTTGCAGGAAGATATTCAATTTCAACATCCACTGTTCGTCTCCTAAGAAGTGATGCGAGAGGGACGACTGTAACAGTAATTAACATGATATTGATCGACTTCAACAGTGTTTGTTTACGTCTCTTTATAGATATTTATTCTGTATTGAGTGCCTATATCTAAATCACTTGGCCCAACCGTTCATTATTTATTAACAATAAAAACCTAATTTATCATATTCTTACTTTCTTAGCGTGGTGTTATAATGTTTATTTATTAACTCAACCTTAAAACTACCAATATAGAGTTCTATAGGACGTACTGTTGTATCTGTTGGAGCCCATCCAGCGGTACTTTTCACAGTTGTGCATCATGTCTCCGAACAGACCGAACCCCAAAACGAGGCTGGAATGGGCCAAACATTGGTTTTCTTCGTGAACACTGGCCGAGTTCGTGTAGACAGTTTTACCCATGAGAATCCTCAGGACTGCCGTAACAAGACATCTGGTCCCATGTAAGTACTGTACTACGTAGTCACCTGTTCCTGGAACACAAATAATAAAATAATAATGTTATGGTACATGCTGTCATTTCCTCTGTATTGTGTACAAAATACATACGTCAAAACACGCGGAGATAGAGCCGCATTTGGACATTAACAGGAAATGAACCAAAATGAGGGACATCAACGGACACCACGTGATTCAAATTCAGAAATATGTCTCTGTAGACATCTTACCTGCCGGGAGTATCCCAATGGGAATGGTAGGAGAAACCAACTCCGCGGTGCTATCATTATAGTCAACCCCGGACTTCGTCTGTGTCAGCCTGATCAAGGCGTTCAAGCATTCACAGTAGAATCCATCTCCTCCCATCGCCACCAACCTATCGGTATATAAAAATACAAATCAAAAGAGGAAACATCACTGACCTTTCGATATTCCTTTGAAAAAACAACCAACTTTGTTTTTATTAAACTTCATCACGACACTTCAACAATTTATCAGGGGAGATTTAGACACTCCACAAAGAGTAATGCTGTCAAAATTATAGCGACGTTGTGATGATCGATACGCGTGTTTCTCGTACAGGTATTAAGACCTGTTGGGTCGCTATATGGCCCGCTGGTCCACTTATACCTATATATAGCAGATACCACCTCTTCCATTATGATATAATTTGGCAGTCTTCTTGTTTCTTTTCTGCGTATATATGTGGTGTTGGTTTTTTTTTAGTTTTTTTTTTACATTACATGTATGATAAATACCAGTGAAACAAAGAATGGGGCCTGGCCTAGATTGGTTGACGTGAATCAACTTGCTACCTTACATATGTGTTATAGAAAGAACTGATCATGTTACTTACCCGTCAATACTGTCCAGGTCATATTTGCTGAGAAAGTCCGTAGGCTGGCCTTTCCTAGTCGTAACTAAAACAGAAACAATCCCTTAATTATCACCTTATTATCACGTACGGGACTGACCACATGGGTAAACAAATGATGATGTGGATAATGTACACGTTCGGGACTGACCACATGGGTTGACCAAATGATGGTGTGGTGATAACAGTTACACGTATGTTCAACATTACAGGTATCTGAAACGGTCGTACAGTGATGAAATCAATTGATGCTAAATTATGAAGCAATCCCTTTTATGTAGCAAGCTCTTTTGTATAGTTCAATACGTTTCCTTTGTTGAACTTGAGTTGGACCACAAGTTCAGGCGGACAGTATGTATAACTATCTGTTCAATGTTACAGTTAATGGCTACAAGAGGAGGAGACAAAGGGCTATGTCCTCACCTATAGCGTCCGCATGTACCCCGCACCGCTCCAAGACAGGTAACACCTTGTTGACGTAGTCCTTATAGCCCCTCTTTTTGCCGCTCTCTGGGTTAATCAGGATTAACAATCTGCGGGGCCGCTGGCTGTCTGTAAGACATAAGTAATGGTTCAAATAAGAAAACATGTAAGTGTAAATGTAGCCTTTTAAGACCTATAAAACAGTCATGTGCGAATGGCGTGCGATTTTGTTTTATTTGCCACTATTCAATGAAATTGGACTTCACTTGTTTTAAATTATATATAACATCTACATAAATAACGGAATTCCTTGATATGCAAATGAATAAACATTAACATCATATGAGTCACTATTAGTCAACGAAAGGCCAGCTAGAATTACTGGTAACTTACCTGCAAGAAATCCCTGGATAATCTCGGAAACGGTTCTAACATGGTCCGGAGGTCCGGAGAATACAACACGTGTATCTCTCAGTTTGGAATGTTTATACTGAGCGGCATAAATGACTTCAAAGCCCGTTTCATCGGTCTTGGTTGTACAAGATAGGATGTTGTCTGCTTCAACCAAAACTGGAATAAAAGGGGTATTTTATGTTACGATAATATGATACTATGTCCTACAATACTATGTCATACATACAAGAATATTTTGTCGTTATATTCATTTCAACAGTCACCCTAACACTAATACAATCATCTTGTCAACCAACTAAGCAAAAAAACAAACAAAAAGTGCCGCAAAATGTGTTATTCCTTGCAATGTAAATATAAGAAATTCGAGAGAGAGAAAATTGCGTTAAAGTTATTTTTACTATTGTGTCTCTAACATTTAAATAAAACTATATCTTCAAAAAGATATTCATATTGAATGTTTCATAAAAAACAATATACGTAATCCTATAAATACTACAAACAAATCCAAATTTACCTTCTTTTTTGTCACTTGTTTGTGTCCATTTTAAATGATCAGATGTAAATTGTATTGTAACCTGCTGTCCGTCCACGTAAAATTGGCTATTTGTATCCATAGCGGTGATAATGTTAAAGTACGAGCGGGTTTACAACAGCGAGTGATACTAGCTACTGAATCTATAGACCGCGCCAAACATTAAATACCTGCGCCTGCTGGTTTTCAGAAAATTTATTTTTAGCAGCGGATTTTGGTGACGCGTCGCCTGCCTTTACCTTCACGCTACAGATATACGGTGGAATGTTACTGGGGAACGCCGCTCTTACACTGCTGACCCGGATACTGCGGCCTACCACAGGGATACGGCGTCTGAAGTTATATCACAATTCACTCTGCTTTCTCCAATAAGTAGCCAGGTGTGTCGTCTTTATTGTTCCATACTCCATCATGCCACACTACCTTGCTGGTATAGGTTTTGCTTATTGTCCAATCACACAGTAAAATGTGTTCAAGCGAGTACCCTTTCAATCGTCTGCTGTATTGCTATAACCATCAGGTAAAAAACGGAGAGTAGCTATTACTATAAACTTGTACATATAGCAAAGTTACATATGTATGTTATGAAAATATCCTAAACGCGGCCCTGCATGCTGTCCATCTTCGGGCAATCATTTCTAAAGTCTTGATTATGCCTCAAGATGACCATAAAGATTGAAATACCTGTTGTATGCAGAATTAGGCCCAATATTAAACGGTGAAACGCCCTTAAAAATCCCCATCACTAAGTTCATTTCTACCAAAGAAAAAATTATTTCCAATACGATTACCGAAAAGGCTTTTAAAATCTGATAATTGTCACGTTTTAGTATGTAATATACATGGTGTAATCAACGATACACAATACTTGAGCTAGATATATGTAACTAGTCATTTTTCTCAGTTGAAATATATAAATAAAATGTATAGAGATAATGATATTATTACTTGCTTATTATTTGAAATTGAATTATTATGCTATTTTGTTTTGATCTTTTTCACACGGTAAAGTAAATGATTCACTACTGTTATCGGGTCGACAGGGAATTCCCCTAAATATAGGGTAGACGTCAATCGCTGAGCCCTAATACACACCACTATTGTATATGGTAGCTTTAAATAAAACACGCCATGGAAGTAGACTGCTAAATAAAGCAACACGGAACTGGGGTGGGCGGAAAAGGGGAGATACACATGGCCAGTTCATAGAACAAAGAAAACAATAAACATTAAACGGTTATATTTGTACCCAGTTGTACCTTCCACATAACCAGCGTACGTACCAACTAATCTGTGGTGTGGTCTGGCGAAGTGTCGGCGATGTTTTGCCGGACGTAGAATGTAACAATCACTTGCACGCCTACAGGACAATAACAACAGATCGTGTGTATACGGTAGATCCAACCTAATCTATTTTGACCAATAACAAGTCACGAAGATGCCCATGTTTTTAGTCATGCTTTATTTCCCGGATTTCAAATTGCACATTTCCCCACTCGGTGATGTGATCGTGTGTGAGGGAGGGTGAGAGTGTATGTGTGAGGGAGGGTGAGAGTGTATGTGTGTCAGGGTTATACAGAACTGCTGAGATGTGTTTGTGTTATTATTTTAGACTTTTTAGTTATTCTTTCTTTATTTTTTAATCAAATTCAAAACGCATTAAATGAGAGAGTCATTTTATATGTGTATTGCTATTTATTCCATTTCTATCTTTCTTGTGCTTGGCTAGGATTTCTATAATAACGACGTAACATCTTCACTTTATTCAGTTCATATTTAATGTTCCATATCCATCAATATACATATCATAAAACAACATTCAATCACCCAATTATTACAAAACCAAAGCATTTGTCCTTGATAGGCCATGATTACGTTGGTATGAGGAATGGTGGTGGGCTCATAGCGTCATTTTATTTGAAGTTTAGTCGCTAAGTAATATCACGAACCATGGATCCCAAGTTAATGAAGATAGACTTCCATAAAGTCATGAAAAGGACATATCATACAGAAAGCAGAAATTATATTATTTTGTAATTTGAAATCGACATTATGTGTACATTAAGTCCTGTTTCTATTTACCTATGAATCAAAAATCTTAAACCTTAAACTTCAAACTAAAATATAAATGGCTCGATGAAGCTTCATAGTTTAAGATGAAGTTCGTGCATGGTAGAATAGATGTGAAAGCTCCACACTTTTTTTTCAAATTGGTTTACACCAATCAACAGTATTGAGGAAGTCAGAAAAGAAATTAGTTCTCGGAAAACGTGTGACAATGTAGAAATCAGAAGACCTGGGATAGGTTGATGGATACTTTATGGAAAATGATGAATGTGAACACATCACAAACGCCCGTTGTTCAATTAGTAGATCAATTTAAACATTTGACTATATGATCTTTAAAAGAAACGTATTGCTTACACGAACATGTGGTATCAGTACCTTTGGGGTGAAAAAGAAGGAATGGTATTACTAGATCTGGACAGAGGGATTGGGAGTTAAAGAAGGAGGAATGACATTATTAGATCTGGACAGGAGGGATTGGAAGTTAAGGAAGGAGGAATGGCATTATTAGATCTGGACAGAGGGATTGGAAGTTAAGGAAGGAGGAATGGCATTATTAAATCTGGACAGGAGGGATTGGAAGTTAAGGAAGGAGGAATGGCATTATTAGATCTGGACAGAGGGATTGGAAGTTAAGGAAGGAGGAATGGCATTATTAAATCTGGACAGGAGGGATTGGAAGTTAAGGAAGGAGGAATGGCATTATTAGATCTGGACAGAGGGATTGGAAGTTAAGGAAGGAGGAATGGCATTATTAGATCTGGACAGGAGGGATTGGAAGTTAAAGAAGGAGGAATGACATTATTAGATCTGGACAGGAGGGATTGGAAGTTAAAGAAGGAGGACTTGTTGATGATGAATAGTAATTAACGTTCACATCGAAAATAGGGTTGGACTCTGGACGTATGAAAGGACGCAAATATAGGACCAAACGACGACTTTGAGTCTGATAATAAAATTTACGACAGATATCACTTATGTTTGATTGAAAATATAGCATTATTTTGTATTGTTTTGGATGAAGTCATAGAATTATTGTGTATTGTTTGTGTGAAAATACAGCATTATTTTGTATTGTTTGTGTGAAGTCATAGAATTATTGTGTATTGTTTGTGTGAAAATACAGCATTTTGTATTGATTGTATGAAGTCATTGAATTATTGTGTATTGTTTGTGTGAAAATACAGCATTATTTTGTATTGTTTGTGTGAAGTCATAGAAATATTGTGTATTGTTTGTGTGAAAATACAGCATTATTTTGTATTGTTTGTGTGAAATCATATAATTATTGTGTATTGTTTGTGTGAAAATATAGCATTATTTTGTATTGTTTGTATGAAGTCATAGAATTATTTTGTATTGTTTGTGTGAAAATACAGCATTATTTTGTATTGTTTGTATGGAGTCATAGAATTATTGTGTATTGTTTGTGTGAAAACACAGCATTATTTTGTATTGTTTGTGTGAAATCATATAATTATTGTGTATTGTTTGTGTGAAAATATAGCATTATTTTGTATTGTTTGTATGAAGTCATAGAATTATTTTGTATTGTTTGTGTGAAAATACAGCATTATTTTGTATTGTTTGTGTGGAGTCATAGAAATATTGTGTATTGTTTGTGTGAAAATACATCATTATTTTGTATTGTTTGTGTGAAGTCATAGAATTATTGTGTATTGTTTGTGTGAAAATACAGCATTATTTTGTATTGTTTGTATGGAGTCATAGAATTATTGTGTATTGTTTGTGTGAAAATATAGCATTATTTTGTATTGTTTGTGTGAAGTCATAGAATTATTGTGTATTGTTTGTGTGAAAATACAGCATTATTTTGTATTGTTTGTAAGAAGTCATAGAATTATTGTGTATTGTTTGTGTGAAAATATATAGCATTATTTTGTATTGTTTGTGTGAAGTCATATAATTATTGGGTATTCTTTGTGTGAAAATACAGCATTGTTCTGTATTGTTCACGGGTACAACGTGTCACCAATCTGTGCTCGGTATTCATCAAAGTTATTATCCGCGAAGGCAGTAGGACGATAGTTTGATAGAACAGCAATGCGAAACGTAAACATAACGTAAGTGTGAGTTACAGTTTGTTCGGCGGAACTTCCAGTTGCTATACAGATCACGCGAAGGTCCTTGAACTCTAATTAGCTTTGGTGACTTAGCACCCTTCTGAGAATCGTCAGTATTTCTGACAAGTGCTTCCACATTTCCTGTGGAGCTCTCATAACACAGGCTATTTGTTGGTTCGTTCGTAAGGTACGTCATAGTCACATACGGACATGCACTTTACAAAGGGTTGTATAGCATGATTTAATATCTGATTCTCAATAATAGTTCATAATGTACCTCTACAATTATTAGAGGGATTCAAATGTCTGCATCCGTCCTAACAAATAACAGGCATTGTGTTCTGACACGTGTTATTACATATAAATATCACCAGCGCGCTGCTTCTCATTTCCGCAAGTAAGCGAGAATTTAGCAAATTACTCGGCATTTGATTTTAAATGTGTGCTAACCCACGCCTGATCGTGTTCCGTTCGGCTCATTGATGAACTGGGAATACCAGAACTTTACAAATAATGACAAAATGGTCTCCATGACCTGTAAATTCGTGAGGCGTTCTATATGTTTTACATTTATCATCAGCGTTTCATTTTGTTACGGTATTATTGTACTCTTGACCGTTCAAAATATTTCTTAAACCGTAATATATCAAATATTTGATCTGTAACATAATGTGAACACTGTTTATGGCTGAAAGGGAAGGGCTTTGCTGGACCTTCCTGTTGCTTAGAAGTCATTGATTTTAAAACAAACACATCATACTGTAAAAAATACATCTACATGCGTACGTATCTAATATTTCGAAATGTGCACGCGGGGCCTTTGTAATTAGAGGCATTTCCGGTGCGTCATTTCCCTACCTCCGTCTTGCCCAACAATTCATAGATATTATGTAAACTTCAGCGTTCATCATGACAAATGGCTAATGTTGGGTGCAGTGTTGTATTTATGTGTTAGAGGTAACGAAGTCTAGATACTTAACTGTAGGGTGATATAATTTATTTAGAAAATCCCAAAAACAAATCTTCTCTGCATATTTATGTATGAACCTCGCTGTTATCATTGTTTCAGCAGCATGGGAATGTATACCAACTATTACTGAAATCTATCAGTGAGATTACGCTGAGAAGTCTCGGTGATAGTAAATACAACCCATTCTAGTGCGTGAAGCAGTAACAGTAAATACAACTCATTCTAGTGTATGACGCAGGAGGTAAATAAATCATACTTTCCCCTGAAACATTTAGATAATAGCTGTATATTTTGAGTACGATGCATATTTCGGAGTAACATGGAGGATGAAATCGTGAGAATGAGTACATTTCTGGTCGACGACATCCTTGTTGACTAGTTATACATCTCCCAGCAGACTATTGGCGTGGCCGTCCGGGAAGGTTGTGTCCCTGTCTTTACCAATTGTATTGTTTTCATACGAGGTTAACATGAAATCAGACCCTTCAACATCATCCCCTACCTCGCCCGTCGCTTACAACGTAACCAGCAGGGAGAGTTGACAGCTGTATGATAAGTGAGATGTCGTCGTCGAAGAAGCAGAAGACGCTTGCTATCTGAAACACCTGGTCTTATATCCTTATACTATTGCAAGGATCTTTATGTAAATAAGAGTTACGGTTTAGGCTCAATGTTGGAAGTATCTGTTTTGTTAATGCATTATCTATATACAATTAATTTTTCTTTGTTTTCATTCTTCTATGAAAGAAATTCCGAGAATGGCGCGAAAAATGTGACCTCACAATACGACAATTGACGTTGCGTATTGATTTGAGAAAAAGAATCCCATTTAAAACCAGTAAAATTGTACATAAAACATGTTTTAAATTACAAAATCATTTTCAAAAATTAATTATAAGCGTTGATGTCAATCTTTTTAGTTTCATCGGGGTATGAAACAAATTTTGTTTGCAAACTTCTGTAAGAATCCGCTACGCGGATTCATACAGTTTGCAAACAAAATTTGTTTCAGTTCAATATTCCTGGTTAGATAGATTTGGAACAGTCTGTTGCCTTATGAACTTTATCTGATAATAATGATTTCGTTTTTTTTTGTAATTATCAAATTAACATGTAGGGCAAAGTGAATAATACTGTTGGGTTTACGTATGTGTCGTTATTACTGATATCATTTTAACTGTATTTGTATGCTGAAGTAAACTGAAAGGGAAATGCCGTAACTTAAATAGCTAGTATAACAAGTTTGTATGTATTAATCACAACCTATCCTACCAAACTTTCACACTATCA
The DNA here is from genome assembly GCF_902652985.1 of Pecten maximus. Taxonomy (NCBI): domain Eukaryota; kingdom Metazoa; phylum Mollusca; class Bivalvia; order Pectinida; family Pectinidae; genus Pecten; species Pecten maximus. The sequence goes on along the minus strand of NC_047018.1, from coordinate 8,991,270 downwards.
TCTTACTTATAATACGACAGATATGTAATTATCACGATGGTTTCGGGATCAGGATTAATATGTTATATTATTTGTACTACGAATATCCCATATTTGTTGATTGTTTTACAATTTATTATCCTTAAGGATTGCATTTGGTTATTTTCATGTGCATTTTAGAGATATATACGCTGATACCGTTGAGATATATTTATATTCGTAGTATATATTCAGTTATATCTCGAGATTTGAAACTTCTTTTGTAGTTTGCGTCCATACATATCTTAGCTAGTAATCAGTCAAATCAGTTCCCATCCACAGCTACACAAGACGTGCCCAATTCTCTCCCTAGGCCTTACTCAGCCGTTTACTCATCATCTATCGCCAGTAGGAAATGATGACCCATATGTTGTAGTATACCACTTGTCATGAAACGCTCGTTACAAAGAGTGTTAATCTTATCAGGTTGATATACCACTATTAATACAGGGTGAATTTCTCTAAATATCCCTCATGTGGTCTTTATCATTGACAACTTGGCATTACCAGCCGTTAAACGTTTAATGTTCATAAAGATATCGTGTTAAGGTGACGCATAGCTGTAGTTGTATTTTCTAGCATGGCTACCTTTGTTGCATCGATAGTTGAAGTGTGAAGTATGATGTAGCTGAGAATTGGTGCCATAAAACGTGTGACCAGGCAGGCACCTGATTAAATCAGAAATCATATCTTCGGTTATTTACTTAATCCTTTCCAATGAAGTATCTGACCTGGGATAAACGAAGAAATAGTGGCCTATTTCGCAATAAAGAAAGCAACAAGATTCACTAAAATTATCAAATTATATCAAATATATAATATTTTTGTATGTTTTGAAATTATCCCATCAAGATAAGATAGATATCATAACCATATGTAGCGTTTGCCATTTCAGTGAACAATTACATAATATGTTAAATGTCTTTTCTTATGGAATAATACTATAGAATTGCTTTAAACTGGTTTTAAAAAGAAATGTTGTGGGGTGTCAGATTATTAAACATTAAGAAACATATCTGGTGTAAAGTGGTTCCCATCGAGTATCATGTTAAAGGACCATGTGTCATCTAAACAAACGAGAAAGGAATCTCGTGGGTGAATAGACATGAGAGTGTTAAACTGTCTGGTGGGTTACAAAGCCTGACAGGATCTACATTTATACGGAAACCTGGTACATTCATAGTATCATTCATTGTGGTTTATCGACAAAACGTAACCAGATAGATCGTGCATGGCTGATATCAAATTCTTAGGGGTAAAATGTAGTAAAATATTTCGGATGTCTTAAAATTACCATCGTTTTATATAAAACCTGAATCATGCCTGGATGGGAAATACCTTTATAGTGATATAGACTTTCTGTCAGGATCTAATCATTTTCTTGTCGAACAACACCGCAACTATTCAACTTTCATCGAGTACATTGCAGGTAGCTCGGGTGGATCAGCAAAGCCACTTGAGATGATTCAGGGTCTTCGAGGTCACTTGTGTATTTATATTATACAAACCATTGTCAAAAGATATATGCTTAATGATCGATCTCGCCACCTGTTCACTGCAGTGCCGGGTATCAAATTATAATTCGGTAACCACAGCATTAACTGTCAAAATCACAGTGTCACCACATTTTACGTTATTTCACCACAAGCATGTGGACACAAGATATATATATATGATTGGTATGTGTCGTGATTCATACATGCTGAAAGTTCACAACAGTAAAACGGACTCATTTGTCCTCAATTATAATTCATTGTTGATCTATCAACTAACTATTGTCTCGCTTTGTTTTAAACGTATCTAAAGTGTAAACAAATTTATCTTATCAACAAATCAAATAAAGCTGTCCTTAAAATAATCACTTTCAACGCCGAAAGTTACGTAGTTCTGTATAAACGAAGGCGATGCAGTTCCAATTCATCAAAAGAGAAGCCACATCTATGCAACTTTTGGAGGGTGATGATAGTGTAAAGTATGCAAATGAGATGTTTTGGGGAAAGTAATAGTGTAAGCTATGTAAATGATAATGTTTGGAAGGTGGTAATACCGGTAGTGTAAGGTATATAACTTTTGAAGAGGGGGGGGGGGGGGGGGGGGGGGGGGGGGGGGGGGGGGGAGGGGGGGGGGGGGGGGGGGGGGGGTGGGGGTACGGAGATAGTGTATAACAACAAATATCTTTAAAAAAAGATGAACGGCAAAGTTTTAATGTTAGTGGTCATAATGTAAAACTGCTGGTGAAATAAATTAACGAACTAATTAATAAATGCGCAGTTTCAGCACGGATAACAAAATTATATCAGTTTGTATCATTTTTGGTGATAATAAGACTGCAATTGAATCAGGAATATGATTTTATTAATGTGTCATTTGAATAGATACATCTACTTATTTAGCTTGCATTCAATCTTAATTTTGTTTCGTCTTTAACTGCATATCTGCATTTTTCATTTACCGCTACATTGACCAATCACATACTTCATCTTGACCAGTAACGCCACCTTTCGCATCATATCCGGGGTTAAAAGAAAGTTATACGGTAATAGTGTATGGTATGTAACTTTTTTAACGGGGGGGGGGGGGGGGGGGGGGGGGGGGGGGGTAATACTGTATAGTATGTTACTTTTGGAGGGCGGTAATAGTGTAAAGTATGTAACTTTTAGAGGGCGGTAATACTGTAAAGTATGTAACGTTTGGAGGGGTAATACTGTATAGTATGTAACGTTTGGAGGTCGGTAATACTGTATAGTATGTAACGTTTGGAGGGCGGTAATATTGTATAGTATGTAACGTTTGGAGGTCGGTAATACTGTATTGTATGTAACGTTTGGAGGGCAGTAATATTGTATAGTATGTAACGTTTGGAGGGCGGTAATAGTGTAAAGTAGGTTACTATATTGGAGGTCGGTAATAGTGTAAAGTATGTTACGTTTTGAGGGCGGTAATACTGTATAGTATGTAACTTTAAGAGGGCGGTAATAGTGTAAAGTATGTAACTTTTGCAGGGCGGTAATAGTGTATAGTATGTTACTTTTGGAGGGCGGTAATATTGTATAGTATGTTACGTTTGGAGGGCGGTAATATTGTATAGTATGTAACGTTTGGAGGGCGGTAAGACTGTATAGTATGTAACGTTTGGAGGGCGGTAAGACTGTATAGTATGTTATGTTTGGAGGGCGGTAATAACCTTAAGTATGTAACTATTGGAGGGTGGTAATAGTGTAAAGTATGTAACTATTGGAGGGTGGTAATATTGTAAAGTATGTAACTATTGGAGGGTGGTAATAGAGTAAAGTATGTAACATTTGGAGGGCGGTTATAGTGTAAAGTACGTAACTATTGGAGGGTGGTAATATTGTAAAGTATGTAACTATTGGAGGGCGGTAATAACCTGAAGTATGTAACTTTTGTTTGGTGGTAATAGTGTAAAGTATGTAACTTTTGGAGGGTGGTAATAGTGTAAAGTATGTAACTTTTGGAGGGCGGTGATAGTGTAAAGTATGCAACTTTTGGAGGGTGGTAATAGTGTAAAGTATGTAACTTTTGGAGGGCGGTGATAGTGTAAAGTATGTAACTTTTAGAGGGCGGTAATAGTGTAAAGTATGTAACTTTTGGAGGGTGGTAAAAGTGTAAAGTATGTAACTTTTGGAGGGTGGTAAAAGTGTAAAGTAGGTAACTTTTGGAGGGCGGTAAAAGTGTAAAGTATGTTACGTTTGGAGGGGGTAATAGTGTAAAGTAGGTAACTATATTGGGGATGGTAATTGTTAAAGAATGTAACTTTTGGAAGATGGTGATAGTGTAAAGAATGTAACTTTAAGAGCTGTATTCACAACTTCAAAACCGTTCCATTCTGCTGTATATATTTCGTTAGTGTCCTAGTTGTATATTTTTAAATGAAACGCACATAGGATCTACGTCAAGATATAAACTGTTACTATAAGGTTGATATATGTATCGTATTTGCGTTTTCATACCAACAGCTGGGCGCGGGGAAGTTGCCACGCTTTGCGGTTCCTTGTTGTTCTCCATCGGTCGTTGTCACTTTTTATGTTAGATGTAGCAATATTATAGGTATTGTGACGCATACATAATGTGTCAATGTTTGGGATGTTAGTCATATTGAAATGTGACACTTCACTTAACGAATTGTGACGGGAAACGATAAGTATGAAATAAAAACACTATTTAATCACCAATTAACAAAACAACAATAAATCATCATTCTATATTATCATTTTTCAAAACATATCAAATACTGCTATCGAGTTTAATCGGAATTGTGCTGTAAATAGATTTGTACTTTCGAATAATACTTAATGTAATTTGTCCAGACATTGTTCTAACTTCATAATTATAAATTACCTTCATAACATTCGGTCGCTATATATGCATGTATATATATGCACTAAGCGTTAAAATAATCCTGATTTACTACTGACCGTGAACTCATCGAAGTAGGTCAGTATAAAGACCAATGTTATCTTATCTTACTGTACGAATATTTATGCAACACATTTTGCCTAAATATGAGTAGTTCATTAAGTGAACAACATTCTGTTATCGCTGTGATTTACACAATGCTATAACAGGTAACCAAGCTTGCACTGGGAAATAGGAGAATGTAGCGCAAACAAGGGATAAATAGTTCACATTATAGAAACAGCATTATATAAAACAATGGATAAATAGTTCGCATTATAGAAACAGCATTATATAAAACAATGGATAAATAGTTCGCATTATAGAAACAGCATTATATAAAACAATGGATAAATAGTTCGCATTATCGAAACAGCATTATATAAAACAATGGATAAATAGTTCGTATTATCGAAACAGCATTATATAAAACAATGGATAAATAGTTCGCATTATAGAAACAGCATTATATAAAACAATGGATAAATAGTTCGCATTATAGAAACAGCATTATATAAAACAATGGATAAATGGTTCGTATTATAGAAACAGAATTATATAAAACAATGGATAAATAGTTCGTATTATCGAAACAGCATTATATAAAACAATGGATAAATAGTTCGCATTATAGAAACAGCATTATATAAAACAATGGATAAATAGTTCGCATTATAGAAACAGCATTATATAAAACAATGGATAAATAGTTCGTATTATAGAAACAGCATTATATATGGATGAATAGTTCGCATTATAGAAACAGAATTATATAAAACAATGGATAAATAGTTCGCATTATCGAAACAGCATTATATAAAACAATGGATAAATAGTTTGTATTATAGAAACAGCATTATATAAAACAATGGATAAATAGTTCGTATTATAGAAACAGCATTATATAAAACAATGGATAAATAGTTCGTATTATCGAAACAGCATTATATAAAACAATGGATAAATAGTTCGTATTATCGAAACAGCATTATATAAAACAATGGATAAATAGTTCACATTATAGAAACAGCATTATATAAAACAATGGATAAATAGTTCGCATTATAGAAACAGCATTATATAAAACAATGGATAAATAGTTCGCATTATAGAAACAGCATTATATAAAATAATGGATAAATAGTTCGTATTATAGAAACAGCATTATATAAAACAATGGATAAATAGTTCGCATTATAGAAACAGCATTATATATTGATGAATAGTTCGCATTATAGAAACAGAATTATATAAAACAATGGATAAATAGTTCGCATTATCGAAACAGCATTATATAAAACAATGGATAAATAGTTCGCATTATAGAAACAGCATTATATAAAACAATGGATAAATAGTTCGTATTATAGAAACAGCATTATATAAAACAATGGATAAATAGTTCGTATTATAGAAACAGCATTATATAAAACAAGGGATAAACACTGCCACCTGTAAAACGTATCTATTGGAGTCAGAAAATGGCAACAAATAACCATCTCCTACTTAGTGTTAAACTGTTGTAAGTGTTATGGGAGGAGGGACTCGCAATGTCTACATTAAACGAGCGTAACAGGAAAACAGAAACTATCTTTAAGTTGGGGTAAAAGAAAATGTTATATTAGAGTTCAACTAAGAAATTCTATATGAAAGCCTATAGGGCACAATAGCTAGCCTTTAATGTTATGCTGGGAACACGATAGATAACCACTCATTCGTGAACATGGGGGCTTATTTATGCTAAATGGACATTTTCCTTTGTGTGTATGTGTGTGATTTGAACGCCGTATACATATCATTTTCTGAGCTGTATCTGTAACCGCTATTTATAGCACGATGAAACATGTCTATTTTTAGTATATTAGGATATTCCCGTGTGACGTATAATTGTATAGATGTAGCTTGAATGTTACAATCAGGCTGAGTGTTTTTCCACAAGGTAATGCGGAATGTGACCTTTTATTTTCGGTGTTATCTGTTCTATTGAAAACATCAAATACGTTTTTGTTTAATTGAATAAGATTTTTTTTTTAAAGAGCCAAAAAGTATGTAACGTGTTTTGTGCAACGATAATAACATGTCCATCTTCTAACCAAGTCTAAAACGTATAACTTTATACTGATACTAGTCCAGTCCGAACACAAACAGGCACTTATTGCAAACTTTGATATGGAATTATTATTGGTGCATACAGTATTGTTAGTCTTATTAGGTTACAATTGAAATATTACTGGAATGTGTATGTAAAGATCATAGATTGAATTGTAAAATAGCATTAGTGGTGATACTTCGGGAGGTACAGAAATACATCAATTAATGAAACAAGGTTAGGAAACCTCGCTTCAGAGGGAGTGTCATAAAGAACCGAAGTATATCATCTCAAGCAAGCATTTTGCTTGTAGATGACATTGTATGCAATTTGATCAAACCCTGAACAAAATGCACCACAATCTAGAAGCTGACGAGTAAGTCATGTCATATGTTTTTAATAATCTATCGATATCATACATTATTGCCAATTCGATATACATGCAATGCATTATATGATTGCTGTACAAGACAACAAAGGTGCACTCCGCTGTACAACACGACAACAAAGGTATACTCCGCTGTACAACACGACAACAAAGGTACACTCCGCTGTACAACACGACAACAAAGGTATACTCCGCTGTACAACAAGACAACAAGGGTACACTCCGCTGTACAACAAGATAACAAATGTACACTCCGCTGTACAACACGACAACAAATGTACACTCCGCTGTACAACAAGACAACAAAGGTACACTCCGCTGTACAACAAGACAACAAAGGTACACTCCGCTGTACAACAAGACAACAAAGGTACACTCCGCTGTACACAACAATTTCTTCATGTGTAATTAACCCTGATCCCCAAATTACACATGTGCAATACAACGGAGACCAATGTGTTACTCGATCTCGAAAAATACTTTTCCCATTGAAGTATGTAAAAAAAAAAAGGTTTAAAAAGGGATTAAATGCGCAATAAAACGGGTACCAGATAACGTTATATATCATATACGATATTAAGATGACTAGTTTTTATCAATACTACTCTAAACTTGGTGTACGAGTAGAGGAGAATTTGACCTATTTACATTGTATTTAAAGTTCATAATCGATCATGGGGATTTTCTGTAAGTAGCACATGACCACCGACTGATGACCTGTGGCGTGCCAGCCTGATCAGGGATCCATGGGTATTAATAAATGGGGAACCCCAGGCTATGTCAATAAATGTATGCATATGGAACGCGTTAGTTTCATTCTGTAAGTACTGTAGCGCTAAAATGTTCCTACTTCATGATATGGTAGGCAGGCAGGCAGGCAGGCAGGCAGGCTCATCTCAAATATTTTAAAGTGTTACGATAAGTTATACATAATATTTTAGTTGACTTCTGTATCTTGAAGTTTTGTTGTACGACTGACTTCTTACAGTGTCGACATTATCTAGATGTGGTCAAGTCGACATTTATAAGTCATGTTGACAAACTAAGTCGACATAGATCGTGGTTAAAAACTAATACTATCACAGTATTTAGAGGTCCGTTTACGTAATCTGATATTTATCACAAGTCCAGGTTCATTTCAAAATATTTATATTTCCACTTATTTCAGACTCAATGAACCTACCACAGTTAACTCAAGTCATTTTTCAAGTCCGGCGTAGGAATATATTTGTCGAGCTTGGACTATATTTTTTAATTCCTTTTCAAAAGTGATCATATTTATATGAAATAAATTCCATGTGATGACGTACATTTCAGGGTTATGTGGTAGACTTGCACAAGTCCCTATTTGTCAAGGACAAAATATTGTACAAAAATATGAAAAATATATAAATATAAGGATTGAATAAAGTTATGTTAAGGTGTATGCGGTATAAACCTCAATAGGTCTTGAGACAAATTTAATATGAACTGCTTCGCAGTTCATAAAATTTGTCTGAAGACCTATTGAGGTTTATACACCCCCATGCACCTCAACATAACATTATTCAATCCTTAATTATATGGTACACGGAAACCATTTTCATCGTCTTATATATCCTCGAATGTATGTGGCGACTATCGTTCAATAGGAAATGCGTGTTATTCCGGAACACCTGGTCATGTTTTATTTTGTTTGCTTGTTTTTGTTTTTTTTGTTTTTTTTTTCATTGGTCGGTGTCTTTTTTTTTCTTATTTTGCATTATTTTTAGATAGATTTCGACCTTGTTAACGGGCTGGCGTTCTCTTACTTTCATATTTTCTTTCAACATTTGGTGAAGACCGATGCAGATACTTTGTGCTATTGACAAACCACTCACGATTCATCGGCATCAACTTTCTGTTTAAATGTTACGGTGAATTATATACAATTTTCTTGTGGTCTCAATTTTCGAATGGAGGAAATACACAGCTATCGCATTCCGCCCCAAGGTATTACCTTGGATACAACAACACGGATGTGGTTTAAATTAAATCTAACAGATGTAGTAATCCCGATATAAACATTGGTTTTTATTTGAAATGATGGTGTGTGAAGAAGTGTTTAAAATTTATAGGACATCCGGGCTATTTAATTGAATTTGAAAAAAGTAGTTTTCTACACCTTATTCCCTGTGGATAAAGGATTCTGCCGGTAGAATATATTAATATATTATAAAGATTTACCTACGGGATAGCATATATGTAATGTCATGTCTGCCAAATTAACAATGTTAGAAACACATTTTATATGAGATAACAATAGTCTGTCTTTGGACAGTGAAACTTATTTGAATGAATATTTCATTTTGATGTCTTCATCGAAAATAATGTCCACTGTCTAAACTATCTTTCTTGTTGCTGGAAGATATTCTCTTATTAAAGAGAAATAAAAACCAACGACAATTACTCGGTTGACAAATCATCAGCACCTGGAATATCATGGTATTGACAGTACTCACACATGTTTGTCTATTTATGACACGTTTGTGTTGCGTTATCAGAACCGGAGTTACCTTGTGACATTCAGCTTTTTATGTCACCCATCACCTCATGTTGTGGCCTATTCTAATCGAATTTTGTCCGGCATCGTGCGTCGTCCGTTCGTAAATACTTCACATTTTCGACTCAATACCCAAAATGCCCAGAAACCTGATATTGAGTCTATAGCATGCTCTGGTGAAGTGTTATCGCGACTGTTCAAATAAATGAACTTAACCTCCATTCAAGGACACAGGAGATAAATATGCTAAAATCTTAAATTGACTTCTTCTCAATCTCATTAAGCGGGAGGTCAAAAGACAAGACTGGGGTAAAGAGCTATCAAGATTGCTGAATTGAATAACTTTGACCTTAATTCAAGGTTACATGGATCAGATATGCTGAAATCTTTAAACGACTTTTTCTCACTAAGCAAGAGACCCAGATACCTACTTTTTGTGTTTCTAAGTGAGTTGGTTCTCGAGACAAAGACATTTAAAAGAGTCCAGCATAATTGAGTCTGTTAGTCTTGAATGAAGGTCAAGATCATTCATTTGAACAAACTTCGTAGTCCCTCACCCGAGCATGCTAGAAACCCAATATCAGGCATTGTGGCTTCTTTATATATTGAGAAAACGTCCTTTAAAGATTTTTAGCATATTTGATCCCTGTGACCTTCAGTGAAGGTCAAGGGTCATTCATTTGAACAATCCTGTAAGCTCAGTTATTTTGTTACATTCCCTTGAAGCACGAGGAGAGTATTATATATTTCATAGAACTGAGATTTTCTGGAAATCTTTTGTTGTGAGGTATTTGCGACTGCCTCGTAGTTTCACATGTTGTTCATGCAAAATAATTTGGTCATTGACTTGAAAGCCTCTCTTGGTTTTCGTAATTATGACAAAATTACAACAACAAAAAATTGAATGATGGAATATATACCCTAATGATCAAATAATGTGGGAATCAATACCGTAATGTTTAGCTCACCTAGCCGGAAAGGCCGATGAGCTTATGTTGTGGTGCAGCGCCTGCCGTCCGCCGTCCGTCTGTTCGTCAGCATTTCCTTTAAATCGCTTATAGTCCCGGGGTACATGTATGACTCCCTCGTGGCCAGAAGGGCGGGGCCAAATATGGAAAATTGAGATAAAACTTCTAAATCGCTGATAGTCCTGAACGACTAAATGGATTTTGATATAATTTGGTCCGGGGACTTATATGCCAAATTAGATATAATATTGTATAAACGGAGGATGTTGTTGCCTTGTGGTTGGAGAGAGAGAGAGACCCAATAAGAGAAATATTGCAAAAGAAAAAAATCTAAAATTCTTCTATCAAAAGAATGACAGGATTTGGTCCATATTTGTTCTGAATCATTGTTGGGAGAGGCGACAAAAAGTAGGAAAATAAATGTAATATAACTTGAATTAAAGTATCTTGCCACGATTGCTGAAATATCCAGGAGAGCGATGCAGGCCCTTTGGGCCTCTTTGTTCACAGTTGCAATTAAAACCGGGACGCTACCCACTGATTATACGGCACTCCGCTCTCTATATGTAAATAATTTGCAGAAAATAGGTCATAAACACATGCGCAAGAATGAATGACTGACCATCAAATCCAAAGATCAGAAGTACTGACTTTGCCGCAAATGCAATGGAAATTCGGATTGGGCAAAATCACAACATCAACAACAAGTCCACGTTACAGTCAACGTGAATTTGTTGGGCAAAAACTACTATCAATTGACAGTGAAACTTCGCGACATTTGATAAAAACAAACCAATCATTTTCTGTTAATCGTCCGAAAATGTAACTCGGCGCGTGCAGGGTTGGTTTACGTTCTATTTTTAGATTATCATACAAGACATGCGAATTATTAACGTTACTGAGCAGATTTGAAGGGAATTGAATTAAGATAAACCCACAGGGCATTATGAACAGATAAGTTTAGCTTTATATACAAAATCATAAAGAGACTTTAATACCACAGTGCTATATAGTTTATTGATTATCTAATGCTGTAAAGAGATTAAGGCACATCATTGTCACACAACTATTTGTGTTTTTCGTTGATGAGAATCAATTTTCCATAGGTATTGGTGTGGTGGTTGAGACGGAAACGCAAAAGAATGCCTCCCAAAAAAATACTAAAAAAATATTCATTCAGTCCCTCATTTCTTCGGGATAGGCAGGTTCTCATTGGGTATACAACACTCCGTCATCAGCCAATCAAAGAACTTCATGGGCGGATGTGAAGTGCACTACCCCATCGGCGGTTAAAGTCTGCAGAATGTACAGGAGCTGACTGTTGCTATAGAATCTTCCGTTATCGTATAAAGTGTCAAAACACATACAAAAATAGACTTTAAAGTGTCGAAACACATAAAAATGAGACGTTTCTTACACAAAAATGTTCTTATGTTCTCTGTTGATAACTTTATCAAGTGCAAAAGTATGAAATGCATTCATACCATATGTATTTCATTATAGGCCTTCAAATCCAGTCGTAGTTTTGTGAAGCGGAATGTCAATTGCCAAAAAATTACAAAATTGAGTCAAAGTTAAGCAATTTTTCCTCTAACACTTATGTATTAATTTCCAAAGTTGTTATCACCAACATTAAATGCGTTAGTTTTTACATCAAATACGATGTATTGAAGTATAACATTTACAATCGAATGAGTCGGACATTACTGTGATAAGATATGAACTATCTATTTCGTTTGTGTATATACTTTATAATCTAAACATCAGTGTATCTGAATCCTATTCGATGTTTACACGTTAGGATGTTGAGTTCTCATTATGTTTATAATGGAAATTCAGGAAATACCTTAGTTCAATACATAGGATGAATAACTGCACATGTATGAAACGGGCGATGTCGTCCAAAGACATGTGAAGGTCAAACTCTACCCGAGTTATCGACCTTATACATCCATATACACATCTCTCAGTGCTTTAAAGCCCAATCAATATTTCAGATGTGCCCATCATAAGTCATCCTTCGCATGGCTAGAAAACGTTTTGTTTCGAAAAATTCATTTTCTTTAATAATGACATCATTTCTGCCTTACTAGCGAAAGAACTGAAAATGGGAAAAATTATGCATCTTAGTATTTGAGGTTTTAGCACGGGGAGTTGTGACTCAAAATTGAAAAGGGGAACACAATGCTTGAAATAAGTACATGTAACTTACGATAAACCATGTTATTATAGAGATTACGTGTATGTTATCCATCCCAGCACCTGACTGAGGATTTCTTACTGGTCGCTATATTGGGGAGAATACAAGACTTGTTTATGATATTATGCAGTATGCTGAAGAAAAATATATTCCGGGTATGTTACACATGTTAGATTTCGAAAAAGCCTTTGATTCTGTGTCGTGGAAATTTGTAAATAAAGTTCCGAAATATTTTAATTTTGGGCCAGGTATACAAAAGTGGGTTAATTCGTTTAATAGTAATATTACTGCAACTCTGAACCGGGGGGGGGGGGGGGGGGGGGGGGGGGGGGGATTTGTTACCTTTTCTTCATATCAAAAGAGGCTATCGTCAAGGGGACCTGATTTCCCCATATATTTTTATTTTATGTGTTGAAATTCTAGGAATCAGGTTAAGAAATAACAACAAGATTAAGGGCATAGATGTAGGCAATTTTCCCATTCTAATTTCGCAGTATGCTGATGATACCACACTTATACTTAATGCTGGGAATTATCTTTAAATGAATCCATTACTGAGTTAAACACCTTTGCAAACATCTCTGGGTTAAAACTTAATGTTGATAAAACACAGGTTGTTTGGATAGGGAGCAAAAGTTACAGTGATGATACCTTCCTACCGGAATTAAATTTAGAATGGGGAAGAACAAAATTCACATTGCTTGGAATTGAATTTGATGTGAACCTGCATGTAATTCACAAACTAAATTTTGATAAAAAGTTAATTAAACTTAAAGCACTGATAAAGACACGGAGTAGAAGAATACTTACACCCATAGGGAGTATAGCCTTAATTAAGTCTCTTTTGTTATCTCAATTCAACCATCTATTTATTTCTCTACCTAATCCAAATGAACAATTTCTTCAAGAGCTCAACTCAATCCTTTTTAACTTTTAATGGAATAGTAAGGTAGATAAAGTAAAGAGAGATATTATAACACAAAATTATCATGAAGGGGGTCTGAAAATGGTAAACGTAAAACTATTTATTGATTCATTGAAACTTAGCTGGGTAAGGCGGTTGCTTAAAAAAACATGCAAATGGCAAATTATTTTTGAATCACACACTGATATACAAAAATTATCAACATGTGGTAGCGAGTTTATTGAGGAATGCCGAACAAAATGTAAGAACAAATTCTGGAAAGATGTTTTAAAAGCATGGAAACAATTTATTGATGCTGAGGGGGTGAACATACCTCTTTGGTATAATAAAAGTATAACTATTGGAAGGAAGACAGTCTTTTACAAGTCCTGGCATAACAGAGGTGTAACAATAATTAATGATTTGGTAAAAGATCCTGGTACAAGTTCCTTCTATACATTTCAAGAATTTAAAGAGATATATCAGCTCAATACAAACTTTCTTCAATTTCAGGGTGTAATCTCAGCTGTCAAAGTACTTTTAACGAGGCTGAATGTTGAGAATCACACGAAAATAGTATATCCAGTTATTCCCAATAATATATTATTGTTCATGAAAAGTGTCAAAGGGACAAAGGATCTTTATAATATCATGGTAAAAAATGCTCTTTTATCAACTGGTAGAAGAAAATGGGAAGAATCATTTGAAGATATTGAATTGAATTGGGTCAATATATATAATAATCCTTTCAAGGTTACGAAAAGCACAAAATTACAATGGTTCCAGTATAGGATAGTTCAAAATATTTTAACGACAAATTCGTTTTTATTCAAAGTGGGATTAGTAAATAATCCAATATGTAATTTATGTAATCGTGAAAGAGAAACTATCGTTCATATTTTATGGGAATGTAGAGAAACCATTTCAATACAATAAACAAAGTTTTCTTTTTGGTGTGTTTTTAAATAATAGATATTCTCCTTTAAATAGAATAGACAATGAAATTTTGATCATAATTAACTTTTTTATATACAAAACAAGATGCTTGCATAAAGTCTTAAGTCCTCATGCCTTAATCAATTTAATCAAAGAACATTACATATTTCAAAAGTATATAGCCAATAGTAAAGGTGAAGGTGCACAGCTGAAATGTGAAAATGAATGGAAAAAAATGGGGAAAACTATCTGATAGTGTGCCAATATATGATAATACATGTATTATTATTGATGTAAGTATACATGCGTACCTTGTATGCTTGTATGTAAGAGCTACATCTCCCTACTTGAGCTGCTGGATGCTGGAGTTTATATGTCTATGGTACCACTTGAATAAATAACAATTGGAATCAATGTTAATTATCAAAATGCCTTTGTGATCTCTCTCTCTCTCTCTCTCTCTCTCTCTCTCTCTCTCTCTCTCTCTCTCTCATGTACATGTGGGTATGATATTGTTTTGAATGCGTATGTATGTTTTGTGTGTATATGCTAGATGTAGTTGGTGTAATCAGTGTAGAGCCTGGTTAATCGTACTGATGGCTCAGTTGACGTGGCAAGAGTTGATATGACCAACACAGAAGCTGAGCCCTCGACAGGATTTATCAGGCTACCAGGAAACGGAATATGTATGTGTGTGTGTGGGTGGGTGAATGTATGTTTATCAGAATATAAATACAAGTATAGGAGTATGTATGGTTTTTTTATGTATTTATCTCCCTGTTTAATTGATGATGATGATGATGATGATGATGATGATGATGATGATGATTAGTATGATGTTGAGTATGATGATTCCATTCAATTCCAAAAATATTTGATTGTAAATACATTTTAACAAAGTACATTAATTACAGTCATTAAATGAGTATTTACAAAAGAATCAGACAACAGGCTATGCCTATATCAGTCTTCTTCTAATGTATGATGATAAGATTACAATGATGATGATTTTGATGATGATGATATTATGGTTATGATGATATGATGATGATGATTAGCATGATGATAATTATATAAGATTACAATGATGATGATGATGATGATGATGATGATGATGAGATTTGGATGATTAATATGATGATGATGATATTATGAAGATGATTACTATGATGATGAGATTATGATGGTGATGAATATGATGAATATGATGAATATGATGATGATGATGATATGATGATGATGATGATGATATTTTGATGTTGATTACTATGATGATGATGATTACTATGATGATGATGAGGTTATGATGGTGATGATGATGATGATGATGATGATGATGATGATGATATTTTGATGTTGATTACTATGATGATGATTACTATGATGATGATGAATTTATGATGGTGATGAATATGATGATTATGATGATGATGATTAGTATGATACTATTATGATTATGATGACAGGCAAACCATACCAATTGGAATTGATGTGTGTTTGTGTGTGTGTGGTTCTTATATATTTATGTATTAAAAATGTCTTAAAAAATAAAACAAGTATAAAAAAAACGACATTGTTCATTCTTGTTTTAAACCAAAATTGTTACTCTAAATTTTACACCGGTTTTTCATCCTTTATATAATATTTTTGAATTCAGAACGTTCTTTAAGCTTCAAAAAAATGCCATTATCTAATTTAGCTCTATTATAGACTATATTCACAGCTACCAGTACATATACTAGTACAATGTATACATAATTTTTTTTTTGTGGGGAAAATGCCATTTCTTAGCACAACAAAATAGCATCTCTCTTTTTACAATGTAGCTCTGCGTGAGTAAATCAAAGTGCTAATTTAACTGTACAATCTTGTGTTCAGACATCCTTCACAAGATAGGCAATTGCCATTTATTTTCAGATAGCGTGGATATAAGTTACGTTGCATAATAACAAAAAAGAATGTCTCATTTTAAACAAAATTTACGAAAAACAAAACCACTACACTTTGCCTCCAGATATGGACTTACACACCATCCAATTATCACGGATGTGGTCGCCTGATGGATGAACACCTAAGGTATAAACATTGGCTGATTGCAATGTAGAAAAGATTATCAGAATACATTTCATTTTGATAAAAGAATTCTATTGTGGCGTCTAATTGTAAAAAAAAAACTCCCATTTTTCAGTAAATTCAGCAGTAAACAAAAATAGAACTGAAGAAGTAAACACTTTAGAAAGAGCATGTATAAAATACACGCGTATTTAAATATCATAATGGGATATCTCATACATGTATCAATTTAGATCAACATTTAATGGAGAAACCTTTCTGATTTCAGGATGTTTATAACTGAATTGGATTCCTATTACTCTTCTGACATCTGGAATTCTGAAATGAATTTAATACTATTTAAAGGAAAAATTGATGTAACAGATAAATTTGTATCGTATTGTATCAATTCCCTTGATGACATCTCAATTACTTTTACGATGTTATGCACATATAATGTTGTACTCATAATATTAATAAGTTATCAAAAATTATGAATAAGTTACTGCTTATGTATATGTTAGTATACATACATGTGTGCGCGCGCGTGCGTGTGTGTGTGGGGGGGGGGGGGGGGGGGTGCGTGTGAGTGTGGGTATGCTTATGTGTAAGGGTGTATGTGGGGGTATGTGTATGAGTGTGTGTTTGTGTATGTGTGTGTGTGACAATGGGAGGGTGGAGGTAAGGGGGGTGGTGGGAGTGTCTTTTTGCCATGTTCTGTGACAGTATAAAATATCTACATAATCTTACTTTTTGTGTTATATATTAATTATTTAGTTAAAACTACCACCATTATAAGGAGACTGAGTTAGTTTTTGACTGTTGTCTTATTCAATTGTATCTTTATATCATGTATGTCTAAAACTATATTGACTTTTCATTTATAACATATGTACACCACCTAAGATGTTTTCTAATTAATTACAATAGGATTTCTGAGAATTAATCATTCACCGAGGGGCTCATGGACACAAACATAATGATGTTGTTCGTTGTTTATCTACTAAACTAGTGTTACTGTTCCATGTTCTATGTTTACTGATGTGATCGTTTGTAATTTACTTGTGTCTTGATAAAATGACAGATTGCCTCGGAACTTTGACATTTTACTTGACTAATTTTCTATTTCTAGTAATACGTACGTATCCAGCGAACATCAGTTGTGTATTTGAGGATCCGGTACCTATATTGGACCATGCCGTCGTTAATTATTACTAGGCCATGTATATATACGATCCGGATGTAAATATATATATCTTTTGTATAGAATGTACCTGTTCTGCAAATATATAATATCAATAAGCATGCCTTTTTGACACCTACGCTCTTTGTGTTTATGTATATATATATATATATATATATATATGATTGCGAAACCTTTGTGTAATGTGGGCCAAAATTCGCCGATAAAGAAAATTAAACTATTTTGCATTGCATTTTATTCTGTTGTATTTTACTGTATTGTATATTACACGATCTAACAAGTATCTAGCTAAAAACGAAAGCTGGAAATATTCACGATTTCTAGTAAATGTGATGACGAGAAACGTTGAGGGTTAGGTAATGTATTAAAATGGATTTATATCTTATTATCTATAAGAAACCTCAATTTATAGGTAGTATATACTATAATATACAGGTAACTCGGTCTAGGTTAAGATACAGAAGGGGAGTTGTATTTACCTGAAAAATAAAATACAGGAGGGGAGTTGTATTTACCTGATAATAAAGATACAGATGGAGAGTTGTGTTTACCTGGTAATAAAGATACAGATGGAGAGTTGTGTTTACCTAATAATTAAGATACAGAAGGGGAGTTGTAATAACCTGATAATTAAGATACAGGAGGGGAGTTGTATTTACCTGATGATTAAGATACAGAAGGGGAGTTGTATTTACCAGATAATTAAGATACAGAAGGAAAGTTGTATTTACCTAATAATTAAGATACAGAAGGGGAGTTGTAATAACCTGATAATTAAATAAGGGAAAAATTTAAATAAAGGAAAATTGTATTTACCCGATAATTTAAAAAGGGGTTTCCAAAAAAGGGAAAGTTTATTTTCCCGGAAAAAAGAAAAAAGAAGGGGAGTTTTTTTAATTTACAAAAGGAAAAAATTTAAAATCAAAGGGGAAAGGGAAAGGGGTTTTTTGTTTTAAATTTTTAAATGAAATTTAAAAAGGGAAAAAAAAAATCTAGACATCCTCCTACATTAGAGTACCTTACAACTCACATCCGGGCCAGTCACCGCATATGTGAAAAGTTCGTCTAATGATAAAAAAAAATCCCACAGTAATTCAGAAAAACAAAAAAGAAAGAAGAGAAACACAGAAAGACATGTATAAAATCAGCGTTAAAATATCAAAACATACATGTCAAACAACAAATAGAAACCTTTTGCAGTGGCGTAAGAGGGGGGCAGCAGGGGGGGGGGCAATGGAGGCAATGGCCCCCCCCCCCCCCCACTTTTCAGTGGGGGGGCAAACATATCTTTTGCCCCCCCCCCCCCCCCCCCCCCCCCCCCCCCCCCCACTTTTTGACATCCAAAATCTAAAAAAGGGGATAAAACGCGAATTTATATATTCATTTCGATAAATATCTGTATATTTCCGAACCGATAATGTTTTCTTGAAGGCAACGATAAAAACTTTATCTTGTACATCCGGAACATTCCGACTTTTATACTAGTATATCAATCCTCAGACCTGTGTGTCGGTCGTCTGCAATAGCCTGGTAAGTCAATATTTATATCTTAATACACAATTTTGCTTAACTTCATCACATAGATTCAATAAGTTGATGATAACTTGTGAAGTTAATTGAGTTTATAATGAGAAAAGGACAGAAACACAACATGAAGAAGAATGCGCGGTTTTAACGTGAATAGAGTGATACTAATTACCGACAGGTACGAGAAAATACAAAAAAAAATCGTCTCGCGCCTACGGCGCTCGCTTTATCACTAAATTACTGCCCCCCCCCCCCCCCCCCTTTCGATTGCAGATCTACAGGGGGGCTTCGCCACCCTGGGACCCGCTGGGCGGCCCCCAGACCTCTCGCAAAAAGGAAAAAAAAAATCGGCTCGCGCCTACGTCGCTCGCTTGATCATTTAATTACTGGACCCCCTTTTCGAAAACTCCTGGATCCGCGCCTGATCCCGAATTATTGGAAATGTGCTATATTCATTTTCCGCGGAGGCTTAGACCCCCTTGAACCCCATATCAGGGCGCTGCCCTGGACCCGCTGGGCGGCCCCTCGGACCCCACAAAAAAAATCGACTCGCGCCTACGGCGCTCGCATTATTACTAAATTACTGGACCAACCCCCCCCCCCCCCCCCTTTCGAAAATCCTGGCCGGGCCTGGTGATTCATGTTTTGCTATATTTAATATATATATTCTGATTTGCGCAAATAACTTATTTTGTACTACATAAATTATCAAAATTATCATGGGATGTTGAAATGATAATTATTGGCTAATTTTGCGGAGATGGCATACGATTTGTTTAGTGCGTAAAATTTAAGGTTAAAAAAATTGTGCCCCCCACTTTTTGACGACTTCCTACGCCACTGTTCTGATTTCAGGATGTTTATAACTGAATTGGATTCCTATTACTCTTCTGACATCTGGAATTCTGAATTTAATTTAATACTATTTAAAGAAAAAATTAGTGTAACAGATACATTTGTATCGTATTGTATCAATTCCCTCGATGACATCTCAATTACTTTTACGATGTTATGCACATATAATGTTGTACTCATATTATTAATAAGTTATCAAAAATTATGAATAAGTTACTGCTTATGTATATGTTACTATACATGTTTATGTATATGTTAGTATACATACATGTGTGTGTGCGCGCGTGCGTGTGTGTGTGTGTGGGGGGGGGGGGGGGGTGCGTGTGAGTGTGGGTATGTTTATGTGTAAGGGTGTATGTGGGGGTATGTGTGTGAGTGTGTGTTTGTGTATGTGTGTGACAATGGGAGGGTGGAGGTAAAGGGGGTGGTGGGAGTGTCTTTGTACCATGTTCTGTGACAGTATAAAATATCTACATAATCTTACTTTTTGTGTTATATATTAATTATTTAGTTAAAACTACCATCATTATAAGGAGACTGAGTTAGTTTTTGACTGTTGTCTTATTAAATTGTATCTTTGTATCATGTATGTCTAAAACTATATTGACTTTTCATTTATAACATATGTACACCACCTAAAATGTTTTCTAATTAATTACAATAGGATTTCTGAGAATTAATCATTCACCGAGGGCTCATGGACACAAACATAATGATGTTGTTCGTTGTTTATCTACTAAACTAGTGTTACTGTTCCATGTTCTATGTTTACTGATGTGATCGTTTGTAATTTACTTGTGTCTTGATAAAATGGCAGATTGCCTCGGAACTTTGACATTTTACTTGACTAATTATCTATTTCTAGTAATACGTACGTATCCAGCGAACATCAGTTGTGTATCTGAAGATCCGGTACCTATATTGGACCATGCCGTCGTTAATTATTACTAGGCCATGTATATATATGATCCGGATGTAAATATATATAGCTTTTGTATAGAATGTACCTGTTCTGCAAATATATAATATCAATTAGCATGCCTTTTTGACACCTACGCTCTTTGTTTATATGTGTATATACAAAATGTATATGATTGCGAAACCTTTGTTGTGCAATGTGGGTCGAAATTCGCCAATGAAGAAAATTAAACTATTTTGCTTTGTACTTTATTCTACTGTATTTGACTGTATTGTATATTACACGATCTAAAAAGTATCAAGCTAAAAACGAAAGCTGGGAATATCCACGATTTCTAGTAAATGTGATGACGAGAAACGTTGAGGGTTAGGTAATGTATTAAAATGGATTTATATCTTATTATCTATAAGAAACCTCAATTTATAGGTAGTATATACTATAATATACAGGTAACTCGGTCTAGGTTAGTTTTAAGATACAGAAGGGGAGTTGTATTAACCTGATAATTAAGATGCAGAAGGGGAGTTGTATTTACCTAATAATTAAGACACAAAAGGAAAGTTGTATTAACCTGATAATTAAGAACAGAAGGGGAGTTGTATTAACCTGATAATTAAGATACAAAAGGAAAGTTGTATTAACCTGATAATTAAGATGCAGAAGGGGAGTTGTATTTACCAGATAATTAAGATACATAAGGAAAGTTGTATTTACCTGATAATTAAGATACAGAAGGGGAGTTGTATTTACCTGATAATTAAGATACAGAAGGGGAGTTGTATTTACCAGATAATTAAGATACAGAAGGGGAGTTGTATTTACCTAACAATTAAGATACAGAAGGGGAGTTGTATTTACCTGATAATTAAGATACAGAGGGGTAGACTATCTACCTGATAAACTAACCATACAGCTGTATGGAGCACAACTTTTCATTGTTAATTCATACATATCTTTACATTAAATATAATATAAATATTTGCTTCCTACGACTGATGCAAATCAAAGGTTGGGTTCCAAAAAGGCCTAAAGAGCATTTGTTTTGTTTTTATTGTTGTTTTTTTTTTTTTTTTTTTAGAAAACTAACCAAGAGCATGCTGATAATGATACAAAGCAAGAAGTTTATTTTTTAATATGTTAAGAATAGGAGATAAAAATGTGATCGATTTTAAGAAAGAAATGTTCTTTTTACATTAAACTAATTTTTCTGAAGGTCAAACATACGACTTCATATTGCAGTGTATTACAATGTTCCGTTCTGATGTAGCCAGCTACCAGTGACATTTGGTATGTGCTACAGGATATTGTCCGAAGGTTTTCCATATCTTACTTTGGAAAGTTTCAATTATCCGCAGTCGCATCCAGTTTCATAAATTGGCCTTTCTGGTAAGATCTGACTCGTCTTTCACACGCTGAGCTAAGGTGTTGTGAACTCTATGGCGCGCTTTCACTTTGTCAGTCAGCGTCCTATCCATTGCGTCTCACTCTGGTGTTCTGACATATATGGGTCCTCGGATTCCATTCAGACAGGCTGTTACAATTCTAACGAGTGCATGACATCAATGAAATCATTCATTTAATAGACCGTGATATGACTCTACTACCCATCTGGATTTAGTTATGAATCTATCAAGGTTAGATTGTAGGTCGTCATGTTGAGTCTGCCAAATGTTTTAAATAAGACAGCATCATTGTTGTCAAACCACGTGGCAAAACATCCCTAAATCCTCGATCAGCTACGACATTGTCATCTTTCTCCAGCCAGGAGAGATTATCCATGATGTTATCTTCGCATCATTATCGCTTCCAGGATAAGGACATAATGTATCCAGAATGTAACCATCAGACAGGGCTATGCTCATGAACTTCAAAGAGTTCATCTACTTCCGGCCACAGTAGGATATTATTTGGAGCTTATGATCAGAACTCTTGGCAATAAAGATATATGTACCGTCAAGTATGACAGTCGCTTAAAAAATCCGTCGGATGACACTGTGTTGTGGTCCAGAATATTGTCTCTCATAAAATATTCACGTCCAAGGACCAATGGAACAACTGATATGCCTTATACTTTTATTTTGGAATGAAATGTTTTCGATATACAGGAAACTGACATGTTAAAGAGTTGAACGTTATTTCCATGATTCATATTATGTCCGTCGTCATTTTAACTCAGAACAAAAGTGCATCCTCTTGTTTTGGAGTATGAATACCAGTGTCAATACAGAACGAACAATGTGAAAACATTTCTAGAAACTGTCTTCAATCTGTTTTGACTTTACAATTTGCATCATTTAAAGAGGAGAGACGCAGAGTAAAGGAGGACTCCCACTTTAATAGCATATGATCTCAACAAAAAATCATTCCTTTTGAGAGGATGTGAACAAATAGGTGAGGACCAAAGACACTACACTTTGTGATAAGAGATGAAATAGTGTTTTGCGCGCTTGGGCAAAATGGTCGAGTTTTGATTGAAATTGTTCATGCATAGTGTGCATTTGGCGACAGAAGAATGGCAATAAAATAGATCCTCTATGGATACTTATGGGATGTTCCGACACGTATCATCACCAACACCGACGTTTTGATCTTCCGACTGCGGCTTTCGTTTCTGATTATTCTTAAAACACTCCGCATACATGCCAATTTCTTGATCATCAGTAAAGATTTTGCCATCTACTTTTAAAACATTATGTTTGGGAGTCTAATGTTTCTAGTAGATTTCTTGGTTTTAATGTCTCTTCTGAAGACGACTTTATAACCCTCACCTATACACGTATCTGTCACTGTGAGAACGGTCCTTTATTAGTTGTTTAAGTCTCCGTCAGAAGCGATTTGATAGATAAAATAGAAGCTATTTACTTGTAAAAGGTAATGTCATAAGAACAATGACATGGGGGTATATGGGGTATAGGTGATTAAGGACGTAGCCTACACATGTCAGCGTTACTTGTATGCGTACTACGGGTTGTTATATATCAGGAAAGACACGTGTGTACATAACGGTTTGGAGTGTAATAGTGTGGTGTGTTATGTCCATTTCCGTTCAACAAGTCATTGGGTTGACACATATTAAAGGCAAAACTCAACAATTTGCGCAAATGGTAAAGTTTTGATTTTTGGACAAGATAAGGCTAAGTAATAAAACTATTTTCGCCAAATAATTCTGAATGGAATTCAAAATGTCATTTGTCACAAAAATGTGACTTTTTTCACAATATGCTTAAAAGTATAATCGTATAAACTTACTGTTTTAGTAATTTGGTATTTAGTTCATTGTTCAAAATGTCCTAATTCGTGAAAATAAATAATCATTTTTAACTGTTTTGTTACAATCTGCGTTTTGAGTTTAGTAAGTTGATTACGTAACTTGTTAATAATGCGTAAAAAAATCCTTTAGATGAACCGCTATGGGAAATACACACAGCTGGAAACCTAGCCTTTCTTGTAAATGCTTATAATGTTATATACAACGATATCACGAAACAGCCGCTTAGTAGCGATTCACTACGAAAGCCGGTTGGGATTATTTTCGTAGAAGAAACTACGCGTAATATCGTGAAAATAGCACGTTATATCGTGAAAATAGCACGTTATATCGTGAAACTAACGCGTTATAACGCGAAACTTACGAATTATATCGCGAAACTAACGCGTTATTACGCTAAACTAACGCATAATATCGCGAAACTAACGCGTTATATCGCGACTCCATATATATATATGAAGTGTCGGCTACTTTTGAAGAGTATCGACATGAAGCATGACAGTGAGGTTGTATTTTAAGCTTGGCCTTTCCCAAGTGGAAATTTTGAGGTTTTTTTTTTTTAGCAATAGTGGATAGAGTTATTTTTAATAAGTTAACACTTAAACGATATTTGAAACGACTGTGTTTAACAAGAAGGAAAATAGTTCTCGGATATATATGATGTTGCATTGTTCATTCTCAATGAACTACAAAATTCTGGACAGAAACAAAATCTTAGTTCTCGCTCTTTATCTTTACAGTCAGTATCTGATACTCTGAAACCATTTCACCGTCTTATACAACTGCTTCGCGTAAAATTGCATAAGTTTCGCATAATAACGCAAAAGTTTCGCGACATTATACAATTATCGACCTGTTTCTAGGTGAATATGATGATTTATCAACTCGAGGAAATGATATTTCCCGAGGCCGAAGATCATCGTATTCACCTGAAAACAAGTCGATAACTGCTTTATTATATGACAAAACTGCAACATTTTCATATTACAGAATGAGTATCATTACCTGTCATAGGATTGATTGGATGATAGTGATCGACTGGCGAAAAGTTCAAAATGACTATAAATATGACAAAATCAGCAATGAATTTAAACATTGTTATTTACCATTGCTTAGAATAGAACAAAATGTAAATGTAACAACATTTACGAATTCAGTCTACAAACTCTGTCCGGGAGCACATACCTTTGACGCCACAGATAGTGGGAAAGTCCTTGTTACTATATTTGGGTACGTAATCGAGTTGTTGGATTGTTATGTCACCCTGTACCGCAGATTTGACGTCACGGATTGCGGGAAAGCCCCTTGTTACTCTATTTGCGTACGAACTCGAGTTGTTGCATGGTCATATCACCCTGTAGCGCGGATTCGGGATTGATATAATATTTGAGCAAAGTGAGAATGTTTAGAATTGGCCAATCAGGAAAGGGAAAAAATCACAGTCATATGATAAAACGCGTTAGTTTCACGTAATAACACGAAGAAAATATCATTTTCTTGTACGAAAATGGTCCCAGCCGGCTTTCGTAGTTCGTAGACTGACACGTGACATCAACTGTTGTTGGGAAGGTTTAATGCTCTCGGCAACTGATCATTAACGCTAACCAACAGCCATTTAATACACTTTAAAATGTTAATTGATACAGCTTATAATTTCAAAGAATTCAATTGAATCTTAATTAACAACTAAAACGAACCCATTATACTGGCACATTCCGTTATTTACATAGTGTGCGTGTATTCTAATATTGTCACACATTTGCATCAGGAATCCACCAGATTCATAGAAGAAAAATGATACGCTCCACGTAAGTAGATCACTCTATAGATATCTAGTTTGATAACATATTGTGTTTCTATAAATATCTACTTCGAATACCATATTCCGTCTCCATTAATATCTAATTGAATAACCACATTCTGGTTTTAGAAATATCTAGTTGGATAACCGTATTCTGTCTAGTTGGATTAATATAATCTTCACTCCTTGGTGTGAGATAGGGGAATTCCAACCAGTGGGGAACGATTCTTAAGTTGACAAACACGAGGCTTGCCGAGTGATGGGCAGCTTAAGTGTATCTTACCTCGAGGGCTGAGATTCCCCTGTCTCATCTCCATGGGGATAAATTAGTAATTAAGACTAAAGAATCTTCCCATTAAGTTCAGATCCCTACTGTTTCTCTTCCATGAGGGTAAAATATTATATTATTCTCTTAACCTGGACAACGGGGATATCCACAAACAAGCTACACATGCTGGCACAGCATTTAAACTCTAAATGTTGAATGTCGTACATCGAATGTTGCACTTGCACAGCATTTAAGTTCTGACACAGCTAAATGTCTTGTATCTCTATCTAATATATAATGTCTGTTATAATATGTCTCTATATTCTCTATCTAATATATGATGTCTGTTATAATATGTCTTTATATTCTCTATTTAATATATGATGTCTGTTATACATGTAATATGTCTCTATATTCTCTATCTAATATATAATATCTGTTATAATATGTCTCTATATTCTCTATCTAATATATAATGTCTGTTATAATATGTCTTTATATTCTCTATCTAATATATAATGTCTGTTATAATATGTCTCTATATTCTCTATCTAATATATAATATCTGTTATAATATGTCTCTATATTCTCTATCTAATATATAATGTCTGTTATAATATGTCTTTATATTCTCTATCTAATATATAATGTCTGTTATAATATGTCTCTATATTCTCTATCTAATATATGATGTCTGTTATAATATGTCTTTATATTCTCTATCTAATATATAATGTCTGTTATAATATGTCTCTATATTCTCTATCTAATATATAATGTCTGTTATAATATGTCTTTATATTCTCTATCTAATATATAATGTCTTTTGTAATATGTCTCTATATTTTACGATTTGAGGAATACCATGTTCTGCTCTATACATATACAATGCATTAGATGACGTGTCGTCGTTTATCTAAAAAAATAAATGATAAAATTCCCGATAATCGTAGATGTTATACAAATCTGACTCGCGGTAATAATACATGTAACTCATTCCAAGGGAGATAAGTCGTAATAAATCAGTGGCCGAGGATTTAGAGGAGACTAATCTTGTCTGCAATGTAAGCAAACCGTGGCTGAAAAAAAATCATTGAAATCAACGTTATCTGATCTATATATCAGAAAACGGAATTAATCATGATGCAAAATTACTTAGAAAAGACATTGGAATGATTGACTAACGGTGTGTCTTATAACTGTCAAACATTGTCAGTATCACATAGAATCAAATACTGTATAAGGTAAATTGGTAATTATCTACTATGATTGGATGTTCATTAATTCCCTGCACACACGGAATTGAGTTATATGTTACAATACTCGGTGTTCCTCATTATTAAAATAAGTAATACAATGTACATTAATTGACAATCACGCCATCTAGTTCGATACTTATAGAGTCGATAACCAATGTATACTTGTGTATAATAACCATGTACATGTAGGGCGGTATTACAGGACCTGTTACTGACACCAACTTTATTATAGAAGGCGTCAGTTTTATTTTGTACTGTTGTCAGGAGTTTTAACACTATGGTCCGGACAAGCCCATGTATGTTCCTGCTGGTGTTGATAATGGTATGTTTTACTGGGGAAGTAGTTTCTGGTAAACGGAGGACATACGCCAAGCAAGTTCTCCTGGTATCGATGGATGGGTTCAGATACGACTATCCAAAGAAAGTGGCAACGCCCAACTTTGACAGAATGGAGCGTTATGGTGTGAAAGCGAAGTATATCACCAACGCCTTTCCAACAAAAACCTTTCCGTGCCACTACAGCACAATTACAGGTATACAAATTTATCTCAGTACAACAAAGTCTTGTTAATGGTATCCTATGGTTTTCTCTACAATACTTACAAATATTGTCCTTGTTTGACACAAAATCATTGAAAATTTGGTATACACATCACGTTCTTGTTCATCACAGGACTGCATGCTGAAAGTCATGGGATTGTAGGAAACACCATGTATGATCCGGAGTTTGACGAATTCTTTAGTATGCGCTCACATCAGACAAAATGGTGGGATGCCGGAGAACCCTTATGGATTACTGCCCGGAAGCAAGGTCTTACTTCCGGTACTATGTTCTGGCCCGGAAGTGAGGCGGAGATTCAAGGTTTGCGTCCGAACAGGTGGTACAAATACAACGAATCAATAACTTATGATGAACGAGTAGACATCGTCATAAACATGCTGAAGGTTGACAAGTTAAACTTTGTTACCCTTTATTTCCATCAGCCAGACTTACATGGGCACATCTACGGACCTAATTCACCCGAAGTTGTCGACAAGATCGTGGAAATGGACACACTTCTTGGAACACTTTTGCACAAGTTGGTTGTAAATGGACTCCGAGATGAAGTGAATCTAATCGTCTTGAGTGACCATGGAATGACCGAGGTAGATTATGACAACAAACTAGTTGAAATTTGGGATTTAGTGGATAAATCCCTGATCCAGCGTACAGTGGACAGCGGTCCAATCATGCACGTGGTTCCGGCTGTGGGACAGGAAGACGCTGTCCTAAGTGCTATAAATAGTCACCCCCACTTCACTGCCTACAGAAAAGCAGACATACCCGACAGATGGCACTACCAGAACAATAGAAGGATAATGCCGATCTTTGTTGTAGCTGATGAAGGATGGACTATAACATGGGTAAGTTATTTTTGATATACAAAGCAAAAGATAGCACAATTGTTTACATAAATGCATGGTCATTGAAGCAAAGAGGTTCCAGATGACAAATTTTTATTTCAATTTTCGTTTGTTGATCTGATTACCTTAACTTAAATCTCAAATGGGCACTTGAGGCGGTTTTCACAGCAGTATAAAAATTGAAATTTTCTGAAAAGTTTGGTCGTGTTTGTCCCCAAAAAAGAGAATGTTGTAAGTTTAACCATGCGTCGATGATCCTCGATATCATATGCCACAATATACTTGTAAAATCCGTTATTATGGTGAGTTATAAGTTAACAGGCACATCAACAGACACAAGCTGTTTTAAGCAATGTATAGCTAAATTGAATATATGTATAAACCTATATATATCAAACAGCATATATACGACCATTAAAAACGTTATTTAATTCTGTATTGAAGAGCATTTTGAGTAAATATGACATGAAAAGGGATCTAGCTGATACTTTTGCTCTGCAATATTACCTAACTACATCGTTATGAAAGCAGCTTTGATTAGAATTACTAAACATCGTGTATCTGCACGTAATCTTTCTATAGAAACCGGCAATATGGCCGGAACAAATATATACTTGTAACAATGTGACCAACATGAGAAGGAAGAT
Source organism: Pecten maximus (assembly GCF_902652985.1). Lineage (NCBI taxonomy): Eukaryota > Metazoa > Mollusca > Bivalvia > Pectinida > Pectinidae > Pecten > Pecten maximus. The sequence goes on along the minus strand of NC_047018.1, from coordinate 8,961,626 downwards.
GAATTTCTCTTCTTTTGACGTATCCTAGAAACTCAGAATACATATAGGTATCCACTGATTAAGAAAAGTCGTCATCTGTCTTCAAATATATACATATATATATATTGAATACACACTGTGTAAGATAATTACAGGATATGGAAATACATCGAGTGGAAAATAAACAGAAAAATATATAAGTAAAATATAAGTAGTTACAATGTAAACACAACCACATATGTTTGATATTGGCAATGTTGTCATGGTTTTATTTACTATCATATTGTTCTACGCGGTTTTTGTTCCATACTATTACGATGATGATGATGATGATGATGATGATGATTGTATATAAACATTTGATGATAAGTTCATCATTCGGCATACATTTATCTATCCTTAAATTCAGACTGATACTGATGCTCAATTTTCTGTTACCTATCAAATTACACCATAAGTATCGTATTTTATGTATCTATTGAAAACAAATGCGACAAAACTAGGCTTACCACAAATCTTTACTAAACCAAAAATTCCATTTACATATGATGGTTGTATATTTTTTCAGGATAGAAATTACACAAGACGTTATGACACGAAAGGTTCCCATGGATACGACAACCGACTAATAACGATGAAGTCCATATTCTATGCCATTGGTCCAAACTTTAAACCAAAGTTTTCGGCCTCACCTTTTAAGTCTGTTGATGTTTACCCGCTAGTATGTGAACTCCTAGGTATGAGGCCGTCACCAAACAATGGTTCTCTACACAACACAGCAGGCTTCCTAAAACCGTACAGGGATTACCGCGACTTCTTCACGTCGGGTGGATATAACCTTCTAGGTGTCTCTTTTATGCAGGCGACCGGCGTGAACAGATATGGTGGGCCAGTGTACGACTCATATTGATGTAAAACCCCTGGGACAGAATTGCAACGTTCATGGTTTTTATAATTCTAATCCACAGACTTTCAGGAAATTCCTCTATTTTATACAATTTCCAATCAATTGTGGAATAAAATTCGGATAAATATGAACAAAGAAATGCATTGTAACGTTATTCCACACTGTAAGCCTAATGTTAACGTGACGTCTGTCAGACGGTCTGTCAGACGGTATGTTTAACACGTCATTCATCGCTGGATACATGCCGAGTAAATCTTCAGACCTAAAGTTTTACAACGTTTTTAGCCAATGAAGATAGCTAACGGCTAACAAGCGCCAATCAAACGATTTAAGGCCCGAAGTTGTCTTGCTATCTGGGATATGGGAGACTGCACTAGCGGATTCAAATTTAATTCCTTCCTCACTTCATTAGGTAAATATGTACTAAAGTCTACAAAAATCGATCGCAATACACACAAACTATTCAATTGAGATCCTGTACTTTGTTTGTGTATGCATTGTTTGATCTTATTTAATATCATACCTTTGTCGACAATATATTCATTTTTCCCTACCCACGTCTTTGTACAAACGTGAAATGTTGACTAATTTGGTTTAGACCGGTGATGACTCTTGTAGTTTCAATTAGATTATCTACTGTCCAGTCACTAAGGTACATGTATTTGGTATGTTGTCTCGGACTGTATCTGTTTATTCTAATAAAGGTCTAATAGATGATTAATATAAAGTATGTAGATAATTTCTATCTGCAAATTATCAAACCTAATAAATAAACAGAGGTAGATTTAGTACACGACAGTGTAGGTGAGTAGAGATCCACACTTCAAGATGGTTGTGTGAGGAAACTTCAGATGTCAAGGTATCATTAGCATGACTGTTTCTAGTACTTCTACGGCTAATTAAATACTTCCAGTTATAGTTCAGATTGTAACTAGATGTCTGTGTGATGAACTTTATATATCAAGGTGTAATTGTTAGAGAACCGTTATTGTTTCTGGTACCTTTACGGCTAATCAAAATATTTTCAGTTTTTTGGGATTAAATGTAACTAGCAATTAATTGGGCCATGCTTAAATTATAGAAAGATCATGATTAATATCATCTTTGGCCTTATCGAGAGTATCGACTATAACATAAAGTGACGTGTCGTCTGTAAGAACGCTTGATGTTGTAAATTGTTCTTAACTTTTTAACTGGACGGCATTATATCTGGACAACATTGTACCTGGACAACATTGCATCTGGACAACATTGTATCTGAACAGCTTGCTGTAGAGTCTATGTCCACTACTATGCTTATCTCGTCTCCGAGAAATGAACAAAGACATTCATTACATTGGTTGACTACAGCTTGGAGAGGACAAGATCCCTACCGAATCCGGTCAACTATACAGCAGTGCCTAGAGGTCTCCCTGACAACGGCACGGTATACTCAGTTAGGGGATATTGGTATGATGGAAAAACTTTCTTGGGAATACGAAAGCTAATAGACGATATTGAATGAAGATACAAACAACGTGTATCTCGAACGTTTATTGCAAAACGATGACCATTCATAAGTTGTCGCAATTGTCTGTTTGTTTTACTGACACAGGGTAATGTCATAGACAACGTTACAAGTTTTGCAATATCAGTGTTCAAAACTTCTGATAAAATATTGTTTTAGTAAGAAACCTAATAAATGCTTTGCAGTTATGAGAATGCAGCATGTTTTCAATTTTGGTCTATTTAGAAGCGTACTTAAAATCAGCAGTTTATAGGGGTTTTCTTTGATAGTTCTGGATTTTCGTTTCCCTCAACGCTTTTTGCAACAGTTTCTCTCTCCGGCAAATGCTAGCTTGTGATTTCTTAACGACGTTTGACAAGCCAATTCAATTTAGAGCAAAGCAATGTGACACTCGGCACTGCAACTTTAATTTTCGTCTTCATTGATGCAGAGTCCACAAAAAAGCAACTTTAGTTTTCAGAGCATTACTAAGTTCATATATTCTTTATATAAGATATATACATTTGTAAAAGTTCAAGGAGTAGTAGTGTGCAGCCAGCCGGGATCGAACCCGGACCAGGGCAGTCTTCAAACTACACTGCCCGTTAGTTTTATCTTGAATTTCGGATCGCTTGTATGACGTCACTGGGTATTGCCGTTGGAGATTCTGAAGCCGTTGTGATTTACTAAGACCGAATCATTAAGTGACGTAAGACTTGGCCTTATGTCAGGTTTGAGCAGCTGCCCTCGATATAAATAGTAACTATGTTTAGTCACAATAAAGTTCAAGTCGAGGCAGAATTCAAATCACTGAAATATTACATGTCCGGTGTCTATTGACACAGAATTTGTCATGAAGGGATTACACATCGCAGGCATAGACCCACTTCAAATATCAAGGATGAACAGTTCATGGGTCACTTTGAAGATACCGTTCGTTGTAGCGTTTTCGTGGTTTGCCATCCACGGTTTTCGACAAGTTCGCAGTTCCATGGAGGCTCTCTGGAGTGAATCATACGTAGAAGAGCCGCATGTCCTCCTCCGATACAAAGTACAGGTGTACGTCATGTTGTACGGAGCGGTCAGTTGTATCCAGAGCGATATTTTGTTTGATGAAACCGTTCACACTGATCACCTAATCATCTGAGTTTTATTAATTTATTTTTTATTTTGATACATTGTATTGTAAAAATGATAGATTATGTTTCGACAAAAATAAAGTACATGTACTTGAATATCCAAAACTATGAAATATATGTCCATGTCTTATAGAACTATATCAATAGATATACATTAACCTTTTAAGGTAAATGTCAAGTAATACTATTTTTCCAGAACATATTATCTGGAAACTACTCTTAACTAACAACGGAATATCCACACAATAAACAAACATGAGTGTTTTAATATGTTTAACCACTTTATCAACTGATGATTTTATATTATACAACAACGACCCATGCCAAATGAATACCGTGCATCATTACTGTGTGATATGGGTTGGGGTGAAGACCTCTAGATCTGTAATATTTCCCCTTCCCACACTCAGACTGGAGCAATTTAAATGTGTATCCAAGTGGAGTTTATTGGCGATGTTATAAATCATTGTTAAGATTTACGAGTAGCACTACAGGACGAGGAGACACTGATTCTCTACCCTGATGAGACAGTTATAGTGTACTTGGTTGGTAATATAGACGGGGATCACTACAGTAGGAGAGTGTAGCGGATTATCTCCCCTGATGAGACAGTAAGAGTGTACTCGGTTGATACAGACAGGGATCACTGCGTTTCAGAAGTATATTCCATCAAGTAAGTCGATTTCTTAGTTCAATTAAAGTTAGATAGCATGACTCGTATCACTGAGTTTTAGCTTTTAGAAAAGTTTGTATGTATTAACGATTGCCTTCTGATAAAGATATACGCCTATTTGATGTTCCGTGGTTATGTAAGATACGCTATCCTCTATGCAATAGTTTACCATATCCACATCCTCTGATAACATTGATCGTTTGCCCAATGTAACTGAGTTTCCTTATGTACTTTATATATATATACTACATATGTAAGCAAGGCGTTTGATCGAGCTTGGCAAAATTATATGGTATTAAAGTAGGTATCCTTAATTTGTTTAGATTTCTTAACTGATCGTAAACAAAGAGTAATAACAGAAGACTTCTTTGTCGTATAGACAGGTAAATGCTTGTGTTTCCCATGGATCAGTCCTCGGTTCGTTTCTATTTTTGATTTATAAATGAAAAACGACTATTTGCCGATGGTACATTACTGTTTAAGATGATTATAAGTCTATCCAGCGGTCTTGAAAACGCAAATATTTGATCTCAGAAACGGGACATTGATTTTGATCCTTCTAAAGCAAAATTTTTAACTTTTAGTCTGAAAATATAATTTCTCCTGATTATACTAGCCGCAATATTCCGCTCTGCTAGAGAAATTTTATCTTTAGATCGTAAGACGAGTACAATAAGCCAGAGGTCCCGAGTTCGATATCGGAGGCATATATTTAGATTTAATTAATCATGCGCTCTGTGACAATTATATAAATGTTGGAAAATATTTTTTTAATTATTAGTCTATTTCTAAAACAAAGGAAAAGAATCATATGAAATGGTTTTATTAAATTACAGTAAGATGAATTATGAGAAAGAAGTTTAATAACTTTCGGTATAATCAGATCCTGCATGTTTTCTATCATTAAATACGGTCCGCTGATCCCTCACATCCTGCATTTGAAATAAAATATTATCACGTAGATAATGAGACTCAGGAACAGTGGGCAATAAGAGGATGTGGATAAGGTAAAAATAATCAACAAGACATTCAGCTCATGTCAACTACAAATGTATGTATATTTTACAAGCCTGAAGATCAGTGCTCTAGTGCAATGGAAAAGGAGTAACTTGACCAATTGTTGATATGTAGCATGACTATCCATGGATCTTGCGTATGGCATTTAATTAAGGTGCTTGTTAATCTCGACAAAATATGCGTAAATGCAAGTTTCATGAGAACACAAATTAAAAAGCTCTTTGGATCAGACATATTGCACACTTGCACATTATGGTCACAATTGTCTCTAGCAGTTAGTGCGAGCATTTATAACAAACAACAGTAAGTTTGAAAATTTTATTCAAGAAACGTGAAGTAATAACAGCAACATGCACGAGAAAACAACAGTTATTTACTGTATCCATATGAGAATAGTAAGACTTCAACGCACGAGAAAACAACAGTTATTTTCTGTATCCAGAATAGTAAGACTTCAACGCATAGAAAAACATCACTGAATACTTAAGTAATATGCACAACAAAACATCTTTGACTCACCTGTTATGGTGTAAATATGATGGTATACATGGACTCTGAGAAGGCTACTTCAAGAATTCATCTGGGTATCGCTTAGAATTGGGACCTCTATCCGTGGGTAAATAATCCACCAGTACAGAGGGGTAGAGCCACGACGATGGTTACAGAATTCTTCACCAATACTCAAAACATTAATAAACACTTATCACATATTGAGAATATCCACCACTGGGATAAAAGTTTGCTAGTATACATGGTATACCGTACATCGATGGTTGTAAAATCTGTGATAATATGGTTATAAAAAACAATATCACCAATAATTGAACATACATGATATACTGTATAAAAATAGTTGCAAATACTGTGATACTGTTGCTTATATATAAAATAGAGATGATTTATTTGGGGAAATTAATGTAAAGCATCATATGCCCAAAGAACACGAGGCTGTGAACGCCAGCAGAACAGCTGAGAGCATTTGTTTGCCCTGACTCATAAAAGTATAAACATCGATGCCATAATTGTTTTATAGTATTCAAGAAGCCATTTGCATTTCATGGTCTAAAGAGAAACGATGTTTATGGTCAAAGAAAAGCTCATATTATCTGCTATAGACAATTGTGAACATACCAGCCTGGTCATTTTGTAAAATATCTACATGGGCGTAACTCGTTCTCCTGAAACTTGCATTTTACGCATGTTTTGCCGAAATTAAGTGGCAGCTTAAAATATTAAATGTCAACAGCAAGACTCATGGTTAGCCATGATATATACAAACAATTGATCAAGCAACCTACGTTTAAGTGCACCAGAATAATGATTTATAGGTTTGTAAAATTGTTGCAGTTTTCCAACATTTAGATGATATATAATCGAGTGTGTGACAAAGGATTTGAGCTCAGTAAACCCAGTATTATTGTATTATACAACATTGGTTCATTACAATTTTTTTAAATTCGTTCGTTGATGTCTTTCCAAATCCTTTGTTTTTAATATCGCAACTAGCTACTCCACACCATGCACTTGCACTTTGTTATATACTCGATACACCAAACCATATATACCTAGGCACAAAACAATGGGATCGCCTACGCGACGGGTTGGTAGAGGCGGAACCCGATATTATGTCTTTCGGATGCAATAGATTGTTTTCCGCTTTGAATTTAAAGGATGAAATAAGAAGATCAAACTTGTGGAGGATTGTGACAAGGGATTGATATTTGGGTATAGTATAAATATACATAACAGCCTATTGTATTTTGAATTGATCATCATTACTCTTTGTCTCCGCTGTAATATCTTTAAGCTGATTACTCTTATGTTCCTAAACTTCGCCCAATGATCTGGATTATTGATCTACATTGCTTTTTTATTGATTCTATTCCTCTGTCTTAGTTTTAACTTGACCTCGTTTGTCATCCAATGCTTATCATTTAGTCGGACAGTAATTTTCTTTATTGGTATTCAGTCCTCTATAGCTATATATACAGTATCAATAAATACAGTATTAAAACCATTTACATCTTTTAGTTCTTTTATAGTACCCAGTGTATGTAGATTCCAATCGATGGGAATTTGGCAGTTTGGGACCAATCGAAAAATAACATGGCCAACAGGCGGCCATCTTGGATATTTACAATTAAAGTTTGTAATCGCTATTTTTCAGAAAGTACTGAAGGAAGGGATCTTCCTTAATTTTCATATGTATAAGTTCCCCTTGATCAATAGTTGTGCATATTGCATTTTGAGACCGACAAACACCCGTCTTGGATTTTGACAATTTGAGTTTGTTATCGCTATATCGCAGAAAGTGCTGAAATGATCTTTCTAAAAAATTCAGTTATAATAGGTTCCCCTAGCCTTTGTTGTGCATATTACATTTTCGGACCAATCAGAAAACAACATGGCCAACAGGTTGTCATCTTAGATATTGACAGTTGAAGTTTTTTACGGCAAGATCTCGGAAAGTAATGAAGGCTCGGTCACAAAATTCATTTGTATGTTTTTCTTGGTTCCTAGTTGTGCATATTGCATTTTGGGACCGAATCAAATAACAACATGGCCGACAGGCAGCCATCTTGGATTTTGTCAATTGAAGCTGCATTGTTATAACAATTTCTTAAAAGTACTAAATGGCCTTGATGGGTCTTTCTTAAATTTGAATGTGGAATTTCCCTTGGTCTCCAGTTGTGCATGCAAGTCTGATTGAAAGAACTAAATGGATGACAAAGAGTTTGACTATCTTAGATTTTGAACATTGAAGGTTGCTCCAGCTACATAGTGTTATATAAAGTTATTAAATGTTTTGAATGTAGAGTAAAAGAATGAAAAAGAAAAGATCATTCTTTCATTTTACAGATATGGAGCGTTCAATTGTAGGCGCCAAAATCCCTTTGGGATCTCTTGTGTGTATATGCATGCTGTCTCAATACCCAGTAAGAAGCACCGATATTAACACTTTAACACTATAACATTAGTAACAAGGACAATATCATTTGGGGTAGAAGAACTCCGAGTTACGTTTGTAGGAACTTCTACATACACATATCTATTTTGTTCTTTTTTAATGGGAGTTTGGCTGAAAATTGTTCACATTTACATTAATGTCACCAGTAATGATAATGTCACCAGTAATGATAATGTCACGAGTAATGATAATGTCACCAGTAATGATAATGTCACCAGTAATGATAATGTCACCAGTAATGATAATGTCTGTATTTGTCCGCCTAGAGTCATCAGTTACATGATCTAGTGTATTATCCAACGTGTTCCAACAATTAATATAACTGTTTACTGGAGATCTATCAATAAAACCCAGGAGGAGAGTTTTATATTCATAAGTGTAATCTCTGACCATATTAATTCTAAATCACGAGTCTCAAGACCTAGGCTTCTTCTCATAATGATAATAATTTATACTGCCTCCTTCAGAACGCAGACATCGATTTTATCTGAAGATCTGATAAGAAAAAAATTGGAGTAACAAGTCGTTGTAATAAACATTTTTAAAGATGTCTTTAAGTAAACATATGATCTCTATATAACTCAATTCAGCTTGAACTATATCCACCCCATTCTTATCGAACGGATGTTTAGGCAACCAATATCTTTTTTTTAATAACCATATACATTGTATTAAGTACCTACATTATGAGAAATGGTAATTGGAATTATGATGTATGTAATGATAGATATTGTGTGTGTCAAGCTCATATTTAATGTAAGTTTAAACAAATGTACAGATCATATTCTACTTTGAAATTTCAAATAACCAACATGCTATATTACATATATACTCATTGTTACCTATAAGGGAGAACTAATATAGGTTATGGCCGTACTTCAATATTTTTTTTAATTAAATATAATTTGTTGAAATTGATATTCATATCTAATATCGCGGAATGCTAGCGGCGGACATGTTTACTTAAAAACATATTCTTTTCATGCATATTAAAATGTGATCATATTTGGAACAGAACCTGTACTGATATCACTAGACATCCTAATCAAATCCTTATTACCAAATAAGACACTAGACACCCTAATTACAAAGTAAGAATATGCCATTTTATTGATGATCAATTTTATGAGTCACGCTTGGTACACTTTTATAAAAGTTTGACCAATACAATTAGTAACTTAAATAAAAATATAAGTTAAATGCTTGCACGGGGTGTCATCACCCTGATACTGGGTATCGTGACCCTGACACTGGGTACCGTGACCCTGACACTGGGTTCGTGACCATGAAGCTGAGTATCGTGAACCTGTCGCTGGGTATCGTGACACTGATACTTGGTATCGTGACACTGAATAACCCTATTCACCCATATGAAAAACATTATCTGGCACCTGTTCAGGTTAGTTCAATTTACTCTACACCAGCCTATTGCTTGAATTGAACTTCCTTGCACCTGTTTTATATTAAATGTCTTATTTTCTATTACTTTGTTTATGGTATGAGTATATGGAGATAGGGAATTTTTATTTCAATTAATGTTCAAATTGTTGAACAATACTCGTGCGACGTTGGCGCCCAACGATTATTATTGACAGACGTAGTCGCCTTCGTACCTCCACTTGTAACCACTTAGATGACCATGTGATTTCGCCGAAAAACGTGTCCAAGGGGAGTTTACTCCGGAACTACGACATCGTCATGCTTTTCCGGTTATTTCTGTTTTCTTATCTCGTCATCAGAGCCTCGTTGTCGGATGTGTGTAATCGTCACCGTTTTATCATCGTATTCCAAACGCATAACACGAACTTAGGGGATTAAGATAGTCTACCTTACTACAAACAGACACAATCCTCTTAGTTTGCCGTGCAGCCCTCCATGCACGAAGCGCGCCACATTACTAGTCTCCTTTTATAACGGAAATAGCCCCTCACAGCATCGCAAAACTATTACGGGATGCCCATACACAACAAATTGTAAAAATTATTTCTTATGCGTTCTTCGCTTGTAACTTTATTCAAGCTCGAACACATGATTCTAACAATTGAATGTCAATTACTTTGTTTTGAAACCGGTCCAAATTCAGGATGTTTGCGGTCGCTCTATTCCCATTTAAAATTTGATTATAATGGAGCATATTTCCAGGTAATAATAAAAGCAAATTTCAGGAAATAATAATTCACATTTGTTTAGACTTTCTTCATTTGCGACAATTTTTTTAAATATCATATAACGCCGTATTTGGTTTGATATCAAGACGTGTATAGTATTAGTACATTAAGACGTGTATAGTATTAGTACATTAAGACGTGTATAGTATTAATACATTAAGACGTGTATAGTATTAGTACATTAAGACGTGTATAGTATTAGTACATTAAGACGTGCATTACTTGACAGAGTATTGAACTGTACGAAAGCCTGTTAGTGTCAATTACATAAAATAAAGTGATCTTCATACACATACATGAAATGTGTTACACGAGGAACTGTGTGTATCCAATTCAGACATAAAAACCATAACATTTATAGAATTATATTACATACACGTAATTGAATAAGATTTTTTTTCCAGAAAAATCATAAACCATTTATAACTCATTTTGAAGTATGATCGTTTAATAGTTTTTTTAGTTTAGTTTCATTTGGATTTGAACGGTAATAATTTGGAATATATGATTTCCTAGTATTTCCAATGATTGTGGTAAAAAAATGAAAAATGTTTAATGATATGAATATTATACTCATCTCCGTAAACATCTGTCAAACTTGAACCGTGTTAAGCACTGTAAAATAGAAATGTTACTAAATGCCGTATATGGGTCTCCATAGAAAGCATCTCCATCATAGGAAACATTGCTTAGCGATGATCTAACAAGCTACTTCCGTTACAAAGGTCAGTTACTGGCAGATGGAGAAGAATGGGGCCGTTTGTAGTCAGGTAGACCGTTTTTACCTCGAAATCTGTGTTATGGATTTGATATATAACTTTGTGACTCATAACGCTATGTAAAGCAATATCGTTATAATAACGATAATTAGCATGAATGAATCTGGTCTAATTAATGATATATGTAATGTTATCATTATAGACTGTTTTTATGTCAGCTCACTTTTTAGTCGGTTGGTCTTGTATCCAATGTTAATTTACTTCTTGATGATAAATATTTTAATTTGTTGTTCGATTATATGATGTGTTTTATGCTATGTCATATTACTTCCGCTATTTCTGACGGAAAGTGCTGACTTAGCTTTTGCATTGGAGGTTGAACTTACAAATGAAATATAACCAGCAGCTACTCCGACAGAAATGGCTGTAGTAATATGGCAAAAATTGAACCCGGCGAAAAGTTCCGTATACTTCGCATTCGCGAAGACGCTTGTCAGTACCGTATCTAACGTATGGAGTTGTACAATAATATACATGTAATGCATATTAATATATATGTTGCAATCATATCGTGATATGTGTGAATAATATAATGACGGAATGGTATATGGATAATATAGAATAATATAACGATTAAACAAAAGAACATAATGACGAGAGTAAATAATATAAAGATAAAAGGTAATAATATAATGATGAAATCAAATAATATAACGACAACAGCGTATAATATAATGGTGTAACGTAATCATATAGTGATAACATCATATAATACAATGACAACATATAACTATATAATGACAAATCGAATAATATAACGATAAAACCGAATAATATATTCATAAAATCGAATAATATATTGATAAGTCTAATGATATAATGAAAGCAACCATTGATATATTATTTTAAGGTCATGTGTGACAGCTATGGTGTTCCATACACACAAGATATCGTTTACCTTTAAACAAAGTTTGACTGAGAGACAGTAGAGCAACGAGAATTTAAACTACATGATACAGCTGTTTGGTCGTTCTAGAGCTCGCCAGTGATACTAAGGCCCTAAAGTGTCAAAATATGGTAGGGAACTGCAACAGACCAGTTATTCAATATATTTCATAATTGCCAATATTTTATAAGACTGTTAAGTAGAAGTGTATATTCTGACCCGTGTCAGTATTCAAATAAAGTTAAACGTAACAAGCAGGTTAAGATTTACCACGTGGACTGAAACTCCACCAGCAGTATCTAACACATGCAATATCAAAGGATTGTACAAAAGGCACAATATATTGGCACCTTTCAAATCACACAGCTATTTCGTTCTAGGACTCGTCAGTCACGCTTACAACAAAAAAGTACGTATGCCTTGGAGACGACCTATTTCGACCGATACAACACTAGCTGTTGTGTCACTGTGGATGGAGTGTATCTAATATAATTACATGTATATACTTTTGAATTGTTAATAGGGGTGTTCACACCATGGTCTATATCATGTCTATCCTGATGTTAATGATGGTAAGTTTTACTGGAGAAGTAGCTGGCAAATGTAGGAAATATGCGGATCAGGTTCTTCTGGTATCTATGGATGGGTTCAGATACGACTATCCCGAGAAAGTATCCACGCCCAACTTTGACAGAATGGCACGGGATGGCGTGAAGGCGGAATATATGACCACCACATTTGTCACAAAGACCTTTCCTACTCACTACAGTATTGTTACTGGTAGGTTATTACTCTAAAGTGATCATGTTTTCTATCTTAGAAAAGCGATCAAATTACAATTGAAATACGATTTAAATTTTATCACAAATGTACATATTTCTCCAAAATTCTTTGTAATTGGGGACGTACACAAGGGATTTGCGTTTGGGATACAGGGCACCCATTTGTGCTGTGTTGATAATATGACTAGGAGTTTTATTTTTATTTCTCGCTATACTATCGACGTCAGAGGCTTCACTTTGCATGCACGGTTTGGGATACAAAATACATGTAATATGAGTACATTTTTACACACATGTTCTTGTTCACTGTACTAATAGTACAGTAATAGGGGACTAATACTTTCTCTGCCGAGCACATAGAAACTCAAGATTAAGCAAGGTTGATTCTTGTGTGGAGTTTATTTGAAAAGAAAAGGAATTTGTATCAATTTTCAGCTGGTTTCTCAACAAACACAGTTTAAAAATGCGTATTGTAGCAAATCTTTTCTGAAATAAATTTATTGCTTAAACTAAGAAAATAAAAGCATAGCGTATTGAGTATAATTTCTCTTCTTGTTTATCACAGGACTGTATACCGAAAGCCATGGGATTGTAGGAAACACCATGTATGATCCGGAGTTTGACGAATTCTTTAGTATGCGCTCACATCAGACAAAATGGTGGGATGCGGGAGAACCCGTATGGATTACTGCCCGGAAGCATGGACTTACTTCCGGTACTATGTTCTGGCCCGGAAGTGAGGTCGAGATTCAGGGAATGCATGCAAACAAGTGGTACACCTATAACGACTCCATTACTTTTGATCAAAGAGTAGACATAGTCATTGACATGTTAAAAGACGACCAATTCAATTTTGTAACAACATATTTTAACGAACCGGACCTGGCTGGACATATTTATGGACCGAATTCACCAGAAGTTGTCAACAAGATCGTGGAAATGGATTCGCTGCTTGGAACACTCTTGGACAAATTGATCGCAAATGGACTTCAGAATAAAGTCAATCTTATACTCACAAGTGACCACGGAATGACCGCTGTCGATTTCGACAACAAACTAGTGGAAATTTATGAGTTAGTGGATAAATCCCTGATCCAGCTTACAGTGGACAGCGGTCCAATCATGCACGTGGTTCCGGCTGAGGGACAGGAAGACGCTGTCCTAAGTGCTATAAATAGTCACCCCCACTTCACTGCCTACAGAAAAGCAGACATACCCGACAGATGGCACTACCAGAACAATAGAAGGATAATGCCGATCTTTGTTGTAGCTGATGAAGGATGGACTATTACATGGGTAAGTTAAGTTGATGTAACAACAAATTCTTAATCTCAAGCGCGTTTGCTGTTGGGCCTACATCATTCAGGATAACCAAGACTTGATGTAAGACTGTAAACGAGTAAATCGAGCATGTTTCCATACAGGATTCACCAAACATTAACTATAGCGTGAGAATTTTTCATATGATAATACCTATAAATTGGGAATGGGTTTTTTTCCAAAAAATAAATAAAAATCAAATGTTAACGGGTTGATGATCCAATTCAATATTTGCAATTATCCCCCTAGGCGTGGGTTCGATTCCCCGATATGACTTGAAATGATATGGGTCAACTGCCCTCCGTTTTCATTCCACAATAAGACCCCACCAATCCGGGCCAACAATTGTGGTTAATATCATTTGACATAACTTGCGTTGCAATTGTTGTAAAATAACAGGTTTACATATACATAGATAGGTAAATAATTGACATCCTTATTATTTGATTAATGACGTCATGTAGCCCCATATCCTGACGAGTCAACATGGTAATCGACTCGTTGACATTTCAACCTGTACTATCTTGGATATTTTCATTTTTTAAATATCAAATATTAATGAAGTTCATTTCACGTTTATTTCAGAATGCTACTTCCAGTAAGCTTCGTCCTAGCAAGGGTAACCATGGATACGATAACAGTTTGATGTCCATGAAGCCGATATTCTATGCCATGGGTCCTAACTTTGGGTCAAACTTCTCTGCTCCGCCAATTAACTCAGTTGACATTTATCCTTTGTTGTGCGAACTGCTAGGCATGACACCGTCACCTAACAATGGTACTTTGCCAAACATCGCACACCTCCTACAGCCATTCACTGCAGATCAACAAATTTGTGATGGAGCCCTCGGCTTCACTTCCGGTAAATTGCATTTTCTATCTGTGTTTGTGTTCCTCATTGTCAGATTTATGACACAAGTGGATGGTGGGAGAGATGAATAAGCAGACCTGTTTATCACTTGAAATCAGGTGTAGAGCAGGTGTGGTTCGGTATTTGTGGGAAAGTTGGTTTGTCAAGTGGGCAGATCGAAACATCATATTGTAATCTTTTTTTTTAAACAATTTGTTCGGCTCGATGATTGCATTTTGGTATAGTTTCATAACCAATGGCGGCAATTAACAAAAGAGCCTCAAAATACCCAGTATGACATGTGTTTCAATGTAAATGTGACCATCTTATGGATATGACACTAACAGCCTGTATGAAAGAGTTTCATTCTGTCTAAGGCCAGTATCTTTGTACTGTTTAAATCAAGCCAAGGACGAAATTAGTATATAAATAAGGCAGGAATACAAAAGTATTTAAACTATATGTGTTAAATATTTATTATAGTTCTCGGCGTAACATGTAGGGAGACTTATACAAAATCGTGTATTAAGTACCATTAGCATGTCTACACCGTCACAGCCACTAAGATCAAACATTGGCGTCATAAAGGAAAGCTTTGGACATGGTGCTTCCATTACATTTCAATATAATACAATTAGAGTAAGCCAGCAGATAATGGTTATTCAATATTTGTATGCATAGTTTTCATAATTATATTGTTTTGTTATCGAATCTCTTGCATGTAGATGATGTAATGATAATATGTTACAACATACAACTTACATATGTAGACGCCAGTCTAAACATTGTTGAGCAACGAATAAATAACCTTATACTCACGTCTATTCATAAGAAGACTGTGTCAATGTTGTTTTTATATTGTATCAAAAGCGACAGTACATTCAGAAACTTTTTGTAACAATCCTTAAACTGTTAAACTGACCTACATTGATACATTGCTGTTTATACATTACAATGTAAAATAATGTGTTTGCTTGTTTCTTAAACGTTTTGTCACAATTTTTATAAAATATGTGCCTATAAAGCTGTCCTAAAATGCAAAATAAAGACTATCATGAATATTTTAAATTTCTCATATTTGCCGATAAATACAATATCATGATATAACGACATTTTACAGATATCACAGTCGCTCTTGCTTCAGCGAAAATTTAGATTTAGCTGACACGGCTTCCTAAAAGCAGAACGAGTAAAATCGCGTACGTTACCTCCAATCTGGTTTTGTTTTGTTTAGTACAAATTTCTAAAGAGGTCAACTGACTCAAAAATTTGGCATTGAGCAATACATTACTATCTTCAAATTAAAAGAGTGCTGCTTCTGTGAATGACTATTAATCGAATCAACATTGTGCATGTTATATAGCAACACTTTGGTTTTGTTTCGACTGCATATTGCAACAATCCAAACAGACCTATAAATAGTCATTTATCTCTTGATCACGACCTCAGAAGACAACTCGAATCCGCTAGAATTGATACACTTACTGTCTAATGACTAATTTGATTTTGAGATCAGAGGTACGCCGCTGTACACGTCTCTAAATTATCACATTTGAAATATTGCATTATGAACTAGGCTAAGACATTGTATCACCCCCATATGATAAAATACAATAGTACAAAAACAAATCATATAAATCCAGGGGATAATAAACTACGAATGTACACTACAAAATGCAATTGATATTAAAAGGTTCACAATTGAGTCCAGAAGCTCGCACTCTTAATCAATAAAAGTTATCTCCCTTAGTTAACGTCTAACGCGTACTGAGGTATATTACAAAAACAAAGCGTTTAGAATAAGGATATACATGACTAGCTAGTATCACAGATCTGTTTAGGATATTGGCACACACTACATTAATACCCTATTATAATATATTGGTTATTCATTCGAGTTCATCAATTTACACATTTTGAACACATTGAAGAATAATAAGGATCAATTGAACCAGGTAAAGATATTTACATCACTGAACAAGATTTTGAGTTGGCATTTAGATACATAAAGGTGTCGGAGCTAGGACACACTTTGGGGACTGGCTTCACCCGTTTCAGCAGAATCTTGTCTTTGGGGCTGGCGCCTATCATACCAGAGGTTGGACGGGACTGAGGAGAGTGACCACCGCTCTCAATCTTATCCCAGGACCGGGACAGTCTTCCATCCACATCGTCCGCTAGTTCTATTTGCCGACTTCGTAGCGTTTGTATGACATCAGTGGGTACTTCATGATCAGGATCAATAAGTACATATGACGCAATAGTTCCATCATTACACCCTACTATTATAGTGCGATCGTTTTTACATAGATGTAAATGACATATTTTGGCATGGACATTGCACGTTGCAATTTGTTTGCCGTCAGAGATTCTGCATGCGTAAAGAACGCAGTCGTTGTAATACACAACGACGGAATCGTTGAGCGCCGTAAGACTCGGTTTCACGCCAGGGTTTGGCAACTGCCCACGGTAACAACATTGTGTGATGTCGTAATAATTTGAATTCATGTCGAGGCAAAACTCAAAGTCACTGGCATATACAAGTCCGGTGTCTATTGACACAGAATTTGTCATGAAGGGATCACACATTGCAATCATTGACCCACTACAAATATCAAGGATGAGCAGTCCATGGGTCACCTTGGAGATACCATTCGTTGTGGCGTTTTCGTTGATATCAAATGACGCATTTGACTCGTACATAACTGCTATGGTGTAAGGATTCTTCGGGCATGGTTTGACATCCACGATCTTCGACAAGTTCGCAGTTCCTTGGAAACTCTCAGGAGTGAAGTAGGAGACGCGCATGTCCTCTTCCATTGCAAACGAACAGATGATTGGCGTATCGTATGATGCAGTTAGTTGTATATAATCCTGAGCTGTAAGCACAACCAGGTGCTTGTCGTCGCTGGTAAGAAACGGCTTGCCAAGAATGTACTTTAGGGCAAGTGGATGGGTGTACTCGTGGAAGGTATCCCCCACAAACTTGAATAGTGTGATGTAAAATGGTGCCTTGAAGTTGTGCTGTTCTTGGGCTACGAAGATCATATAGGCATCAGTGTGAGCGCTTATGCAATGACCAGACGTGTTTCCAAACTCCTTGATGATTCTTCGTTCTGTCATGTCCCAAAGCCTGGTCGCCATATTTAATTTCTTGGACAAAGTGGACACCAGGACGTAACTGCCAGTAGGTGTAATGGCAAAGTCATTCACGGGACTGTCGTGTGTTAGAAGATCTAACATTGATCCATTGCGCATGTCGATGACGCCAATTTCATCACTGTTCTTGCACATGACGTATGCAATAGAACTATCACTTGTTACTCGAACAGCGGCAATAGCTCCTGTGAGACGATCAAGCATATCCACCTGATTGACAGCCTCGTCGATGTTCCACAACTGGATGTTGCTTGCACCCTGAATATGAGTAACAATCTGACTTCTTTTGGTTGACACTAGCAGTTCCGTGATGATGCCAACAGGAGCCTGGATACTGGTCACCTGATTACCAGTGGAGATCTGCCACAGATAGATGTTACGGAAGATGGTCCCAATCACAAACTTACCATCCCGAGTATAATCAGCCGCTGTGAAGAACAAGTCGATGAAGTGGCTCTTTGGCAGCTTGAATTCTTTTGGAATGTCCTTTGGTCTCGGAAATCGTGCCATTACTTTCTCGTTAAATCTGCTGTAAACGAGAATAGTGTTCAGGCCACGAATCAGCACAGTGTCATCATTCGGGGAAATTTTAAGTTGCATGATCGTGTCGTCAGGCATTTCCTCTTCAAGCACTGTTTTATAAGCCATTTCTACTGCTCCCCGGTGCAAGTGCATAACTAGCAGCTTCGTCTCGAAAGCGCTAGACAAATATCCACGAAAGCCATCTTTGCTGAATGTCATGGAATTGGGTCGATTTCCCAGGGAAAATGTGCAAGTATGTTCCAGAGTGTACAAGTCGTATCCAAGAAGAAATTCGTTTGAATTGCAGAAGACGAATTTTCCGTTTGGCGTTATTCTGCATAGGTCAGATCTGCCGTCAAGACTGATAATTTGCAAGAAATGACAAGACTCAATATCTGCGATACAGAGATAACTTGAGTCTGTGGTTACAACCAAGCAGATTCGGTCATTAGTTATGCTGATGTCTCCCATCTTGTACTTTTCCTTGGGTTTGAGCGTGATATGATTGAGCACAATGAGTTGCCCAACAAAGTCTCCTGTAGCTGAACTGTGTATTTTAACAGCCTTTTCGGTGACATGGTCAACTACTACAAAGTATCTTCCATCAGGAGTCGTATGTAAAGCACCATTAGATGTGAATATGCTTTTCTTTTTCTCTCCTACCGCCATGTCGTAAACGTGTATATGGGAACTGTCTCTTTGTTTGATCAACAGGATCCGATCATCATGGAAAAGTTGAAAGAATTCTCCTGTGATGCCTGTATCGAGTGTGCAGATCAGAGAGCTTCCAGGGACTTGTAAGTATGGGAAATTCGGGATCAGTGCACAGTGTTTCAGTCCATCTGTATCACACTGACGGAGAAGAGCACGGATATTTGCCATTTTACCATAATATGGCAGCAGGTGGCCTGATATTTCAGGAGAGAGATTATTGATGTCGTATTCGATTACGGATTCTGCAACTCTTAGTGCTTCTTCTACGAGCGTGGCCTCGACACCAGGGTTCAAGGCAAAGTCTGCCATGATATGCTGCAACGACAGAGCTTTGATTTTGTTGTACATCCACTCGTAGTTGAACAAGACCAGTTGATTGAGCTCCTTCAGTCGATCTGCCAGATACAAATGTCTTGGCACCTAGTCGTACTTCCTCCTGTTGAATCTCACCGATCCTCTTTCATGAAAGAAAGTGAGTGGCTGTGACGGAACAAATCGGTCTGCTTCTTTTCCAAAGACTCGTTTGTTACTTTGTTCATCTGTTGACGAGACTTGATTTATTGGCTTAGGTTTACCGTGCCATGTACCAAGAAAGTAGTCTGCCATCATAGAGTGAACCTGCCTTGCTGTTTCGTTACTACATAGATATCTCCCTTTAATAACTGTGTTGAATTCCTCTTGTCGAAAGCAGCAGGCTGTCACTCCATCCACTTCACGAACAATCAAAAACCTTCGGATGTCATCTTTCAGACGAAGCCATTTCAGTGAAGGAAGTCGTCTAATGGACGGATGATAGTCGATATACAGCGAAGACATTACATCTTCATCCAAAGACAGAAGATCCTCGATCTCACAATCACTCAAACCGGTTACGGACGCAACTATGTATGCCATAGCTTTGGAAACAAAAGGTGCACCGTAGGATATTTCCAGACCGTCCAACAGTAAATTTATTGCCTCGTGTATATTTTTTGGAAGTGTTTTTAAACTGATTTCGTCACTAGAATGGAGCATTTTGGCATGTTCCGCACACAGACTAACGTACATCGGTAGAGAGCAGTTGTTCATAGCTTCTTTGAACACTTCCATCTGCGATGTACTGATTCGTCTCCCATACTGACCAAGGAAAAACACCAGCATCCGTTCGGCATCCTCTATAGATAATGGCTTCATCTCAACCAATGCCTTGTCGTTTCTGATTATATCCTGTTTCATTGCTGAGAGGATCTGGTTCTTCTCAGGATGAGTAGATATCACGATTTTAACGTTGCGATTCAGTAGATTTGGCATCCAGGACATGAAGTGGGCGCTGTAATCAGGTAAAATGTTGTCTACACTGTCCAGAAAAAGCACCAAGGTTACGTGAGAAGGAATCGTCTTGATTACACTGAGGAAAAACTTCTGCAGATCTTTGAAGTCATGAGGAACTTCCGTTGTGTCACGCTTGAGGGAGACTAGAATTTGAGTACATATGCCTGATAAAAGCTGTTTGAGATCGGCGCTCCGTGGGGTGAAACCTATATACCTTATCACACTGATTACTTCCCCTGGTACAATTTCCTGAGTCTGCAATAACAAAACAAATAGTATTTTATAGACATATTTGTTCAATCAATTGTGTGTCGACAAATAACGGATTAGATAACAAGACTCTTTAATATTTTCCTGTCGTAATATGATTTAGAAACTAACTGAATGAAAACAAAATTTATCAGCAATATAAACGTAGATGTGTCTTATATCTTCACAACAGTTGATTATTTTATATTATTGCCAAAAGATTCGCGCAAAATGTATCCTAGCTGTATTTTTGAAATCATTAAATAAGAAACTCTCTCGCTTATCAGAGACAAAGTAAAAGCTGACGAGACGGACCTTTATTCAGTTATGTTCTATTACAATATGCACAGTAAAATATGCTATCAATTACGCTGGGGACTTATAATTGACATCGTACAGACATAAAGTTTTCACCTACCTCCATGGCAATCTTTGACAGCAAGGACGTCTTACTGGCACCCGGTGGGCCGAACACGACGACGGGCTGATTGAATGTCCCTAGGAGGTATTCGGTGAGAAGGCCATATTCCTCCTCTCTACCACAGAAGGTCCTGGCAATATCCTGACATCTTAGCCAATGATACAGGGCTTCCTCCACGATATCAGACTGGAAGTCGTACACCGTTGTTGGGACTGAGCGGTCGACTAACTCCTTCATAAGTAGGCTGAACTCAGAATACAGTTGGTCCAGGTAGTCTTTGTGTAACTCTGGACTGATGACGTCATCGTAACGCCACAAGACATCGTACGATAGTATGTTCGGCGCTACCATGGAAACGGCATCCTCTTTCATCTTAGTAAGCATCTGTGTTGATTCCGTTTCTAACTCAAATTGCTCGTATTTTTCATTGTATGCAACTTCAGCAAACATTTTTGCTTTGGGGTCATCTAAATAGTTCTTAAGATCGACGATGTTTCGGAGGATCAGCGTACACTTATTGAGAGGGTTGTCAGACTCTTCAAAGCCTTGATGAAGATGACTATCCAACTCTGTAAAAAAAAATTTATAAAGTCAAAGTGCTAAAAAGATTAGTGGGCTTTGATTTTGAGACGTGTTCAATTCCAAAATGTTTTATATTGACATCATGAATAAACTGCCTTTTAAATCATATATAATTGATTGGCATCACCAAAGAAATATTGATCATAAAACAAACAACAATTTATATGATGAAGGAAGTACAATATCTTCAGCTTACCTGACAT
Organism: Pecten maximus; assembly: GCF_902652985.1. Classification (NCBI taxonomy): domain Eukaryota; kingdom Metazoa; phylum Mollusca; class Bivalvia; order Pectinida; family Pectinidae; genus Pecten; species Pecten maximus. The sequence goes on along the minus strand of NC_047018.1, from coordinate 8,939,511 downwards.
GGAGTATTTGTTCTTTGTTTCCTTGGTAATCTGCCCTTCGAGATAACAATAGTCAGCAGCCTTCCGGAAGAGTCGTCTCATCTCCGTTTTTACCTCGAACCATTTAGTTATACCCTCCCTTCGTCGATCTCCATCCTGCAATACGTTTAAAAAAGGTAAATCCTGAACGGAAGTTGATATTATTTCTCATCTAGAACCATCCTACTCACACTTATCGACTCAAATCCAAGAGAGATATTTAAAATGCTTAACAATTCAAGCATAATGCCCAGACTTATGACAAAATGTATATTACATTTCCCAAACCGTTTGCTAAAAATATTGATTTTTCCGTTTTTCTGTTCCGTGGACAGTAATATCTTTATCCTTGTGTACGTTTTTTGCTGGTCAGTACTCGGCAAGTCTGGTGATGGTTAGCCAAACTCAAACACTCGGGTTGAGAAATAACCATGTCCACGTTTCCCATATTTACATACATCGATCTAATTCGTGCACCAAGTCCCTTTGATTGAAACGGGGAATTACCCGGTTACAACAATTGTCGTTATCATTATGACTTCATAGGGCGTGTCAGTTGTCTTTCCCTACATCGGTAAATTTACATGTCTTTCCTTACCAAAAACTGAGATTCCCCTTTGAAGTATGGGAGAATGCATTTTGAAGCTCATTAACATGGTGTCATAGCAAAAGATGCTTTTATTTTCTACTCTATTCATTCTTTTTTGAAACTTTAAACACATAGGATCCAATATATTTCCTCACAAAAAAGCATCAGCTGTTTGAATTGATATAACTGTGTAACGTCTAATGAAAGCACGTATGGGGACTTCCTATTACCTTGAATAGTAATGATTATAACGTGACAAATGCAATTTTGTATGCTGAAAGTCAATAGGTAAGAATGATAGATACGATAATAGTAAGTAGGCGGGAAACAATCGTCATTATCTCCTTAATTACAATTATGACAGTGAAACCAAACTATGTAAGGTATTTTCAAAAATTCATTGAAGGGTTTCTTGACTTACCTTTACTTTATTACTCTCATTGAAGTTTTTTTTTTATTTTTTTATTTTTTTACCTTAATTATACTAGCGAGTCGTCTCATAAGGGATTTTTTTGTCTTACCTTTATTATACTAGCGAGTCGTCTCATTTAAGGGTGTCTTGACTTACCTTTAATATTATAGCGAGTCGTTTCATTGAAGGATTTCTTACCTCGTTATACTCCGGTATGATATCACCAATTGCCCTAAGCACGTAGACTGGTGCCACAGAGTTGTCGTCCCTAGTGTACCACGTGTCCAGTATAGGGGCGTTTCGAGTTTCTCTTCCTCTATGATTATGAAGTGTCATGCGTAAAGTATCGAATTCCTGGGCTGGAATCGAGGAATGAAGTAATCGTTCTCCATACTTCTGCCCAATAAACGCCTGATAGAAAACATAATATGGACATCAAATATGGGCTATAGGGTTAACAATCATATCGAACCAATTTCTAACATATTAAATCAATATTTAATATAAAGAATTGTACAAATGTTACAAAGGTTAACAGCATCATAAGTGTTCATTCATGAGAATTCTGTAATAACACTGTCCAACACAGCGTAAAATGTTAGGGCTCAAAAGTATGGAAATCAGAATGTTTAGCAAACCAAAATAACCCTAACTAAAGAAATGAAAACGTGTGGAAGAGAGCGTACACGTATACTATGATGATCTCAATATGATAACAGTTTCTCCCATCATTCATTCATAGATCTATATGTATTACTATGTTATCCAATGGGGTGTGATTTCTCAGAGCCTCAGGTTAGAACCAAGAATATCACCCGTAGAGTTGGGGATTAACCTGTCACACCCACAAGGTAGGGGATTACTCTGAATTAATCTGTCACATCCACAAGGTAGGGATTACTCTGTTATTCTTTTACAGTATAACGGCATGTGTGGCCATATGGTATAATGGTAAATCAGCATATCATTTAATAAGGAGAATCTGCTAAGGATAACGGATAATTTGTGTGAACTATCTCTATGTGTATCTTATAATATGGTGATGCCGTTGATTTTACAACATAGTCAGCCAATCACAATCCTGGAGATGACGCTGATCTTACAGCCATCCACAATCTTTGTGATGATGTTGAGTTTACAACCAATCACAATCTTTGTGATGACGTTGAGTTAACAACCAATCACAATACTGGTGATGACGTTGAGTTTACAACCAATCACAATCCTGGTGATGATGTTGAGTTTACAGCCAATCACAATCTTGGTGATGACGTTGATTTTACAGCCAGTTACAATCCTGGTGATGACCTTGAGTTTACAGCCAATCACAATCTTGGTGATGACGTTGATATTACAGCAATACAATCCTGGTGATGACGTTGGGTATCGGTAACTTTAGGGTATTTGAACGAGTTGAATACACAATTGTATTTTGAACTCTGTACTTAGTATTAATGCGATGCTTTTAATACAAGGAGGGTGCGGTTTGAAATGATAGCACGTCCACGTAATAATAAGCCCAACATGATACTGTGTGAAGACACTCACGGATTGACGGAGATTATGATAAAAGCCGACTGCCAACGCCCTGTTACGAACACCATTACAACGTCACATCCGGTAATAACCATCAACTATTACTACATATAATATCGAAAGTACACAGAGACGGAATTGGATAAGATAAGATCAAGGACCAAATACTTGATAGGGTTAGTTAATGATTAAATAATTCACATATATAACAACCTCAGGTAAAAAAACATTTGTCTTTCATTGATTTTGAATTTAGTTGAGCTACGACAGGTTCAGCAGAAAGAAACATGTTTCAGCATCATTCAATGGTCGTCAACTGTTACCTACCACAAAGTTGGGGCCTGCAGAACTCCTCTGGCATCGCTGTAACTCTCTAAGCTTAAAGTCAGGAAGAGTGTTGTCGATATTTGGATTTGAAGGTGACGTTCCCCATTCAAGGTCAACCATCTGCAATGTAATGGCATTATGTCAATCTGAAGATGTAAAAGGCTAATACATTGGTAATTCAGAAAGATAGGTAAACTGATAAAAATATAGAAATAATAATACATCACAACAGTCTAACAATAGAGAAAAGGAAAGGACAACCATAACAAAACAATAGAGATATTAATGATACAATATAGAAAAAGCTAAGACAAACAATAACAAAACAGTAGATAAATTAATGATACAATAACAGAAAAAGAAAGACAACCATAACAAAACAGTAGATAAATTAATGATACAATATATAAAAAGCTAAGACAAACAATAACAAAACAGTAGATAAATTAATGATACAATATATAAAAGGAAAGGACAACCATAACAAAACAATAGATAAATTAATGATACAATATATAAAAGGAAAGGACAAACAATCAATAAAGTAATGTACAAATAACCTCAAACAACATTTAAACACAAAATGTCTAATAGAAAGGAGGCAATACACAGATGTGGGTTTTAATTTATTTTCCATTTAATATGGACAGATATTCATATTGATCTCAATCGAATAGGTTTACCTGGAACTCGACGCCATGTCTGTTCCTACAGTACTCCCTCAGCTCTGGGTAGACACGCTTTGTGATCACATCACGCTCAGCTATTGTATCTACAAAGACAGAAACTCACTTAAGTTTGTGTTTTATTTTTGACCGTGTTTGTCTGGGAAGGTATCTGCCGTAGTGAAAGGAAAACACATTATATAGAAAATAGAGTGAACATCATCGGGCTTTAGTCATTATGATGGAATCGATCATCAAAAAATAGATGTTTTGTTTGTTGTAACCTACAATTCTCATTACTAAAATTATCATTTATGTACAAATAATAGCATGCGACACACATAGAAAAGTCGTGGGCACAAACATCCATGGTTTGCCCATGCAACGATAATTTAACAATAATGCATACAACAGTGTTCGTTTTGTTTATATTCGCGGTTCTGTAGCAACCACGAAAACAAGAAAAAGCTTATACACAATGAAAGTGTCATGGTATACAGTACGTTTTTTCTGTTAAACTAACCAAAAGCTTGCTGGTCTAACTTCCGCTTCACTTGCAATGTGCCAAATATTTCTGTATTTTCGCAAGGTATTCTGACTACTTATGAAACCCTTACTTTAGTTTGAGGATAAGTTTAAGTAATGATAAACAATGGTGTGAAGGGATTGTACAAAAGACACACAAGGTATTAGCCCTCTCCATCACATGGTGAGAGTTAGGTTATTAGCCCTCTCCATCACATGGTGAGAGTTAGGTTATTAGCCCTCTCCATCACATGGTGAGAGTTAGGTTATTAGCCCTCTCCATCACATGGTGAGAGTTAAGTTATTAGCCCTCTCCATCACATGGTGAGAGTTAGGTTATTAGCCCTCTCCATCACATGGTGAGAGTTAGGTTATTAGCCCTCTCCATCACATGGTGAGAGTTAGGTTATTAGTCCTCTCCATCACATGGTGAGAGTTAGGTTATTAGCCCTCTCCATCACATGGTGAGAGTTAGGTTATTAGCCCTCTCCATCACATGGTGAGAGTTAGGTTATTAGCCCTCTCCATCACATGGTGAGAGTTAGGTTATTAGTCCTCTCCATCACATGGTGAGAGTTAGGTTATTAGCCTCTCCATCACATGGTGAGAGTTAGGTTATTAGCCCTCTCCATCACATGGTGAGAGTTAGGTTATTAGCCCTCTCCATCACATGGTGAGAGTTAGGTTATTAGTCCTCTCCATCACATGGTGAGAGTTAGGTTATTAGCCCTCTCCATCACATGGTGAGAGTTAGGTTATTAGCCCTCTCCATCACATGGTGAGAGTTAGGTTATTAGCCCTCTCCATCACATGGTGAGAGTTAGGTTATTAGCCCTCTCCATCACATGGTGAGAGTTAGGTTATTAGCCCTCTCCATCACATGGTGAGAGTTAGGTTATTAGTCCTCTCCATCACATGGTGAGAGTTAGGTTATTAACCCTCTCCATCACATGGTGAGAGTTAGGTTATTAGCCCTCTCCATCACATGGTGAGAGTTAGGTTATTAGTCCTCTCCATCACATGGTGAGAGTTAGGTTATTAGCCTTCTCCATCACATGGTGAGAGTTAGGTTATTAGCCCTCTCCATCACATGGTGAGAGTTAGGTTATTAGCCCTCTCCATCACATGGTGAGAGTTAGGTTATTAGTCCTCTCCATCACATGGTGAGAGTTAGGTTATTAGCCCTCTCCATCACATGGTGAGAGTTAGGTTATTAGCCCTCTCCATCACATGGTGAGAATTAGGTTATTAGCCCTCTCCATCACATGGTGAGAGTTAGGTTATTAGTCCTCTCCATCACATGGTGAGAGTTAGGTTATTAGTCCTCTCCATCACATGGTGAGAGTTAGGTTATTAGCCCTCTCCATCACATGGTGAGAGTTAGGTTATTAGCCCTCTCCATCACATGGTGAGAGTTAGGTTCAGTAGAGTCGAAATGTATTAACCTGTGTCATACAGCTGTTTGTAACGGTACAGAATCAATGGGCCCGTGAAGACGCCACAATCTACTGTTACATACTACTGCCCTTGCTTTCGAAGAGATATGTAAATACTAAATTCAACACACTCCTTAACATTTGCCCATGTTTTACCTGTGGTAACACCAAAACATATATATAATAAATCACAATGACATCTTGTCACACCAAGCATACAATAATTTGCGAGCAATACACATGATCGAATTCATTGGTGACTACATTCCGATGTAGTTAACTTTTCTCGTCACGATTTATAAATCAGCAAAGGCGATTTTTATATAATACACCGACCGGACATTGATTTTGTTATAACCTTAGTTATATCGGAGTTAATCCTTACTAATGAGTCCAGTGTGAAATTCCAGTAGAGTAACGCTGACATGAACAGTGTCGTGTTTGCATGGATTAACAGAGAAAGCTACTTAACAGAACAAGAAAACCTTACATAAATACGTATATATGTAACCTTAATCACTTTGTTCTGATCGCAGATTCAGTTACCATTTTGCTTCAGGTCGCATACGCCTTCTTCGAGTGTATAATCGAATGTAAATATTGAAAAATAAAGACAACTAATACCGGTATCTCTGTCGAATTTCTGTCAGGAGGATTTCGGCGTAATCATTTCGCCAAGTCAATATATGTTCTGTGAACAGATACACATTCGTCGATGAATGTTTATATATCCTCCTTACATACAGTAAAATCGATTTAGACATAAGAGTGCTGTGCCATTTTCAGATATCGGGTTATCAATACGGGTAAATCATAACATCGCCAAACAAAAGAATAAAAGCGTCTCCGTCTAAAGGTTCGCACATTTACCGTGAGTAAACAGGTAGTGCTGATGGGGTGTGTAAGTAAAGCATTCAATACAATACAGACTCGGTAGACATCGCTTATCGTGAATAAGGCTAAAGTGTCTGTTTATATACATATAAATATCATATATGATCCGATTTTTCTTAATTCTCATTGGCTAAAACATTGTCACGTGGAAGATAAAGTTTTGTGATATTCACCTGATGTTTCTATTTTCAGAAACACCCAAGTTCATAATGCGTTTATGACGTCATACTCATTGTGACGTCATAATAAATCCCTCTGTGTAAATAACCTGTTATCGAGACAGATATGATGCTATTCCTCCCTTTTGCAAACAAGTTCCGTATATAATGTAATAACCAAGGACCTTTGACTCGGTCAATAAAGTGTAATACCAACCAGAAAGAATCTAAAATATTGACATCGGGCTTCGCCCTTAGTCAATATTTGATTCTATCAATATTGAACTCACCAAAGGTCCATAATTGATAAGTACGTAGAGCACGGAACTTGTTGTGTACAGTACGAATTTACAGTTCTGTAGCCGTACAGGTTTTCTCCTGTCATAATGAGTCTTAGCTCTGTATGTGACTTAACTCTGTATGTGTCTTAACTCTGTATGTGTCTTAACTCTGTATGTGTCTTAACTTTGTATGTGTCTTAACTCTGTATGTGACTTAACTCTGTATGTGACTTAACTCTGTATGTGACTTAACTCTGTATGTGTCTTAACTCTGTATGTGACTTAACTCTGTATGTGATTTAACTCTGTATGTGACTTAACTCTGTATGTGTCTTAACTCTGTATGTGACTTAACTCTGTATGTGTCTTAACTCTGTATGTGACTTAACTCTGTATGTGTCTTAACTTTGTATGTGTCTTAACTCTGTATGTGTCTTAACTCTGTATGTGACTTAACTCTGTATGTGACTTAACTCTGTATGTGTCTTAACTCTGTATGTGACTTAACTCTGTATGTGTCTTAACTCTGTATGTGACTTAACCCTGTATGTGTCTTAACTCTTTATGTGACTTCACTCTGTATGTGACTAAACTCTGTATGTGTATTAACTCTGTATGTGTCTTAACTCTGTATGTGACTTAACTCTGTATGTGTATTAACTCTGTATGTGTCTTAACTCTGTATGTGACTTAACTCTGTATGTGTATTAACTCTGTATGTGTCTTAACTCTGTATGTGTCTTAGCTCTGTATGTGACTTAACTCTGTATGTGACTTAACGGTATGTTTCTGTCTATCATAGATGTATTAACCGATTTAGCTGTCTCCTCGTGTCGCCAGATGTCTTTATCATCAGACCTGTCTGATTCTATATGGTATGGTTTAGTTATGTATGATATATTTTAATGTTACCAGATGTTTTATTGTCAGACCTGTCTTATTCTATCTATATGGTATGGTTTGGTTATGTGTGATATCTTTTAATTCTGTCAGATCATGGCAGATGTCTTTAATGTTTAAGCTATATTCTACCTCCATGCCGTCATTCGGCCTTATACGTCTCACTTCTTTCAGAATACATTCCGTCTGCTAGTTGCGAATAGACATGTAGATTTAAATTAGGTGTCGGCAGGTATGAATGGCTATGTCAGATAAATCTTGCCTTGGTTTATAATACATTCCATAAAAGTGTAATGTTTGCCAGGGTAGGGACGTGCTATATATGTATGTCCCTGGTAAGGGCTACTAGCGTTGTAATGCATTGGCAGCTAAGACCTTAGGACGGCTTACGTCACAGATTGACGAGTTCTCGAGAAGTGGGCTTAATTTTAGTAGACTTCTCCGACTTATTGATTTATTGTGTTATCAATTCAGTCGCTATATAATTATATATCGATCTATTGTATGTTGACCTTGACCTTTCAAAATGAAGTTTTCTTAAGCTCAGTATTGCATAAGACATTAACATAACGATTCATTGTTGGCAAAATCAGTGAAAGAAAATCTCCGACCTTATGAGAAGTAATAAATTATTGTTGCGATTAAATGAACATCAGCGCCTAGAAAACGTAATACATGTTACTATATCGCCTCTTGATAAGTTATCATCATTACTGAGACGTAAATACAATATTTACATGTTGTGATCCATAAACACGCATTGTCTTTACCAGGGAACGAGACAATAAGACAGTTGTCATTGATATTGTTGTATGTTTCCTGGGTACCAGGGAGTGAGACAATGAGACAGTTGTCACTGATATTGTTGTATGTTTTCCTGGGTAACAGGGAGTGAGACAATGAGACAGTTGTCACTGATATTGTTGTATGTTTTCCTGGGTAACAGGGAGTGAGACAATGAGACAGTTGTCACTGATATTGTTGTATGTTTTCCTGGATACCAGGGAGTGAGACAATGAGACAGTTGTCACTGATATTGTTGTATGTTTCCTGGATACCAGGGAACGAGACAATGAGACAGTTGTCACTGATATTGTTGTATGTTTTCCTGGGTAACAGGGAACGAGACAATGAGACAGTTGTCACTGATATTGTTGTATGTTTCCTATGTACCAGGGAGTGAGACAATGAGACAGTTGTCACTGATATTGTTGTATGTTTCCTGGGTACCAGGGAGTGAGACAATGAGACAGTTGTCACTGATATTGTTGTATGTTTTCCTCGGTACCAGGGAGTGAGACAATGAGACAGTTGTCACTGATATTGTTGTATGTTTTCCTGGGTACCAGGGAGTGAGACAATAAGACAGTTGTCACTGATATTGTTGTATGTTTTCCTGGGTACCAGGGAACGAGACAATGAGACAGTTGTCACTGATATTGTTGTATGTTTTCCCGGGTACCAGGGAGTGAGACAATAAGACAGTTGTACCTGATATTGTTGTATGTTTTCCTGGGTACCAGGGAGTGAGACAATGAGACAGTTGTCACTGATATTGTTGTATGTTTGCCCGAGTACCAGGGAATGACACAATAACACATGCGTTTTACCATAATTTTGTTACAGCTATCATCAATATTTTTGCGATATTCTTCATTTGTTATAAACAGATACAGTGTCGGCCAGGTGGCTGACAGGTCGAATGCATTTATAAACAGGTTGTTTTTTTCTGCTGTGTGGATCAATCGATATTCACACAACTGAGTTATTGACGTAGGAGAGGTATGGGACAGAACACAAGAGACACGGTAACAATAGAAACTGTGTAATTATTGAATGTTATGAACGTTCAGTATAGGATACAGAATTACCGAGTACTTGTAATTGCCTTGTAGTGATGATGAATAATTTAAATACTATAACGTATATTAATTTGGTTTTAGTTATATTTTTCACCGCGAACTTATTAAATCAGCTGTATAAAACGTAGGGTGTGTTGCTGAATCGCTTACAACATCGGGGGGTTAGGGGTTAAAGACCATAATCATGTACTAAGGGAAAAAACAATACCGGATAATAATATCCGGATTTAACAAGCAGTCTTAACAATAGCAATTAATTAACCGTAGCGAACATGTTTGGAACTTTATCAAAAGTTAATCTCCGGAATTCCATAAATGAGGTATGCTATAGGGCCAAACTATACTGTATATACTGAAATAGTCATCATGTAAATTGTTCAAGATATGTTAAATGTTAGTTATATAAAGATTAATTACACAGGGAATGACACAATATAAAAAGTATGTATGCATCATAAAGTAAATGATATTACTGTGTACATTTTAGATAGTCGTAAAATTATGATTATTTATTATTTATTAGAAACAGCGAGTGAGAGCGTGTAAACATCACTTAAGACTTTCCACGTCACCCAGTATGCAGGTTGTGTGGTAGCCCGAGTTTCCTCTGGCCCTGACACCATCGTCTGGTGTAGGCTACACCACATGGTGTCAGGGTCAGAGGAAACTCGGGCTAGTTGTACGGGTGGCACTCGACAGGTAAACATTGAGAGCAACATTAATTATATATTCAACGAAGTCGTCGTGAATTACAATTAGTTTGTTGACAAGTTACACACATGGTACGATTTATGTCAGTCTAGTGTATCTGATCGGCTACTAGTGAAATCGTTTCGGGATAGAACAGGCAACTTTGTCTTTGGTTTCGATTTAATTGACGGATGTTGGTCCACTCTTATTTGCCGATGGTCCGTAAAACATTACAAAAGCAATCCCTCCACAACCGTTCCCCTCTTTCCTCAATCTTGTGTTAGTATGACAAGACAATTAAAATGATATACAGAGCCAGGTTAACTACTTACCTGGTCTTGAAGCTCCCAGGAAAACTCGTACCACTCGGGCGGGTATATTGGGGACCCTGCCCTGTGGAAACATCCCTGACAGAATCTCCAGCGCGTTCGGGTCCGTTAGAGAAGACATGTTTACCGATCTAAGTCCCGTGGGGTTTATGATCCTTTACACGCGTGTGGCATGTGTGCCGGACTCCATTAAACCGTCTCCTGCTGACGGCTCTAGGTTACACGGCTCTAATGGGACATTATTACACTCTTCTATCTTGAAGAAGCAGCTATCGATTTGTCGCTTCCTTCTCTATGTCTGTGACAATCAACAAACAACACCTGGCACTAACTCCGGACTAGGGACGAGATCACCTGTCCGGTAGTCCAATAACAGCGCCACTGGTTACCAGGGACGCCACGGCTTACACAGGACGAGTTATAAATAGTTGTGCCGTATACACCTATGCGCTTACCTGTGTGTAGTGATCCAAGTATGCTATTAAACTTCAACTTATTGATATCATTTCTACATAATGCTACACACATGTGGAGCCTGACAAAAGCAGAACCAGGCTTTTACTTAAGTTAAACTTTACTCTCAGTCTTGTGACTTTGCCAACATTTTCTGAAAGCCGTTAAAACGCAAACATACGGAATAATAACAAATGCATTGTTAGTGGGAGGTGTACCTGCCAAAAATATAATATGATTGTCTTAATGTTTATTCTATCAAAGTCACTGGTCCAATTCCACCTGCCGTTCTCACGGGCGGCTAGTCTTCTATACTGGGACCACCAACACAATCTGATAGCATAGTGCTCAGGTCAAACGGTTGAGGAACCTGATGAACATTTGAATTGTACAAAATAACTGATTATTTTTGTTTACACCACGCCATCCGTATATTCATATAAATCATGACTGTATTATAAATACACCAAGGGAATGCATATATTAGTTTCTGGCTAGCCATCAAGCTCTTAAGTAGAAGAATGCTAGAAAACAAATGAAATCTAATAAAAAAAACAATACATGTACATTATTATGTACCTAACATTTAAATAAAGCATGTAGCTACATGTACATACATAGCTATAGCAATCTTAGGATGGAAATGAAAAACAATTAATTGTATATGAACCTGTATAAAAAATAAATCTATAACCTATAGAGATTTTCTATATTGTACACACAGCCAAGCGACCCCCAACACAACAAACCTTTTAACTTTTTTAAATGAGATATCCAGAAGGTCAGGTGAAAAGTGTCTAGGTATTACACGGTACGTTTAAAGCACAATGAAAGATTCTCTTCTAAGTTCACTACTCCGGAGTTTGTTCTACGTGTCAGCAGTTTACATGTCACAGCTGATTCGCTATTCCGGAGTCAATTCCAAGTGACAAGAGTTTACATGTCATATTTGATTGTGGCCATGTATGTCCCTCATAGTCACAAAATACGAAATGTCAAATGTCGAGCTGCATGACATTCAAAATCTGATGATTATAATGATTATAATGTCCGAAATAAACAACATTAACTAACATAGATGATAACATCATTATTCTGGAAGAGGAAGACTGCCTAATTTACAATCTAGTCGCTGTGGAAGGAACAATGCCAATTATCTACTAACCTAAGTATCACTTGGTAACAAAGGGGCACTGGAATATCTACGAGAACCAAAGATTACTGGACTCTGTGCCGAGAAGAAAGTGACTGGAATATTTACGAAAACCAAAGATTACTGGACTCTGTAAGGGGAAGAAATTGACCTGAATATCTACGAGAACCAAAGCTTACTAGACAATGCACGGGGAAGAAAGTGACAGGAATATCTACGAGAACCAGAGATTACTGGACTATGTACTGAGAAGAAAGTGACAGGAATATCTACGAGAACCAAAGCTTACTGGACTATGTAAGGGGAAGAAAGTTTTAATGTTTTTACATCATCAACATTCTTCGTGAACTTTGGAACTGGCCCCAAAATGATAGATTAAATGCTCTTACCAGAATCCTGAGTGAATGAGCTTGGTGTCGAGGCGTTTTCGTCCCATTTGAAATAGATTGATTGGCTCTCCTAGAAGGATTTTTTCGGAAAAATATATTTGCTGTGGAAATACGGGTATTTATTACCGAGACTGGCTGGCTCGGCAGTTATTGACACAAATGTGTTTGTAGAATTAGTTCTGGAGTTTTGTTTATACATTCTGAGCTCATATCTAGGTTGGCAGTTTTCGTTCTGTAAAACAGTTTTTCTCCTGGATTTTGTCGAGACACTTGTGTTTGAAACTCGACTTCCTAGCAGAGTCATTGTTCTAGCAGCGTTTTAGCCAATAAGAACCGTTCTTTTTGTTGTTAGGTACAAATTTTCGTTTGGCTAACGTTGTCTTCTTTGGTATCAAGTAAATGTAGAGTTGATGACTTTATTTAGAGTGGTAAACAGGCTTGGTGTAACAGCAGGTGTTTCATCTCTACATGTCCCTGGTATACTTTGCTATCAACCATTATCGGCGATAGGACACTGGATTACCTTATGTTTGAATTTGACAACATTATTTGATAATTTGACCAATAAGATGCACGAAAAAGGGGACTTTGATCGTAAAATGTGTTATTCAAATACAAAACTTTACCTTCAAGTATCCGGTGACTTCTCCTGTCAATGCATGATCTGTATATTACCAGTGAGTTGTTGCATTAAGTTGTGTAGGAGCTGAAGACTCCAGCTGATGCCTGAACATAGATTGTTACAAACAATTCGTCACGTGCAGTTCCATCACGTTTTCTGAAACACGATAAGTGTAACAGATTAGAAGAAGTGTATTGTGATAAAATCCCTGAACCACACGGCACTGCTGATGTAATACTATCATATAAATCCGCATCATGTACCACACACCTTCCAAACATTCGGACTCTCATTTGTCAGAAAACTCGTAACTAAAGTAGAATGTTTCTCCATAGACAGAGAATTGTCTCGAGACGAGTATCGAATATTTCTCCATAGAGAATTATCTCGAGATTAGTATCGAATGTTTCTCCATAGACAGAGAATTGTCTCGAGACTAGTATCGAATGTTTCTCCATAGACAGAGAATTGTCTCGTGATTGTTGTCGAATGTTTCTCCATAGACAGAGAATTGTCTCGAGACTAGTATCGAATGTTTCTCCATAGACAGAGAATTGTCTCGAGACTAGTATCGAATGTTTCTCCATAGACAGAGAACTGTCTCGTCAGAGTCGTCACTAAAGTAGAATGTTTCTCCGCAATCAAAGAAATATTGAAAAGATACATAAGTTTAACTTTTATTCCGTAGTTTAGTGGCCATTGCAATTGCCTAGCATCTAAAGGAAGTTTAAAATCAATGTTTAAAATTAATGTTTAAACTATATTCATCATATAACAGTTCTAATTATATATTATAGCTACATTGACATACGACTCGTTGATGTTTCCACATTTTTTCAGGAATTATTGCTGATAGGGATACTTTCATGCCTATAGGCAATTCTGATACCATAGCCATGATACTTTCATCCACGTATGTCGTCCATTGTAATTACCAATGACATGATACTACTACTGGTGTTGTCGGCCATTGTAATTAACAGTGACATGATACTAACACCCATGTATGTCGGCCATTGTAATTACCATTGACATGATACTACCACCCATGTATGTCGGCCATTGTAATTACCAGTGACATGATACTAACACCGATGTATGTCGGCCATTGTAATTACCAGTGACATGATACTACCACCCATGTATGTCGGCCATTGTAATTACCATTGACATGATAACACCGATGTATGTCGGCCATTGTAATTACCAGTGACATGATACTAACACCGATGTATGTCGGCCATTGTAATTACCAGTGACATGATACTAACACCCATGTATGTCGGCCATTGTAATTACCAGTGACATGATACTAACACCCATGTATGTGGGCCATTGTAATTACCATTGACTTGAGCTAACACCAATGTATGTCGGCCATTGTAATTACCAGTGACATGATACTACCACCCATGTATGTCGGCCATTGTAATTACCAGTGACATGATACTAACACCGATGTATGTCGGCCATTGTAATTACCAGTGACATGATACTAACACCCATGTATGTCGGCCATTGTAATTACCATTGACATGAGCTAACACTGATGTATGTCGGCCATTGTAATTACCATTGACATGATACGAACACCCATGTATGTCGGCCATTGTAATTACCATTGACATGATACTACCACCCATGTATGTCGGCCATTGTAATTACCATTGACATGAGCTAACACTGATGTATGTCGGCCATTGTAATTACCAGTGACATGATACTAACACCAATGTATGTCGGCCATCGTAATTACCAGTGACATGAGCTAACACCAATGTATGTCGGCCATTGTAATTACCAGTGACATGATACTACCACCCATGTATGTCGGCCATTGTAATTACCAGTGACATGATACTAACACCCATGTATGTCGGCCATTGTAATTACCAGTGACATGAGCTAACATCGATGTATGTCGGCTATTGTAATTACCAGTGACATGATACTAACACTGATGTATGTCGCCCATTGTAATTACCAGTGACATGAGCTAACACCGATGTATGTCGGCCATTGTAATTACCAGTGACATGAGCTAACATCGATGTATGTCGTCCATTGTAATTACCATTGACATGATACTGACACCCATGTATGTCGGCCATTGTAATTACCATTGACATGAGCTAACATCGATGTATGTCGGCTATTGTAATTACCAGTGACATGAGCTAACATCGATGTATGTCGGCTATTGTAATTACCAGTGACATAATGTTAAGATCTGTTTATCAGACTTACATCAGTAATGCTATGTGGTTTGTGGATCACACCTACCACTATTCTGTTACATTTATCGTATTTCAGAACGTGATGGAATCACACGTGACGAATAAATTGTTACATTAAGACATCAGCTGCTGTCTCGTCACTTCAGTTCCTACACAGCTTAAATCAACAACTCATTGGTAGATATAGATCATTCATTGACAGGAGAAGACGCTGGATACTTGGAGGTAAAGTCTTTATGTTCCCTTACGATAAGATAAGCAATACTACGTTTGGGGCTATTAGCTTCTTGTTTTGAAGTCTTAATGCTAGATTTGATGGGATAAGTGGTCAAATGAAACGAATTTTGCTTGAAATTAAAATTGACAGAATGAAATATAACAATTTGATTAATTTAGCTCAAAAAGGATCGTACAAACACACAAGTTTAAAACATGCAAAACAGATACTGCTTTAGGATGTAAAAATTTTGAAATGTCAGAAAAATATCCCTAATTTAATCAGTTACTGAATAAATAAGTATTCGATATATCTTTTAATCATGAAACTTTGTATGTAACCCATGCTACTAAAATTAGAATTCAGACGTGGTGTACAAGCTAGCGTCTTACCTCGGTGACAATCAGCATGGTTTCATACCGCACAATCGGAAAGGTTTATACAAAAGGGACACGTCGTCCTTTTAATTACATTATCAACAATGCGGAGAAATTCACTTATGCGTCCGTTAAAATTCACTCTCTACCTAACGGAACTATATGTTTAGACGTCAGTAGAAAATTAATTATCTAACATCGCGGAACACATAACACATCTTCAAAATCGATTGAACGAGGATATATATATATATATATAATAAAATAAAAAGCCAAACACAGATCTGCTGTCTCCTGTGTTTGGCTTTTTATTTTATTATTATTTACCGTCACATGGACATTTTAACTTTATTCTATATATACATGGAGACTTCGGAAGAGCGAGCGTCTTCTGTTCCATTGTTTATAAAGATTAGAGGATAAGCACGTCCCTTTTTTTTTTTTTTTTTTTATATTAGCCACACTCATGATCCCTGGGACCGCCGACGAGCCCTAGAAAGACGAATCAGTTTTCTTACAGTATAGTTTTACATTACCGTATCATTATTAAACTGCGAGTTTGTTATTCGGTTGGCTTGAATGTTTCATCATTTCAAATTGCTCAGCGGTGAACTCCGCTGGTGAAAAATCCCGAGATATACTGTTGCTGTCCGTGCCATATGTAAACTCTTACAACTAGCAGAAACGGTTAAAAATATACACTGGCATTACCTGCTCTTTTCTTATATAAAATATAAGTAAGTTAACTTTTAAAAGTTACAAAAGACACTCGCTAAAGTTCGTGTCATTTGTAACTTTTAAAAAATAACTTACTAGTGTGAAATAAATTTCATATCCAACAACAATTCATTATATAACCTCTATATATCTATTGTACCAGAGTTATTGTTATATCTATTGTACCAGAGTTATATATCTATTGTACCAGAGTTAGTATATATATATTGTACCAGAGTTATTGTTATATCTATTGTACCAGAGTTATTGTTATATCTATTGTACCAGAGTTATTGTTATATCTATTGTACCAGAATTATTGTTATATATATTGTACCAGAGTTATTGTTATATCTATAGTACCAGAATTATTGTTATATATATTGTACCAGAGTTATTGTTATATCTATTGTACCAGAGTTATTGTTATATATATTGTACCAGAGTTATTGTTATATCTATTGTACCAGAGTTATTGTTATATATATTGTACCAGAGTTATTGTTATATCTATTGTACCAGAGTTAGTGTTATATCTATTGTACCAGAGTTATATCTATTGTACCAGGGTTAGTGTTATATATATTGTACCAGAGTTATTGTTATATCTATTGTACCAGAGTTATTGTTATATATATTGTACCAGAGTTATTGTTATATCTATTGTACCAGAGCAGTGGCGTAGGAAGTCGTCAAAAAGTGGGGGGCAAAATTTTTTTTAACCTTAAATTTCACGCACTAAACAAATCGTATGCCATCTCCGCAAAATTAGGCAATAATTATCATTTCAACATCCCATGATAATTTTGATAATTAATGTAGTACAAAATAAGTTATTTACGCAAATCAGGATATATTATTTATGGCAAAACATGAATCACCAGGCCCGGCCAGGATTTTCGAAAGGGCGGGTGGTCCAGTAATTTAGTAATAATGCGAGCGCCTTAGGCGCGAGCCGATTTTTTGTTGCTTTTTTTTTTGCTTTTTTTTTTGCTTTTTTTTTACGAGGGTTCTGAGGGGCCGCCCAGCAGGGTCCAGGGCAGCGCCCTGATAGGGGGTTCAAGGGGGTCTAAGCCCTCCGCGGAAAATGAATATAGCACATTTCCAATAATTCGGGATCAGGCGCGGATCCAGGAGTTTTCGAAAGGGGGGGGTCCAGTAATTAAGTGATCATGCGAGCGCCGTAGGCGCGAGACGATTTTTTTCCCTGTTTGCGAGAGGTCTGGGGGCCGCCCAGCGGGTCCCAGGGTGGCGAAGCCCCCCTGTGGATCTGCAATCGAAAGGGGGGGGGGGGGCAATAATTTAGTGATAAAGCGAGCGCCGTAGGCGCGAGCCGAATTTTTTTTTGTATTTCCTCGTACCTGTCGGTAATTAGTCTCACTCTATTCACGTTAAAACCGCGCATTCTTATTCATGTTGTGTTTCTGTCTTGTTCTCATTATGAACTCAATTAACTTCACAAATTATCATCAACTTATTGAATCTATGTGATGAAGTTAAGCAAAATTTCGTATTAAGATATAAATATTGACTTACCAGGCTATTGCAGACGACCGACACACAGGTCTGAGGATTGATATACTAGTATAAAAGTCGGAATGTTCCGGATGTACAAGATACAGTTTTTATCGTTGCCTTCAAGAAAACATTATCGGTTCGAAAATATACAGATATTTATCGAAATGAATATATAAATTCGTGTTTTTTCCCCTTTTTTAGATTTTGGATGTCAAAAAGTGGGGGGGCAAAAAGATATGTTTGCCCCCCCCCACTGAAAAAAGTGGGGGGCAATTGCCCCCCCTGCCCCCCCCCCCCCCCCCCCCTACGCCACTGCAGAGCTATTGTTATATCTATTGTAACAGAGTTATTGTTATATATATTGTACCAGAGTTATTGTTATATCTATTGTACCAGAGTTATTGTTATATATATTGTACCAGAGTTGTTGTTATATATATATTGTACCAGAGTTATTGTTATATCTATTGTACCAGAGTTATTATATAGATATTGTACTAGTGGTATTATGATCATTATATATATATTCGTTAAAATGTACTTTATTCTATTTCAGAATATATGAATATGGTGAAAGTGGCAAATCTAATCAGAACAGAAGGCAAATTTTACTGTCAAAATTCCATTCTTTGTCCCTCTTATCGGCCAGATCGTCCAAGTTTATTACCCCATTCAGAGTTAAGTCATTCCAATTTTATACCACCGATGTTTGACAACACCTACCAGAAGAAACTAGAGATGAAACTGTTGTTAGAGCAAGGTTGTTTACCAATCCAAACTGAGTCGTCGACTCATCATCTACTGGAATCTAAGGAAGATGTTGGCAAGGCTTCACGTGCAAAACGACAATTTGTACCTAACAACAAAAAAGACGGTTCTTATTGGCTAAAACGCTGTAAGAATAATGACTCTGCTAGGAGGTCGAGGTTCAAGCGCAAGTGTCTCGACAAAATCCTGGAGAAAAAACTAGCTGTTTTACAGAACGAAAACTGCCAACTTAGAAATGAGCTCAGAATGTATAAACAAAACTCCAGAACTAATTCTACAAACACATTTGTGTCAAATACAGCCGAGTCAGCCAGTCTCAGTAATGTATACCCGTATTTCAACAGCATGGATAACTTTCCGAACAAATTCCTTCCGGAGGAGATGAAGCCAATGAAGTGGACTAATCCCAGTGGGGACGAAAATGACTCGCCACCAAGCTCAGTCACTCAGGATTCCGGTAAGAGCATTTAATCTATCATTTTAGGGTCCTTTCCATAGTTCACGAAGAATGTTGATGATATGGAAATGTTCAAAAGTAGTACATCTTTGTGTATAATATACTTGAATGGGTTCATTCACGGCAGTCAATTTCTCTCCAGTAGGAGATAATCCATTCACCAGAATCCCCGGTAAATATTCCGGTCAATTTCTCTCCAGTAGGAGATAATCCATTCACCAGAATCCTCGGTAAATATTCCAGTCAATTTCTCTCCACCAGAATCCCGGTAAATATTCCAGTCAATTTCTCTCCACCAGAATCCCCGGTAAATATTCCAGTCAATTTCTCTCCAGTAGGAGATAATCCATTCACCAGAATCCTCGGTAAATATTCCGGTCAATTTCTCTCCACCAGAATCCTCGGTAAATATTCCAGTCAATTTCTCTCCACCAGAATCCTCGGTAAATATTCCAGTCAATTTCTCTCCACCAGAATCCCCGGTAAATATTCCAGTCAATTTCTCTCCACCAGAATCCTCGGTAAATATTCCAGTCAATTACTCTCCAGGAGATGGTCTAACAATCTTGGGTTCCTACAAATAACCCAGTCTACCTTTGTTTCAGTTTGATAAATAATATTTTGTCCTCAGTAAATAATCCACAAATCACTTGATAGATAGTCCAATCACTAAATTGCTCAGCGGTTAGTTTGAGAAACGACCAGGCTATAATTAATATAAATACATAATGATCGATTATATGCAAAGTAAACATCCAATGTGACAACCAGTAGATAAGATGCTTCTAAGTTATACGTCAAACAGTGTCCTCTGTCTAAGCAATGTTTAATTTACAATTCGACTACATTATGTTGGCCAATATATTTTGTAAGTTGAATGCACTACTAGTATAGTGTTGACATATACGGAATGTTGATAACATTATGTCGTGTAACGGCGGGTTTAACATGTGACATACATACGTATCTTCTGTGGTAGATATTTAAATGAACCGAAGATGATTGTTAATGATTTATGATATACTGTTTAGATATCATTTTATAATCAACTAAATTTTACCATACGGTTTTTACTTCAGGTGACTATCCGAACTCATCGAGTTCGCCATATTATACATCTGATCCTGAGGCGTGGAAGTCGATGTGCTCTTCTCAGTCTATCGACGGTGGGAGTTCCTCCGACAGCAATACGTGGACGTCTGATGTTACTCAGGGCGGTTTGATTCCGAAAGACAGCATGGAGGAGAAAATCTCAAGTTTGCTATTTGGAGAAAATATCCAAAAAGTTCCACACAAGCTTCGTATTAAAAAGAACGTGCGTTCCATTGTTGAGACGTCGTATGCATCAGATGACAAAGATTCAAGTCGGGAGTAGCGCATAGGGTAAAGAGAGTCGCGAGCCCCATCAGAATATCTCATCATATTACGACATTAATTTATATAAATTGCATTGGGTATCAAACATATCAACATTTACAGAATATTGTCAAAGATTGCATTCTATCTTTGTTGGGTCGTGATAGTAAGTAAATCATTGTTATGATACGGTGAGGTGTTTTTATATCAGTACCCAAGGGTATTTATACGGCCGTCAGGACCGTGGGTAACAGACGACGGTTGAGCGTCAGAACCGTGGGTTACAGACGACGGTTGAGCGTCAGGACCGTGGGTTACAGACGACGGTTGAGCGTCAGGACCGTGGGTTACAGACGACGGTTGAGCGTCAGGACCTTGGGTTACAGACTACGGTTGAGCGTTAGGACCGTGGGTTACAGACGACGGTTGAGCGTCAGGACCGTGGGTAACAGACGACGGTTGAGCGTCAGGACCGTGGGTTACAAACGACGGTTGAGCGTCAGGACCGTGGGTTACAGACGACGGTTGAGCGTCAGGACCGTGGGTTACAGACGACGGTTGAGCGTCAGGACCGTGGGTTACAGACGACGGTTGAGCGTTAGGACCGTGGATTACAGACGACGGTTGAGCGTCAGGACCGTGGGTTACAGACGACGGTTGAGCGTCAGGACCGTGGGTTACAGACGACGGTTGAGCGTTAGGACCGTAGGTTACAGACGACGGTTGAGCGTCAGGACTGCTGGTTACAGACGACGGTTGAGCGTCATGACCATGGGTAACAGGCGACGGTTGAGAGTCAGAACCGTGGCATACAGACGACGGGTGAGCGTCAGGACCGTGGCTTACAGGCGACGGTTGAGCGTCAGGACCGTGGGTTACAGACGATGCGTTACAACGAAATACCCACCAATCTTGGAAACTCTAAAACACACATATAGGTGACTATATTATTAAATCATTATCTGATTATCGTTTGTTGTATGTAGAATATTTCACGTACAAGTATTGTAACAATGAATACACATTAAACAATGGAAAATCAGACTTATTTCATTTATTTTTCAATCTATTTTTCTTTTTCCCTATTTTATAATAATTTGTGATTTTATTAGTTTATTAGATAAATACTGAACACCAGTTTTTACAATAATTTCACCAAATCTTACAACAATGCTTAAACACGAGAATATTGGAGTGACACAACCCTCACTTACTTCTTCTTTTACATTATAAATACTTTAAATAAAAAGCCCTTCAATATGAGACAGCAATGCCATTGTATTGCAGCAAAATTTAAATACATTTTCAAAGACATTGCATCTCACTAAACAGTGATGCTGCATGACCTAATGTATGTTGGTCTCGAAGCAAATCTTCACTTTATTTTTCTTGTTAAGACGCCGACATAATAAATCAGGGTCACTTCAGAGCCAACAAAGAATAACGACATAATAACAAAACCGTAATTCTAACTCAAAAACAACAGAGAATACCGACATAATAACAAAACTGTAATTCTAATGCAAAAACAACAGAGAATACCGACATAATGACGAAACCGTAATTCTAATGCAAAAACAACAGAGAATACCGACATAATAACGAAACCGTAATTCTAACTCAAAAACAACAGAGAATACCGACATAATAACAAAACCGTAATTCTAACTAAAAAACAACAGAGAATACCGACATAATAACAAAACCGTAATTCTAATGCAAAATCAACAGAGAATACCGACATAATGACAAAACCGTAATTCTAACTAAAAAACAACAGAGAATACCGACATAATAACAAAACCATAATTCTAACTCAAAAACAACAGAGAATACCGACATAATGACAAAACCGTAATTCTAACTCAAAAACAAGAGAATACCGACATAATAACAAAACCGTAATTCTAACTCAAATCAACAGAGAATACCGACATAATAACAAAACCGTAATTCTAACTCAAAAACAACAGAGAATACCGACATAACAAAACCGTAATTCTAATGCAAAAACAACAGAGAATACCGACATAATAACAAAATCGTAATTCTAATGCAAAAACAACAGAGAATACCGACATAATAACGAAACCGTAATTCTAACTCAAAAACAACAGAGAATACCGACATAATAACGAAACCGTAATTCTAATGCAAAATCAACAGAGAATACCGACATAATAACGAAACCGTAATTCTAACTCAAAAACAACAGAGAATACCGACATAATAATAAAACCGTAATTCTAACTAAAAAACAACAGAGAATACCGACATAATAACAAAACCGTAATTCTAATGCAAAAACAACAGAGAGTACCGACATAATAACAAAACCGTAATTCTAATGCAAAAACAACAGAGAATACCGACATAATAACAAAACCATCACTCTTAACTTAAAAACAATAGAGAATATCGACATAATAACGAAACCATCACTGTAACTCAAAAACAACAGAGAATACCGACATAATAACAAAATCATAATCCTTTGTCAACATGGATGAAATGAGGGAGAAAACTTGTTCTGATTAGAGATTGAAATTGCGTGAACGAAAAATGTTGTTGATTTTAATGTATTGAGGAGTTAGGAAAATGGATAATTAGAAATTGGATATCAGGATATAAATGGCAACCACGAGAAGACAAATGTGAACAAAAGCCTAAATATTTACATGGAGACCTTTGTAAAATTCACGAATAAGACCATGTGTTCCAGTAGAGTAAGAGTATTCTGCTTCATTCACGATACCCGTCATCCAAACCTAGGTCAAATCCTGGTAAGGTCAAATTATCAAAATGAGAACTAGGATGGTGACAATGGAATCACTAGGCATGGAACACGTCTGGCTTCATATTGCACAAGAAAATAGAATAATCTAAATGACATCATAATATCGACCATTAAACTTTCCCATAGTCAATATTAACCTGCATCTTGCTAACTTTTTAAAATAATTTGTTAAGTTCTCCGTCAGTAGTCAACATCAGTAACGGAAATCTTAATAGTGATAATGGGACCATGTCCTTGATTATCCAATCAACGGGGGCATGTATACAACGCAGTCAGAGGAAGCAGGGATGTTACTATCAATAAATGGAAAAGTAACAATCAGAAATTGAAAGTATCACGTTTATCATGTAGCTTAGACTTAAGTCTCTGTTACCTATTCCGATACGTTCTTCAACAAAGTTAACCTCGTATGAAAACAAAAATAAATCGTCCAACAGAGGGGCGCAGTTTGTTCCAATGTATAAGCCAATAGTCTGCGTGTATTTTCTAAGGGCCCAAGTCGCCTGTGAAATACGCTCTCGCATTGTGTGCTTGTAACGTCGTTCGCCTTTCTTGGAGTTGATTTAGGATCTTTCACTTGTCCAACTAAACCTTCCAATACTTCGCTACCAATATAAACAAAGACATGTTACCTGTTGTGATGAATCATAGAAATGATTATTGGGGGAAAATTAAATGAGTATATAAATAATAAAATGGGTGGTCTTCTCTCCGTGGTACATTGTCTGTATTCCTGTTATACACTTAGACCTCTTAGATCCGAGAACATTCGACGATCTCTTATAATAAACAACACGATGAAATGCAATAGATATTGAATAACGCTGTTCTCAAGCTCAATAATATTTTATTCATAACTGATATTTGATTAGTGCCATTTACACATCAATTTGAGCTTAACCAGGAGAAATGTTATACGATTGTCTGGGTGATGTGGTTTATATTTTATTCGTTTTCTAGTTTGGTGTACAAAGTGCAGAAAACGTACGTGATTTAGTGATGAGTTCGTTACCAGCGATACTGTATATGGAAAACAGACGTCATAGACTGAACGTGACCAATCACCACGTGGACCCGTATTACTTATAGCTGGATATTGTAATGTCTAGTTAGGGTGTTGTCAACAAGTTAACACATTTACAGTGAAATAACAGGCTGCTGTCCGTTACTTTGTGCTGGCACTGCTATTGATATTTATACATAGTTATACATAGAAATTGGTAGCACGTGTGATCATTTGGTTTGCATCTATATATATGTATAATGCACCTTTTGTCTCTGACATCTTAAAATATCCTGGGAGGGCATATTCCCTGCAGGATGTGGATTTTGTTTTTAATAAAAGCTTTTACTATGTATCAGCTCCTTTGGAATTTTATTAATCTTAAATACGTTCACAATGTCAAAAGTTTATCATACTTATATATACACTGACATATGAATCAGTAACACATCATAATCCGAGGTCGAAATCTAATTTAAAATGCAAATTTAGAAAGATTAGACCCTTTTTTCAGTGTTTTCCTTAAAAAACTTTTCTTTACAACAGATCTATTGATTTTGTTTTCCATAATGACAGATCTACGATCGTTTATAAAACACTAGTATACGTGTATAGTAATGAAGTCTTGAAGGGTTGAATATCGCTTGGATATTGATCAAACATTTAAATAAAGTTGACTGCGTTTCAGCCAAAAAAACCGACAACCTATCAACAAAACACAATCAATACCATAATTGGCTTGTGTATTGGTTTTCAGAAACTTTTGATATTTAGACCCATGTGCCGAATTTCAGGAGTGTACAAAAGTATTGATTTAACTAAGAAATTAGTGTAAGATGTTCTATGACATGAAATAGGTCTGGTCATTTGACAAGAGTTCGAAAAATACCTACTTCAGGTAAAAATACCTACTCCAGGTAAACATACCTATTCCAGGTAAACATACATATTCCATGTAAAAATATCTATTCCAGGTAAAAATGTCTGCTACAGGTATAGTATAGTATAGTTTATTCAACTTGAAGCCTTACGGCTCATAAGTATAACATAGAAGCATCAACATACATATATATACAATACGTAACTAATTGTTATAGAGGATGAACAAAACAGTAGGCGTAACTGGTGAAAAACATCCGCAAACATTGATTTTAACAACAAAAGCACAATTTGTCAAGAGTAGTCAGGGGATGGACAAAACAATAAACATAAATGGAGACGAGTAACTTAAGTAATTAATAAAAGTATATAATACAGTTTATAAGAGTAGTTAGATAGTAGTTACCAAACAATAGGTATAACTAATATAAGTATCTAGGATTTTTCAAATGCAAATATATACTTTGTGAGAATATCCCGAATACATCAGACAGATAACACATCATATACCATGGGCATTGCCATTACAAGATTCACAAGTAAGTTCGAAGGTCTAATGATAACTCTATATAAAACTCCATTTAGATAATTCTTTTCACTACCCTTGTCAGTGTTACGTTGATAACGAATGGGCTACAACTATTCCTTGTGACTTCATTCTGTTAAAACTGTTCCTTTTGACTTCATTCTGTTAAAACTGTTCCTTTTGACTTCACTCGGCTAAAACTGTTCCTTTTGACTTCACTCGGCTAAAACTGTTCCTTTTGGCTTCACTCTGTTAAAACTGTTCCTTTTGACTTCACTCGGCTAAAACTGTTCCTTTTGACAACACTCTGTTAAAACTGTTCCTTTTGACTTCACTCTGTTAAAACTATTCCTTTTGACTTCACTCTGTTAAAACTGTTCCTTTTGACTTCATTCTGTTAAAACTGTTCCATTTGACTTCATTCTGTTAAAACTGTTCCTTTTGACTTCACTCTGTTAAAACTGTTTCTTTTGACTTCATTCTGTTAAAACTGTTCCTTTTCACTTCATTCTGTTAAAACTGTTCCTTTTGACTTCACTCTGTTAAAACTGTTTCTTTTGACTTCACTCGGCTAAAACTGTTCCTTTTGACTTCACTCGGCTAAAACTGATCCTTTTGACTTCATTCTGCTAAAACTGTTCCTTTTGACTTCATTCTGTTAAAACTGTTCCTTTTGACTTCATTCTGTTAAAACTGTTCCTTTTGACTTCATTCTGTTAAAACTGTTCCTTTTGACTTCACTCTGTTAAAACTGTTTCTTTTGACTTCACTCGGCTAAAACTGTTCCTTTTGACTTCACTCGGCTAAAACTGTTCCTTTTGACTTCACTCTGTTAAAACTGTTTCTTTTGACTTCACTCTGTTAAAACTGTTTCTTTTGACTTCACTCTGTTAAAACTGTTTCTTTTGACTTCATTCTGTTAAAACTGTTCCTTTTGACTTCATTCTGCTAAAACTGTTCCTTTTGACTTCATTCTGTTAAAACTGTTCCTTTTGACTTCACTCTGTTAAAACTGTTTCTTTTGACTTCACTCGGCTAAAACTGTTCCTTTTGACTTCACTCGGCTAAAACTGATCCTTTTGACTTCACTCGGCTAAAACTGATCCTTTTGACTTCATTCTGCTAAAACTGTTCCTTTTGACTTCATTCTGTTAAAACTGTTCCTTTTGACTTCATTCTGTTAAAACTGTTCCTTTTGACTTCACTCTGTTAAAACTGTTTCTTTTGACTTCACTCGGCTAAAACTGTTCCTTTTGACTTCACTCGGCTAAAACTGTTCCTTTTGACTTCACTCGGCTAAAACTGTTCCTTTTGACTTCATTCTGTTAAAACTGTTCCTTTTGACTTCACTCTGTTAAAACTGTTCCTTTTGACTTCACTCTGTTAAAACTGTTTCTTTTGACTTCACTCGGCTAAAACTGTTCCTTTTGACTTCACTCGGCTAAAACTGATTCTTTTGACTTCATTCTGCTAAAACTGTTCCTTTTGACTTCATTCTGTTAAAACTGTTCCTTTTGACTTCATTCTGTTAAAACTGTTCCTTTTGACTTCACTCTGTTAAAACTGTTTCTTTTGACTTCACTCGGCTAAAACTGTTCCTTTTGACTTCACTCGGCTAAAACAGTTCCTTTTGACTTCACTCGGCTAAAACTGTTCCTTTTGACTTCACTCTGTTAAAACTGTTTCTTTTGACTTCACTCTGTTAAAACTGTTTCTTTTGACTTCATTCTGTTAAAACTGTTCCTTTTGACTTCATTCTGCTAAAACTGTTCCTTTTGACTTCATTCTGTTAAAACTGTTCCTTTTGACTTCACTCTGTTAAAACTGTTTCTTTTGACTTCACTCGGCTAAAACTGTTCCTTTTGACTTCACTCTGTTAAAACTGTTCCTTTTGACTTCATTCTGTTAAAACTGTTCCTTTTGACTTCACTCTGTTAAAACTGTTCCTTTTGACTTCACTCTGTTAAAACTATTCCATTTGACTTCACTCTGTTAAAACTGTTCCTTTTGACTTCATTCTGTTAAAACTGTTTCTTTTGACTTCACTTGGCTAAAACTGTTCCATTTGACTTCATTCTGTTAAAACTGTTCCTTTTGACTTCACTCGGCTAAAACTGTTCCTTTTGACTTCATTCTGTTAAAACTGTTTCTTTTGACTTCACTCGGCTAAAACTGTTCCATTTGACTTCATTCTGTTAAAACTGTTCCTTTTGACTTCACTCGGCTAAAACTGTTTCTTTTGACTTCACTCGGCTAAAACTGTTCCTTTTGACTTCACATGGCTAAAACTGTTTCTTTTGACTTCACTCGGCTAAAAATGTTCCTTTTGACTTCACTCTGCTAAAACTGTTCCTTGTGATTTTTGGTACCGGTAAGTAGTGTGGAAAATTCATAAACGTCTTGATGAGATAGCACTAGATACTAGAACATTCAGTCCATACATGTATATAGCCACAGTGTCTAACAACTCAACACTTATTGAAAGCTTGTACCAGGGTCATGAAATTTACAGTTCTGGTAAAGCATCTTAAGACTCTTTCCTCTATGAAGCGTATTTTATTCTACCTTTTTGGGTCTTGAGAAGAAGATTTTCGAAATTTCAGCCAATTTGATACCTTTTTGCCTTACCCCCTCAGTCGTCTGGGAGCATATGGACGGTTCATAGGGTGGTCGGTGACACGCTAGTAACAAACTTACCTTTCACCTAGGTGGCTGGGGTTTAATACTCCGATCGGACGTGAAAAGGTACATGGGGTCACCTGCCCGACCACGTGGGTTTTCCTCTCCCGAGTGCTCCGGTCTATTTACAAGATTGGCCTAACAAATAATACTAACTGTACATTCCGTAATGGTGAAAGGGAGACAATCACCCATAAAAATATGGGAATGTAATGAAGTTCAACAATTTTTGTTCAATTTTGAATCACTTTTAGATATCATTACTATTCCTTTTGCAATTAATAAACAAGCTATGATTTTTGGATTATTTAAATATATAGTTGATAATGAAATCATTTTAATTTCTAAACAATATCTGTACAAAATCAGGTGTGCTCATAAATCATTAAATGTTATGGCGTTGGTAAATCTAATAAAAGATTATAACACAGTCCAAAAGTACATTGCTCAGGGTAAAGGTGAACAGTGCCTCAATGTTTTTAATAACGAATGGCAAAAATGGTTAAAACTTGTTGAACTTTCCTGATCGAAAAATGCTGAAAAATTACAACAAAAAACCATCTACATATGTACCTTTTTAGTATATAAACCGAAAGTCTGACCTCCTCTCACCTTCATATCCCTATCTATATTGACAATGTTGATCAATGTTGAACTCAAGAACACTAAATACCCTTAAAATTTGCCGCTAACCTCGACCTTTACTTCTAATAAGCTGTATGGTAGCATATTTCAATTTCCCCATTATTTTATTTCCAGATAATGTATCCCTGCTTCCACAATCAATTGTGTTTACATGCCCCGGTTGATTTGCCTGACCACATAACAATGTTGACTGCTGCTAACAAGAGGACCAAGGACCTTAACAGTTATTTTACAATTGAATCATTATATGTAGAAAGCAAAATTACAGCAGAGTTCCCCTTTTGGGCCCCATGGGTCAAACCAGCCTCCTTCATTTAAGATATGATTGGCCTGCCCCTATGATGTTTCATGCCAAATTTGGTTGTAATATACCCAAGGGTTAAGGAGAAGTAGAGCTTTAAAGCAAAATTTCAGCAAAGTCCCCTTTTAGAGCCCCACCCTTCTGTCCCCAGGGGAGGACCAGCCTAATTCATATAAGATATGGTCGCTCTCCCCCCAATGATGTTTCAAATCAAATTTGGATGTAATAGAACTAATGGTTCAGAAGGAGTAGGGTTTTAAAGCAAGCATTCACCAAGTTTCCCCTTTTTATGGCCCCGCCCCTCTGACCCCAGGATTCACACCAGCCTCACTTAAATGAAATATGATTGCCCTCCCTCAAGAATATTTCACACCAAATTTGGTGCTAAACCACTCAATTAGGGTTAAGAAGGATTTGAATTTGAAGAAAAATTTCAGCAAGGTTCTCCTTTTTGAGCCCTGCCCCTCTGTCCCCAGGGGTGGGACCATTCTCATTTCCATAAAATGTAATTGCCCTCACCCAATGATATTTCACACCAAATTTGGTAGCAATCAGATTTGGGGTTAAGGAGGAGAAGCATTTTAAAAGTTAAAGTTTAGTGATTCAAGATGCATGACGATGGAGGAAGCACGATGGCTATAAGTCACCCTGACCTTTTAGGTCAGATGACCTAAAACACGTTTCCAGAGAATCAGGATACCACTTCTTTTTTCAAATAAAAAAAAGAATGAAATAAAGAACAACACACTACTACAAATAAACTTGCAATATTTTCATTCATTTAAGTTTTTTTCATTTTCATATAAATAATAAATTGCATACAAACATATTTTATAAATACATGGAAATATGTCAAAACACATGGAGTAGGAACATTAACAGAACAATGTATAACAATAAATCTGTCATTATAATCTCCCTACAGAACTACACAGCACTGAGGACAAATAACGAAATGGACGTTATGCAACATAATTACTTCTTTATTACTCCTACCTTCAAATCCAGGTATGCTATGATTTAATTAGGAATGAAACACTATGTTTCAATGTGATTAGTGAAATGTAGTTAAGGACACAATGTGTCCTTGAAATATACTTTTCTGGAAATTCAATCCCTAAGATATCACAGTCAGAAATACAGCAGTATGTGCTGTACAAATACCACAGGTTTACCTCCACAACCTTTATCAATCATGTTATATTTATAACTTGTTCCCACCATTGTCTTTTTCACCTAGAAATTTCAGAGACAGTGACAAAACATTTTCATCTCAAAACATATTAATTAGTGTTACAACATAATGGTGGTTATCCGACAAAAAAAAGGTAGTAACAATACAGCTACAGGAATTTCCTTTATGGCTTTAAATGTTTCTTTCCGTTGATAAATAATGAATCACTAATTGTAGGCTGTCAGATCTTGTCTTGTTTCTATAACCATCAATTGATCACCCAGATATCAGTGATCACTCATTTTCCTCTGCTCCATCCTCCTCCTCCTTCTCCTCAGCTGTTTCTGACTGAAGCTGACTGGCAAGCGATGCCTTGATGAGGTTGTTGAGTGCTTCAGCCTATGTATAGAGAGAGACTTGTTTATAGTTACCTGGTACACTTCAGGTAGTCAGTGACAAATAGAAAAACCACTAATAATGTAACTGAGCTCAGTGTTAGGTAGACTATTGGTTACAAAGGGCAAGTACCTCGTGAAAAGTTGACACATAATACTTCCCATCTACGCTGAAATTATCTCCCTTTAAAATGAATAAAATGTCCTATCAATGAATTTACCGATTCCAAATTCCCACCTATGAACATTATAACAGGTTTGTGACTGATTAAAGTTAAAGTGTCATTCCTTTACCAGTATCAGCTAAAAAACTATAAACATACTTTGATTACTTTCTGACATGTGTAAAGTAGTGTTTTATATATATAGGTACAATAACAACTAATTAAGGCTCACAGACTTGTCAAGACCTGTCTTCAAATTACATATTGTCATTTATCCTGCATCTATATATTTTGCTGTATTCATCAGCGACGGAAACGGCTGTATCTTAGAATCCTAGCACGTGTGTCAATTCGACTGACCTACCTCCAAGTGAAACAACGTTCAAAAGGTGAACATATTTGGAACATTGTTGATACCGTTTCACTTAAAATGCTTATTTTTTTATGACTGTTGCTGGATATATAGAATACATGGTCAGTATCTTTACCCTCACCAAAATACAGCTTTTATATTTGAAGATACTGACCATGTATTCTCTATATATTTACATTTGGAATATTTTTCAAATCAACAAAAATCAACAACAACAAAAAAATGTTCTGATAATTAAGGATTGGATTGAATAAATAATCACAAAGGGCACTATTACATTAACCCTGGTAGTCTAGACAGGGTACAGATATACAAACCTGGTTATCTGGAGGTTCTGGCATACATCTCAACTCATACACTGTAACCTGTCCTTCACTGTCACCCACCAGGATACACTGTCAACAGGCACAATATACACAATACATCCTCCTACATACACTGTTAACAGTAATATTATATACAATACATCCTCCTACATACACTGTCAACAGTAATATTATATACAATACATCCTCCTACATACAATGTCAATAGAAACAATATACATTTATTACACTCAACTACATCTTAATTTTAACAGGCAATATCCACATTAAACACGACAAACCTAACATAAAAAATTACACAAAGTAATATCAACATCCAGATACATGGCCAGTAGAGACGTTGGTTTTTGTTTACTGGGTTTATAATTCCTTGAATAGCCTGGGTCATGTGGAGATGGGATCTTGTTGTAGTAGTTGTTGGCTACCTCATTGAACAACCAGACCTATTTCATGCCATCCAGAGCAATAAGGATAAGTTGTTTTTCGGTTTGCTACATGTATATTTTCATGTTCTATTAATACCTAAGTCTAATATCCAACTTGTTTTATGTTCTCAGTATAACTTTGACACAATAAGGTTGAAATATTTGCTTGGAAGACTTGTAATTTGAATGCAAAAAAAAAACCTTCATAAAAAAATTACCTCAGAATTTTTGGCAAATGTCACTGCAGTCTGTTTGGCTCCAGATGTGGGGTTACTGACGATCTGTGGATCAAGTCTACAACACAATCAGGACATGATTATAGAACTGCTTCAAAAACTGTAACTGATAGATATGGAATGAGTGTTGGTATCAGTGGTACTGACAAACAAGACGGAATGAGTGTTGGTATCAGTGGTACTGACAAACAAGACGGAATGAGTGTTGCTATCAGTGGTACTGACAAACAAGACGGAATGAGTGTTGGTATCAGTTGTACTGACAAACAAGACGGAATGAGTGTTGGTATCAGTGGTACTGACAAACAAGACGGAATGAGTGTTGCTATCAGTGGTACTGACAAACAAGACGGAATGAGTGTTGGTATCAGTGGTACTGACAAACAAGACGGAATGAGTGTTGGTATCAGTGGTACTGACAAACAAGACTTACGTGCTAAGGCTGAGGTCCCACACCTCAACACGACCTTCATTGACACAGGCAAATACTGTCGAGGAGCGTGGTGACCATGTCACATCATACACAGATTTCTGTAAACCAAACACAACAACAATTAAAAGCAAATCTATGCTATCACAACTGTTTTCCAGTCAAAGTGAAAAAAACACCTCCAGAGAATCACTTGATTTTTTATATGGATCGCTTCTACCAAGTTTAATATATATTGATTTCAGAAGCTTAGACGGCAGAGTAGCAGCATACTCCTTCCTTTCTCTATACAGATATAAATGGTTATATGGTTACTTCTACTTTGATTCAAGCTGAATTACTATCCCTTGGACACTATAGAAACATCATAGGTAGGTATAGCTTGAAAAAAATCATGCATTAAACAAAACACAGCTTAGAGTCATAAGAAGCAGTTTGTTGTTTTAACTGTCTTATAAAAAAATATTAAAAATCACATATTACAGCTCTAATATCTCCCGAAATACCAGAAAGCATTGATTTTTTACAAAATTATTGTTTCTTTAATCAGTATGAAACAAAAGCACTATGACATACATTAAGGGAGAAGAAGCTAAGGATGGGTTTATTTCTCTCTTGATGCCATAACCGAATACTCCAATCCGCACTGCAACTGAGGAAAATATCATTGACGAAGGGAGACCACTCCATTTTGTATACTGGACCCTGCAAAATAAAAATAGAAATGCATTGCAATACAGATTAGCACAGCACTAACATCAACACCCCATTACTGAATTAGATTATTTTGGGTTTGGGCTGTGTACAGTTAGAGGATAGAAGCATTACAATATTGATAATACAGTTTATATAAAACCCCCGAACAGGATTCAGATTTAATATTCTACCATTAAGTTTTGACAAACTACATGTACTTACATTGTGGCCTGTGTAGCTATCCAGATATTGCTCGTTGTAGGAACATGAACACTTGTGAATATGGCCATCTTCTGTCCCAGCTATGTATCTAGTAAAATACAACAAATTTCACCTCTATTTCAGATTTAAGGAATTTAAAGTTGATTTGAAAATGATTATCATACCTTCATAACCTTCAACACATTGGGGGTTTATAATAAATAATAATGAATATCTGTTGGGGGTATTGATACGAAACAGTCTATATTTACAGTCAAAACAAAAATACAGTAGACGAAGAAGGCTCACAGGCAGATGGTGAAGACAGTGACGCAATGTATAAAACTGGCCATGTTTTTGTGATTAAAAAAATGTCTATATATATAATTAGTAAAATGAGATTAAAGTTTCATCTATAAATCACTATTTCCACATTTCACCATTATCATATGATAGACTTACATGTTAGAATCCCTGCTGTGGAAGTCGAAACACAGACCCCCAGCATGTCTCGAAATAAACGCTTCACCCTTCTTCTCCTTTTTACCTCCCATCCTGGTCGGCATTCTTTTCAGCCTCATTAAGTCTACAATTAATAAAAAATTAAATCTCAACTCTAAGGCTCAACAAACAATCAAATCTCTAAAAAGCACATAATCTAATTAAGAAATCAACTACCCTCTCAGTGCTGTTCCAGGAACACATACTAAGGTATATGGGCTGGGGGGAAGGCACTTTCAAATTAGGGGATCTACCTATAGAAGTGATTTAAAAAGTTTGATGACCCTCCCACATACCAATTTTTTCGTGAACTGAACCCTGGTATAGAAGCAAATTTAATGAAAAAAATGGTACAAATGCATCAAATACACCTAACAATAGAATCCATTTACTTCAAGTCCACCAACCCATAGATGTGATTTTAATTGAAACCCACCCCACCACATGTAATACTCTGTAAATTGAAACTGGTTGATATCAAAATACTGCAAGGAATGAGCGTTTGTGTAAAGTTTGCCACTCTGGTGACATAGAAGATGAATATCACTTTCTCTTAATTTGTCCAAACTTTCAGGCTTTAAGATCAAGATGCATTAAGACTTATTAGTGGAAAAAAACATCAGTATTTAAGATGATCCAATTAATTAGTACAACAAACTTTAAAGATTTAACAATGTTATGTAAGTATGTATATGATGTCACACAATTAAGGAAAAACTTGATATGAAGTTTTTTTTTTTTTTTTTTTTACAGATTGTCCATTCTCTATAGTATTGTTACTTCACTGCTATATCGCTGTGACGGCCAATTTATTGTATAGATGTTATATGTACTGATGAGCTGTAAAGCTTAAAGTCAATAAATGAATTGAATTGAATTTATTAAAGTGCCTTCCATCCGTCCCATATATGTTTTCATGGAACAACCCTCAGTTGAAACATGTAAATAGGCATAATAAAGTCATCATACATATATGAATTAGTTTATGAAACTAAAATAATTCTCCAATTCAATCTTGGACATGTTTTTTTACTTACTGGTAAAAAAACCCTGATCTCCCAACTTTTATTTCACATTACTAATGTGTATTTGAATTTCTAAAATTCTGAATCTTTACCATAGCTTTCAAATCCTTTTCTGATAGACCACTGTGTCACTCTCCCGTCTGTGGAGATAGAAACGAGTACCTCTGTACGATCTTCACCTGACCCCCGCTCCTTCTCTATCCACCGAATGTGCCATACTGGTGCTGTGTGCTTTCCAGCGTTGTGACTACAATGTACATACAAATACAGGTGAAGGGGGATTCTAATTACAGTTGTAGCAGTGAATCACAAAAATCTTATTAAACTACATGAATTCTTTCACAGATAAATTTTCCTATAAATCAGATAGAACACACACACATAACACGTATTACTATAAAGACTGGATTCTAGATCACATATATGGATTGTACAATTATATAATTAGTTTCCATGTTTATCAGATCACACATTGATAGTTCCTCAGTAGACTAGTCGGTGAAGAAAACAAATCCTGTAATGATAGCACGGTAGGATTGAGACTTTACACTTACAAACTGTCGACAATGGGCTCATCTTGTGTGTTCTTTACATTGTATATGGCAACTCCTCCATCATATAAACCAACCTGTCAACACAAACAACAGACCTTGGTGAAGCTTGGATTTCCCAAACAAGTACAAATCATTTTGGTTAAGTATAGATCGCAAGGAATTTGAATTGACAAATATCTTAATGAAGAATTCTGAAATGTATACTGCTAAACAAGTTGGGATTAGAACATAAAACATACATACCGCTAATAAATTGGGGTTAGACCTTGAGAAGTCAATAGCAGTCACTCCTTCTTTGCATGCATAAACACGTTCTGGAAACTGAAAAAAAAGTTGATAAAACTTAGGAACAATTTGTTATAATTTGAACATTATTTGAATGTGGAGTTAGATTGTAGGAAACACGGATATCCAAACTTGTCAATGACAATTACATATTAACCAGACAGAGTTTAAATCTAATTATTAAATATTCTTGTTTATCTTGTTTATTCAAAGCAGATGTAAAATGTAATTGACCCTTCCAGTATCAAACAAATGTGACCCAAGTTTGTATTTTCACAAACAACATGCATCATCTATTAATTAACCAATCCAATTAGTTCTAGAGAAAAAGTCATTTAGGCAAAATGCTTCCTTTCGGCTCCACCCCTCAGCCCCCTGGGGGAGCAGCCTCACCATTTGCAGCTTTTTGAATTCCCACCACTTACAGATGCTTCCAATCAAATTACCAGTAGGTTGAATTCCAATCAGTAAGTTTTTTTTTTTAAATTGTTGACAGATGGAAGACTGAAGACAAACGCTAGACGCCGTACACTACAGTTTGGTATAAGCCCACCTTGGTCCTTTGGACCAGGTGAGCTAAAAATGATACAACACTAACCTCGACAACACCGACCTTGACATTGATATACAAAATAAAATGCTACAATATCACCTCAGAATACTGACCTCTGGGTTCTTGAGTGACCAGCAGCAGATAAGGCCTGATTTCTGATTGGAAAACTCAAATTGTCCATAGCCAATAGCAATTAGATCCTGAAAAATAAAAAAAATAAAAATTACAATAATGAAGAGAAGTAATTATTCAAAGCCATCCTGTCAATTAACATGATCTAGGGATAACACATGCATTATTAATCCAATACCTATAGCTGAATTCCCAAAATATTTTTTTATGGTGATATGCCAAAAACTTCAAATTCATTTAAGAAAAAGATTGATAAATTACTAATAATGTTTTCATCCATTTCAAAATACATTGTAACTTGGTAACATCGCCAACAAGATTGCCCTCCTAAAACTTGTTTTTATTTGATCTTAGAACATTACAAGAAGTAAATATTTTCTCTTTACGGGATTGAGTTTGTTCCAAGTCATACAGCTGACATTGCGTCCCTTAGTCATCGGACAGGAGTAGGCCCAGAGTCTGTCCACATTCGGTCCCATATCAGCCACACTTATCTGCTGGGTGGGGTTAGCGGCAGCACTGGCATTGTCAATGTCTACAGAAAACAACCCAGTGGATTTCTTTTCACATTTAATGAAAAAAGTCATCCCAGATGTATCAAATTATACAACATGCATGTGAATAACAGGCAACACAATTTGTAGAAATGAGACAATTCAAGTCCCCCTATTGGATGTCAATATATAGGTCAGAGTGATCTACTTTTGGTAGATGACACAACTAGGTGAACACATGCCCCATATATGAAATTCCAGAGCCAGGACAAACTATAATATGGGAGGATGGACGGAAAGACAGGAGAATGGACGGACAGAATGTAATCCTGGAATCACCCATACACCCTTAATCAAAAGTAAACTTAATTTTACAACAGATGTGAAACAAGTTATATAAACTGATGTTAATCACATGTGTTGGCCTAGGAGGAAATGTACAAGGGGTCTTACTGTGGGAGGAAATGTACAAGGGGTATTACTGTGGGAGGAAATGTACAAGGGGTCTTACTGGGGGAGGAAATGTACAAGGGGTCTTACTGTGGGAGGAAATGTACAACTTAAACATGGGGTCTTACTGTGGGAGGAAATGTACAAGGGGTCTTACTGGGGGAGGAAATGTACAAGGGGTCTTACTGTGAGAGGAAATGTACAAGGGGTCTTACTGGGGGAGGAAATGTACAAGGGGTCTTACTGTGAGAGGAAATGTACAAGGGGTCTTACTGGGGGAGGAAATGTACAAGGGGTATTACTGTGGGAGGAAATGTACAAGGGTCTTACTGGGGGAGGAAATGTACAAGGGGTCTTACTGTGGGAGGAAATGTACAAGGGGTCTTACTGTGGGGGGAAATGTACAAGGGGTCTTACTGTGGGAGGAATGTACAAGGGGTCTTACTGGGGGAGGAAATGTACAAGGGGTCTTACTGTGGGAGGAAATGTACTAACAGGGGTCTTACTATGGAGGAGGAAATGTACAAGGGGTCTTACTGTGGGAGGAAATGTACAAGGGGTCTTACTGTGGGAGGAAATGTACAAGGGGTATTACTGTGGGAGGAAATGTACAAGGGGTCTTACTGTGGGAGGGAAATGTACAAGGGGTCTTACTGGGGGAGGAAATGTACAAGGGGTCTTACTGGGGGAGGAAATGTACAAGGGGTCTTACTGTGGGAGGAAATGTACAACTTAAACAAGGGGTCTTACTGTGGGAGGAAATGTACAAGGGGTCTTACTGTGGGAGGAAATGTACAAGGGGTCTTACTGTGGGAGGAAATGTACAAGGGGTCTTACTGGGGGAGGAAATGTACAAGAGGTATTACTGTGGGAGGAAATGTACAAGGGGTCTTACTGTGGGGAGGAAATGTACAAGGGGTATTACTGTGGGAGGAAATGTACAAGGGTCTTACTGGGGGAGGAAATGTACAAGGGGTCTTACTGTGGGGAGGAAATGTACAAGGGGTCTTACTGGGGGAGGAAATGTACAAGGGGTCTTACTGTGGGAGGAAATGTACAAGGGGTCTTACTGTGGGGGGAAATGTACAAGGGGTCTTACTGTGGGAGGAAATGTACAAGGGGTCTTACTGGGGGAGGAAATGTACAAGGGGTCTTACTGGGGGAGGAAATGTACAAGGGGTCTTACTGTGAGAGGAAATGTACAAGGGGTCTTACTGTGGGAGGAAATGTACAAGGGGTCTTACTGTGGGAGGAAATGTACAAGGGGTCTTACTGTGAGAGGAAATGTACAAGGGGTCTTACTGTGGGAGGAAATGTACAAGGGGTCTTACTGGGGG
The DNA here is from genome assembly GCF_902652985.1 of Pecten maximus. Lineage (NCBI taxonomy): Eukaryota > Metazoa > Mollusca > Bivalvia > Pectinida > Pectinidae > Pecten > Pecten maximus. The sequence continues at coordinate 8,900,044 of NC_047018.1, read as the reverse complement.
AGGAAATGTACAAGGGGTCTTACTGTGAGAGGAAATGTACAAGGGGTCTTACTGTGGGAGGAAATGTACAAGGGGTCTTACTGGGGGAGGAAATGTACAAGGGGTCTTACTGGGGGAGGAAATGTACAACTTAAACAAGGGGTCTTACTGTGAGAGGAAATGTACAAGGGGTCTTACTGTGGGGGGAAATGTACAAGGGGTCTTACTGTGGGAGGAAATGTACAAGGGGTCTTACTGGGGGAGGAAATGTACAAGGGGTCTTACTGGGGGAGGAAATGTACAAGGGGTATTACTGTGTGAGGAAATGTATAAGGGGTCTTACTGTGGGAGGAAATGTACAAGGGGTCTTACTGTGGGAGGAAATGTACAAGGGGTCTTACTGTGGGAGGAAATGTACAAGGGGTCTTACTGTGGGAGGAAATGTACAAGGGGTCTTACTGTGGGGGGAAATGTACAAGGGGTCTTACTGGGGGAGGAAATGTACAAGGGGTCTTACTGTGGGAGGAAATGTACAAGGGGTCTTACTGTGGGAGGAAACCTGAGTATACCTGGAGAAAACCATCTGGTTAGGCAAGTGACCCATGTACGTTTTCATACCCAATCTGGGAATCATATAGGGAAAAGACAAGTGTGTTACCATTGTGCCACCTGACTCCCTCGACTCCCACTGAGGGACAAAACATTTTAAATGCACCAATAATCTATCTATGGATATTCAATCAAATAAAACATTTTGTACTTCAACATCAATAAATATTCACTTTAAAACACTTTGATTTTAAAATATTTAAGGGAAGTGTAATTCATGGCTACAATTATAAGCAGTCTGATGACAAACATGACACAGGGGTAGTCCCTTTTGTTAACCATTGACCTATGTAAAGTTTCCTGTGTTTTGTGAGTTATTTTTTGTTTTGTTTTGTTTTTCTTGGAGGGGTTGGAGGTTGAAGGTTGGGGGCTGGAGGCTTGGGGTTGGAGGTTTGAGGTTGGAGGTTGGGGGTTGGAGGTTGGAGGTTGGGGGTTTGGGGTTTGGGTTGGAGTTTGGAGGTTGGGGGTTGGGGGTTGGGGTTGGAGGTTTAGGTTGGGGGTTGGAGGTTGGGGGTGGAGTATCATTTATTTTTTGTATTCTGTAGATACTGATTACCTGGAGTATCACAACAGAACATTGTGTTAAGTTGTTAGGTTATGTGAGGAGAATTACCTGGTACAATATCGAATCCTCTGTAACAAGCTTGCTTTGGCTGGTACGTGTTAAGGTTGATAACCCTCTCCATGATAAACAGATCTCTTTTGAAATTATCAGACTGAAAATGCAAACGTGATAAAGATTTAATTCTATCCAAACAGCAAGTTTCATGTAATCAAATACATTGTATATCATCTCAATTAAGTGTTAACTGTTACCCCTTCATAGACACCATTGTTAACTTGAAGTAGCTAATAGAGACACATCTTGGTTGGCTAACATACTGTTAACCTGTTTACACTGTAATATATATCGGGAAAGAAAGAAGTTTCACATCTCACTAGGTTTGTACAAGGTTAAGGAGTAACAAGGACACAGTGACCTTGAACCACATGTATGTATAACTGTGTAAGATTCACAGATAACATTTGAGGACTGTAGGACATCATGAGAGAATTAACACACAGGTAAACCTTGTGGATGGACAGACACTATAATTGTGGCAGGGATGTAAAATGTCTATGTTACCTTCAGGATCTTATCTTCCTCAAGTGCTGTAAGGTCTGTTGGCATGGATGACACTCCAGTTTCTCTGCTGGCAAAAATACTCTCTGACCCTGCCACTGAGGACATGGTGGCACGACTCTCTACAAAACATCAACATCTTAACATTGTATTAAGTGAAACTTTTACTCAAACATCGTGCAACTGGAAATGGGGATTAGCAAGATGTACATGTATAACAGAGAGGTACAAATATGAGATTAATAGAATCTAACATGGGTCTGTTCCATGGACAGGGATACCTCAACCTGAGTGTAAGAGTTCAGCCAGTCAGGATAAGGCTTGCAGAGTGCTGGCCAGCCAAACTCTTACAAGAGGGTTGAGATATCCTTGTTCGCGGAACAGACCCATGTTTGATTATTTTTCTCACATACTTGCAAGTAAATGTTAGTTTTTATGAAAGTTTTTCATCGCACAATCTTCAATGCTCCTTTGAATGTTCGTCAAAATTGATGACGTCATCATTGACGACATGCTTACTCAACGTAAACTTATGACATTAGGTTATTGTGAGCAGGGTCAGGTAGGGTGTGCCGGCAGTCTTTACTCCACTGTGTGAGATTTATTTATCTTTTCCCTAGAAACCGACGGATAAGTCTGTAAAGTATGTGAGAAATAGAGAAGTACACATGTGAGATGTAGAGAGGTACAAGTATGAGATATTACAGAGGTACATATATGAGATACAGAGAGGTACATATACAATGTGTATGAGATACAGAGAAGTATACATGTATGAGATACAGAGAAGTATTCATGTATGAGATATAGAGAAGTATTCAAGTATGAGATATAGAGAGGTACAAGTATGAGATATAGAGAGGTACAAGTATGAGATACAGAGAAGTATACATGTATTCATGTATGAGATACAGAGAAGTATTCAAGTATGAGATATAGAGAAGTATACATGTATGAGATATAGAGAGGTACAAGTATGAGATATAGAGAAGTATACATGTATGAGATACAGAGAGGTATACATGTATGAGATATAGAGAAGTATACATGTATGAGATACAGAGAGGTATACATGTATGAGATACAGAGAGGTATACATGTATGAGATACAGAGAGGTATACATGTATGAGATATAGAGAGGTACAAGTATGAGATACAGAGAGGTACAAGTATGAGATATAGAGAAGTATACATGTATGAGATACAGAGAAGTATACATGTATGAGATACAGAGAAGTATACATGTATGAGATACAGAGAAGTATACATGTATGAGATACAGAGAAGTATTCATGTATGAGATACAGAGAAGTATACATGTATGAGATATAGAGAAGTATACAAGTATGAGATATAGAGAAGTATATAAGTATGAGATATAGAGAGGTACAAGTATGAGATATAGAGAAGTATACATGTATGAGATACAGAGAGGTACAAGTATGAGATACAGAGAGGTGACAAGTATGAGATACAGAGAAGTATACATGTATGAGATATAGAGAGGTACAAGTATGAGATACAGAGAAGTATACATGTATGAGATACAGAGAGGTACAAGTATGAGATACAGAGAAGTATACATGTATGAGATATAGAGAGGTACAAGTATGAGATATAGAGAGGTATACATGTATGAGATACAGAGAGGTACAAGTATGAGATATAGAGAGGTACAAGTATGAGATACAGAGAAGTATACATGTATTCATGTATGAGATACAGAGAAGTATTCAAGTATGAGATATAGAGAAGTATACATGTATGAGATATAGAGAGGTACAAGTATGAGATATAGAGAAGTATACATGTATGAGATACAGAGAGGTATACATGTATGAGATATAGAGAAGTATACATGTATGAGATACAGAGAGGTATACATGTATGAGATACAGAGAGGTATACATGTATGAGATACAGAGAGGTATACATGTATGAGATACAGAGAGGTATACATGTATGAGATATAGAGAGGTACAAGTATGAGATACAGAGAGGTACAAGTATGAGATATAGAGAAGTATACATGTATGAGATACAGAGAAGTATACATGTATGAGATACAGAGAAGTATACATGTATGAGATACAGAGAAGTATACATGTATGAGATACAGAGAAGTATTCATGTATGAGATACAGAGAAGTATACATGTATGAGATATAGAGAAGTATACAAGTATGAGATATAGAGAAGTATATAAGTATGAGATATAGAGAGGTACAAGTATGAGATATAGAGAAGTATACATGTATGAGATACAGAGAGGTACAAGTATGAGATACAGAGAGGTGACAAGTATGAGATACAGAGAAGTATACATGTATGAGATATAGAGAGGTACAAGTATGAGATACAGAGAAGTATACATGTATGAGATACAGAGAGGTACAAGTATGAGATACAGAGAAGTATACATGTATGAGATATAGAGAGGTACAAGTATGAGATATAGAGAGGTATACATGTATGAGATACAGAGAGGTACAAGTATGAGATATAGAGAAGTATACATGTATGAGATACAGAAAAGTATTCATGTATGAGATACAGAGAAGTATACATGTATGAGATACAGAGAAGTACAAGTATGAGATATAGAGAAGTATACATGTATGAGATACAGAGAGGTACAAGTATGAGATATAGAGAAGTATACATGTATGAGATACAGAGAGGTACAAGTATGAGATACAGAGAAGTACATATATGAGATACAGAGAAGTATACAAGTATGAGATATAGAGAAGTATACATGTATGAGATACAGAGAAGTATACATGTATGAGATATAGAGAAGTATTCATGTATGAGATATAGAGAAGTATTCAAGTATGAGATATAGAGAAGTATACATGTATGAGATACAGAGAAGTATACATGTATGAGATATAGAGAAGTATTCATGTATGAGATATAGAGAGGTACAAGTATGAGATATAGAGAGGTACAAGTATGAGATATAGAGAAGTATACATGTATGAGATACAGAGAGGTACAAGTATGAGATACAGAGAGGTGACAAGTATGAGATACAGAGAAGTATACATGTATGAGATATAGAGAGGTACAAGTATGAGATACAGAGAAGTATACATGTATGAGATAAAGAGAGGTACAAGTATGAGATACAGAGAAGTATACATGTATGAGATATAGAGAGGTACAAGTATGAGATATAGAGAGGTATACATGTATGAGATACAGAGAGGTACAAGTATGAGATATAGAGAAGTATACATGTATGAGATACAGAAAAGTATTCATGTATGAGATACAGAGAAGTATACATGTATGAGATACAGAGAAGTACAAGTATGAGATATAGAGAAGTATACATGTATGAGATACAGAGAGGTACAAGTATGAGATATAGAGAAGTATACATGTATGAGATACAGAGAGGTACAAGTATGAGATACAGAGAAGTACATATATGAGATACAGAGAAGTATACAAGTATGAGATATAGAGAAGTATACATGTATGAGATACAGAGAAGTATACATGTATGAGATATAGAGAAGTATACATGTATGAGATATAGAGAAGTATACATGTATGAGATATAGAGAAGTATTCATGTATGAGATATAGAGAAGTATTCAAGTATGAGATATAGAGAAGTATACATGTATGAGATACAGAGAAGTATACATGTATGAGATATAGAGAAGTATTCATGTATGAGATATAGAGAGGTACAAGTATGAGATATAGAGAGGTACAAGTATGAGATATAGAGAAGTATACATGTATGAGATACAGAGAGGTACAAGTATGAGATACAGAGAGGTGACAAGTATGAGATACAGAGAAGTATACATGTATGAGATACAGAGAGGTACAAGTATGAGATACAGAGAAGTATACATGTATGAGATACAGAGAGGTACAAGTATGAGATACAGAGAAGTATACATGTATGAGATATAGAGAGGTACAAGTATGAGATATAGAGAGGTATACATGTATGAGATACAGAGAGGTACAAGTATGAGATATAGAGAAGTATACATGTATGAGATACAGAAAAGTATTCATGTATGAGATACAGAGAAGTATACATGTATGAGATACAGAGAAGTACAAGTATGAGATATAGAGAAGTATACATGTATGAGATACAGAGAGGTACAAGTATGAGATATAGAGAAGTATACATGTATGAGATACAGAGAGGTACAAGTATGAGATACAGAGAAGTACATATATGAGATACAGAGAAGTATACAAGTATGAGATATAGAGAAGTATACATGTATGAGATACAGAGAAGCATACATGTATGAGATATAGAGAAGTATACATGTATGAGATATAGAGAAGTATTCATGTATGAGATATAGAGAAGTATTCAAGTATGAGATATAGAGAAGTATACATGTATGAGATACAGAGAAGTATACATGTATGAGATATAGAGAAGTATTCATGTATGAGATATAGAGAGGTACAAGTATGAGATATAGAGAGGTACAAGTATGAGATATAGAAAAGTATACATATGAGATATAGAGAAGTATAAGTATGAGATATAAAGAGTATCCTCCCCATTTGTACCCCTATCTTACATCTAGTTTATAATAACCGCCTGATGAAGTAAAACATCTATGTTTACGATTGTTAAGAAATAAATGTTCATCAAACACTGGCAACTTTTAAAGAAACATGGTAAGTTTCCTTTTAAGTGTTTCCCATACTATTACAACATGCAGTCTTCATACTGAGGATAGATTAGTGAAAATTCTGATGATCGATAACACTATGTCTCTGTACGGGTAAGTTAGAACTACAAACCAATCTCTGTACAGGTAAGTTAGATCTATAAACCAATCTCTGTACGGGTAAGTTAGATCTATAAACCAATCTCTGTACGGGTAAGTTAGAACTACAAACCAATCTCTGTACAGGTAAGTTAGAACTACAAACCAATCTCTGTACAGGTAAGTTAGAACTACAAACCAATCTCTGTACGGGTAAGTTAGATCTATAAACCAATCTCTGTACGGGTAAGTTAGATCTATAAACCAATCTCTGTACGGGTAAGTTAGATCTATAAACCAATCTCTGTACGGGTAAGTTAGATCTATAAACCAATCTCTGTACAGGTAAGTTAGAACTACAAACCAATCTCTGTACAGGTAAGTTAGAACTACAAACCAATCTCTGTACGGGTAAGTTAGAACTACAAACCAATCTCTGTACAGGTAAGTTAGAACTACAAACCAATCTCTGTACAGGTAAGTTAGAACTACAAACCAATCTCTGTACAGGTAAGTTAGAACTACAAACCAATCTCTGTACGGGTAAGTTAGAACTACAAACCAATCTCTGTACGGGTAAGTTAGATCTATAAACCAATCTCTGTACGGGTAAGTTAGAACTACAAACCAATCTCTGTACAGGTAAGTTAGAACTACAAACCAATCTCTGTACGGGTAAGTTAGATCTATAAACCAAGCTATACTTATTTGTATATTACTGATAAAAACATGATATAGAATTCACAAAAATAAACCTAGGTACATGAGTTAAATAATCAGGTGAGATTTTCACAGTTGGATGATTTATAGAGCAGAAATGATTGACACTTTATCAAAACAGATAAAACACAAATTCAGGTGCGAGAAAAGTAGATTGGCTAATGATGCCAGAATCAAGGTAAAACAGGATGATTTTAATACATCTAAGTTGTTATTAAATGTTTATCAACAAATTAGTGATTAATTTATGAAACTTTACATAATGCTGATCTCTTGATCGTAATAGGTAAAATCCTACGGTGGTGGCTGGCAGTGACAATCTCCTGGACTCATTGAATAGTGCTACTATATGTGACAATCTGGTCTAGAATTAAAGTGTATCATGATAAATAACACAAGAAATATCAGGATTATATCAACCAGTGAGAATTTGTTTAGTAAGTTTCATTAATGGTAATGAGCATATCAAAGGTGACACAAGCAAACATATAGCTACACAAATGGGTACCAACATACACCAAAGCATGCAAAGCATACAGAGTTATCATAAGATTATACTGAACTGTTACAGTAAGTGTTATATCATTACATGTGACTTCGGTATCAGTCATAAGTCTTCGTTAAAACATGCAAAGTAAATCAGGAATGACGACAACAACGACAACAATGAAAACAACAACGACCATGACAACATTACAACGATCACAAAAACATTGATTGAAGAGAGAGGACAGCAGACACAATGAGATGAAGTACTTATGGTAAGTATTGTATATACAAGAAACTACTGGACATAGGAAGGTGCACTCAACCAGAATAGAGATCATGCAATGTCTATACCTACACAGGGAGTACTAGGGACTACGAAGTGTTTCCTGACTTACCTGCCCTTGATTGTATAATTGACCGTGCCCTGGCTGAACCTTAGATGACATAAATAGAAGTCTTACCATACCTTCATCTTATTAAATAAACAAATCATAAAATTTCTAAAACTTTTCAAAATCTGCACAAACTGTTGATGTAGAATCTAAGGAAACTCAGGGTTCATTATAAAATGTCTGTGTAATGTTACATATGATCTCCAAGACTGTAACACCATCTTAAATTGGCCTTGTGGATTAACTACCAACCACGGTCAGTGTCAAATCACATGGCGATTCACGGTTAACCAAATCTCACTGTTAGATAATCAACATTAGGACAGTTAGTGTCATGGCTATTGTTATTTTGATACACATAGAGGACAAGTGCTATGGGTCCCACACTGCCAGGGTTTCAATCATTGTGAGATCAAATCTATTTTAATCTGTAGTGCAAATAAATGTATTGCTTTTTAACAGCTTAAGGGACACATTTACCACCATAGAGTTTCAGCTCATTGGCATCTCCAGAGCTCTTTATTAGTGTTACAGTGGATATCTTTACAGAATCAGAACTCTTAAACATAAACATTTTTCTCTGGCACATACAAAAAACGTCCATAAAGAATGTATAAAACATTAAACTCACAGCAGGAATGAGACTATATATATACTGCAACAATTTTTTCCTCAGAAAATACTGCAGATTGGAAGATTTTGATAAAAATATACAAAACAAAAATCCAATTTCTTTCGAAAAAAGAACCACACTAAAGCATTGTAAATCACATATGAGTGGTTTGACATGGTGTTGTGTATAAGATACAAGTCTGCTGATGGTTCTGTACAGTGTTATGTATGAGATACAAGTCTACTGATGGTTCTGAACATAGTGTTGTGTATAAGATACAAGTCTGCTGATGGTTCTTTTCAGTGTTGTATAAGATACAAGTCTGCTGATGGTTCTTTACAGTTTTGTGTATAAGATACAAGTCAACTGATGGTTCTGAACATAGTGTTATGTATAAGATACAAGTCTGCTGATGGTTCTACATAGTGTTGTGTATAAGATACAAGTCTGCTTATGGTTCTTTACAGTTTTGTGTAAGAGATACAAGTCTACTGATGGTTCTTTACAGTGTTGTGTATAAGATACAGGTATACTGATGGTTCTACAAAGTGTTGTGTATAAGATACAAGTCTGCTGATGGTTCTACAAAGTGTGGTGTATAAGATACACGTGTGTTGATGGTTCTGAACAGTGTGTTGTGTATAAGATACAAGTCTACTGATGGTTCTATACATAGTCTCCTTCCAACCTATTCTCACACTGCTACCTTCACGTGTAAGTGCAGGTTTGTCCTGGGAATTCGTCTGTGAGCCAGTCTCCTCTTTGCCCTCTCCCTCTTTGGGACTTGTAGGTCGACTGATCGTACCCTCCTCTTCACCTTCATCGTCCTTCTCTGTAGACGTAAAACAGCATTTAACATAATTCAGGTACATGTGTAATTAAAGTTATTTAACTGTTCCATCTTAATCTGGAGTAAATAACTTAATTAAGTAAACACACAAATCTAAATTGGACCTGAAAAAGTCTATTACACTTTTAAAAGTTTTTAAATGATGCCTTCAATTTGGTGAATTTAAGACAATTTAAATCAAATGTAGAAACCTACAAGGTTACGTATATAAAATATGTACATGTTTCTCTGATCAAACAATAGTTTTTCTCAACATAGTTCGAGACATGTGTATTACAATTGATCAGTTAAAAAAAACAGTCCAAATTGCCATTGTTAATCTATTGAATTCTGCAGACAATAAGAATGTACATTGGACTGGAAGGACAGAGGAACCCCAGTCAGTTTTGATGAGTGGAGAATATCAAATCATATCCCTAATGAGAGTAAAACCTTCACCAACGTCCGAGTCACCAGTCAGACCATAAATACCTTAATCACGTACATGAATTACTTTATACCTGACAAAGTAACTAGTACAATGCACCATTTCAAAACAACTTCTAATATTTTTCAAACAAAATTCCTCAAGTTTCAGTCCCAACCTTTTTATATAATAGAAGTTAATTGGAATTAGAAGGAGCCAAATTTATTAGAACAAAAGAAAATACCTACAAGATATAAATAATTAATAGCCACATTCATCGCTGATCATGATTCCTACTTGGAACGTTTGGAGATTAGAAGGGAAAAAGTAAGTGAAATGTTTAGATAATCAAATTGTTACAGTATACAGGACTCAAACCACAAGTTTATTGAAAGGTTTAATAACAACATCCCCAATTTCTGATGTACAGGTATATGTTATACAAACAAAGCGTTGGATATTAGTAAATCATTAATAAAATCACACTGAAATCAGCGAAAATTTGTATCTGGTATATAAGGCATACACTTTACAATACTTATGTACTCTATTACCAGGAAAGAACAGTTGATATGTGTGACCAAGGCAGATTACACGGACACGTGGTGATACAATATCCAACAGGCATGATAAAACAATCACAAAGTATTGCAACAAAAACAGATTTCGGGTCTAGTGGAAGGTCAAACTGTTAAAAATATCACAGATGATATATGACCTTGACTTATCACATCTGACCCCAAAATGTTTCTAAAGCTAATAAGGATTATATTATGATGGATTATCTGGAATTCATCAGCAACATTAAGTATCGTGATCAAAATGTAAAATACACTGTGATAATATTTTACTTTCTGATCCATTTTGTGTGTTACGTGATTTAGTAATAAGAAATGACGTAAGTATGACATAGGGAAAACATTAATTGTCAAGTGACACAATAAAACAACAATAAATCTTACTCTCTTTTTCTTGTACACCTGAAACAATATCTCTCACTAGTACTAAAACATAACAATACCAACAAACAATAAACAATTTCACACCTGATGTAATGTCAATGATAACCTCTTATACCTTTCCTTCTATATTCTAATAATTTCTCTCAATCAATGTCTTTATTTGAAAAATGATAACAGAAAAAAATATTGGCACAATTGTCAATAATTGGAAATTATTAAAATAAATTTATATTTTACTCTTACCTGATAATTTACATTTACTCTTACCTACTAATTTACATTTACTCTTACCTGATGATTCACATTTACTCTTACCTGATCATTTACATTTACTCTTACCTGATAATTTACATTTACTCTTACCTACTAATTTACATTTACTCTTACCTGATGATTCACATTTACTCTTACCTGATGATTTACATTTACTCTTACCTGATAATTTACATTTACTCTTACCTGATGATTCACATTTACTCTTTCCTGATGATTTACATTTACTCTTACCTGATAATTTACATTTACTCTTACCTGATGATTCACATTTACTCTTACCTGATAATTTACATTTACTCTTACCTGATAATTTACATTTACTCTTACCTTATGATTCACATTTACTCTTACCTGATGATTTACATTTACTCTTACCTGATAATTTATATTTACTCTTACCCGCTAATTTACATTTACTCTTACCTGATAAAAGAAAATGCTCCATTAATGATTACACATGTTATTAAATAGTTGGTAATTATGTTAAAATTGTAAACAGTTGTATAATTTACCTTTGCTTTCTTTATCCTGCTCCTCATACGTATCATACATATCCCATGTAGTGGCAGTAACCCCAACATCCTGTAACATTTAACACAGCCTCTAAATCACAACCTAGTGTTACAAAGGTCTCATAAAAATAGGTATCATACATGTCCCATGTAGTGGCAGTAACCCCAACATCCTGTAACATTTAACACAGCCTCTAAATCACAACCTAGTGTTACAAACGTCTCACAAAAAATATTCAAAACATTACATGTTTGTGGTTAAACAAATACTTAAATCACAGATATTAACTGAAACATTTAAAAAATTAAAATTTCAAAATTCATAAAATAAATAGAATCAAAATTAAGAATCAAATTAAAAATGATCAAAAACAATAATCTATAAGATGTTGGGAAATTAGTGGACAAAGAGAAGACAATCCTGTGTGAAGTACACACCACATTGATATGTACAGTCAAACTAATTTATCTCATGATCAATTGTTACTTAAAATGTCTAAATTACCAAATGTTTAAAAGATGATAAAACAGCCGTAATAAGATACATGTTAATCATGTATAGTTATAATACCATGTCTGTATAGAACTAACATTATATGAAATTTTGTTGGTCTGGATGGTTTTAAACTTTGGTGGTTCGTTGAATGTGTTCATTCCTCTCTCCATGTATCTGTCATTGCCAACTCTACTCTTGATCAACTGAAATTAATAAAAACACAAACACTAAGCTTTAAAACATCAAGTGCTCTGGTACCAATATGTCGAGGCATTGACCTCACTTATTATCCTTCTATCAAAAAGAGTTCAATAATTATGAAAGTGACTGATAATTCAAACCTGCCGACACTGATTCAATGATTCTTTACACAAATGAGAAGCACAATGTTTAAGGTATGCCACAGGATATGTAAGGGAGGTAACTCCCACACATAATCCATCCTACAATACTACCTTAATAGGTAGAACACAGTGGAAAAACATACAATTCAAATATTGAAACACGAAAAGGGAAAAAACACAAAAAAGGGGGAAAAAAAGAAAGTCTAAACATCCCTTAATACTAGGCTGAAGCCTACATGTAAAATGAAACAGAAATGATATGTATCTTAGAATCACTTACTTCTTGGTATGTTTCATTTCTCTTTTTGATACTTGCTGCCTCATCTGATTCTGTAGACACACAGATGGTGGGAAGGTCCAGCAGCCATATTGTTTCTGTCTCCGTTAAAGTGAGGTCAACCTCTTTCTCGAGGTCAGCATCTGTCAATGTTTCCTTCACTTCCTCTCGCTTGTGTCGAATGTCTGCATTGCAAAGTAGTGCATACAACTTAACAAAATGTTCACAATATTTTTGTACAATATTTTGTAAGGTAAGAAAAAATCATTATTGAAAAATAAAAAGTGTTGTTATCAATAATATCCCTACGGTGGATAGTTGTGATAACAATGTGTCCAGTATCCCAACTCACTTGATAATGAATAAATTGTGATGATGTCTAGAACTATGGAAAAAAAACATGCCAAGCTCATAGTTACTCATTATAGATAACAATACATCAAATGACAAGGAGGGAGGAGAGGAGATAGTATAGTCTAATTAAAATGAAAACTGAGAAGATTTGAGGGGACAAGATTAAAATGCTTAAAAAATTATGAAAATCAGTCTTTCACTACATCATTTAGAAACTTTGCACAAGAAAGTATTACTGGTATCACAATGAAAAAGCTGATCATGTCTCAAATAGCAATTTAACAAGAATCATTTACGGATTGATGGACGAGCCACCAATGCAGGGTGATTGGGAATAGTCCACCATCTAATGGTGGGATAAAAATACCTCTACACCAACTAGATAACCATTACCAAGTATAAATAAAGTAATAAAAATGAAAAGTCACTATATACCAAGATAGACATAGTCAATCATGAATAAGATACTATAATCACCGTACCATGAATATATTTTCTACTAAATCACCATAAAAAAAAACATTTATTTTTTCAGTCAAATACCCTGTAATTTAAAATGTAAAATACCAAATATCTTCAAAAAAAAACAAAAAACCACCTTTTCCATAATTATAAGACTTTACCAATATAAAATATTGATTCAGGAGAACTCCGTGTGAGTGACGGTAATGATGCATCATCTATAAATATATTTCATCAAGCAACACAATCAAAATTAACATCTGCCTGAAGCTGCAAACTGACTCAAAGCCACAAAACAAAAATTGTATAACGCTTCTTTCCACTGGGACTGGGATATCCCAGATGAATTTATTTCTACTGAACACGACGGAAAGGTTAGACACATAGTGCTACTTGATTATATAGTAATATTTAGATTCTTGACATCAATTTTTAATACGATTATTGGTGTACAAAGAGACTCTGTACCAAGATGACATTACTTGCTCTGTTTTCTCTACTACTGTTAAGGGAGGAACTCTTAAAGTCTGCCTTAAAAATGTACTGCATTTATAGTACATAAAATCATAACTATTCAAGATCACCAGTCTTATAAAGAGTGAGAGTTGTTTAAATGATATCACTGACACTGTTTTAAAGAATGCCTTCCATACTACACTGAAGTAAGAGACAACATTTCCACATTATGTAAACCTTCCATTTCTGAAACTGAAGTCCTATCATCTTCTTTACAAAACAATTTTCCACAATATTGTTTTACATATGTATTGTTTTTACAACAAAATAATACAGAAAACCAAGGATCATGGTATTCAATATTCTAGATTACATACACATATAAATGTTCTGGATATGTTTTAATTGGCTGTATTTCTTTGCGCAATTGCAAAAAAAAAAAAAAAAAAAAAATCATTGAAGAAGATACTTTGAACATTAGCCTTGGAATTATAGATTAAATGTTTTTGAAGCTCACCCGCCCAGGCCGTCTGTTCTGAGGAAGGTTCTGTGATCTCATCATCCCCACCCATCATCGAGTCTGTCCCTGTGCCCTGGGACTGGCTAAATACAGACCTGAAGTACAAACCAATAAAAAATACTGAAACAATATTTTCTAAGATTAAAAATAGCAGCATTGATTATTCCATCATATTAATATAATATACTGACTTTTTTCAATTAAAAACCATACAATGGAAGCAAGTGATTTTTATATAAATTAATCATTTGAGAAATAAACATACATATGAGTTTTGACTTTACCTTGTAAATGGGCCTCCGCCAAAAGTGCTGGCAGTCACATTAGCTGTGTTGTATATGGAAGCTTGGGACATTAGATCAGTGGGCTGTAAAATGAACAGATAAAGAATTCAAATTCTAATAAAGCTGTTAACTTCAAAACTTTCTGCATATCTACCAACCTTACTCCAAGGGAAATTTTTATATACTTAAGATATGAACAGAAATTTCAGAACAAAATCTAATCTAGTTTTTAATGTTATATGCATTGCAATTTATTTATTTTATTTTATTTTATTTATTTTATTTAAGATAAAAATGTTCGCAATAACAAAATCCAAATCCACCCATCATCACATGTCCTGTTATGTATCTACTTATCAATATTTCCACAATGTTTGAACATTTTAAAATAAAAATAAATTATATGATTCATCAAACAATGCATTAGTATTGATAAACAAGAGTATCATGGGATGGATAAATATGTGTCTATCCAATGCCAAAGTGACTTACAATTCTCTATAAACCAACTTTAAAATATGGAAATACAAAAACAAGATTTGTCAAATCAAATGCTGCCATAAAAATCTAAATTGCATGGTAACAAAATCTACCAAATTCCATGGAGATTGATTGAAATCCAAGTAAAGCAAATCCCTTGGAAACAAAATAATAATGTGATATGTAGCCTTTTAAAAAATAGTAATCAAATAAAAAGGTTGCTAAAAAGTACTAATTAACATAATAACCTTAAAACCTTCACAGAGATTTTATTTGTTGAAAAATGAATCAAATTTCTGCACAAGATTAAATTACTTAAATAAACAAAGGATAGGAATATTTTTGAATTCCGTTGATTAAAAGTGTCATGCAAGAAAACACAACAATATACCCTGCTTATAAAGCCTATTAAGTTTCAAAGTCAAAGCTGTGAGTGGAGATCTCACAACAAAAGTTTATATCAGAAGTAGGAACGTAGGACAGCAATTCTCAAGGATTTACAGTCTTAATAACAGTGACAGAAATCCAAATAAATATTCAGTAAACTTCACATGCTCAGAATCAGGGTCCCAATTC
The DNA here is from genome assembly GCF_902652985.1 of Pecten maximus. NCBI lineage: Eukaryota > Metazoa > Mollusca > Bivalvia > Pectinida > Pectinidae > Pecten > Pecten maximus. Next base: position 8,884,094 of record NC_047018.1, on the reverse strand, counting down.
AGTAATCTTTTTGTAAGATAAAATATCCTTACTGTTCCAGCAGAGCTATCCAAAATGTTGCTTTGGTTCTTCTTCACAGTTGTGTGATCAACACCTAACAATGGGATAGGTGTCACATCATTTCCAGCTTCATCAATCACCTTTAAAACGAAAAAAAAATTTAAAATACCGCAATCTAATAATATTTGCATAAAAATAATCTGTTACAATACAATTGGATAAATCATATGAATATGAAATTAAAGAATAGATTTTTTTCTTTTCATTTGTAACCTTATCAATGACTAACTCGAAAGTAGCTTCCTACCAACTCATGGCTCAGCTAGGAAGAATTCCCTGTCTTAATAGCAGAGAAATTAAGGAATGATACCCAAATGCTAGGAAAAAGAGTCTGCTAAGGACAAAAAGGTGGCTAATACAACTTGTATAGGGGTGAGATTATTTCTGGACAATGAAATGGCATTTGTAAGCATTATACCTACACATCATACTCAAAAGAGCAGTATCACTAGATAGAAGAGACTTTGGTGTAATATCTCTCAGATTTTGGTGTGATATCTCTCAGACTTTGGTGTGATATCTCCCAGACATTGATGTAATATCTCTCAGACTTTTCTTATTAAAGCATTGAACGGCGGCTTCATGTTGAATTTGCCTCTGTCCAGTTGGCATTCATATTGACTATGAATGCCAACTGAAAGCCGTTCAATGCTTATATTTACCATCTGTGATTTTTTATTTGTCGTGCGATTTTTTTTTTTAATTTTCAAATTCAAATTTCAGTTGGCAGTTCATAAGCTGGTGAACTCGCAACTGAATTGGTAGAGTTATATAGTGGCAGTGCCATACAATGGTAAATATTACTATATAAATACAGTTAACCTTTTCTACCAAAAAAAAAATAATTCCACGGTACCTGGACAGGAGGCTTTCCTGCCAATGCAGCTTTCTCAGCTTCACGAGCAGCAATACTTTTACGACTTGCTGATGACAAGACATTTGACCGTGACCTTGTACTTCCATATACTCCAGTATTTCCACCATACTTGCTCTTTGATACAGAACCAGCAAGATTCCCTTTCCTAGAGGCAGTACTGGCACCTTGACCACTACCTCTGAAATAGTGGAAATAATGATAATGCCTCAATTCAAATCTTAACTTGAGAATATTTCATTTATCTATGTCAAAACCCAGGTATCAGTAAAATGCCTGCAAAGAACTTCCATATTTTATTAAGTGAAGTTTTTTCTGGTTAACACCTAATGATGATTATACACCAGACTCCTCCAGTGTTAAAACAGATGGTAAACATATGCATTTTGTACATGTTTCTATGTATACTCGTGCAAAGCTTAATTTATAGATACAGACAAGTTCATTTAATTAATATTTTAACAACATTTGTCCCGATCTGTTTTTGAAACCATGTTTGACAGCATTTTCAGGTGAATGGTTCATAAAGCATATCTTGTACTAATACTGTTCTTTGCATTGTTTTCAATGGGCACTGTTGGCTGTTGGTTTTTCTTCTTCTTTTTTTTTTTTTTTTTTTACACTTCTACATTTTTATCACACAGTTGTTTGATAGTCATTAAAAGAAAATTGCATATTGCAAATGACGTTAAATTAATTAATCCAATTCAATAAATTCATGCTCAGGGTTTATCATCTTAAATCTTGTAAAATTACAACATAACGTTATATTTTTTAGGCATTGAAATGTATGAAACTCACTAACAGTGTAATTTTAATCAACTACAATAGTCATAATTAGTAATGTAACAACTATATAACTACAACTTTTAAACATCGTTATTAATTGAAAGAATAAGCATCATTGATCATTTGATGAGATCTTTTGGAAAATACATATACTGAGACAATAGAATGAAATTTATCATAATAAAAAATTATAAAATGTCAACATTTCACCATTTGGTCAATATCACACAACAAATCAATTTAATCGTGATATGCATACCCTGGTTGTGATAAATAATTAGACTTCTTCGATTTTGACGTTGACATTGTCACCGTTGAAACTGATTTTTGCTTTCAAACTACAAGCTATATATGCACACTATGTAGTCTGTAGATGATCAACAGGGCATCGCCATATTCAAAGTTGTGTCGTGTTGCTATAGGAAACTAAGTGGCATATGCAAGCACGCATTTCATTGGTTACTGTTATATCTCCCTTGAGAGAATGTAGTAAGAAAAATAGTATTTATAAGAGTTATATGGATAGGAGACCGATGCATATGCAAAGAAATAGGAATATAGTTTCACAATGAATATATATGCCGGCTATGAAACGTCACTATTATTAGTATTTTCCAATAATTTGGCTAATAGTTAATTTATATTCTGACCAATCGAAACAGCTGTATCATGATATTTTATAGCGGCAGGTAGTTGTTGCCTCGTTTTCGAATGTAAGCGACGTATCCCATAATTTCTAGGCAAAATGGCGGAGGTAAGTAAGGAAAAGAAGCGAAACATCTCAAGGAATTTCCCTTGGATTTCATCTATCATGTGATTTTGTATTTCGAGACCAATGGATTCTTATTCAACGACATATTAACTTCTTTTGCTGTTGATATTGAGCCATTTGGGCTTGATTTCGATAGGATATTTACAATTGAATTATGGCGCGCTCTCGATTGAAATTTTGACATCGCCATCGCACCGCGAAGTAAAGGAATTTCCCGGAGTTTTTGCTTTATTGATACGCCTAACGAAACTTATTTCCACATTTTCTTTTATTTTCTATCTTTGCAGACTGGTGCCAGCGATTCCAGCAGCCCAGGTAAATGTTTGACGGCAGGAATCGAGATTTATTACGTTTCTTATACAAAATGAAGATATTTTATGCAAATTATCGGGGTCACAGTACTCGTGATGCTGGAAAGAGTTTCATCGGAAGCTTGGACAACATATAAAAAATATGGCTAATGTTTTGATGTCGTGTTATTGTAATGTAATATATTTAAATCTTCTTTTATTTATATCAGAAGTCTTATTTGCCTATAAAACCAGAATGCTAAGTGCATGCAATATTCAAACCTTGGCTTAAAATGAAAACATTTCCTAAAAGTAGTTAAGTAGAAAAATCGTATCAGTACCAAAAACGGATCGCTTTCACCTAAAATAGTTTTAAATCTTCAAATTAAATGTTTTCACATTCATGAATTTGAATTATATTTTTTTTCTGGACTATGCATGAAGGCAGACCAGAATAAAAGTTCAATATTATTGCACACCCCTAGGAATAAAAGATGATTTGAACTTCTCTAAACTTATTTTTCCTCTAGTTAATCGACTCTTGCTACAAAATGTAGGGGTAAAATCAGGGGGTAGAATTCAATTGTGTTGAAAAATTGTCCTGATGAAGCCTCACATATAGAGGCGAAACTAGTCGGCAAATAAAGTATAAGTAACCCACTTACCTGGTGACACTTGTTCTTGTTGCAATTAATTTCCCCTACTTTATAATATGTAATAGTGATGTACAGAATTTTCCTTCTTATTATAGTATCATGTTTCATTGAAGGCCTGCCATAGTCATTAAAGCTTCTGGTCAAATCTACAGGAGACCTTGAATGGGCAATTTTGACATCAATAATAATAAAAATACACAAAAGGGGGGCCATTATAGAGTTTTGTTTTGAAAGATATTTTTGATGTTTAAACAAGACGGACATTTATTGTTAAAAAGAATTGATTTTACAGTGATATATAACCATTAGCTCAGTGAAGTGTAATGACAGTCAAATGTAAGTCACCACTTTCACCGGCTACTTAAGCACAGAATTATCTGTGATCTAAGAAAATGGCCAAGCAGCATGTGCAAACTTAATCTTGCTAGATGATCCTGACCAGTTAAGTTCATTCACTTCTGCAGACAGACAGGACCAAATATTCCTGTAGCATACATGGCCAGTATCAGTATGGAGAAATTCCACAGTATTATGCACAGGAATCTGTAAAAAATGATGTCTTAATTGTAAACTGAATATGTTAAGCAAAATATACTGACAATATTTTTGCCCTTTAATTCTTAGGCCGCATTACATATTAATTATTGTGGTTGATAAAGATGGAAAGTATGAGGGTAATGCTGAAGGTAAGCATAATTATTGTATTTTAACCATTTTCATTTTAGAGACCGACCGTGATTTTGACCCATCTGCTGACATGTTAGTTCATGACTATGATGATGAACATACACTGGAAGAAGAGGAAGCCATGAGTGGGGATAGCTGCTCTAATGAGCTGGATGATCTGGAAAGAGTAAGCATGTCTGAATACTAAAGGAGTAAAATTTTATGCAGGAATTTGTCATGCAACAAAAGTGTGAAATTATGGGGAGGAGGTAATGCCAATTGGGTAACATAGATTGCAGTTTATCATGTCCTTGAATGAACAATACCTCCGTTTAAAGATTTTGGTGATTATGTTTACTTTTTAGGTGCTGTGGAATAAATTCAGTTGAAAGACTTGGGGGGGAATCAAAATGTCTCTTTCTTATGATAAATCCTGATGAGTTCAGGATGGAAGCGGAATTTTTTTTTTTTCCAAAGAAACTAACAACACACTATCTGTTTGTAATTTAGTAATATGAGTTATTCTTTTATATCATTGAAGCTATCTGTTTAAGATAAATAGATAATAGAAAAGCGTTAAAATCATACACAATTACCTGCTTTATCATCGAGTATTCCTAACTGTTTTCTGTAAAAATTAATACGCCTTCTGTCTAGTTGGTGCAAGGGGAGGTAACTTGTACACATTCTAGTTGATGTAACATTAGAAAATCACCTCCTGGCTTGATAAAAATGGCCCTTACCGATCGAATAATGTTTTGACTCTCAGATTATCTGATTGGCAATCGATAAATGAAATATCCAATTGTTTCTACATTTAATGGAAGTAGAATACTTCTGATTGGTTCTGATGTCATTTCCAAGAAATCAACCTACAAAAATGGCTGTGCTGGTTGAAGTGATTGAGGTGAAACCTAACGTTTGCTCATTTCTGCAACAGAGATTCTGATAGCAATAAAGAGGTTGCATGTTTTAAATGATTTGATAGTGAAATGCTTGTACAATGTATATGATTAGGAATGGGGCCTTAATTTGAACTAAATTGTAGGCAGGGAAAATGCTAACCTTATATATGTTTACATTATAAATCACATCATTTATATGATTGTAGGAAGGAGATATGCCTTTGGAGCAATTACTAGCGATGTATAAGTATGCAGATGAGCCACAGGATACACGTTCAAGTAGTGAAGAAGAAATCCTGAGCAACCAGGATCTGACACTGGACAAAGATGAGATAGCACGTGATCTACTCAAAACTAGTGATGATGACGATGACAAAGAAACATCTGTTAATGACCTGTTAAACAGTGTACATGTGTCATCTTCACAGACTAACAGGCTTCTTAGATGTAAGGAACTAAAGAGATATTGGTTTTACAAATCTCATATTCTTTGATTTACCTTCTGACTTCAACAACTTTTTGATACATGGTAAAAATTTTGACAGGACATGGTGTTCAATATTGGTATGCATTAGAAATAGGCTATGATTAAGGCTTAATTTAAAGTTGAGAAACTATTGTATTCACATTTGGTGAACATTTATGTATAATTACCATAACTCTTTGTCTGTTAGCAACAGGAAATTGTTTGGGATGTTTTACTTAGTGGTGTATGGTATTATCAGTATACCCGTATATCAAGATTCAATTTAAAATGTTACATATCTTGGTGCAATTTTGACCTGTCAGTACAAGCTGTAATCTTCATATGTTTCCGTAAAAAACTTTGTTTTATAATAGAAATTTTGAAAATATTCGATTGACTGCTTATGATTCTTGTTTTCTAAGTGTAAATATGAAATAAGATAACAATGTATTGTTTTAGAAACAATGAATGCATAAAACATGCATTCCCGACCTCAAGCGTATCAAGCATTTGGTTCACTGAGACTGCTCGAGTGTGTAGTAATATCAAAATGGCGGGCATCATAGGCGCTGGTGATAGAATAGGTTGTTAAGCCATGAGTTCATTCGTTTCCTTTATTATTGCTTTGCTTAAAGAAAAGACATGCGATTCTTCTGACTAAAATATTGTAATACGTATCACGGTACAAGGATCTTTTATCACAATATATTGCAATACTCATTCCTAGACATCCTGTATGTTACCTTATTTATCTCTGAATCATTGTTTGGCAAACTTTACATAAACACATGATGGTGGCAGAGAGGGAGGAACATTAGAGGAAATAAATGGCAAGATATCAACAACAAATTTCTGTTGATAGCCTTGATAAATTGCTTTGTTACACCAGTGTAGCTAATATAGCTAATGTTTACTATTGCTGGGTTTTTTTTTTTTATGGACTAACTTTATATATTCCCTTGTAGCCAATAGTCAAGACGGCAGTGAAAATGAAGATGAGGATTCCGAAGAAGACAGTGATTACCACCAACCTATAGAAGTCGTTGATGATTGGAAAAAGGTGTGTGTTTTTTTGAAAATTGATGGAAGTATAACTTTCTGATGGTACAGAAAAGACCAATTGGTTTTGTTGTGTTTTTTTTCTTCTATCATTTTTATGGTGCCTCTATCTTTTGATCAGTAAAGGTAGGGTTCAAAGAACAGGTTCACAATAACCAAGTGATCCAAGGTCTTGGTATTTGGTAGATAACATGCTCTAGCAATAGGCAATCAAGTTTTATAATATGAATGTCCTTGACTTTTGTTCAAGGTCATTGGGGTCAATTATGTAAAAATATTCTAAATTCTCAGTCTCAACAACAGAAATGCCCAGCATATTTTTTTTTATTTTTTTTGTCTATTGCACTCTGGGGCAATGGGCTACCAAGTGGAAGGACAAGTAATGTCCATCAAACATCAACTTCCAGTTATTGGCAGGGATCAAAGTTTGAATGTGTAGTTTTGTGAAACAGGCTTGCAAAAACTTCTTATACCCAAGTGACCCAAGATCGTGATATTTGGAAATAGCATGCTCATGCAATGGGCAGTCAAGTTTGTTATGAAAGACCTTGGCTTTTGGTCAAGGTCACTGGAGTGAGCTATGTTAAAATCATTAAAGACACTTTTCTCAATAACAGAAGTCCTTAGGTTATTAATGATATTTGGTCTGTAGTAAGCTGGGTGATGGGGCACCAAATATATGCACAAGTATATCCATCAAGAGACAACTTCCAGTATTGGTAGGGGGGTAAAGTTCTAATGTGCAATGTTTAAAGCATAATACACTACCTCAGTCTTTATTTTTGAAAATATTAAGCCTTTATGTCTTTGTGTAATGTATGTGAAATGCCTGTTCTAGTTTTTGTTGTCATTTATGTGTGTGACTCATTAACAATGAAATTATATTAATTATTGCAGACAATCCAGGTTGGCTCTGATTATCAAGCTAGTGTTCCGGATGGCCTTTCCAAATATGGTGATGCTCCTGGTAAATAAATTGAATATATCATCATTCTTCAATAAAATCATCAAATTCTTAACATGTTTGATATATATAGGATAACCTTATGCCATGCTGGTTTAAACATAATTGTAGTACAGAAACCCTAAAATTTAATAAGATTACATAAGATTTTATTAATCTGTTATATTCTCTCATATTCATTTATAATAGTTCACTTAAAAGTTCTACATTGCCGATACACCATAGATTTAGATACCTTCTATGTAAATATCCTGGCTATTGATTTAAGAAGTGTATACCTAAGCCTGAAACACTGTCTCTATATAAATTGTGTAGAACATGCAATTTATTTTGCCTGCCTCCAAGAATTTATTATGGAATGTTTTGTATTTCTCCTGATAAAAAGTTTTGACATTACACTGTATATCGCATTATCTACATTTTTACAGCTTATGAGAATGAAGATAGACTACTATGGGATCCTAACAAACTGACAGATTCTGTTGGTAAGTTCTAACTAGTGTTAATTATGGTCGTGCAAATATGTGTCAAAGAAAGTTATGGGAAACAAATTGATTTTGGTGTTGAAAATAGGGGATTATAGCTTTGCTTTCTGTGCATCATGTTGTGCAGGCAAGGTCATTTTCCGAAACTGTTCACTTCTGATACCAAACTTTGAAATGAGGATAATTTATTGATAGCTTGCAGTATTTTGCCTCCATTGTTATATAAGATATTTACAATCGTGGATATCTCATCACAGCATTCATTTATGGAATATCATCAAGAATTTATGGTCCAGTGACTCTGGAAATTGGGGGAGCTGGGAATCTGGACTTTTAAAGTGTTGTGTTTATCTCTTTTTAGCTCTATTCTCAAAAAGAATCAATGTTATTTCAACCTAACCTGGAATATAGTTGCATTGTAGTAAGGACATATTTCATGGATTTTCTGCATTTTTGGGGTAAAAACATCAAATTTCTGGACTTCGGAAAAAAGCAGTGTTAAGGTTTTGCACTCAGCTCTTGCATATTAGACAGTTTCTGACCAAATATCAAAGCTAGACTAAGAGCAATCAAACCTGGGTTATAGGTTTATTGTGGGATGTATATTTGCCTGCTGCTAAAATAAACCTGTTCTGGGCCTCATGTAAATTTGATGTGAAACTCTGGCTTTTTCGTTTTTTACTTATGGCAAATAGACTGTACCGCTTCTACGATGCATGGTGTTTTGACTTCCTCTAGACTATTAGAACTAGTACACAATTAAATCATGGCAGTCATTAGTCATAGGTGTTGGGTGATTTACCTACTGTAAAGTATACACTTGTATGCCTCCAAGCCAAACATTACAACAATAATTGCAGGTGTTGATTTCACTGTTGGTTGGCCGAGCACCTGTCATGTTCGCTCAGGTAAGGCCGATTTACAGAAGTAATTTTAGGTATATATTTAACCATTCTGGACACAAAATCGGTTCGGTATTTGGAATTAGAGGGATCAGTTTTGTGGAAGTTATTTTATTGCTATGATAAAGAAGAATCAATTCTGTACATCATTTCAACTGGTATCAAGAGGTAAACAGCTTCGAGAAGGATCAGTTTTCAGAATCTGCACTCTAGTTCATAGCCATAATGGAATGAATCATGTACATGTATCAGATGTATTTTCCTCTGACTTTTCAGAAAGGGAGAATTTTTGGGGGAAAATGACATATTTAGGTGAATTAGTGATTTTTTCATTCTGAAAATATGATATTTGCTTTGCAATGCATCAATTTTTACATATGTCTAATGTATACAGGGTGCTTTCATTCTATTGTTTGACCGTCTTTTGGTTGTTTTTGGAAAAAATACTGAAATTTTAGTGAATTTTGGAGTTTGCTTAAAACTTACTACATCAACAAAGCGGGACAGGCGAGACAACTAATAACGTGTAATTCTTGTTTATAGTAATAACTATGAAATGTTATATGGTTTCATATATGAAGATGTTAACACAATGGAATGAAGTTGGAGAGCTTTCTAATGAAGCACTTAACCTGCCAGTTGTTTTCCTAATAATGTTGTTTATGTCTTTTGCAGTTGAAAAATACCTGGATGAAATTCACACCCAGTCCTTAATTAATGCCACAGGTGTAAATGCAGTGAGCACTGGTATACATATCCGAGATGATGAACAGGTGGGTTTACCAAATCGCAACATTTTTTCTTGCTACAATAAAGGAGAGGAAGCAAAACTTGAGTACCGTATTTTACCAGGTATAAGCCCTTGCTCGAGGTTAAGCCCACACCCCTATTTTTCAAAATCTTCAAAATATGTGGTGAAAATGAGTAAATTTATCAAGATCTAGATTCTATTTCTGTAAAAAAACAATCTTTTTGTGAAAAAAAAACCCAGGATCTTTTTGCTATATGAAAAACTTTTATTTTTTTATTTATTTTTTTTTCGGATGAAAACGATCTTATTAGATTATCATCGGTAATTTATTTTATTCTGGATGAATAACAAACATTTTAAACTTGAATATATCTTCTTTTTTTCATATTTTGAACATTTATTTTTGGTTGCAAAGCGCAATGGTCCAAATATTACACACCAAAAGAGTAAATTTCAGAGTGAGGCTACGATGAAAAAGTTAAACGACGGACTACAGATTACCACAAGAAAATTCTTATTTGATTTCACGAGTGTATTTATCTAAATCCAGCTCAAATACTCAAAAAAGCCGAAGTAATTTATTCAAGACTTAATTCAGAAATTATTTGTTTGCAACAAGTAGATGTACAGCATTATAACCAATACTTTCTCGATTCGCGTTATAGAAACAAATCCGTTGTGCGTGCCACATTATAACATAAACATGACAGTCATGATTGGGGTTTGTTGCTCGCTATCCAAGCTAATTGTTTTCAAAACCACGAGTCACAGTTCTTGTCTAGGGCTCAACCGATATCATGATGTGACAAGTAAGTATAATTTCAATCAGCCTGAGGAAGTGATAGCCTATACAAAACGCAGACTTCACCAGTATTGTTTATGAAACGAATATAGTCTACTGTAGAAGTAATTAAAGTTGTACACACCAGTAGACAGATGTACAGTACCTTGAGTACGTATTCTACAAAATATTTCTTAGTTCTATGCGCCTTTATTTACTTTTGTGAATATAAAACGATGAGAAAATGGTCCATACATTTTTATGTGTCTTCATAAATTATGCAATGACTGAAACCATTTTCTAAACCTTGTAACGTACGATTATGTCATCTGGAATTCGTTGACAAAATCTGAATAGAATAAACAATGTGTTGCATTATTTTCAAACAAATATTTCAGTCGTAGATCACTGATGTAGATCGGGTTATCTTCTTTCGTATTATAATCCAAGATGGCGGCTGATTATTTTCCCTTCTTGCAAAGAGTCTTATCTGGGGATAAGCCCACCACCTTCTTTCGCCCACTTTCAGTGCACTAGCCCCCTGGGCTTACACTCGACACTCGGTAAAATACGGTATGGATTATTTAATGTTGTTCTTTCCTTGCAGTTAAATATTAAAAGGTTTCCTAGAGTTAAATATTGTTTTTATAAGCTGCAAGTCTAGCAATGTGTTAAATTTGATTTTTGTTTGTTATTACTTTTGAAATAACAAGGTTAATGCTGTCTTAATTAATTTGAACTTATTTTTCAGGCTTTATATCTTTTACTGCAATGTGGACATAATGTAGAAGAGGCTCTCCGGAGAAGGAAGATGCAGGCAGTTCCTCCAACAGGTAAATCTATTCAGTAATCAGCCTTCTCGAAGTCCTCAAAAGCTAAGCTATAATCAACACTGAACACTTGTGTTCTCATTAAAACACATTGAAAGCAAAATCCTCCTTGTATTAATTGTGACGAAGTTGGAGTGGGGTTTTAGAATTTTGTTCATATGAACATGCATGTGTATGTCAGTACTCTAGTGCCTTCAGTTTTAAACAGATTTTGATCAAATTTCATATGATGGGCAAGTGTGATGTAGTCGGGGAAGAGATATAGCATTCTATTCACATATGTATGCATATGTACATATACACTCGTTTAACCTTTTGAAAATACCTTGAACATATGTATTTCAGGGTGCCTAGGACAAGGCTATTGAAAATCTGTGCCTGCACTTTCGAGAGTTTATTATTTAATACTTTTTAGTCAAACTTAATATATTGGTCTGTTATGAGTATACTTCAAACAAGTTTGTGTATCAGGATGCTAAGGACAAGGCCACTTGCTAGCATTTACTGCATTTTTATCAAATTTCATATATTTGCCAAGTATGAGAATACCTCAAACGAGATTGCATTTCAGAGTACCAAAGTCGGGGTTAAAGTCACTAACTATTTATAGAAAATCTTTGTCAATGCTTTGATGTATATTGAATATCTTGATTAAGTTGGCCTGTGGGCTTATAGTTGGATATTGTTTTGTGGGTATACTTAGCTTGTAAGAGGATTTGTAGTGCTTGCGATGCCTTTTCAACTTTTAATAGCTATTAATATTGGATACTTCCATTTTGAAATAAAGTGAGGTAAGATAATGTTTCTAAAGGTTATCACTTCTACTATAATAAAATTGGCAGTCTTATTGTATTGGAAATATAGTTAAAGGGATATTCCTTCTTTTGAATAATGTGTATGTCGTCAAAATGAAACTAAATGGGAAATATGTATTTTTTCCAGATACTAAAATTTAAAATCTTCGAATAAATACGACAGTTTTACTCTCAAGGGTAACCAGTGCTTCAAACATTAAATCATGAAAATTCTCAATTCGACCAGAAGTATTACTAAGTACCTCAAAGGCAGACAGTGTTTGTGTACGAAACATCATTTTTCTGTACATTTTGGCATTACTATCATTACTGGTTGGCACAAAAATTCATATAATCCGCATTCAGGCATAGATTTCATCAATAGAAATTTTGCACGTTTCTGATGTCCGAACGAAGGGATGCCTCTTAAATGATGGCTTTGTTGGATTGGATTGATTTTAAGATGTGCTTCTTTTCTGAATACAGATCCAATGAGTTTATGGTCAGAAGAAGAATGTAGAAACTTTGAAAATGGTCTTAGAACTTATGGGAAGGATTTCTACTTGATCCAGCAGAATAAGGTGAGTGATATATTTCTGTTGTTTTTGTGTTGCAACAAAGGTTAAATGATTAAAAGAAAGTAAAAAATTGTCAAGAAGGCATATTAAATATGTTGATCTCTTCCTCTATTCATTTATTTCAAATAATCTAATTTAAAGTAATTATTTTCTATACCTAATCCTTCTTTTAAAGAGCTATTCCAGTAAAATATCTACCCAACAGGTAGGGTTAAATACCATTGAGAATGAAACGATACCGATACCAATATCAATACTTTTTGGAGTGATGAATCATAACTGGATTTACATGCTTCTTAAAATAGCCTATGTAAATACAAATTTCACTTTTGTTATTGTTTGTGAGTTTCGGGGATTTTGGGTCAAAGTCTCTGTTGCTGTTTAGTGGGGGACAGTTCTATACAAATATAGTAACTCAACTTCCACAAAATACTGAACTCTGTAAATTACATATCGGAAATTTACCTTGCATTTAGCTCTAAAAACACTTTAAAAATTCCGAAAGCATGCAAACATTGGCCAAGTGCATTTTGTGTTTCTTTAAGAAAGTTATGATCATTCTATCCTACGCTGACAGGGTTGTGTCTGTTGGCAAAAGACTTTACTCCAGTTGCTCTGGATAGCATGTGATAGGCCTGTCATATGTTGTTCTGACAGTTTTGATAGCTGTGATCAGACACAACAAAGAGACTAGCTGTGGATTGGTTAATGCATGTATTTTATTATCATATTGTTATTTGTTATCTAGGTGAAAACAAGGTCTGTTGGAGAATTAGTACAGTTTTATTACCTTTGGAAAAAGACGGAAAGACATGACATGTTTGCCAACAAGAACAGATTGGAAAAACGCAAATATTCCTTGCATCCTGGTGTCACGTTAGTAATTTCTATGCTTCTGCGGAGATGATTTCCTTAGTTTGTTCCATAGCTTCTTATCATCATATTATTTTTGACATATTCTTAATATTGTGTTGATATCTGATATTTAAAAAGTTCTAAATTTCAGATAGACAAAGCAGGGATAAAATCTATCACAGATTTTCATAACGCCATTTTGCAGAATGTTCATATTATACATCCTTTTGTATTTTTAATAATTTAAACCATCAGCACTAATGGGCTGAAAATTATACTTCAGATTATATCAGCAATTGAAATTTATGAAACAAAAATTCTGAGACTTTTCTTTTGAGTAACAATCTGTTTTCATTCCATCAACAGAGATTACATGGATCGGTTCCTCGATGATCAGGAGAGCCCAGTTGCAGCACCTGTAAGGGAGAGATCAGCAAGTCCTGTCACTTCACTCATCTATGGTGATCCAAAAAGAAACCAACTGAAACCTCCCTCATCAGATACAGACACATCTTCCAATTATCATGCCGGGGAGCCTAAAGACTTTGATCTCAGTGCTGCTTCACCAACTGTTGTTCGTCCGGAGATCAAGAGGCATAGTCCCTCTTCTCCGCGAGGAACAAATAATGTAATTCATGTGTCATCTGGCTTGAATGGCAGCTGTGATGATGTGATAGAACCACTTAGCAAAAAAATAAAAACAGATTCAGAACATTCGCATTATGAACTGCAAGAGTCCTATTCAGACAACAACCATATAGATTCTGTGTCTCTAGCATCTGTAGCCTCAGGACTCACCCAATCAGAACACACTTTAACATCTGTTGGTGCTTTAAATGCAGACCTTCATCCAGTAAAGCATGCGTCAGCAGAGTCAGTGGTACTGTGATGTACAGTTATCTAGGCTTTACATATATCAAATTTCACTTAGAAAGGAAAACTTTTAATATTACATCCAAGATCCAGTTCTGTTGGTTTTGAATTACAATGGCTGTATATTTGATTAAACAAATACTGTTCAACAATTTTGCTCCTTTCCTTTTGTAAAAGTTTAAGGATTAAGTTTGGGGAGGGCATATTTGTAAACAACTTCAAACTTGACTATTTTAAAATTGGTCTATCTGCAAAAATGAAGGGGGTGGCGGTGGCTTATTTACAGATTAAACATGGTATGTGAAATTAACAGATTTCTGAAGACTTGTTAATGCTTTAAGAAGGAATTTAGTTTACTTGGATTATGTGTTTTTCTGCTAATTGTCTTCAAGCAGAATAGAAGTGGGTCTTGGATATTTTCATCAAAAACAAAAGAAGAACATGGAAAAATCATTCCATTCAGGGAAATTATTTATATTATACAACCCAGGAGAAAAAGTGACAGAGACCAGCTTCGTCTTGACATCACTTACAATGTGCAATATATCAGAGATGATCTTTGGACAAAGTCTGACTGCTCTGCTTTTTCTTTTTAAAGTGTTCCAGGATCAACAAATGGCCAGTGGGTCTGTCTAAGGCATACTGTCCGTGGTGCAAGTATGTTTTGACATCAAGCCCATCCCAGCAGTATCCTTTATCTTCTGCTTGATCATGTGAAAACAACTGTTGATGGCATCAAATTTGTTAATTTTAACCTTCCAAACATTTTCCAACATTTTAATTGTCACAGCCTAATATACAATATAAAATCCTAAATTAATAAGAATGTGCATTGTGGGAACAACTATGTAGTTTCATAGACAGGTATTAGTGGAATGGCAGTTCATGTTTATTTACTAAGTATTCCTGGGGAAAGGAAAAGATTTCAATATTTTATGGAAAATTTCAGGAGAGAAATCAAAACATTGCTTTATCACCAGCTTTAAAAACCAGTATACATGAGTTGTATGGGTACAATGGACAAGGATATCAGTGGAAGGTACAATGAGGATTAATTTTGTTATCACTATTAGTGTTTCGAGGAAATATTCTTCTCGTTTCATTCAGTTAGTTAGATCTAATCTAATGAGTTTTATGCAAAGAATATTGTTTGTTGAAGAGATTGTAAATAGAATTGTTAATATTCCTTACATACATTTCTCTACCACTATGGCCTACTTCACACAGAGTAAATATACCGAGTGTTTTAATACAATCGCTTGTTGATGTGTCGAAAATATTTTATTTGTATAAAGTTTTTTTTATTAATTTCTGAATATATTATATTTATTAAGTATACATGTAAATGTAGAGAATTCGGTCTCCCTATGAATGATATCAAAATTAATTATATGGGAAAAGTTGGATAAACTTTTTTCAGGGATCCATCATCCCTCAAATTTTTTAATGACATGATATTGGCAAGATCTGTGAATTGCTATTGAATCACGATGTGATACGCTAATCATTCTACACCATGAACTTGTAGATAAGGCTACAATTGGCAATGAAATGTAGACTTTGTCAGGTTTTTTTCTTAAAACTGAAGACTTGGAACTGATTTATATAATGGGTAGGTCAAAGCGTTTATGTCACATTGCCAAATATAAGATAACATGATTATGAAACTTTAGAAAGTCTGTGTATATATGTATTTTTGTCAAAACTTGCTGCACTTTGGCATTGATTTATGCGTGACAGATGGATACAAGTCCTATAATACAACTGCTTTATTTGTGCTTATATGTTTCAAATCATATGACATATTTTATTAACAATCTTTGTTGATCATCCAATCCAAGTCCAGACATCCTGGAATTTTACTGAATTTAACATACTGGTAAAATATTTTGAACATATGCAAGTTTCACCTTGACAATGTAAAAATTGTATTTTCATATGCAGCATGTTCTCTCCCTGTATGCTAGAGTAGTTAATATATCAATTCCATCCATTTACAGAAATATCAGAAAACGTGAGAAAAAAAAAAGTTTTTGAAGTATACCTTATCTGACAATATTGATAGGTCGGGGGCCAAATATCAGTTATACCAGTCTATTTTTATCAAAGATCTTATCTGATTTCCTTCAATTCGAAATGGGATATTTTTAACTGAAAATTCAGACGTTTCACGCAATTGGCCTTCCATCTGGTGGGCGCTTATAGAAATAAGGTATTGATACTGATGCTTGAGTTTAACTATTGCAATTTGTCACTATCTCAGTGTGGAAGTACTAACAAATGGTCTTGTACAGTGACACTTGGGTATCATAGTTTTATGGGGGGTTTTTCTCTAGTAAACTCGAAGTTGAAATGTTCCTTTGCCTATACATATACATTTGTGTCGTGATGTGTTTGGTATACATGGAGAGCCAATGAGGGCGATCAAGAGACATGCTCACCTGGGCAGCATTGTAAAGTATCTAGTGCTCCACATCAGTCGTGATTGTTTATAAATCTATGTCATAGTGTGTCTTCAGTCCTCTCTTTGTCACATAAGTAAGATAAGGAGTTTTCTTAACTCAACATTCAGTAACAAGACGGTAAAGGGGAAGGCATCGCTGTTTTATAAAGTCTGTCCCAAAAATCATGTCAGTAATTCACATTATTTTGTATCTCAGAGTGCCACAAATGTATTAAATAAAACATTAATCTTTCTGGAAATTATGTTGGTAGATTGATACTTGATACTGTAAACCTCAAACACATTATAATGTACACAGATATTCTTTGAAATATATAGACGTCCTTTATATTTCTTGCAGTGCAAGCTGTACTCTGCTGTATAATGATGATTTGAAGTTAGTTTATGCTTTGTTAAGTGTCGGATCTCGAGATTTTCTTAAATTGAGGATTAGAAAGAGACAAATGTTCAAATTCTGGACACTTCAATAAGTCATAATGGGAGGGTGAATTTACATTTTAACACATTTTCAGCATCATGTACTGCTACAAAATTATTCATATGTTGTGTTGGCATCTCTGAAATTTGCAATATTTATTACAGAGTGATGTTAAAAAATGTTATTGTCTTTATTTTTGTACAAACTGTACATAACTGCCCGGTTTTGCTGTACTATTGTATCATTACTACCCATTTCATTAATGGTTAATCATACTACATCATTGTATTCTCCATCACAATCACCCTCCTACCCATAGTGTTGTAGATATTGTCAGAAGTATACATGTTAACATATGGTTTGTACTATTTATTATGTACATAGACATAGATAGACTCTATGCCACACAGAAAATAAAACATTTTTACAGAAAGATATTGGTGTATTTGTCTTTATTTCTAGTTGTTGTCATGAATATATTCTGCAATTAATTTAGTTTCCATGAGGCGAAAAAAAATCGAAAAAAAATCAGCAATTAAGATTTTCCATTTTTGTTTGTTATATGGTTTGGATTGATTCAATTTTGTCCTATTTTCACAATAAGGTCATGTAAATATGGGTGTTATGGTATATTATGATATATTGGAGGGTTGAGAACCACCCTTTGTTTCCCTCCAAAGGGATTATTTTTCCATTTAATTTTACATGTGTTAAGACAATGTTGACATGATCATGATGTGATTGAATTGTTAACATGACATTGTGTTGCTGTGATATGAAATAATTTGAAAGGGAACTCCTCAACCTAAAGTTGAAATAAGGAATTCCCATGCCAGTGGAGGTACAGATACACCTGTCCAGGTTAAGAGGATATCTTTTAACTACATATATCTATATTATTGTATTGATATTAGTTCCTTGGGATAGACGTGCGTCATACTGGAATCTGGTCTCTAAATCACTTTGTTCACCATGTGTCACATTTTCACATTATTGGATACCCACGGTTGATTGCACTAGTGTAATCAACCTTGATTATCTGACGCTGCATTTTCCAGGCATATGACGTACATTTTGTAGTTGCCTACAGTTATGTGAATACCTGAGGAATGGTAGTCTATTGCTTGTTGTAAAGAGTTATTGCCCTTGGTTCATTTGAACTAGAACTGTCGCCAGGATGGCTGACTAATACCCCCACAATCTGCACGAGTCAATGGTGAATTTGAAGTGTTAATTAGAGGCTAACTAAGATAACCCAGTAATATAGTGATCAGTTGCCATAGCAACCATAATTTTGAAAAAAAAGAAAGTGGCATGCACATCTACACATGGTCCTCTATATTTGTGTGAAGTTTCATTGAAATCGGCCTTTCGGTTTAGGAGGAGTTGTACGGACAAACTTAAAGTTATGGTTCTTATCCGAAAACCTGTTCATAGTGATCAGTTGCCATAACAACCATAATTTTGAGAAAAATAAAAAGGCATGCACATCTACACATGGTCCTCTATATTTGTGTAAAGTTTCATTGAAATCGGCCTTTCGGTTTAGGAGGAGTTGTCCGGACAAACTTAAAAGTAATGGTTCTTATCAGAAAACCTGTTAATAGTGACCAGTTGCCATAGCAACCATAATTTTGAAAGAAAAGAAAGTGGCATGCACATCTACACATGGTCCTCTATATTTGTGTGAAGTTTCATTGAAATTGGCCATTTAGTTTAGGAGTTGTCCGGCAAACTTAAAGTTATGGTTCTTATCGGAAAACCTGTTCATAGTGATCAGTTGCCATAACAACCATAATTTTGAGAAAAATAAAAAGACATGCACATCTACACATGATCATTAATATTTGTGTGAAGTTTCATCGGAATTGGCCCATCGGTTTAGGAGGAGTTGTCCGGACAAAATGCGTCTACAGACAGACGACGGACAACCTGATTCCAGTATACCCCCCCTAACTTCGTTGCGGGGGTATAAAAATTCAGCGACCCGTATATATTGACACACGTTTTTTATTGGCTACACTGTATTCCATTTAATCTACGCCATAAAAGAATTGTGGTATTGATTATTTTTTAGGTCATCAGAGGCTAGGATCAGCGAGGATGACCTATAGCTGCTGTCTTCCGTCCAACATTTTTGATTAGCATAAACCCCTGAACCAATTTCAAATAAATTTTTGCAGAAATTTGTGAATTATATAGTCCCCAACCCCTACAGCACCAATGGGCAGGGCCAAAAATTTTCGAATTAACTAAAATTAAAGAAAAAAAAACGTCTCAAGATCCAAATACGGTAGAACCAAATACATTTAAAAAATGGAAGGGTCTTTGGTGCTTTATTAAATTTAAGAAATTCATGACTCTGGGGTCTCACATTTCCACCTGGGGAAGGGGTACACATCAGTATAGTTTAATTGATGATTTCTTTAGTGTTACCAGCAGTATAATTCAAAACAAGTCATGAGTGAATTGTTAACTGTAATAATATCTACATCATTTGTATTGGAGTGTTGTTGTATTTTCAGGATTTTTAAAAAAAATTGTTCATGTAAATAAATAGATGTCTACACTTGAAGCCAAGAACAATTAAGTTAAAACTTACTTCATTGAACATAATCTACCTAAACAAATGGCATGTGGCATATCTACAAACTATGCATACATTATGTATTTACTTATTCATATGTGCATACTTTATCCATTTTCTTTTCAAATACAGACAATGACTTCTTGTTCTTTTGTTGGGGGAATGAAATGTCATTACCTATTTGTTCAAATTACATATTTCCAACAAATCTCATAACGTTCTATGTTTCAACATTGGTCATTCTAGATTCCTCATTTTGTCTTGATAAGTAAGTTCCTTTAATCATGGTAACTGTTTTGTTGCTCTTTTTTCTACCTGAACACTTTTGAGCCAAATCAAAACTCAAAATTGCCAGTAATGGCAACCAATTTGAATTCTGTCGGTTAAAGATCTGTAATTGTTTTTCTGAAAGTTTCAAGGTGGAAATTTTTCACAAATGTTATACATATGTAGGTTTCTATTCGTCCTTGTGTGTGACAAATGTTTGGACTTATTGGAAAACTACATCATTGACAGGCAGCTCTCTTGAATTAAGACATATGAAATTTATCTTCTCAAATAATATCCTTCAGTGTAGGAGACTGGCTTCACAGGGCCTATCTGTAGGAGGTATCCTTCAGTATAGTAGAGGGCTCACAGGGCATATCTGTGGGAGGGATCCTTCAGTATAGTAGAGGGTCCACAGGGCATATCTGTGAGAGGTATCCTTCAGTATAGTAGAAGGCTCACAGGGCATATCTGTGGGAGGGATCCTTCAGTATAGTAGAAGGCTCACAGGGCCAATTTGTGGGAGGGATCCTTCAGTATAGTAGAGGGCTCACAGGGCATATCTGTGGGAGGTATCCTTCAGTATAGTAGAGGGCTCACAGGGCATATCTGTGAGAGGGATCCCTCAGTATAGTAGAAGGGTCACAGGGCATATCTGGGAGGGATCCTTCAGTATAGTAGAAGGCTCACAGGGCATATCTGTGAGAGGGATCCTTCAGTATAGTAGAAGGCTCACAGGGCCAATTTGTAGGAGGTATCCTTCAGTATAATAGAGGGCTAACAGGGCCTTTATGTGGGAGGGATCCTTCATTATAGTAGAGGGTTCACAGGGCTTATCTGTAGGAGGGGTCCTTCAGTATATTAGAGGGCTCATGGGGTCTATCTGTAGGAGGGGTCCTTCAGTATATTAGAGGGCTCACAGGGCATATCTGTGGGAGGTATCCTTCAGTATAGTAGAGGGCACACAGGGCATATCTGTGAGAGGGATCCTTCAGTATAGTAGAAGGCTCACAGGGCATATCTGGGAGGGATCCTTCAGTATAGTAGAGGGTTCACAGGGCATATCTGTGGGAGGGGTCTTTCAGTATAGTAGAACGCTCACAGGGCCTATCTGTGAGAGGTATCCTTCAGTATAGTAGAAGGCTCACAGGGCCTATCTGTGGGAGGAATAATTTATTTGAGTAGATGGCTTGCAGGGTCTATCTGTTTGAGTGATCCTTCAGTATAGTAGAGGGCTAATAGGTCCTATCTGTCTGAGGGATGTTTCAGTATATTAAATAGTCACAGAGAATATCTATGGTAGGGATCCTACAGTATTGTAGAGGGCTCACAGGGCCTATCTGTGGGAGGTATCAGTCAGTATTGTAGAGGGCTCACAGGGCCTATCTGTGGGAGTTATCGGTCAGTATAGTAGAGGGCTCACAGGGCCTATCTGTGGGAGGTCTCAGTCAGTATTGTAGAGGGCTCACAGGGCCTATCTGTGGGAGGGATCCTTCAGTATAGTAGAGGGCTCACAGGGCCTATCTGTGGGAGGGATCCTTCAGTATAGTAGAGGGCTCATAGGTCCTATCTGTCTGAGGGATGTTTCAGTATATTAAATAGTCACAGAGAATATCTATGGTAGGGATTCTACAGTATTGTAGAGGGCTCACAGGGCCTATCTGTGGGAGGTACCGGTCAGTATTGTAGAGGGCTCACGAGGCCTATCTGTGGGAGGGATCCTTCAGTATAATAGAGGGCTTACAGCACCTGTCTGTGGGAGGTATCTGTTAGTATTGTAGAGGGCTCATAGGTCCAGTCTGTCTGAGGGATCATTCAGTACAGTTGACAGCTCACAGGGCCTATCTGTGTATGTTGTTGAGTGGACATTGAAGTATAACAAGGAATTTTCTTGCACCATTTGGCCAAGATTGTGTAAAGAAAAAATTAATTCAAAACAAATCACAAACACTGAATTTACATAAATATATATGTATTCATGAATTTTGTAAAACAAGTGCGAAAAAATTAATATTTTTATATGATGAATTCCCCCAAAGCATTTCTATGAAATTGAACAGACTACTGGTATTTGACTTATACAGATAAGACTACTGGTTTAAGATATTGTACCTAGGCACTTGTATCTGAGTAACCAGAGTTAAAATGATCCTCGATATATAACTCTGGTGTTAATTACCAGATACAAAAGCCTATGTACAGTATCAGTGGATACCAGTGTAACAGTACAATATCTTAATTACAATTAACCTTTTAGTTTCCTTGAAATTCTCTTTTTACTCACATCAACCTCCAAATAATACACATTTACAAAGTTTATAGTTGTAAGCTACACACTAATAACTGTTAACATTGATGTTTACAATTTATTTATTATCGTAACAATATTTCATTAAATTATAAAACCCTTAATACTTAACATACACAATTATTTTGATGCCTTTCATCATGCCCTATACCACTGATTTAACAAAGAGACGTGAAGAAGCCATTTAACATCTATCATCTGATGTAGAGAAGGAACTCCGTATCTGTCAGGGAAGCATACCCTTTTATTTCATTTGGTCAGAGACACAAGAAAATTTGCATTTCAATTTTGTCTGAAACATACAAGGAACTTTGCATTTCATTTAGAAAACACTTAATGTACTGTATACCAGAAATTCTGCCCATGTACAATGTATTTGTGTATTTGTTTAAATGAATTAAAACATAGACTTTGCTAGTATGTACTGACAATGAGAAGTCAGGTACTCTCTATCATCTCATAAATATGCAAACTAAGCATTATGAGGTAAAATACTCTGTAAGATTTTATCACATTTTGAGCATAAATATACCACTTTTATCTGCAAACAAATGTAAGGTCAGACCTCTTTCAGCATCTGCTGTGTTACACTGATTTTGTAGTACAATGTGATGTGGTACTTTATCTTATCATGCAGTCTTGATACAGTTTCTCATTGTCTGACAGAAAATGGGAATGCATATTAGGGTCAAAGGTTGACCCAGTTCCTAATAATGATAAACACTAAGTTGAAACTTGACCTTTGATTCCTGAAATATCTCATTCAAGGTATTATAAACCAGACCCTGAAGATAAGGTCCTTAACATTTGTTTCAAAGTTGACAAATGTTTTACGATCAGAACAAAACAAGACAAATGTTTCAGCATAATGCGACACACTCCTTAAATTGTTCTAAAACGGCATAAAAATAAATACTTAATATTTCTAAAATGTGTTGAACTTAGAAAAGTTCCTGTTTAACTTAACTAGCTGAATGTTTTTTATAAATGCTCAGGATCTGTAGGGGAGTACATTTCTTTCTCCATATTCTCATCAATATGCTTTAGTAATGAACAAAGGGCCATTGTTCTGTTTAAAGAGGAATACAACATAGCTGACATGGATATGCTAATGGTAGAAAGGAGAATTCCTATCACTGGAAGTTTCATTACCAGATATTGGAACATATTCTAGTCTATGTATCACGGTCTATCATCACTGTCTAATCAAAACCAGTTGAATGCCATCATTTTGATGATATTACATGAATGTTCAGTCAATTTTTCTAGAATTGAGAAGACTGGGATATTTGATGGATTTCTTAGTATAGGAAAAACAGACATCTAATAATAAATTCAGCATATCTATATCACAATGATACAAAAACAATTTGTTTTAATTCACTTAAAGTATCAACCAACAAATAAAAATCACAATTCATACTAAATGAAGCTGCAATCCCTATTTATATGATGAATTTAAAGAAAACTTTTCAAAATTTTAGATTTTGGAAGCAATATTCATGACCATACAAACATAAATTAATAGAATTTTAACACTAGCATTCTTAACAGTAAAACTTACCAATAGCTCTACCTACATTCTTAAAAAGTATGTATGTCTAACAAGTATAAAATTACTAATTAAATATTGTTAATGTAGTTTCAAGTACTCTTCATCCCCCATAAATAACATCATAATTGAAGATACCTTTTTTTCTTCATTCCTGTGACAAAAGCATTACCTTTAAATGTTTTCTATAAATATCCACTGTTTTTTTTTTTTACATCACATCAGGATCAGGTAACCGATCTTTAACTATATGTGTTCTCCCTAAGATACCAAAATAGTCAGGTGCTCAGCCAATCTAACTGGGTATATATAAACCATTCAGTATGATTATCCTTTTGATTATTTATTCATTTCTTTTTTTTTTTTTTGGGGGGGGGGGGGGGGGGGGGGTTCAAAAGAGCATTTCCTCTTTTGATACTTATATTATCTATGTTTCTATATATTATTAACAGAGTTTGACTGTGGAGTAAACAGGCCAACTGTACCTGTTTATTGATTACTATGGAAGGTAGAACTTGGTGGTGACACTGCTATGACTGCCTCTGAAGTACACTGATATAGGTCATTAGTGTCCAGAGAAATATATTTCAACATAGCATACAATTATTCCATACATTTTATATCACTCCCGAACACTTCAATAGGAATATCAATCATTTGTAACTTGTTTCCAAGACTAGAACTGAAATATAAGGTCACAGTATGGAAATTTGTAAAACTTGTGCCAATAAGAATTTGGGTTCAATCACTTTTGTAAATACCACTAGGTAACAGCAGTAAACTGTAATCCCAGACATGTGTTCATCATAATGTCATCAAATGTAACAAAATTCCTTCACTTTTTTATAAAGACCTTTCGTTGTAGGTTTAAGTGCAGTAAATAAGAAAGTTTAATAATGAATTATCTTCCCGTTAAATACCAAACCTTTTTTACTTGTAATGCTGAATATGATATTTCACATATATAAGAAAAATGTTAGTATTCAGTAATTTCTTAACATACCTGGAAGTTAGAGTGCAATAGGAAACCATTAATATCCACTATATATATACACTTTAAACAGGTTAATCAAGATTTAAGTCATAAAAAGTTATAGCTAACATTATTTTTATTAATGCTTTATTTTGTCCTTTCAGAACTCGAACAATTATCCTTTGACTTGTATATTGTTTACAATCAACAACACGAAATGACTTCAGCTTAGGTATCACAGTAAATTTGTGGCAGACTTGTTATCAAGTTAATTTGTCTCTCTAGAGATCAGCATCACATTGATTCTGTGTTGGAATCTACATTCTGTACCAGAAAAATTATCAACAGAGTAGTGCTGAAGAAAAATACATGTCAGTATCAATTTTAATTCCTGTTTTATACCAATCTGTGTTCAAGTATTATTCTACGTACTGGCCAGCACCTTTTAAGAATTAATAACAAGCCTTAACAGGCATGTGGCATAATAAATACAGTATTTCACAATATTTCATAGTGATATGATTTAAATGAATGATGTTTTGAATATGAAATCATCAATCTAAAGACTCTGAGCTACATGATATTTTATGAAGATCTATACAATCAACAAATTAGACTAGTACCAACACTATACACTTTGGTAGGCCCTACAATATAAACTTAAATTATAAATATTAAATTTAATAAATACTATTGCTATGCAATTGTACCTGGTACATGCTTTGACATATCCTTTGATTTGATGGACTCTGTATTTGGAGATAGTTTTACCCTGTCAATAGCTGTCCTACTGTACTCCAGTGATGACCCAATCAGTTCCCCATCTGTACCAGGAGCATTAGAATCTAGGTCATTACTGGATAAAGCACCTACACAGTTGAAAGACACAGGCGATATAACAGTTGTCTCCCCTTGAGCAACATCCCCAGCTGCCTGGGGAGCTTCAGTCGATAGGAGTTGAGAATGGAATGTATGACTAGCATTATCAAGCTTCCCTATCTGTGATCCTTTATATCCCCAGTTTGGAGTAGTCCGACTACTCAGCTGGGCTCCAACGAATTTCACAGATCCGGTGGAGCCATTGAAAGACGCGAGTTCTGAAGATAGGGACAAACCACTGAACAGTCTACTGGCTTCAAAACTTGGACTAAGGTTAGAGATCTTAGGCTGCGTTACTAGTGAATCGATAGATATACTTCTGCCTGCAAGCTTTGCTGGTGAAGGGAAGGGAGACAACTTTCCTAGGAGTCTATCCACTGAGGTAGTATGTAATATCATAGCCGTCGGAAGGCTACGTCGTCGAATGTACTGAGTATGAGGTAGGCTGTCTCGACGAATTGTCACACATGTAATTTCCTTCTGCAAGTATGCAGGAGGCATACTGTGTCTGCGTATCTCTGGGTTCCATTGGTTCTCTGGAATTTCACGTAAGGGGGACAGACTGCGACAACTCCCCCGCCTACTTTCATTACTGGATGAACCACACTCATCTTCATTCACCAGATGAGTAAAAGTTAGAGGTAAACGTGCTTCCTGCACAAAGTCATTTTCCTCATCACTGTTATTGTTAATTTCATCCTCCTCTTCATCCTCATCCACCTCTTCCTTTCCCTCCTCCACCAGGTCCTCCTGGATTTCAACCTTGATTTTTTCTTCTGTTTCTTTTTTTATAATTTCCTTCCAGTGTGCATGATTTGACTTCAAATTGTTTAACATAGACTCACTGAGTTTTGTTGGGAGAAAACGATTCCATTCTTGAAACAAAGGATTCACTACAAATTCTATAAAACCTGCAAAAATAAAGAAAAAACATACCTCAAGTGCAAGTTCTTATAATAGAAATGAGAAAATTCTTAAGATAACTTTATAATGGGGCTGGAAATGTGCAGAAAAACAAAGTCATTTGATGATCATACTTATACAATGTACACTTACAAGTAAAACATGTTTCACCATTCTCTAACTATGGTCTCACATTGGGAAATTACATCAGTTGGTGAGACATTACTTTGGTTATGGAGATACAAACACCAGAAAATCTATTCTGTACATGACATTGTAGTTTGATGGTGACGTTTTGTTTCTTCTGTTTGCAGTAATACTCATTGTTTTACGAACCTGCTTGTATTTTGGCGACTGTGGTAGATTTCCTATCACACATCGGGGTGACAGGGATATGAAGGCGTTGTTCATAGTCTCCTGTGAAGAGGAAACATTTTACCTTATAGTGAAATGTAAGTATAGGCATTCTTGTCCTTAAATGGTGTAAGTATGAAAACAAATATTTACATCTATCCCTTCTTTAGCATAGTAAACTCTGACTGCAAATATATCAGCATAAATGCAGTGAAAAAAGACTTAGCAGATTAATAAGTGCGGGAATCAGTATGATATAGTCTTTTTGTGACATTACGAAATGTCAACTAGACGGCACCATTTTGAAAGGTCTGATCAATGCAATTATAGCAATTTCTCCTATTTCCCGATGATCACTGTACACAAAGCTAACATCAAGTGAGTACATTGTCAAAAACTAAACTGAAAATTGCGGAAATGCGTGCATAAACAACAAATGGCTGATACGTACAGTACCTATAGAGCATAAGACCACATCACTACTAAATCTATGTCAATAATATTGCTTTGCAATTGTTCATTGCAGGCAAGATAATATCTTGTTTTACTAATTCTTTAGACAAACCTACTATAGTCTTTGGTACTATGACAAGACAATAAACAAAATGATTTAATCAGAATATTTGTTATATAATGGCCGATATATTTTGTACAATGGAAGTTTCATTTAACTTACCCTGTCGGAAAAACTCTTCACAAACATGGTCACTCCACTGACGGCTGATGTCCCACAACCGACAGGGATTGGAAATGTCTGCACACTTTAGAGCTATCTGTAACACAAAGACATGTAAAGTCAGTGTGGTTGTCAAGAATATTGTGTTACTGACATCGATAGTATAACTCCTACAATTGATACATTCCCCTATTTTATGTGTCCCCTCCTTTTCCATCTTTCTTCAACCCAATTCAGTAGGATATTTTTTTGTACAATCTTGATTTCTGTTTCTTATGATAGAGAAATCAAACTTTCTGCAAGGTAGAATCAGTTCTGACGCTTTACTTACTAAGACATTTTCAATGTAGTATAAGATAGCACTCCAGTTCAACCCATGCTAAACTGTTCTCCCATGTCACATAACATTTTACAGTAATCCCAGACCCCATTCCCTGTTAAGTTGTACAGTTCTAGACTTAAATGTGAGAATGAATGCATTACCTGTAACATGAAATGTCGATGTGATGGATTTCTTGCAGAGTCATATTCTCCACTGTCTAAATATCTCTGTAAACAGCAAATGAAACAATTACAAACGACATCCTTATAACCAATTAATGAATCATATTCTCAACTGTCTAAAGAATTACAATAAACATCTTTGCAACCAATTAATGAATTATATCATCCACTGTCTATATACAGAACTGTATCTCCTTTAAAGGCAAATGGAACAATCTTAAAAAACTAAACCTTAAAACTGCAAGTTGATTTAGAATTACATATACATTTGTACTTTATATATTTTTGAAGAGCTACCTCATTTAAGCATATCTAGTTGAGTTTGGAAATAACCATTTCCATGTTATGACCCAGTAACGGCCATCAAGTTTCCAGGAGTGGGGCTATATGTAAGGAGTTTGGCTAATCCAGAAAGCCTGATATAGTGATCATGCATCTCTTCATGTCCAGTATGAACTGGCTAGGGGATCTCAGCTATTTCCATGTTATAACCTAATAATTACCATTACGTTCCCCAGTGCCAGGCCAGACCTCAGTAGCTATCATGGCAGCAAAAGAGTATTTTACTTTTCATGACCAAAAAGAGGCCCAGAAGGCCTGTATTGCCCACCTAGTTGGATTTGACCAAACTTCAAAATGTGTTCATGTTCAAATCAATTTTTTGTTAACTTTATTTGTTGATGTCAAACAATGCTATATATAGTTATGGGAAAGGGATCTCAACTGCTTCAAAGATAAAATCCAGAAACAAAGTCCTGACTCCATAGAGGTGTGAAAATACCCCTGGGCCCATTTTAACATCAGAATTGTTTTTATCTCTTGATGCCCAGCAATGCTATATACGGTTATGTGGTTGGAATCTCAGCAATTTTTAAAATACAAAAAGTCATTTATAGCAATATAGCTAAATAGCTCCCATTTGGCCCTGCTCCTCAGCCCCCTGGGATCATCTGCACAATTAGTAGCTTTGGAATTCCCACCCCCTATAGAGCTGCTACCAGTCAAATATGAGTGATGTCCATAGCTCAGTTCCAGAGAATTAGTCGTTCATATCAATACAGACAAATTGCTCCCTTAGGCTCTTACCCCTCAAGTGCAGAGTGGGGGGTTAGCCCCATCATTTGTATAAATTTGAATCCCAATCACCTAGGGATGTTATCACTGAATTATAAATGTCTTAACTTGCTTAGTTCCAGAGAAGTCATAAGTAAATATTGCTAAATGGACCCTTTTAGCCCTGCCCCTCAGCCCCCTAGGGGGGTCAGCCCCACCATTTGCAAAATTTTGAATCCATACCCCATACCAATGCTTCCAGACAAATATGAGCGATATCCGTTCGGCCCCACCCCTCAGTCCGCCAGGGGGTCAGTCCCACCATTTGTACACTTTTTAATCCCCACCCCATAACGATGCAACCATTCAAACTTTGTTTAATTCCAATCAGCGGTTATGAAGAAGTCAATTGTTGACGGACTACGGATGCCACAGTATGGCATAAGCTCACTGTGGTCCTTTGGACCAGGTGAGCTAAAAATTATATAATTTTTATATACATGTATACCATATATACTTTCAACTGTTTCTGTGTACCCATATTCTGCACCAGACTGCTCTCTGATACATGATTAACGTGTATTTGGTATATATATGTAGACGGATAGCGAGAGTGAGAGAACAATTATCGCCTATCTCTGGAGTTAGCACATAGTAAACAGCAAACAAAATGATTTGCTCATAAATAAGATAACATTCAACTTTATTGACTAAATATCTGACCACATGCTGACCTGCTTTCTTTTACACACTGGGCTGATCAGTTACTGCTAACACGAAGGGAGATCACTCTATCAACTTACCTTAAAACGTGTTAAAAATTCCTGCTGGCGAGTTATATCTGTGGCCAGTATAAGGGACTTGATTTGTGATTCTAACTGCTCCCTGATACAAAATAAATAGAATTTTATCTCAATTTGCCAGTACAGTGATCAGGTATGTCATTTTCTTTTTGGTATAAATTATTTGACAAATTGATTCACAGAAGTAATACATATACATGTATGACTCTGTGTGAATCTTAATTAGATTTGTTTTAACATACAAACCCCACAGTAGATTTTCATTACATTATATAAAAACCCCAAAGAAGGTTTTGATAAATAAATGAACCAAACTGTTAGTAATATGTGAATCCTAAAAATATTATTAATATTGATAATCCCAGAGTAGGTTTCAATAAGTAAAATACATATATAATACAGTGTATATGAACATCAATTTAGCAGTTTTGAATTATAAAACAAATCTCACTGTAGGTTTTAATAAACTTTCCTGAATATCATGGTTGGTTTTAATCAAAATGTGAATCCTGCAGTAGAAATTAGATAATATGTAATGCTACAATTTCATTTGTTGTAATAAGTCACTCGGCTGTTTGTGTTCAAGGGTATTAAAACAAGATATTAAATAAGACACAAATCTTATTTGATCATTAATGAAGTTAGTAGAGCTTGGACATAGATTGGTTACTACCTACAAGTACGTATATATGAAAGCCTATCCTTTCATCCCCTTGCCGCCTCATCGCGAAGCAATAATATCTAAACTAAGTTATATTTTTAAATACTTTCTCACCATTCTATGGCACTCAGATGACTAAACAGTCCTGTTTCGTGTAGAACACCTATAGCAGACCTCCAGTGATGGTTTTCCAGTACAGATGTGTTCTACAACAAAAAATATACATATAGCATTGCTGAAATATACATATAGCATTGCTGAGATATACGTATAGCATTGCTGAAATATACATATAGCATTGCTGAAATATACATATAGCATTGCTGAAATATATACGTATAGCATTGCTGAAATATACATTTAGCATTGCTGAAATATACATATAGCATTGCTGAAATATACATATAGCATTGTTGAAATATACATATAGCATTGCTGAAGTATACATTTAGCATTGCTGAAATATATACGTATAGCATTGCTGAAATATACATATAGCATTGCTGAAATATACATATAGCATTGCTGAAATATACATATAGCATTGCTAAAATATACATATAGCATTGCTGAATTATAACCATTGGTGTGTAATCCATTTCATGAACAAAATAATGGTTTACTGAGGTGTATTGGGTACCTTTAACACTGCGTACCAGTCTAATGCCCTTCATCTTAACAGCTCCAATAATCACATTTACAGGAAATTGAAAACCTATTTGCAAAATTGAATGTAAAATTGTTGAAACCAAATGTTGGCACCAATGTAAGCATTATACAAACAGGGTTCAGCATTGTGATCAATACCGTGATTGTTTACAGTATGTATGATTGTTTACAGTATGTATGATTGTTTACAGTATGTATGATTGTTTACAGTATGTATGATTGTTTACAGTATGTATGGGACGGGAGAGGTATTGTATTGTGATCAATACAGTGATTGTTTACAGTATGTATGGGACGGGAGAGGTTTTGTAGAGGATGGACACTTAAGGGAAATACAAAAGTGTTGGGTACACACCAGTTTCTACTCTATAATAAGTTTTCTATTATATCAGGTTGCTCTAGAACATTAACTGATTGTTGCCCTACAAAACCTGTTCTGTTGGTTATATACCTACCTCATACAGTGCAGCAAGATGATTAGCAGTTGCTATCAGGAACGCTTGGTTGACCCCTGGATGGTCAAGGTCATGTGTCATAGCAGCTAATAAGCAGGTCATGATTTCAAAAGGAGGTATCGTATACTGCAGCTGTAAAAAAGACAATTTTACTGATTAATACTCTTAAAAAACATCTATGTAGACTTCATCAATTATACAATATCAACTTATATTAATGAATCTGTGTGGCCCGAATCATAACCGTGCCATGGGTCTTACTGTGAAAGTACCTGGAGAAAACTCATGTGGTCGGGCAGGTGACTCCTAACCTTTTTATGTCTTGGTGAAAGGCAAGTGCGTTTATCACTGTGCCATCCAACCACCTCACATAGCAAACAATTTTTACAAAAGATCGGTAAATTTTATAATTCATAAGACCTCCGACAATTAGACATTGTGATCTGTATTCTCCATCATTCCTTAAAGAAAATCCTATTCTAACGCAATCAAGAATCAGATTTATTATTTAAAACTCTGATTAATTAACTGATCTTATAAATAACCTCAATAACCTGTCTTTATGGGGAAGAGCAGCTGTCAACCACAAAGTCAAAACAAGAAAACATTGATGCAGCAGCAGCTGCAATGAAATACCATGTGACAAATCAATGACTGAATGAGATGTAACTTCACCCGGATTTGACCTTGATTTGTGTGGCGGATGTCGCCGATAAGCAGAAGATGCTTACTCTTCAGAAACACCTGGTCTTATTCTCCTTGTAAAATTTCAGGGGTTTTGATTGATATTTTGCTCTCTTTTAATCAATTTTGAAATTGAATTAAGGTTCGATCATTCTGTCAGTATTCTAATTGTTTATGTAGGCAGCTAAAACCTATAAGGAGGCTAAATATCATGTGACAATACAGAGATTGGAAAAAAGGTTACAAATCTATTTCTTCACTTGCAACGTGTGTACTGGCACCTGCATACTGCTATCTAATATAAGACTCTATCATATGTGGTCATGTAGGATAGGGATATTCCACCCGAGGGGTCACAAAATGTGGTAAAACCCGAGGCTCCGCCGAAGGTTTTACTACATTTTGTGACCCAGAGGGTGAAATATCCCTATCCTACATGAACCACATATGATTGAGTATTTTTCTCTCATTCCCCAACCTAAAATATGCAAAAATAGGCACTATCTGTCGATAGCTTTCTCAGATAGACGCCATTTTTTCTCAATCCAAACTTTTTTTCTACTGCATATAATAAAAAAAAGAACAGCGCCAATCGATTTACCATACCCCATATATGCAAACTATGTTTGCTGTTCTAAAAACGAAGGAAACCATTCATTTCCACAGTCTAACGTTGTTTCAGCAGCCCTGTCATTGCAAGCGAAGCCAAATCACTTGATGTCGGCCAAGCTAGTGGGTCCTTTCGCGTGAAAATATAGTTCCATGTTTTATTAATAAAAAATAATAAAAGAATGTATTTTTTTACATAATTTATATCATAAATAAAAAAGATTATTAGATCTGGCCTAGCACATGGAGCAGACGATGTGTTTACAAATCTATAGATAGATCTACTTTCGGTTCGGCCACCTACTTTTGTATCATTGCGCGAGCGTGGCTATCCTACACCGGAAGCGAGGTAATACACACACAGCAAGCATGGGTGTATTTACCTGGACAGACCAGTATGATACCGGTAGGGATGAGAGAAATGACTGTATTACACAGAAGTAAATCTGTATTAAACATCATGTACAGTAGATTTCACTGATTTTGTGGTAAGATGTGGGGAAAAAAAGAGGCATTCATTAATATTAATATCTTTTTAATAAATGCAATACATGTATTTCTAAATATTAACAATTCCTTTCTTAATTTTCATAATTCATTCATCAATATTACTAAATACATTATTAATATTAATAAACAAATTATTAATGTGAACATGAAGCCCAGAGGGCCTGCATCGATCACCTGGATATTTCAGTAATTACTCTAATTAAACTTATATTTCAAATATTTTCCTACTTTTGAACAGCGTCTCCCAACAACGGTTCAAAATACAGGTGGACCAAATCCTGTAATTCTTGAAAAAGAAATTTTTTTTTTTTTTTTTTTTTTTTTACTATATTTTACTATACACCAAAACATGTTGTTATAAGATTCAACTGACAATTTCTTTTATGAATTTATGAAAATGAATTTATGAAACACTTATAATAGCATGTAGGTTAGTAGTGCCGATATGTTCAGTATTACAAATGGAATTTAGCTCTTAAAAAATGTCGGCGTTTAGCCTACCACCGATCGACGAAAATTATACTTGGAGTTATTCGATCATTTCAAATAGGATTTTTATTGTTGGGACCAAAATTTCACTTCGTATTATCAGAGTTCTTCGAGTTTTCCGAGTTCGAGTTTTCCGAGTTTTCTTTACTAAGATAAAGAGAGAATTCGGCCGGGACCGACAAGGTACTTCGAGTTAAGCGGGGTATTCAAGTTATCCGAGTTCGAATTAACGAAGTTCCACTGTATTTCCCTCTTTCTCTCAGTACCACATCTTTCATTTATACAGCATTAGACCTCACTTGCCCAGTAATGCCCCAAGCAAAATTTCATCCATTCAGGACAAGTAGGGATTTTAAGGATTAACCCCAATTTCCCCTACTGGGCTCTGCCCCTCCAGCCCTAGGGGAGTCACACCCTCTATTTATACAATGTTATATCTCCTTTACCCAATAATCCTTCCAAACAAATTTCATAAAAATCCATTCAGGTGTTCAGGACTAGTAGGGATTTAAAGGATTTACCTCAATTTCCCCTATGTGAAATTTCCTCATGAAGGATGACACAAGACGCATAACAATGGACAAAATGAAATGGCAATAGGTCACCATGAGCCTTTAGCTCAGGTAAACTCAAAACAAAACAATAGTAAAACAGGTTATAACTTTGCTTAAAATGTTTCAAACAAATGTTATCATCAATGCAAAAACACATTCACCTTACTGTTGATAATATTATTTAAATGTAACAATAGTTCTTTATTGGAAAAATACAAATCAACTTTTACAAATCATAACTACTCAAATATACAGCTGCTGTTCAGATCATAACCACAAGCAAATTGGTGACTTCTGTGGCCGATAATGAATGTCAATGTTGTAGCTAAAGCTATTCTTTCTGATTGAGCAATTTTTGCAATTACTGTGGAATTGTAACATTTCCCTACAGGAAGCTCTTCCACACTACCAACAAAGCAATAAATGTACAAAATCTGAAACTTTTAAATATTTCCATAGCTATTAACTTACAGTGAATTATATAGTCAAGAATTTTGTTCTACATTGAACTTACAGTTTCTTTCGAAGGTTGAAATAAATGAGTGTTTAAGTCTTAAGTCTTTTTACCAGATGAAATATAAATGTTTAAGGACCTTGGCTTGTTTTTTCAGGCTTTGGTTAAGGTTACATGGTTATTCTCACCTGCTTCTCCTGAAGGTAACAATGAATGGCTTGAGTTACATCAGCAGCGTGAACAGCATTGTGGTAGGGATTGTTGTCATGGTAACCTTCCTCAATCAATGCTGCAATATAAACAATACATTCTACATAGGAGATTAGTGCTCGTAAGGGTTTTGCATATATTGTCTTCCTATAACCCTAGATGTATGGAAAACCACACACAATCCAAACCACTGGTTACGACTGAAGGTTGACATCAATGACCTATTTTTGCACATACCGTATTTGACCTAATAAGGGCGCCTGCCCTAATAAGGGCGCCCCTACCTTTTTTCAAGGAAATAAATCTTTGACTGAGTGTCAAAATGGTGTTCAAAAGTAATAATTCATGTGTAATATTTTGCTACTTTATGTGTTCAATTTTCTTCAGCAAATTAAGTAACTGGAACACATGTTTTCGCCACATTTTGTGTATTCCTACAGGCTACAGATGACATGTCAGTGCAAAGAGCACCCAAAACTAAACACACATACAAATAATAACTTACCATCTTTATTTGAAGGTAAAGTAAAGACTTCATTCTTGTTGATAAATAACTTTTGTTCAGAACAAAAAGCTAGTAAAAGACATTGTAAATCAATTATTATGTCAAAGAAAACGATGTCTGATATGATCTGGGAAAATTCACCTGTTTCTATAAATAGAACACAAAAGAGTTCCATTTGAACATAAATGGTGGAACACACGTTCTCTGGTCTAAAGATCAGCTGGCATGGTTTACAAGTTTACAGGAGTATTCAAGTGGTGTTAAAGCTTAATATATGATAATGATTAGATATCTTCATCTGGAATATTTTTATGACTGAATATTTTACCGTTTCCACAACCTTGGGTATTCTGCTATAAGGTATAGTCTGTTTCATAAAACTTCAGAATAACTTATCTTAATAAGGGCGCCCCCACTGTCAATTACCCGCGCCCTGCGCCCTTATTAGGTCAAATACGGTATTCTGCTTGGGAGATTCCTATCATATAGATTTACATATGTGTCATTCAGATACCAGTACAGGGTTGATCACCTAGAAATAAATCAGCTTCTTAGAAAACATTGTTAGTTAATGGTTGTCTATTTATTCAGGATTTTACTTGCTGGTAAAAACAAGGTAATGACTACACAACACTATCAGTATACTAGACTGGGAGGGGTATATTCTATCAGTATACTAGACTGGGAGGGGTATATTCTATCAGTATACTAGACTGGGATGGGTATATTCTATCAGTATGCTAGACTGGGAGGGGTATATTCTACCAGTATACTAGACTGGGAGGGGTATATTCTATCAGTATGCTAGACTGGGAGGGGTATATTCTATCAGTATACTAGACTGGGAGGGGTATATTCTACCAGTATACTAGACTGGGAGGGGTATATTCTACCAGTATACTAGACTGGGAGGGGTATATTCTATCAGTATACTAGACTGGGAGGGGTATATTCTATCAGTATACTAGACTGGGAGGGGTATATTCTATCAGTATACTAGACTGGGAGGGGTATATTCTACCAGTATACTAGACTGGGAGGGGTATATTCTATCAGCATACTAGACTGGGAGGGGTATATTCTATCAGCATACTAGACTGGGAGGGGTATATTCTATCAGCATACTAGACTGGGAGGGGTATATTCTATCAGTATGCTAGACTGGGAGGGGTATATTCTATCAGTATACTAGACTGGGAGGGGTATATTCTACCAGTATACTAGACTGGGAGGGGTATATTCTACCAGTATACTAGACTGGGAGGGGTATATTCTACCAGTATACTAGACTGGGAGGGGTATATTCTATCAGTATACTAGACTGGGAGGGGTATATTCCATCAGTATACTAGACTGGGAGGGGTATATTCTACCAGTATACTAGACTGGGAGGGGTATATTCTACCAGTATACTAGACTGGGAGGGGTATATTCTATCAGTATACTAGACTGGGAGGGGTATATTCCATCAGTATACTAGACTGGGAGGGGTATATTCCACCAGTATACTAGACTGGGAGGGGTATATTCTACCAGTATACTAGACTGGGAGGGGTATATTCTACCAGTATACTAGACTGGGAGGGGTATATTCTACCAGTATACTAGACTGGGAGGGGTATATTCCATCAGTATACTAGACTGGGAGGGGTATATTCTATCAGTATACTAGACTGGGAGGGGTATATTCTATCAGTATACTAGACTGGGAGGGGTATATTCTATCAGTATACTAGACTGGGAGGGGTATATTCTATCAGTATACTAGACTGGGAGAGGTATATTCTACCAGTATACTAGACTGGGAGGGGTATATTCTACCAGTATACTAGACTGGGAGGGGTATATTCTACCAGTATACTAGACTGGGAGGGGTATATTCTACCAGTATACTAGACTGGGAGGGGTATATTCTATCAGTATACTAGACTGGGAGGGGTATATTCTATCAGTATACTAGACTGGGAGGGGTATATTCTATCAGTATGCTAGACTGGGAGGGGTATATTCTATCAGTATACTAGACTGGGAGGGGTATATTCTACCAGTATACTAGACTGGGAGGGGTATATTCTACCAGTATACTAGACTGGGAGGGGTATATTCTACCAGTATACTAGACTGGGAGGGGTATATTCTATCAGTATACTAGACTGGGAGGGGTATATTCTATCAGTATACTAGACTGGGAGGGGTATATTCTATCAGTATACTACACTGGGAGGGGTATATTCTACCAGTATACTAGACTGGGAGGGG
Organism: Pecten maximus; assembly: GCF_902652985.1. NCBI lineage: Eukaryota > Metazoa > Mollusca > Bivalvia > Pectinida > Pectinidae > Pecten > Pecten maximus. The sequence goes on along the minus strand of NC_047018.1, from coordinate 8,845,944 downwards.
TATATTCTACCAGTATACTAGACTGGGAGGGGTATATTCTATCAGTATACTAGACTGGGAGGGGTATATTCTATCAGTATACTAGACTATGAGGGGTATATTCTATCAGTATACTAGACTGGGAGGGGTATATTCTATCAGTATACTAGACTGGGAGGGGTATATTCTATCAGTATACTAGACTGGGAGGGGTATAACACACTACATCTGATGATAACTGTGATGGTGGGGGTATGATGAATAAATACTCTTTTATCATTATACTTCTTCACTTCAAAAATAACTCTTACTTAAGTTCTCTCTTTATTCCATCCTAAGCTGAACTCTCTATAGAGTTTATATAGTCAAACTATGTATAACATGTCTAACATCAGGGTGGTGTGTAGGTAAGATTGAACAGGAAGTATAGAGGTTACACTGATCAATGTGGTCCTAGGACGTCATGTCTAACATCAGGGAGGTGTGTAGGTTAAAGATTGAACAGGAAGTATAGAGGTTACACTGATCAATGTGGTCCTAGGACGTCATGTCTAACATCAGGGAGGAGTGTAGGTAAGATTGAACAGGAAGTATAGAGGTTACACTGATCAACGTGGTCCTAGGACGTCATGTCTAACATCAGGGAGGAGTGTAGGTAAGATTGAACAGGAAGTATAGAGGTTACACTGATCAACGTGGTCCTAGGACGTCATGTCTAACATCAGGGAGGAGTGTAGGTAAGATTGAACAGGAAGTATAGAGGTTACACTGATCAACATGGTCCTAGGACGTCATGTCTAACATCAGGGAGGAGTGTAGGTAAGATTGAACAGGAAGTATAGAGTTTACACTGATCAATGTGGTCCTAGGACGTCATGTCTAACATCAGGGAGGAGTGTAGGTAAGATTGAACAGGAAGTATAGAGGCTACACTGATCAACATGGTCCTAGGACTTCATGTCTAACATCAGGGAGGAGTGTTGGTAAGATTGAACAGGAAGTATAGAGTTTACACTGATCAATGTGGTCCTAGGACGTCATGTCTAACATCAGGGAGGTGTGTAGGTAAGATTGAACAGGAAGTATAGAGGTTACACTGATCAATGTGGTCCTAGGACATCAGGTCTAACATCAGGGAGGAGTGTAGGTAAGATTGAACAGGAAGTATAGAGGTTACACTGATCAATGTGGTCCTAGGACGTCATGTCTAACATCAGGGAGGAGTGTAGGTAAGATTGAACAGGAAGTATAGAGGTTACACTGATCAATGTGGTCCTAGGACGTCATGTCTAACATCAGGGAGGAGTGTAGGTAAGATTGAACAGGAAGTATAGAGGTTACACTGATCAATGTGGTCCTAGGACGTCATGTCTAACATCAGGGAGGAGTGTAGGTAAGATTGAACAGGAAGTATAGAGGTTACACTGATCAATGTGGTCCTAGGACGTCATGTCTAACATCAGGGAGGAGTGTAGGTAAGATTGAACAGGCAGTATAGAGGTTACACTGATCACTGTGGTCCTAGGACGTCATGTCTAACATCAGGGAGGAGTGTAGGTAAGATTGAACAGGAAGTATAGAGGTTACACTGATCAACATGGTCCTAGGACGTCATGTCTAACAGGGAGGAGTGTAGGTAAGATTGAACAGGAAGTATAGAGGTTACACTGATCAATGTGGTCCTAGGACGTCATGTCTAACATCAGGGAGGAGTGTAGGTAAGATTGAACAGGAAGTATAGAGGTTACACTGATCAATGTGGTCCTAGGACGTCATGTCTAACAGGGAGGAGTGTAGATAAGATTGAACAGGAAGTATAGAGGTTACACTGATCAATGTGGTCCTAGGACGTCATGTCTAACATCAGGGAGGTGTGTAGGTAATATTGAACAGGAAGTATAGAGGTTACACTGATCAATGTGGTCCTAGGACGTCATGTCTAACATCAGGGAGGAGTGTAGGTAAGATTGAACAGGAAGTATAGAGGTTACACTGATCAATGTGGTCCTAGGACGTCATGTCTAACAGGGAGGAGTGTAGGTAAGATTGAACAGGAAGTATAGAGGTTACACTGATCAACGTGGTCCTAGGACGTCATGTCTAACAGGGAGGAGTGTAAATAAGATTGAACAGGAAGTATAGAGGTTACATTATGGTTATACTAATCAATGTTTGATAACATCCTTAACACAGAGAAGACAGTAAGTAGTCATTATAACATACATTAGAACACAAAAGCACTTACAGAATGTTCTAAGCAGCTTCATGAGATCAAGATTAAACGTCTCTATCAGGTTGTAATGCTGGAATAGGTGAAAAGCTACATGGAATAGAGGCCGACCTGTAACAAAGAACATTTTAAAAACACATTTAGTCACACCCATTAAACCATTTGAATGTAGTCATCTATTAGATGATATTAGTCATAAAGTTGTCTTCCTTCATCATTTAAGTTACTATGTTATATATATCTAATTATTAGCACAATGTATCATATGCACTATGTGTTGGTGATCCAAGATAAAGATTTGAACTTCCTGTCGTAGTTGTACTGTGATGAATATTTATAATATGTATACAAGTCGTATTCATGTATGTATATACATTGCGATCCAGGTATTCATATCATCTAATAGACAAGCTTGTCACTATGATCGTGTCAGGGTATCTGACGACCATCACTGCGCCATTTTTAGAACGCCGATGTGGTGCAGCGGTATAAGCTGCGGGTATTTCTTGCTAGGCGATTGGGTGCCTTAGATCGTGAGGCCCGGTAACAGCACGAGTCATAAAATTGTCTTCCTTCATCATTTGTGTTACTATGTTATTCATCTAATTATTAGCACTGCCACATTATGTATCATACCCGGTATGCACTATATATGTGTTGGCGATCAGAAGGTTAAGATTTGAAATTCCTGTTGTACTTGTACTGTGATGAATATATTATAATTCTTAATTATAATTCATATTATAATTGGTCATGTAGTAATAAGACAGTACAGACAAGTATATATGGCCTCATTCAAAATGAAGTGAATTTGTAGAGTAAATACATTGTAATATTGGAATGAATTTTCCCAAATATAGGTCATTTTGCATTTATTTTCCCCCAGTTTCAGCCAGGTGGCAATTTTCCAAAATGGAAAAACCTTGATTATAGCAACTATATGAATTAGATATCCTAAATCTAGGAACTTCTTCAAATCAAATATCCTAAATCTTGGATCTACTTAAAATCTAAGGTCCTAAACCTGGGATCTACTTCAAATCAAAGGTCCTAAATCTGGGAATGACTTCAAATCAAATGTCCTAAATCTGGGATAGACTTCAAATCAAAGGTCCTAAATCTGGGATCGACTTCAAATCAAACGTCCTAAATCTGGGATCGACTTCAGATCGAAGGTCCTAAATCTGGGATAGACTTCAAATCAAACGTCCTAAATCTGGGATCGACTTCAAATCAAACGTCCTAAATCTGGGATCGACTTCAAATAAAACGTCCTAAATCTGGGAATGACTTCAAATCAAAGGTCCAAAATCTGGGAAAGACTTCAAATCAAAGGTCCAAAATCTGGGAAAGACTTCAAATCAAAGGTCCAAAATCTGGGATCAACTTCAAATCAAACGTCCTAAATCTGAGAAAGACTTCAAATCAAAGGTCTTAATCTGGGATCGACTTCAAATCAAAGGTCCTAAATCTGAGAAAGACTTCAAATCAAACGTCCTAAATCTGAGAAAGACTTCAAATCAAATGTCTTAAATCCGGGAAAGACTTCAAATCAAAGGCTTGAAATCTGAGATCGACTTCAAATTAAAGGCTTGAAATCTGCCTTCATTAGAAAGTCTATCCAAGAAGACAGACAAAAGGATGACTTGGTCACTGTATACAGACCTACAGAAGTATTGTATTACAGAAACAGCTGTTCTCTGACCTGTTGATGTTGTAATGTCATTACCCAGAAATATACCACAGATAAATTCAACTGACTATATAATTCGCTAATGGAAAGCAATTATCATTTCGAGATAAAATCCCATTCAACATGCAGCTCTTAATTTGATTACAAATTGACGTGTACTTTAAAGTTAAACTAGACAAAGTCCCCAATATCTCTCACACTACACAGAAAATCTGATTACATAACACTACACTGTAATGTCAATCAGTACAGTTAAATCATATCCACCACTGACAAAGTCAATACTACAGACATAATTTTTTTATTATCATTTACAGCACTTACCCGGTAGAAAAGAACCGAGATATTATTGTCGACATAGTTTAATATGTTGAACCATCTAATATATTTTCAGAAAATACAAGAAAATAGTCAACATTGACTTTCATTTGGTCTTAATGATTGACATTAAGGTCACACTGACACACATTAAGTCACACTGACACACATTAAGTCACACTGACACACATTAGGTCACACTGACTGACATTAGGTCACATTGACATACATTACGTCAAACTGACATACATAACGTCACACTGACATACATTAGGTCACACTGACAAGCATTAGGTCACACTGACTGACATTAAGTCACGCTGACAAACATTAGGTCACACTGACTGACATTAGGTCACACTGACACACATTAGGTCACAGTGACACGCATTAGGTCACGCTGACAGACATTAGGTCACATTGACATACATTAGGTCAAACTGACATACATAACGTCACACTGACATACATTAGGTCACAGTGACACGCATTAAGTCACACTGACACATATTAGATCACACTGACAGACATTAGGTCACACTGACAGACATTAGGTCACACTGACACACATTAGATCACACTGACAGACATTAGGTCACACTGACACGCATTAAGTCACACTGACACACATTAGGTCACACTGACACACATTAGGTCACACTGACACACATTAGGTCACACTGACTGACATTAGGTCATACTGACATACATTAGGTCACAGTGACACGCATAAAGTCACACTGACTGACATTAGGTCACACTGACACACATTAGGTCACACTGACACACATTAGGTCACACTGACTAACATTAGGTCACACTGACACACATTAGGTCACACTGACACTATTTAGGTCACACTGACACACATTAGGTCACACTGACAAACATTAGGTCACACTGACACACATTAGGTCACACTGACACAAATCAGGTCACACTGACACACATTAGGTCACACTGACACACATTAGGTCACACTGACAAATATTAGGTCACACTGACACACATAACGTCACACTGACACACATAAGGTCACACTGACACACATTATGTTACACTGACACACATAAGGTCACACTGACATACATCAGGTCACACTGACATACATCAGGTCACACTGACTGACATTAAGTCACCATGACACACATAAGGTCACACTGACACACATCAGGTCACACTGACAAATATTAGGTCACACTTACACAAATCAGGTCACACTGACACACATTATGTTACACTGACACATATTAGGTCACACTGACACACATTAGGTCACACTGACATACATTAGGTCACACTGACACACATTAGGTCACACTGACACACATGATGTTACACTGGCACAAATTAGGTCACACTCATACCTATTAGGTAACACTGACTGACTAATATACTCACCACATGTTATGATATCCAGATGGAACATGTTCACACCCCAGCCATCTAGTTTGGTCATCAAGCACTGATCATACACAAAACAAGACTTATTATACTGAATTTATCAATAAAACACACAAGCATCACTGAATCGTCTAAATTATGATCAGTACAGTTTTTGATAATCACTACAAATATTACTTAAAAGGTAAACAAAGACTAACAACATGTCAAAGTTTCATACAGCAATAATTTTGTTACACTCTTGTATTGCAAGGAAATATATCCACTCAGGTCTACATAGATTTGTTACAGGCATTCAAACTAGCACCCCTATATTTGTCATTTATATGTTTGGTTTAGTTTTGTTTGGTTTAACATCCTATGGTTTGCATTGTTTATCATCCTATCAACATCTAAGGTAATTTAAGGACAGCCTCCCCTGTGTGTGAGATGTGTGTAGTGTATGTGTGGGTGTTTTGGGAGGCTGAAGACTGATCATTGAGGGACAATGGGGGACTGTGATCAGTGACTGAGAACCGATCATTGAGGGACATTGGGTGAGCGTGATCAGTGATTGAGGACTGATCATTGAGGGACATTGGGTGACTGTGATCAGTGATTGAGGACTGATCATTGAAGGACATTGGGTGACTGTGATCAGTGACTGAGGACTGATCATTGAGGGACATTGGGTGACTGTGATCAGTGATTGAGGACTGGTCCCTGAGGGACTTTGGGTGACTGTGATCAGTGACTGAGGACTGATCATTGAGGAACATTGGGTGACTGTGATCAGTGATTGAGGACTGATCATTGAGGGACATTGGGTGACTGTGATCAGTGACTGAGGACTGATCATTGAGGGACATTGGGTGACTGTGATCAGTGATTGATCATTGAGGGACATTGGGTGACTTTGATCAGTGACTGAGAACCGATCATTGAGGGACATTGGTGACTGCGATCAGTGACTGAGGACTGATCCTAGAGGGACATTGGGTGACTGTGATCAGTGACTGAGGTCTGATCATTGAGGGACATTGGGTGACTGTGATCAGTGACTGAGGACTGATCATTGAGGGACATTGGGTGACTGTGATCAGTGATTGATCATTGAGGGACATTGGGTGACTGTGATCAGTGACTGAGAACCAATCATTGAGGGACACTGGGTGACTGTGATCAGTGACTGAGGACTAATCATTGAGGGACATTGGTGACTGTGATCAGTGGCTGAGGTCTGATCATTGAGGGACATTGGGTGATTGTGATCGGTGACTGAGGACTGATCATTGAGGGACATTGGGTGATTGTGATCAGTGGCTGAGGACTGATCATTGAGGGACATTGGGTGATTGTGATCAGTGACTGAGGTCTGATCATTGAGGGACACTGGGTGACTGTGATCAGTGACTGAGGACTAATCATTGAGGGACATTGGTGACTGTGATCAGTGGCTGAGGTCTGATCATTGAGGGACATTGGGTGATTGTGATCGTTGACTGAGGACTGATCATTGAGGGACATTGGGTGATTGTGATCAGTGGCTGAGGACTGATCATTGAGGGACATTGGGTGATTGTGATCAGTGACTGAGGTCTGATCATTGAGGGACATTGGGTGACTGTGATCAGTGGCTGAGGACTGATCATTGAGGGACATTGGGTGACTGTGATCAGTGACTGAGGTCTGATCATTGAGGGACATTGGGTGACTGTGATCAGTGACTGAGGTCTGATCATTGAGGGACATTGGGGACTGTGATCAGTGACTGAGTACTGATCATTGAGGGACATTGGTGACTGTGATCAGTGACTGAGGACTGATCATTGAGGGACACTGGGTGACTGTGATCAGTGACTGATCATTGAGGGACATTGGATGACTGTAATCAGTGATTGAGGACTGATCATTGAGGGACATTTATGACTGTGATCAGTGACTGAGGACTGATCATTGAGGGACATTGGTGACTGTGATCAGTGATTGAGGACTGATCATTGAGGGACACTGGGTGACTGTGATCAGTGACTGAGGTCTGATCATTGAGGGACATTGGGTGACTGTGATCAGTGACTGAGGACTGATCATTGAAGGACATTGGGTGACTGTGATCAGTGACTGAGGTCTGATCATTGAGGGACACTGGGTGACTGTGATCAGTGACTGAGGACTGATCATTGAGGGACATTGGGTGACTGTGATCAGTGACTGAGGTCTGATCATTGAGGGACATTGGGTGACTGTGATCAGTGACTGAGGACTGATCATTGAGGGACATTGGGTGACTGTGATCAGTGATGAGGTCTGATCATTGAGGGACATTGGTGACTGTGATCAGTGACTGAGGACTAATCATTGAGGGACATTGGTGACTGTGATCAGTGGCTGAGGACTAATCATTGAGGGACATTGGGTGACAGTGATCAGTGACTGATCCTAGAGGTACATTGGGTGACTGTGATCAGTGACTGAGGTCTGATCATTGAGGGACATTGGGTGACTGTGATCAGTGACTGATGACTGATCCTAGAGGGACATTGGGTGACTGTGATCAGTGACTGAGGTCTGATCATTGAGGGACACTGGGTGACTGTGATCAGTGACTGAGGACTGATCATTGAGGGACATTGGGTGACTGTGATCAGTGACTGAGGACTGATCATTGAGGGACATTGGGTGACTGTGATCAGTGACTGAGGACTGATCATTGAGGGACATTGGGTGACTGTGATCAGTGACTGAGGTCTGATCATTGAGGGACATTGGGTGACTGTGATCAGTGACTGAGGTCTGATCATTGAGGGACATTGGGTGACTGTGATCAGTGACTGAGGACATGATCATAGAGGGACATTGGGTGACTGTGATCAGTGACTGAGGACTGATTCTAGAGCGACAGTTGGTGACTGTGATCAGTGACTGAGGTCTGATCATTGAGGGACATTGGGTGACCGTGATCAGTGGCTGAGGACTGATCATTGAGGGACATTGGTGACTGTGATCAGTGACTGAGGACTGATCATTGAGGGACATTGGGTGACTGTGATCAGTGACTGAGGACTGATCATTGAGGGACATTGGGTGATTGTGATCGGTGACTGAGGACTGATCATTGAGGGACACTGAGTGTCTGTGATAATTAAGTGATTGAGGACTGATCATTGAGGGACATTGGTGACTGTGATCAGTGACTGAGGACTGATCCTAGTGGGACATTGGTTGAAAATTATAACTATACCTGTGCTTGTTTGCTGTACAACTGGTCCAACAAAGAATTACTTTCTTGTGTCATTTTAAGGATCGGCCGATGGCGTCGTCTTGTTTTATGTAAACTTTGAAATCTGGATCCCCATCGTACCTTGTAATCTTTGGACGATAATTCTATACAACAAACAAAAAATATTGTTAGCAGCTAAATGGGACCGTGTGTAATAGTGTTATAGCTAATTAATCACTTGTTTTATTGCTTAGTCATTTAACTTACAACGATAGGAAATCAAAATACTTTGAACTGTGTCAGACCATCATCAGACTAACATCAAACCTTTTACAGTTACTTCTCAATTGTACAACATTCCTCTCAATTGTACAACATTCCTCTCAATTGTATAACATTCCTCTCAATTGTACAACATTCCTCTCAATTGTACAACATTCCTCTCAATTGTACAACATTCCTCTCAATTGTACAACATTCCTCTCAATTTTACAACATTCCTCTCAATTGTATAACATTCCTCTCAATTGTACAACATTCCTCTCAATTGTACAACATTCCTCTCAATTTTACAACATTCCTCTCAATTTTACAACATTTCTCTAGGTTGAACAACATTCCTCTTGGTTGAACAACATTCCTCTGAATTTTACAACATTCCTCTCGGTTGAACAACATTCCTCTCGATTTTACAACATTCCTCTCAATTGTACAACATTCCTCTCAATTTTACAACATTCCTCTCAATTGTTCAAAATTCCTCTCAATTGTACAACATTCCTCTCAATTGTACAAAATTCCTCTCAATTGTACAACATTCCTCTCAATTGTACAACATTCCTCTCAATTGTACAACATTTCTCTCAATTGTACAACATTTCTCTCAGTTTCATACAACACCTGTCATTAACTTATACTCACTGTCCAAGAGTTTGAGTTCGGACACAGCCACAGCATTAGACCGGCGTTCTGAATAACATTCCAGCTTGGATTTCATCTGGACATCGCCTGCAACAAAATTAGTAAAACTATGGACAATGTTCATAGGGGCCTGTCATGAGTAAACTCATCCGTGCTTGCATTTATTATCTGAAATAAGTTATAAGTGTGAAAATGATTCTTCTAAATTAAATGTTTAGATATTATTCTCAGTAAATGATAGAGGCATACATGTGTTCTCTGTAAAAGTAGTCTCACCACAGGCTGATGATAAAGATGTACACATGTAAATACGACCATATACACTCAGATGTCAAAAACATATGTAAGTACATACGCACTAGGGTGATGTCAAAAAGGTGTATGAACTTAAATAGGGCGACGCAAAGAAAATTAGCACTACTGGGTGATGTTTAGAATATGTGTTACTGTTAGTACATACGCACTACTGTTTAGAAGACGTATCGGTCCTAGTGGTGGATCACTTAACCGATAAACCGATGTTTTGATATAACCAGATGTTTCGGTATGTTTCGGTATATCCATGCATGAATTTCAGCTGTATCGATACATGCATCTAAAAATAGCTTCCAGTTTCACTTTGTTGACAGAGAGCGAAAAAACCCGAGCGCTGTATGCTCTTGTTCAAGTGTCTGTGTAAGTCTGACTAAAGAAATGTCCCGATTACTTGTCATACAGTAAACATGTCGTACCGCTGGCATGGTCGAAGTTATGGTCGTATTTTAGAAAGGCAATCAATGATGTTGCTTTTTTCATTTAAATGATGCCAATATAGCAACATCACGAGAACCAACTTATCTGAACACACATTTAGTGTGACACCACAAAATCACAGTAAAAAGCGCTCCTAACACAAACAAGAGGCCCATGGGGCCTGTATCGCTCACCTGGTTGGATTTGACCAAATGTCAAAATAATGTTCATGTTCAATTTGTTAATACATATACAAAAATATACTCTCTGAAAGACCATATGGATTATTTTTACAACATAATGGTGTTTAAAGAAACTAAGTCCCTTAGGGTGGGGAAAACCCTTTGGCCTATTTTTACATAAGAATTGTGTTTATCCCTTAATGCCCAGCGATACTATACATAGTTATGGGATTGAGGGTCACAGTAACCATTTATGCAAAATCTGTTCCCCCATCACCACGGATGTTTCTGATCAAATTGGGTTCAAATCCATTTAAAACTCAAATCTCTATTTCCCTTATTTGGCCCCTCCCTTCAGGCCCCTTGGGGGTCAGAGTCAATATTTATATAAACTCTCTTTCCCCCTTCCCCTAAGGATATTCCAGACCAAATTTGGTTCAAATCCATTCATAACTTTTTGAATAATAGCGATTTAAAGGATAAACCCCTTTTTCCCTATTTGGCCCCAACCCTCAGGCCCCTGAGGGTACAAAGTAAAAATTTATCCAAACTCGGTTCCCCTTCTCCCAAGGATGCTCTTGACCAAATTTGGTTAAAATCCATTTAAAACTTTATGGCAAATAGCAATTAAAAAACGAATCTCTATTTCCCCTATTTGCCCGCCCCTCAGGCCCCTCATCAATATTTATACAAACTCTTTCCCCCCTTCCTCTCTGGATGTTCCTGACCAAATTTAGTTAAAATCCATTCCTAACTTAATAATTAATAGCGATTTAAAGGATTAACCCCTATTTTCCCTATCGGACCCCATGGCCACTCCTCAGTCCCCTGGGGATTCAGAGTAAAAATTTATACCAACTCGGTTCCCCTTCTCACATGAATATTCCTGACCATATTTGGTTAAAATCCATTTAAAACTTTATGACTAGTAGCAATTAAAAGACTAATCTCTATTTCCCCTACTTGGCCCCGCCCCTTAGGCCTCTAGGGGTACAGAGTAAAAATTCATATAAACTCTGTTCCCCCTCCCCTCAAGGATGTTCCTGACTAAATTTGGTGAAAAGCTATTAAATACTTTAGGACTAGTAGCGATTTAAAGGAGTAACCCTATTTCCCCTATTTGGCCCCGCCCCTCAGGCCCCTGGGGGTTGAGAATAAAGATTTAAACACTCTGTTCCTCTTCCCCCAAGGATGTTCCTGACCAAATTTGGTTCAAATTCATTAATAACTTTATGACTAGTAGCGATTTAAAGGATTAACCCTATTTCCCCTATTTGGCCCTGCCCCTCAGGCCCCTGGGGTTCAAAGTAAAAATTTATACAAACTATGTTCCCCTTCTGCCAAGAATGTTCCTGACCAAATTTGGTTCAAATTCATTCATAACTTTATGATTTGTAGCGATTTAAAGGATTAACCCTATTTCCCCTATTTGGCCCCGCCCCTCAGGCCCCTGGGGGTTCAGAGTAAAAATTTATACAAACTATCTTCCCCTTCTACCAAGGATGTTCCTGACCAAATTTGGTTCAAATTCATTAATAACTTTATGACTAGTAGCGATTTAAAGGATTAACCCTATTTCCCCTATTTGGCCCTGCCCCTCAGGCCCCTGGGGTTCAAAGTAAAAATTTATACAAACTATGTTCCCCTTCTGCCAAGAATGTTCCTGACCAAATTTCGTTCAAATTCATTCATAACTTTATGACTAGTAGCGATTTAAAGGATTAACCCTATTTCCCCTATTTGGCCCCGCCCCTCAGGCCCCTGGGGGTTCAGAGTAAAAATTTATACAAACTATCTTCCCCTTTTACCAAGGATGTTCCTGACCAAATTTGGTTCAAATTCATTTATATCTTTATGACTAGTAGCAATTTAAATGAGTAACCCTATTTCCCCTATTCGGCCTCGCCCCTCAGGCCCCTGGGGGTTCAGAGTAAAAATTCATACAAACTATGTTCCCCTTCTGCCAAGGATGTTCCTGACCAAATTTGGTTCAAATTCATTCATAACTTTATGACTAGTAGCGATTTAAAGGAGTAACCCTATTTCCCCTATTTGGCCTCGCCCCTCAGGTCCCTGGGGGTTCAGAGTAAAAATGTATACAAACTCTGTTTCCCTTCTGCCAAGGATGTTCCTGACCAAATTTGGTTCAAATTCATTCATAACTTTATGACTAGTAGCGATTTAAAGGAGTAACCCTATTTCCCCTATTTGGCCCCGCCCCTCAGGTCCCTGGGGGTTCAGAGTAAAATGTATACAAACTCTGTTTCCCTTCTGCCAAGGATGTTCCTGACCAAATTTGGTTCAAATTCATTCATAACTTTATGACTAGTAGCGATTTAAAGGAGTAACCCTATTTCCCCTATTTGGCCCCGCCCCTCAGGCCCCTGGGGGTTCAGAGTAAAAATTTATACAAACTCTGTTCACCTTTCTGCCAAGGATGTTACTGACCAAATTTGGTTCAAATTCATTCATAACTTTATGACTAGTAGCGATTTAAAGGAGTAACCCTATTTCCCCTATTTGGCCCCGCCCCTCAGGCCCCTGGGGGTTCAGAGTAAAAATTTATACAAACTCAGTTCACCTTCTGCCAAGGATGTTCCTGACCAAATTTGGTTCAAATTCATTCATAACTTTATGACTAGTAGCGATTTAAAGGAGTAACCCTATTTCCCCTATTTGGCCTCGCCCCTCAGGCCCCTGGGGGTTCAGAGTAAAAATTTATACAAACTCTGTTCACCTTCTGCCAAGGATGTTCCTGACCAAATTTCGTGAAAATCAATTCAATACTTTAGGACTAGTAGCGATTTAAAGGAGTAACCCTATTTCCCCTATTTGGCCCCGCCCCTCAGGCCCCTGGGGGTTCAGAGTAAAAATTCATACAAACTCTGTTCACCTTCTGCCAAGGATGTTCCTGACCAAATTTCGTGAAAATCAATTCAATACTTTAGGACTAGTAGCGATTTAAAGGAGTAACCCTATTTCCCCTATTTGGCCCCGCCCCTCAGGCCCCTGGGGGTTCAGAGTAAAAATTCATACAAACTCTGTTCACCTTCTGCCAAGGATGTTCCTGACCAAATTTCGTGAAAATCAATTCAATACTTTAGGACTAGTAGCGATTTAAAGGATTAACCCTATTTGCCCTATTTGGCCCCGCCCCTCAGGTCCCTGGGGGTTCAGAGTAAAAATGTATACAAACTCTGTTTCCCTTCTGCCAAGGATGTTCCTGACCAAATTTGGTTCAAATTGATTCATAACTTTATGACTAGTAGCGATTTAAAGGAGTAACCCTATTTCCCCTATTTGGCCCCGCCCCTCAGGTCCCTGGGGGTTCAGAGTTAAAATGTATACAAACTCTGTTTCCCTTCTGCCAAGGATGTTCCTGACCAAATTTGGTTCAAATTCAATTCAATACTTTAGGACTAGTAGCGATTTAAAGGATTAACCCTATTTGCCCCTATTTGGCCCCGCCCCTCAGGCCCCTGGGGGTTCAGAGTAAAAATTTATACAAACTATGTTCCCCTTCTGCCAAGGATGTTCCTGACCAAATTTGGTTCAAATTCATTCATAACTTTATGACTAGTAGCGATTTAAAGGAGTAACCCTATTTCCCCTATTTGGCCCCGCCCCTCAGGCCCCTGGGGGTTCAGAGTAAAAATTTATACAAACTCTGTTCCCTTTCTGCCAAGGATGTTACTGACCAAATTTGGTTCAAATTCATTCATAACTTTATGACTAGTAGCGATTTCAAGGATTAACCCTATTTCCCCTATTTGGCCCCGCCCCTCAGGCCCCTGGGGGTTCAGAGTAAAAATTTATACAAACTCTGTTCACCTTCTGCCAAGGATGTTCCTGACCAAATTTGGTTCAAATTCATTCATAACTTTATGACTAGTAGCGATTTAAAGGATTAACCCTATTTTCCCTATTTGGCCCCGCCCCTCAGGCCCCTGGGGGTTCAGAGTAAAAATGTATACAAACTCTGTTCCCCTTCCCTCAAGGATGTTCCTGACCAAATTTGGTGAAAATCCATTCAAGACTTTATGACTAGTAGCAATTTAAAGAAAAAGTTGACGGACGACGGACGACGGACGCTGCACCATGGCATAAGCTCACCGGCCCTTCGGGCCAGGTGAGCTAAAAATCGTAACGTTTATGATCGTCGTTCCATTGCTGTTGGACCCAAGCTGTCGGGTCCAAATCAGCTTTACAACGAAATCCCGAACTTAAAAACAGACAACAATCCTCTCAAAATTTGAAAAGAAAATGGCTGCAAATACACACTGATTGAAGTATTGACACAAAATGTTTCTGTGTACGAGCAACATCAGTTGCTTCTGAACATATAATGGTCAGCACTACTGGTGACATTGTGTGTGCTACCAGGGCATGCTAGAAACCTGATCAAGTTAGTTTACTGTGTTTCTCAAGAAGTACACAAGAGTCTTAAACTGCAGGGATTAACTGTTTGACCTTTATGTGGCTTTCCCCAGTAACTTCAAAAACTTAGAGTTAATTAATCAAACATCTTATCTACTTCAAAAGCTTTTGGTGGTTTCATATCCAGTAAAAAAAATTCCTGTCAAAATACTATGAAAGAAATATAATAAATAGAAGACAGTTCAGTACATATACACTACTGGGTGATGTCTAGAGGACATGTCAGTACATATACACTAGTGTGATATCTAGAGGACATGTCAGTACATATACACTACAGTGTGATGTCTAGGGGACATGTCAGTACATATACACTACAGTGTGATGTCTAGAGGACATGTCAGTACATATACACTACAGCGTGACGTCTAGAGGACATGTCAGTACATATACACTACAGAGTGATGTCTAGAGGACATGTCAGTACATATACACTACAGCGTGACGTCTAGAGGACATGTCAGTGTGATGTCTAGAGGACACGTCAGTACATATACACTACAGTGTGATGTCTAGGGGACATGTCAGTACATATACACTACAGTGTGATGTCTAGAGGACATGTCAGTACATATACACTACAGTGTGATGTCTATAGGACATGTCAGTACATATACACTACAGCGTGATGTCTAGAGGACATGTCAGTACATATACACTACAGCGTGATGTCTAGAGGACATGTCAGTACATATACACTACAGTGTGATGTCTAGAGGACATGTCAGTACATATATACTACAGTGTGATGTCTAGAGGACATGTCAGTACATATACACTACAGCGTGATGTCTAGAGGACATGTCAGTACATATACACTACAGTGTGATGTCTAGAGGACATGTCAGTACATATACACTACAGTGTCATGTCTAGAGGACATGTCAGTACATATACACTACAGTGTCATGTCTAGAGGACATGTCAGTACATATACACTACAGTGTGATGTCTAGAGGACATGTCAGTACATATACACTACAGCGTGATGTCTAGGGGACATGTTAGTACATATACAGTACAGTGTGATGTCTAGAGGACATGTCAGTACATATACACTACAGCGTGATGTCTATAGGACATGTCAGTACATATACACTACAGCGTGATGTCTAGGGGACATGTCAGTACATATACACTACAGTGTGATGTCTAGAGGACATGTCAGTACATATACACTACAGCGTGATGTCTATAGGACATGTCAGTACATATACACTACAGTGTGATGTCTATAGGACATGTCAGTACATATACACTACAGTGTGATGTCTATAGGACATGTCAGTACATATACACTACAGTGTGATGTCTATAGGACATGTCAGTACATATACACTACAGTGTGATGTCTAGAGGACACGTCAGTACATATACACTACAGCGTGATGTCTAGGGGACATGTTAGTACATATACACTACAGTGTGATGTCTAGAGGACATGTCAGTACATATACACTACAGTGTGATGTCTAGAGGACATGTCAGTACATATACACTACAGTGTGATGTCTAGAGGACATGTCAGTACATATACACTACAGTGTGATGTCTAGAGGACATGTCAGTACATATACACTACAGTGTGATGTCTAGAGGACATGTCAGTACATATACACTACAGCGTGATGTCTAGAGGACATGTCAGTACATATACACTACAGTGTGATGTCTAGAGGACATGTCAGTACATATACACTACAGTGTGATGTCTAGAGGACATGTCAGTACATATACACTACAGTGTGATGTCTAGAGGACATGTCAGTACATATACACTACAGCCTGATGTCTAGAGGACAAGTCAGTACATATACACTACAGCTGTGATGTCTAGAGGACATGTCAGTACATATACACTACAGTGTGATGTCTAGAGGACATGTCAGTACATATACACTACAGTGTGATGTCTAGAGGACATGTCAGTACATCATTATTCACTACTGCTACTAGTATATGAAACTTGAGGCCAGAAGTATAGATTTTTTTTGAGTAATCTCACGTTGGAGCTTCAAAGTGTAACAAACAAGTTTAAGAGTGCTAATTGCTTTAACATTTACAGCAGATAGACTTTCTTGCACTGTCACAAGCGGCAATGGTCATCAGTCTACAACTCTGTGGTTAACCAATAGCATTAGCACAAATAACAAGAAGCCAATGTCATCACACTTAATTTTTTTAGTTTGAAAAATCATGGTAAACCACAACAGAGAATCTGTGTGTTAACCAATCTTTATTACTGTATTTATTCTGATAAAAGTTCAGGGGGCCAACCTATTAAGTTATCCTCAAAGACAGGCTGGGTAGGCTGTATTATAGGACAAAGAAACAGGCTTTGTTGGTAATTTCCCTGAACAACAATTAATAGATATGGTTGGGCATATTACTAGGCATGGGTTTCATGCTGGATACAGCTGAGGGTTGACTGGTTGAACCCTTAACTGTTAATGTTAGAACAGGTTGTGTTAAGGTTACAACTGATTGTGTTAAGGTTATACTGATTGTGTTAAGGTTGTGAATGGTTGTGTTCAGGTTATAAATGATTGTGTTCAGGTTATAAATGATTGTGTTCAGGTTATAAATGATTGTGTTCAGGTTATAAATGATTGTGTTAAATTATGACAGGTTGTTTAGAGGTTATATGACCGATTGTGTTGAGTTATGACAGGTTGTTTAGAGGTTATATGACCGATTGTGTTAAATTATGACAGGTTGTTTAGAGGTTATATGACCGATTGTGTTGAGTTATGACTGGTTGTTTAGAGGTTATATGACCGATTGTGTTGAGTTATGACTGGTTGTTTAGAGGTTATGACTGGTTGTCTAGAGGTTATAATTGGTTGTGTTTAGGTTATAATTGGTTGTGTTTAGGTTTGGTTTAGTTTGTTTTTGTTTAACGTCCTATTAACAGCCAGGGTCATGTAAGGACGTGCCAGGTACATTGTAATTGGTTGTGTATAGGTTATAATTGGTTGTGTATAGGTTATAACTGGTTGTGTTGAGGTTATAACTTCATGAATAAAGACCCATAACATCAGGTGATCTCTATCTAATCAGAAATGTTCCCATACACATGGAATTCTCATAGCCAAGATTATCATGGAATGTCTCTGGAAGTAATCTGGCCAGAGAAGTGACATGTTGTCAAGATTTAGAACCCCTGCCTGGAGATAAACAGCTATATGTATATATCCTAACAAGCCTACAAATTGTTGGTTCACAACTTCCTATTACAGAAGTTAAAAATGCCACAAATTTTATATCCCAATGCCACATACAGCCTCCTTTTTTAATTATCTGAACCCCTATATTGTCAATGCCACATACAGCCTACCTTTCAATTATTGGAACCCCTATCTTGTCCACAGCACCTGTTATGAAATCACATGTCCAAACATCTGCATCACTATAAGCCAAACTAATTATGTGTTGCTGAAAGGTTCAATGTGTACCACTATACAAATTGGATGAGGAAACAGTCAGTGTGATTACCAGGTAAACCATTCACAGACAGACCTGGACACCCTTACTCCAGCATCCATGATCAATCAGCATGAGCATGAGTTGTAAACAATTTAGAGTATTTAGCCTAAAACTACAAAAATCACAAGTCAATTAGGGATTGGGTGTGATAGTGTCATCAGGTAAAATCCTCATGTAAGAGTTTATATCTGCTGCCAAAATAACAGGTGCTTAATTTTACATATACATGTATACACTGGGGTTCAAACTAGGGACTGCTTATTATCTAAACTAAACCTACACTGGGGTTCTAACTAAGGACTTCTCATTATCTATATCAAACCTGCACTGGGATTCAAACCAAGGACTTTCTCATTATCTAAATTTCTCAACAAAAAAACTTCCATAGATTAGACCTCAAAAAACAATTATTTTTCATTTTATGAAGATCTAAAGCAAAAATGAGCTCCTTGGGTTACACAGGAGGTATAACAGGGACTATATATGGGGTACACAGGAGGTATGACTCAGACTATATATGGGGTACACAGGAGGTATAACCCGGACTATATATGGGGTACACAGGAGGTATAACAGGGACTATATATGGGGTACACAGGAGGTATAACAGGGACTATATATGGGGTACACAGGAGGTATAACAGGGACTATATATGGGGTACACAGGAGGTATAACCCGGACTATATATGGATTACACAGGAGGTATGACTCAGACTATATATGGGGTACACAGGAGGTATAACAGGGACTATATATGGGGTACACAGGAGGTATGACAGGGACTATATATGGGGTACACAGGAGGTATGACAGGGACTATATATGGGGTACACAGGAGGTATGACAGGGACTATATATGGGGTACACAGGAGGTATGACAGGGACTATATATGGGGTACACAGGAGGTATAACAGGGAATATATATGGGGTGGGGTACTTATGCATTAAAACAGGGACCTTTGGGTTTTCCTGCTTTATAACAGTGATCTGGAGTACTCCTGTGTTATAACAGTGACCATGGGGTGCTCCTGTGTTATAACAGTGACCTTGGGGTAACTCCTGTATTATAACAGTGACCTTGGAGTACTCCTGTGTTATAACAGTGACCTTGAAGTACTCCTGTGTTATAACAGTGACCTTGGAGTACTCCTGTGTTATAACAGTGACCTTGAAGTACTCCTGTGTTATAACAGTGACCTTGGGGTAACTCCTGCGTTGGGGACCTTTGGGTACTCCTGCATTATAACAGAGACCTTAGGTTACTTATAACATGCTGAACATTCTTTTATATTATATAATTCAGGCTTGGGGCTCTTTTTCACTCACCTAAAAATATTGATCATCTTAAATATTTCTTTATATCATTGCTATCGACTAAGTTATAAGTACCAATCTGTTATAAAATTGTCTCTTCCTAATAACAGGTTGACACAATCTGAGACCAAGCTTGGAATCCTCTATACATTGTTTTTTAATCCAGACACTAACAATTCAGTTAAGTTAGTGATCAAGATATTTTACTGTTGTTAGCAGCAGATAATCAGGTAAATCCTAGTAATAGTGTCATTTTACTGTTTTTAACTGCAGATTCAGCTAAATTCAAGTAATTGTGGTAATTCATTGTTTTTAACTACAGATAATCAGTTAAATTCAAGTAATCCTGATATTTTACTGTTTTTGGGTTGACTTTCCATTTGGCTTGCTTCAGTCAAAATCTGTCATTTAGTATTATGTTTTTTACGATAACATGCTCTGCAACTGACAGTCTGCAGCTGGTTAGTTTTCTTTAATTTGTAAACAACTTTTAAAGCCTTCACTTAGGGAAACCTTATAAAAAACTTCAAAAATCTATCAATCCATTTTATACAATATTGTATAACGAATGACCTTTAAAGAGAGATTTTCTCATATATGAGACCATCCCCTTTTGCCACCAGCAAGACATTACTCAACTGTGAACTGTTTAGTCTCTATAAGGCAAGCCTGAATTTATATTGCTGCTAGGATATCTAAAGCTAAATTATGATAATATATCATAATAGTATGACAAAACTTTAAAATTACCACATGTTAACCTAGTAAGATAATCAGCCCTTGGGAATTTATTTTACATATCAATGTGTTTGCACTTGCAAGCCTTAGACTGAGAAGTAGAGTTAATGTTTGGTAGATTTGGTTGTGTGACATCAGTGTTCATTGTCACAGGTAGGTAATGACCTCAGCAGATTTATCTACCTTCCAGATTGACCATGGCCCTGAGAGCTTACCATGTACACACAATAGACCTCGGCGGCCTTTGTGATAAAACACCTGCCTGTGTGTAACAAGGGCCTGATTACCATCATGATGTATTTGTTTGTCACAATTCAGTCAAGTTAATTAGGTGCCTTAATGAATAGACTCATACATTAATGTCTTTTTAATATCATGCATGTTCCTATAGTAACAGTCAGGTATCAATTCACATATTCCAGCCTCCATTTGTCAATAATCGTACCTATGATCACCTTAAATCACATTTTATTGCATGCTATATTTTCCACAAAATACAGATTTCTGTAACTTTTATCAATAGCATAATAGCTGTTATGTTAATAAAACAGACTTTTGTAGGAATTACTATACAACAACATCATCAAAATTATTCTCAGTAATACTATGACATCATCAAAATTATTCTCAGTAATACTATGACATCATTCAAAATTATTCTCAGTAATACAATGACATCATCAAAATTATTCTCAGTTATATATACCATGACATCATCAAAATTATTCTGAATTATACCATGACATCGTTCAAAATTATTCTCAGTCACATTTTGCAATCCTATAAACTGTGCATTTCATCTGATCTAGTAAAATGCTTTAATCAACAAGAATTTCTAATGAATTGGACATTAATGTAGATGTCCTACATTTATACAGAAAGTGACAATGTACAAATATGCAACAAGATGTGACCATCTTGATATAAACAACCAGGTGTAACTTCAATTATACCAACATCCAGATGTGACCTGATATTAACATCCAGGTGTGACTTCATATCAACATCCAGGTGTGACTTCATATCAACATCTAGGTGTGACCTCATATCAACAACCAGGCGTGACTTCATATCAACAACCATGTGTGACTTCATTCATATCAACTTCCACTGTGTGACGTCATTTATATCAACATTCAGGTGTGACCTCATTTATATCAACAACCAGGTGTGACCTAATATCAACAACCAGGTGTGACCTCATTTATATCAACAACCAGGTGTGACCTCATTTATATCAACAACCAGGTGTGACCTCATTTATATCAACATCCAGGTGTGACCTCATTTATATCAACATCCAGGTGTGACCTCATTTATATCAACATCCAGGTGTGACCTCATATCAACATCTAGGTGTGACCTCATATCAACATCCAGGTGTGACCTCATATCAACTTCCACTGTGTGACCTCATTTATATCAACATTCAGGTGTGACCTCATATCAACAACCAGGTGTGACCTCATTTATATCAACATCCAGATGTGACCTCATTTATATCAACATCCAGGTGTGGAGTCACACAAGCTGAGAACATGTTACATGTCTAGTGTGACTAGAGCCACACAAGCTGATAACATGTTACATGTCTAGTGTGACTGGAGCCACACAAGCTGAGGACATGTTACATGTCTAGTGTGACTAGAGCCACACAAGCTGATAACATGTTACATGTCTAGTGTGACTAGAGCCACACAAGCTGATAACATGTTACATGTTTAGTGTGACTGGAGCCACACAAGCTGATAACATGTCACATGACTAGTGTGACTAGAGCCACACAAGCTGATAACATGTTACATGTTTAGTGTGACTGGAGTCACACAAGCTGATAACATGTTACATGTTTAGTGTGACTGGAGCCACACAAGCTGATAACATGTTACATGTCTAGTGTGACTAGAGCCACACAAGCTGATAACATGTTACATGTCTAGTGTGACTGGAGCCACACAAGCTGATAACATGTTACATGTCTAGTGTGACTAGAGCCACACAAGCTGAGAACATGTTACATGTCTAGTGTGACTGGAGCCACACAAGCTGAGAACATGTTACATGTCTAGTGTGACTGGAGCCACACAAGCTGAGAACATGTTACATGTCTAGTGTGACTAGAGCCACACAAGCTGAGAACATGTTACATGTCTAGTGTGACTAGAGCCACACAAGCTGAGAACATGTTACATGTCTAGTGTGACTAGAGCCACACAAGCTGAGAACATGTTATATGTCTAGTGTGACTGGAGCCACACAAGCTGAGGACATGTTACATGTCTAGTGTGACTAGAGCCACACAAGCTGAGAACATGTTACATGTCTAGTGTGACTAGAGCCACACAAGCTGAGAACATGTTACATGTTTAGTGTGACTGGAGCCACACAAGCTGAGAACATGTTACATGTCTAGTGTGACTAGAGCCACACAAGCTGAGGACATGTTACATGTCTAGTGTGACTGGAGCCACACAAGCTGAGAACATGTTACATGTCTAGTGTGACTAGAGCCACACAAGCTGATAACATGTTACATGTCTAGTGTGACTAGAGCCACACAAGCTGAGAACATGTTACATGTCTAGTGTGACTAGAGCCACACAAGCTGAGGACACATCACATGTCTAGTGTGACTGGAGCCACACAAGCTGAGAACATGTTACATGTCTAGTGTGACTAGAGCCACACAAGCTGAGAACATGTTACATGTCTAGTGTGACTGGAGCCACACAAGCTGAGGACATGTTACATGTCTAGTGTGACTAGAGCCACACAAGCTGAGGACATGTTACATGTTCAGTGTGACTGGAGCCACACAAGCTGAGGACATGTTACATGTCTAGTGTGACTGGAGCCACACAAGCTGAGAACATGTTACATGTCTAGTGTGACTAGAGCCACACAAGCTGATAACATGTTACATGTTTAGTGTGACTGGAGCCACACAAGCTGAGAACATGTTACATGTCTAGTGTGACTAGAGCCACACAAGCTGAGAACATGTTACATGTCTAGTGTGACTGGAGCCACACAAGCTGATAACATGTTACATGTCTAGTGTGACTAGAGCCACACAAGCTGAGAACATGTTACATGTCTAGTGTGACTAGAGCCACACAAGCTGATAACATGTTACATGTTTAGTGTGACCGGAGCCACACAAGCTGAGAACATGTTACATGTCTAGTGTGACTAGAGCCACACAAGCTGAGAACATGTTACATGTCTAGTGTGACTAGAGCTACACAAACTGAGAACATGTTACATGTCTAGTGTGACTAGAGCCACACAAGCTGAGAACATGTTACATGTCTAGTGTGACTAGAGCCACACAAGCTGAGAACATGTTACATGTCTAGTGTGACTAGAGCCACACAAGCTGAGAACATGTTACATGTCTAGTGTGACTGGAGCCACACAAGCTGAGAACATGTTACATGTCTAGTGTGACTGGAGCCACACAAGCTGAGAACATGTTACATGTCTAGTGTGACTAGAGCCACACAAGCTGAGAACATGTTACATGTCTAGTGTGACTAGAGCCACACAAGCTGAGAACATGTTACATGTCTAGTGTGACTAGAGCCACACAAGCTGAGAACATGTTACATGTCTAGTGTGACCGGAGCCACACAAACTGAGAACATGTTACATGTCTAGTGTGACTAGAGCTACACAAGCTGAGAACATGTTACATGTTTAGTGTGACTTAGAACTACACAAGCCAACAATGCGTAATGAATTTCCACAAGTTTGGCAAAGCAATGGTCTGCACTTGTTCCTCAGGTTATCTAGGAATCAGACCAGTAATAAAAACACAGAAACATGCAAAAGTGATGCTTATAAAATACAGTTTGCCTCTCTCATAAAACCTACACTATAATTGTATCCGTAAGATTTCTCCTTGATGCACTATTCCTATTTAGACTTGGCACATCAGAAGTTTTATCATTAGACCTACATATACCTTAGACATCATAAAAACTGTTATTATATATAAATGTATTATAAATGCCTCAAATACTTCCCTCGAGTCTGACTAGCTGTTCATTCTTCAATATTACCCGAGTTTTATACTTAAATAATGAATAAGTTACATTTGTTATAAAAATTATATATTAGATAAGCCATACATATTTCATTAGTCAACTTTGATATCTTTATGATTATCCATGCTTTAATATCTAAAATCATAGCACAAGGCTTTACCTAGCATTAAATTTTATCTCAATAATAGTTATGCATGATGTAAACATTATTTATTCTGGAACATCAATCATGGTTTATCTAAACCATTAGCCATGTTTTATATTGCTTTGTCTACACTAGTCACAAAATATCTTACACAGTAGCATTGCCTTCATTCTAACTAGCATTGCTTTTTCTACACTAGTCACAAAATATCTTACACAGTAGCATTGCCTTCATTCTAACTAGCATTGCCTTGTCTACACTAGTCACAAAATATCTTACACAGTAGCATTGCCTTCATTCTAACTAGCATTGCCTTGTCTACACTAGTCACAAAATATCTTACACAGTAGCATTGCCTTCATTCTAACTAGCATTGCCTTGTCTACACTAGTCACAAAATATCTTACACAGTAGCATTGCCTTCATTCTAACTAGCATTGCTTTTTCTACACTAGTCACAAAATAAATTACACAGTAGCATTGCCTTCATTCTAACTAGCATTGCCTTGTCTACACTAGTCACAAAATATCTTACACAGTAGCATTGCCTTCATTCTAACTAGCATTGCCTTGTCTACACTAGTCACAAAATATCTTACACAGTAGCATTGCCTTCATTCTAACTAGCATTGCCTTGTCTACACTATAGTCACAAAATATCTTACACAGTAGCATTGCCTTCATTCTAACTAGCATTGCCTTGTCTACACTAGTCACAAAATATCTTACACAGTAGCATTGCCTTCATTCTAACTAGCATTGCCTTGTCTACACTAGTCACAAAATATCTTACACAGTAGCATTGCCATCATTCTAACTAGCATTGCCTTGTCTACACCAGTCACAAAATATCTTACACAGTAGCATTGCCTTCATTCTAACTAGCATTAGTCATACTTCTACACAGCCATACATAATACCTGAAATTTAATAACACTGAATTTAGTTGTGGTTTATTCTAATCATTAATAATAGATACATAATATTTGTGAATTAACAAGGCTTTAAATGAAATAAAAATCACTACATTAAAGTATAAAGAGTCTGTTCTGTAAGTAGACAGTAATTCAGGTGTTGGCAGACTGATGCACCAGTACACCAGACATCTCTCTAGCATTGGCTGTATAATAAGTGCCTCCTAGTTTGATAATTATGATATTATGCAGTATAGACAGGTTGTTGTAGCAGCAGTACTAACATATACATACTGATCACAAACATTAAGAGATGGTAGATAAACCTCTACCTAATGGTAGGAGTGCAGATGATAGATTATAGACATTCAACTCATTTGAACATACCTAAGATGCCACAAGATTCTCTCCTGTGATCTAGTGATCCCTCTAAAGAGTTGGCACACTCTACGGCACTAGATCTCTCAGCACTGTACATCTACTCCAATATACAACCACAGTTATTCCATTGACCTCCAATGTTCCCCACTTCTGGTGACAGGAAATACTTCAAAGTTTCCTTACACTTTCCTGATTGACAGAATTTTCCTTAAACTGATTCCCTCTTCTTGCAGCAGATTAATCCACTATTGGGCCAGTCACATATATATATACTGGCTGACCATGTTCCTACATACATGTATCACCTACTCAGATAATTATGATGGATGCCTTGGCTGTCAAAGGTTCATCACTTAAGGTATTACCACCACCAGACTGGCTAGTTAGACTGGCTAAGGTCACTATGCTGACCAACCATCACTGCCCCAGTCAGTCCAGCCAATTGCTGTGTACTACCATTAGGATTCCGATTAATGGACATGGTCATAGGGCACACAGGTGAAGGGCCTGATGATTTTAGCTGTCCGACCAATGTCATTACTACATTGCGTATAAGGCCTCTATCAGCTCTATCTTGCCTATAGGTACACATTTGTCGGTTATCGTGTATTGGTCGCTCGCCCATCTATGACGTATATACAGGCACTGCTTACTGCATTGTAGTATTTTCATGCCTGACAATCAAACAGCTCTATGACAGATAACAAAACTAGCTACACACACCCAATGACCCATGTGTAGCACACACCCGACGACCCATGTGTAATACATGTGTAATAAACTCCACCACCATATTATATAGGGTAACATTTATAGACAGCCATTGTTCTTACAGCAGGTTTAAATATCACTGAGTGCAGTACATTCCAGGTCACACATCCACATCAGATAGATACAGGTCACATCATATTTATCTTCAGCAGTTGTTTTTTCTGTTGCTGACCTATTAACATCTTCTATTTCAATCCCCACTCTTTTTTTATACCTATGTAGGAATATTAAATCATGTTTTCCACAAAAGTCTAGATATATATCTAGCTTATTCTGCCATAATGCTTTTTTTGACAATATAAATAATTTTGAGTTGAAGTGTAAATGAAGTTGCAGAAAACTTCCTATATGTATAGAAATTGAAAGTACATTACAGGTATACATGTCTAATGGTATAACTAATACTGGGGTATATATGTCTAATGGTACAACTAATACTGGGGTATACATGTCTAATGGTACAACTAATACTGGGGTATACATGTCTAATGGTACAACTAATACTGGGGTATACATGTCTAATGGTACAACTAATACTGGGGTATACATGTCTAATGGTACAACTAATACTGGGGTATACATGTCTAATGGTACAACTAATACTGGGGTATACATGTCTAATGGTACAACCAATACAGGGGTATACATGTCTAATGGTACAACTAATACTGGGGTATACATGTCTTATGGTACAACTAATACAGGAGTTTACATGTCTAATGGTACAACTAATACTGGGGTATACATGTCTAATGGTACAACTAATACTGGGGTATACATGTCTAATGGTACAACTAATACTGGGGTATATATGTCTAATGGTACAACTAATACTGGGGTATACATGTCTAATGGTACAACTAATACTGGGGTTTACATGTCTAATGGTACAACTAATACTGGGGTATACATGTCTAATGGTATAACTAATACTGGGGTATACATGTCTAATGGTACAACCAATACTGGAGTATACATGTCTAATGGTACAACTAATACTGGGGTATACATGTCTAATGGTATAACTAATACTGGGGTATATATGTCTAATGGTACAACCAATACTGGAGTATACATGTCCAATGGTACAACTAATACTGGGGTATACATGTCTAATGGTACAACTAATACTGGGGTATATATGTCTAATGGTACAACTAATACTGGGATATACATGTCTAATGGTATAACTAATACTGGGGTATATATGTCTAATGGTACAACCAATACTGGAGTATACATGTCTAATGGTACAACTAATACTGGGGTATACATGTCTAATGGTATAACTAATACTGGGGTATACATGTCTAATGGTACAACCAATACTGGGGTATATATGTCTAATGGTACAACTAATACTGGGGTATACATGTCTAATGGTACAACTAATACTGGGGTATACATGTCTAATGGTACAACTAATACTGGGGTATACATGTCTAATGGTACAACCAATACTGGGGTATATATGTCTAATGGTACAACTAATACTGGGGTATACATGTCTAATGGTACAACTAATACTGGGGTTTACATATCCAATGGTACAACTAATACTGGAGTATACATGTCTAATGGTACAACTAATACTGGGGTATACATGTCTAATGGTACAACTAATACTGGGGTATACATGTCTAATGGTACAACCAATACTGGGGTTTACATGTCTAATGGTACAACTAATACTGGGGTATACATGTCTTATGGTACAACTAATACTGGGGTATACATGTCTAATGGTATAACTAATACTGGGGTTTACATATCCAATGGTACAACTAATACTGGGGTATACATGTCTAATGGTACAACCAATACAGGGGTATACATGTCTAATGGTACAACTAATACTGGGGTATACATGTCTTATGGTACAACTAATACAGGAGTTTACATGTCTAATGGTACAACTAATACTGGGGTATACATGTCTAATGGTACAACTAATACTGGGGTATACATGTCTAATGGTACAACTAATACTGGGGTATACATGTCTAATGGTACAACTAATACTGGGGTATACATGTCTAATGGTACAACCAATACTGGGGTATACATGTCTAATGGTACAACCAATACTGGGGTATACATGTCTAATGGTATAACCAATACTGGGGTATACATGTCTAATGGTACAACCAATACTGGGGTATATATGTCTAATGGTACAACTAATACTGGGGTATATATGTCTAATGGTACAACTAATACTGGGGTTTACATGTCTAATGGTACAACCAATACTGGGGTATATATGTCTAATGGTACAACCAATACATGTATACATGTCTAATTGTATAACCAATACTGGGGTATATATGATCCATAGAAGGTTTCAGGGCACACTCTAGCCTCTAGGTATAATTGAGTTCTGAGGTTACAACAGAGATCACAATGACCTACTGTAGGTACAGGAGCCTGTATTCTGTATAATAAACTTGACAAGTAGGTGAAGTAGACAATAGAGAAAAGATATAAGGGAATCATTGTTTTATGTCCCATTGACAATTCTAGGCCAAATAACACTGTTACTAAAAACTATTATACATCAGATTCAAAAGGTAAAATCAATGCAATAAACATCAATAGCAAACAAATGAAAGATCAAATAAATTCAAACAAAAGATTTGCTATTGAGGGCAAAAACCAATGTCTTCTTATATTAGTCACTCTGCCTGCCAATAAACTTCCATTGAACTATACACTTGTTTTTTGTTTCAACCTTAATTGAAGTAGAACAAGATATGATCACCCCTCCCCCTGCCCCTTCCAGGTTGACAAAAGTGGTATTTGATGTAAAATACACTTAAGCTGCCTCCAGTTGAAGGAGAATACACAATTGTCAAATTCCATTGAGCCAATCACGATTACTACATAATCAGATATAAAATCCATTGAGCCAATCACGATAACTACATAATCAGATATCCAATCCATTGAGCCAATCACGATTACTACATAATCAGATATCAAATACATTGAGCCAATCACAATTACAACATCATCAGATATCAAATACATTGAGCCAATCACGATAACTACATAATCAGATATCAAATCCATTGAGCCAATCACAATTACAACATCATCAGATATCAAATACTTTGAGCCAATCACGATAACTACATAATCAGATATCCAATACATTGAGCCAATCACGATTACTACATAATCAGATATCAAATACATTGAGATCGTCAATTTTGGTTTGTTTTTGTTTAAAATCCTATTAACAGCCAGGGTCATTTAAGGACATGCCAGGTTTTGGAGTGGAGGAAAGGCGGAGTACCCAGAGAAAAACTACCGGCCTATGGTCAGTACCTGAGAACTGCCCCACGTAGGTTTCGAACTCACAACCCAGAGGTAGAGGGCTAGTGATAAAGTGTCGGGACACCTTAACCACTCGGCCACCGCGGCCCCTTGAGAGTATTTTCATCTTCCATTTTACATTTTTTCAATGAAATATGTCTGTGATATTTGACTATATTTGTACTTTGTAGGCAATTTGTTACAACACGAATACAGTAAAGGACTTCTGCATTTTAACAAATCTGTGGTGACAATGTTGATGGCTATCACATTGTGTACAATGGTTTATTTCCCATACCTGATTGTTTGCTATGTAATTATATACTACTGTTCTAATGACCTTACACAAAGTTAACCCACATGATATGGACAACATCGGACTCCCATCAGCAGAATTAGCACCTTGTTTTGAAGGAGACCAGCAAAGGAGAAATAAATCGGTGAAAATACCATCATTAGTACCTACAGCTAGATAGCATTCTGGCTTATTATCTTAAATACAACATGTTATTCGGTAAACAAGTGGAAAACACTTGTCCATTATATTGATGTTGAACATCAACTGGCTTCAAGATACAATTGTACAGACTGTCCTATATTAAATAATTTTCTGTTGAAATGTGCATTAAAGGCATCGATCATTATCTAATTAAACATCCACATTCAACTTGGACTCTTAAACAAACAACTTAAAATTAAACAAATTTCTACCATGATATTTTAAAGTATTTCTATATGAATTCATATGGAAGGCAACCTGGAGACACCACAAGAATACACCTGTTAAAAAAACCCACTATATATCTCTGTTTAAAGTAGGTCTATATTAAAAGATATCAAAAGTGTTATGAGATAAGTAGTCTGTAAATTATAAAAGTAGTTTCACCAATATGTAAAGTTATACTTCCAAAGGGGAGGTGGTGGCTGTTCAAAATCTTAAACTTCAGAAAGGTACATTTGAAGCAGTTTTCCTTCTATCACATTATTGCATTTTAAAGTAACAAAGACCAGGTTTTGAAGATTACCTAAACAGTGAGGGTTGACAGATGTAAAGTCAATCTAGTGTGAACTTTAATATAGTTCAATTTGCCTAAAGGGGCAATAACTCAAACACTTTTTTATATTTAGGATGCCAAGCAGTTGTGTATAATTTACTTGCTTGGCCTCCAATCTATTAGTTTTTGTCACAACACAAAAACGTTTATCTTTGTGGCAGATTATCTCAATACTTCATAAAAATTCTTTTCTAACTGTGAACTTTTGATAATATCAAATATTTCAGAGAAAACTTTTGAAAATTTAAACAAACACAAAGGAAGTAGCTCTAGAAGGAAATCCTTCACGATTTACCATAATCCTGATAAATCATACATACCAAGCATTCTGACATAGATGGCATTCTTGTCCTTTCTATCAAAGGAAATCCCTCCTCGTCTCTGTAACAGAAATTAAATACACAATTAATATATATCGTAATGTACAGAGTATAACCCTAGGTGTACAGAAATACTTCTGTAGGTCTAGTTGATTGACAACTTTGCATTTGACAACTCTCAAACGGTCAGTTTTAAAAGTAAGTTCTCATGGCTGTTTACTGGTAAATATGGGACATTTTTCATAAGAAATGGCGAGATAAAACTGTAAGTGAAGACACTGGTCTAAAACCTACAACACCATATCATGTCATCGTAAGCACCATGTGGTATCCTAAGTCTACGGCATTTCCCTTGGTGCTACTGTCCATTGTGTTGTCACCACAAAAATTATCTCAAATATTAAAAACAATGGCTTTGTACAACATCAAGTTCACACCACAACTTGCAGCACTAAAATTGCTATTCAATGACAGATTTAAACTAGAACTGTCGCCAAGATGGCTGACTAATACCCCCGCAATCTGCATGAGTCAATGGTGAATTGGAACTGATAATTAGAGGCCAACTAAGTTAACCCAGTAATATAGTGACCAGTTACCATAGCAACCCTAATTTTGAGAAAAAGAAAGTGGCATGCACATCTACATATGGTCCTCTATATTTGTGTGAACTTTCATTGAAATTGGCCCTTCGGTTTAGGAGGAGTTGTCCGGACAAACTTAAAGTTATGGTTCTTATCGGAAAACCTGTTTATAGTGACCAGTTGCCATAGCAACCATAATTTTGAGAAAAAGAAAGTGGCATGCACATCTACATGTGGTCCTCTATATTTGTGTGAAGTTTCATTGAAATCGGCCCTTCGGTTTAGGAGGAGTTGTCTGGACAAACTTAAAGTTATGGTTCTTATCAGAAAACCTGTTTACAGTGACCAGTTTCCATAGCAACCATCATTTTGAGAAAAAGAGAGTGGCAAGTACATCTACACATGATCATTAATATGTGTGTAAAGTTTCATTCGAATCGGCCCAGCGGTTTAGGAGGAGTTGTCCGGACAAAATGCGTCTACAGACGGACGGACGGACGGACAACCTGATTCCAGTATACCCCCCTAACTTCGTTGCGGGGGTATAAAAAAATAATTTTTGGAACATTTCAGATGATGCCTCAAATATAAACTGAAACACATCCATATATCAAAATATGAATACACTCAACATTTGCAGTTTTTTCACATTGACATTCATGAATTAGTCTGTGATAACTATTATAGTTATGGCCAGCATCAGATCCTCCTCACTACTGTATCAAGGCATCCATTATAGGCCATGTCCTATTGTCTTATTCCATAATACATTAGTATACCACATGAATGAGTGACCTTTCCACACATAAACAATTCATTAATTTGAATGACGTAATATTTCACCTGACAAGAGATCATGTCAACCTGACATAAATAACTGAAGATTATGATGTTGTCAGATAATCTGTTTAATGACCATCATTTTACTTCTCTTTGATTGGTTAATCTTCCTTCAGACAAATGGTACTGGAAAAGTCAAATGATTGCTTAAGCAACAGTAACACACGATTTGCCTGGTTCCAATAAAGAACAACAAGAGGCCCATTGAGCCTGCTTGCTGACCTGGATATTCTAGAAATCATATCAATAATTTTTGTTGAATAATAATCATTATACATTGATCACTCATCCAGGTCTTTTTAAATCAGCATCATGAGGACCAGAACCTACATGTATTCACCCCAACTTGTTTTAATATCAGGATGTTCCACACAAAATCTAGTCCAAATGCATTCAGGTGTTTTAGATTTGCAGTGTTTAAAAAAAAAGTGATGTCACTCAGACAGATGGATGTCCCAGATGATGGCAAAAGCACACCATTATTTTAAAACCAGCGATGATTTAATAGATGTAGAAAAATGAGGCAAGCAACTATACATATGATATCATTAGCCATCACAAGTCTATGGCAGTTAACCATGTAATGCTGTTTCCCACCTCCTGCTTAGAGATGTGTTGACCCGGTCAGGGAAAATACTTGCTTAGAGTTAGAGTTGATGTATTGACCCTATCAGGGAAAATGTTATAAGTGTAATGGTAGTGAAGTCTAGGAGGAGATAATTCATTGCCACCAAACAGTGAATATCACCTACCTTGACTCAATTTAAACAGTTGTTTTACTTAATTATGTTTCCTGGTTACACAACTGTCAATATCAATTTCCAGTTTCAATATGCCTTGTTGCTAATCCCAGGAAACTGATGCTGAGGCTGAATACTGTGTTTTTGTCTTGTCTGTTTATCAATTAATGAAAATGTACCTGTAATATAGGGATTACCCATGAGTATAATTGGTGACACACGGCTGTCCAGGTGGATAAAACCAAAATACAACTAGATCATAAAATATCTTGATCCTTCCCATTACAATTTGGACAAAAACAACTGATTTATTGGAACATACTGGAAACCGGAAGCATAACATGTCATCCTAATATCTGATCTTCATATACCATTTAATTAACAAGAGGCCCATGGGGCCTGTATCGCTCACCTGGTTGGATTAGACCAAATGTCAAAATAATGTTCATGTTCAATTCGTTTTATTTGTCAATCTCAAACGATGTTATATATGGTTATGGTGTGGGGATCCCAACTGCTTTAAAGAAACAACAAAGTCCAGACTCTCTAAGGGTCTGAAAGACCTCAATAATTGTTTTTAGAACATCCATTCGTAACTTTATTACTAGTAGCGATTTAAAAGAATTACTTTTATTTTCCCTATGGGGCCCCACCCCTTTGGCCCCTCAGTGATCAGAGTCACCATTTATGCAAAATCTGTTTCCCTTCCCCCAAGGAGATTTCTCACTAAATTGGGTTCAAATCCATTCATAACTTTATGACTAGTAGCGATTTGAAGGAGTTACCTCTTTTTCCCCAAATGGGCCCTTTGTCCCCTCGGGGGTCAGAGTCACCATTTATGCAAAATCTGTTCCCCTTCCGCGATGGATGTTTCTGACTAAATTGGGTTCAAATCCTTTCATAACTTTATGACTAGTAGTGATTTAAAGGAATTACCTCTATTTTCCCTATTGGGCCCCGCCCATTTGGCCCCTCAGGGGTGAGAGTCACCATTTATGCAAAATCTGTTCCCCTTCCCCCAAGAATGTTTCTGACCTAATTCGGTTCAAATCCATTCGTAACTTTATGACAAGTAGCGATTTAAAGGAATTGCATCAATTTCCCCTATTGGGCCCCGCCCCTCAGGCCCCTTGGGGGTCAGAGTCACCATTTATGCAAAATCTGATCCCCTTCCGCCAAGGATGTTTCTGACCAAATTTGGTCAAAATCTAATAACAACTTTTTGACTAGTAGCGATTTGAAGCAAATGTTGACGGACGATGGGCGACGGACGGACGACGGACGCCGCACCATGGCATAAGCTCACCAGACCTTCGGTCCAGGTGAGATAAAAAGGAGATAAACATCAATGCCCTGGTCAGTAGATATCACAGGATGAAATACCCGGAGTTACAATGTAACATAGTACATATTGGTACTAAAACATTAGGCATTGCCTATAGACTTTTCCCGATTCTTCAGTAGAGCAAACCTACCACCCAGAGGACATCAAATCCTCCCATATCCCCCTCAGTAGACGTATGGACTTATGAAACAAGATCTTTAAACTAAGTAACTGTACATTATAAATCAGCAACGTCATCATACCAATAAGAATAGCATTATAATTTGGCTGAGTTGGTAATAATAATCATCATACCGATAAGAATAGCATTATAATTTGGCTGAGTTGGTAATAATAACCATCATACCGTATATGACTGCTATAAATTCATGATTGCATAAACATCAGTGTGTTAGATAATTTACCAAGTATGTGGTCAGTGACTTTTGTTACATCAGTCTTGTTATTTACGCAGCCATACAGTGACACGAGTACTATAAATCACAGATCATTATAAGGCTGATGACATGATAGATTTTGGATTATTTTCATGCAAAAAAAGTTCATCAAAAACATTAATTATCTAATTGATCATTTAAAACAATGATTCATTAACTATACTTGATCTCAGTCAGAATCAAAATCTTTGGGATGATTAATGTCAACATTCACTTCAGCCATTAACCAATCAATAAATTATAGTATATGTGGTGTTACACTTATATTCAGCACTTCATGATGAGAGACAGGGAGTCATACTATACATACACATGTGGATAAATTGTCAGATTGACCCCTTATACATCAGAAACCAGGTACTGACAATAGCCTTTGTGAAAATAACACAATGCTAGAAAACAACACATACTATTATTAATCCTGGTTCACTTCAATATGACTGTAATTAATCAATATTTATAGGGCTACTCATAGGGCTATTCAGATAATGCTAGAAAACAACACATACTATTATTAATCCTGGTTCACTTACTAGATCAACCTCCGTAGATTCATAGACAATTTTTGCATTGCCTTGCACCACCCTCCATGCTCGAGTTTGTCCTTTACGCTGACGATAACAGAAGCACGACATGAAGGGCATCATATTGAATTTGTAGTGCTGAAGAAGAGTTGATTTAGATCCAACCACTACACACAGAGAGTACTATACATCTTTAGCTTTTACACCAGTAGATAAAAAACGCTGCTGCTCAATGTTTGACTCTGTGCTGATCTACTGGCATTCCAATCAACCCTGTTTACAGTATATTAATGTACCACAGCAATAAGCCTGGACACTGTCTTTGATCTCTGTCTAACTTCATCAGTATAAAAGCCTCTATACACAGCTTCAGTCATTGCTGTGGTGAAATTACAGCACAATTTGCCTCCGTGGTATAAATTCCATTCACATGAATACTGAGGTAAGGACAACTGACTACAGCAGCAAGTGATGTGTGTGGTATATGTGTGGTGTCTACAAACACAGTAACAAGCGATATGTGTGTGTGTGGTATATGTGTGGTGTCTACACATACAGTAACAAGTGGTATATGTGTGTGGTATATGTGTGGTGTCTACACATACAGTAACAAGTGGTATGTGTGGTATATGTGTGGTGTCTACATACACAGTAACAAGTGGTATATGTGTGTGGTATATGTGTGGTGTCTACAAACACAGTAACAGGTGATGTGTGTGTGTGTGGTATATGTGTGGTGTCTACACTTACAGTAACAAGTGGTATGTGTGTGTGGTATATGTGTGTGGTATATGTGTGTGTGGTATATGTGTGGTGTCTACACATATAGTAACAAGTGGTATGTGTGTGTGGTATATGTGTGGTATATGTATGATGTCTACAAACACAGTAACAAGTGGTATGTATGTGTGGTATATGTGTGGTGTCTACAAACACAGTAACAGGTGATATGTGTGTGTGTGGTATATGTGTGGTGTCTACACATACAGTAACAAGTGATATGTGTGTGTGGTATATGTGTGGTATATGTATGATGTCTACAAACACAGTAACAAGTGGTATGTATGTGTGGTATATGTGTGGTATATGTATGGTATATGTGTGGTATATGTGTGGTATATGTGTGGTATATGTGTGGTATATGTGTGGTATATGTGTGGTATATGTGTGGTATATGTGTGGTATATGTGTGGTATATGTGTGGTATATGTGTGGTATATGTGTGGTATATGTATGGTATATGTGTGGTATATGTGTGGTATATGTGTGGTATATGTGTGGTGTCTACAAACACAGTAACAGGTGATATGTGTGTGTGTGGTATATGTGTGGTGTCTACACATACAGTAACAAGTGGTATGTGTGTGTGGTATGTGTGTGGTGTCTACACATACAGTAACAAGTGGTATGTGTGTGTGGTATATGTGTGGTGTCTACACATATAGTAACGGGTGATATGTGTGTGTGGTATGTGTGTGTGTGGTATATGTGTGTGTGATATGTGTGTGTGGTATATGTGTGTGTGGTATATGTTTGTGTGTGGTATGTGTGTGTGGTATATGTGTGTGTGGTATGTGTGTGTGGTATATGTGTGGTGTCTACACATATAGTAACGGATGATATGTGTGTGTGTGGTATATGTGTGTGTGGTATGTGGTATATGTATGGTATATGTATGGTATATGTGTGGTATATGTGTGGTATATGTGTGGTATATGTATGGTATATGTGTGGTATATGTATGGTATATGTATGGTATATGTATGGTATATGTGTGGTATATGTGTGGTGTCTACAAACACAGTAACAGGTGATGTGTGTGTGTGGTATATGTGTGGTGTCTACATACAATAACAAGTGGTATGTGTGTGTGGTATATGTGTGGTGTCTACACATACAGTAACAGGTGATATGTGTGTGTGGTATGTGTGTGGTGTCTACACATCCAGTAACAAGTGGTATGTGTGTGTGGTATGTGTGTGGTGTCTACACATCCATTAACAAGTGGTATGTGTGTGTGGTATGTGTGTGGTGTCTACACATCCAGTAACAAGTGGTATGTGTGTGTGTGGTATATGTGTGGTGTCTACACATACAGTAACAAGTGATATGTGTGTGTGGTATATGTGTGGTGTCTACACATACAGTAACATGTGATATGTGTGTGTGGTATATGTATGGTGTCTACAAACAATAACAAGTGGTATGTGTGTGTGGTATATGTGTGGTGTCTACACATACAGTAACAAGTGATATGTGTGTGTGGTATATGTGTGGTATATGTGTGGTATATGTATGGTATATGTATGGTATATGTATGGTATATGTATGATGTCTACAAACACAGTAACAAGTGGTATGTATGTATGGTATATGTGTGGTATATGTGTGGTATATGTATGGTATATGTATGGTATATGTATGGTATATGTGTGGTATATGTGTGGTATATGTGTGGTATATGTATGGTATATGTGTGGTATATGTATGGTATATGTATGGTATATGTGTGGTATATGTGTGGTGTCTACAAACACAGTAACAGGTGATGTGTGTGTGTGGTATATGTGTGGTGTCTACATACAATAACAAGTGGTATGTGTGTGTGGTATATGTGTGTGGTATATGTGTGGTGTCTACACATACAGTGTACAAGGAATTGACCATGTAGTGTTTTGATCAGCTGCCTCTGCCAATGCTCTTGGACCAACACAGTTAGAAACATATATATAACACACTATCTGATTGTCAGATTGACCCCTTATACATCTCTATTTTCCAGAGGCACTCAGCATGGACCACATATTCTGGCCGATATTCCATAAATGAAGGGCGTGCTGAGATATCCACTATGAACCATGTTACCAAGTTTGGTTTAAGTTGGAATTATGCTCTTTAAGCATACATATCTAACATATATCTAGCTAATATATATATCTATATCTATTTTGTGACTTCGTTCCAGCCGAGACAATCAATGTACAAGGTCGAATTATGTAATGTTAGCTGTGATACCTATAACGAAATAGACTATTCTCACTTAAAGAAAGGAATAATACGATCAATTTCCATGTACACCCCGTACTTACACGTTAGACCTACAGCTATTAATGTAAAGGATTTAAGCCAATTATTATGTTAAATATTGGTTAGTCTGAGGTACTGCATTTAATGTTTTGCTATATTAGCATATGTAGGTATATAAAACTAATTGTTAAAGAGTTCAGTGTCATATATTATATTAATTTCAATAATCCTAGGACCCCTCACTTAATTAGTCTAGCCTTCTACCAGTAAACCAATTATTTGAGCATTATATAGCAACATATGTGCGATATGGTGATGTTCATTTCATTATTTTTGTACATTGCTAATAAATATTAGTAATACACTGTTGTGTTATTACGTGTTTTGCTTAAGAAAACAAGAGATCCCAGGGGGATCTTGGCACCCACCATTGTATGATCCATATCAGTCAAATGAAAGACTGAAATGGATCATTCATTTCCCTTCTTTCACTCTTCCTTCAAAACATTTAACAACTTTATATAACACCATATAGCAGGAGCAAACTGTTGGCCATGTCGTTTTCTGACCCCGAAATGAAACATGCACAACTAGGGACGAAAGGGAACTTACATAATTATGAAAGTTAAGAAAGATTCCTTTTCATATGCAGGGCGATTTGACAACCCCACCAATCTGATGATGGTGGACTAGAAATCATTGCCCATTCATTCATCATTTAAATTAAGTGACAAAAACATGCACTACTGCCCAGCAAAGTCATTACAAATCTATTACAAACCCATTACAAAACCATTAAAAACACTGATTCCATTAAAATTGGCCATTATTTCTCGTTTCCATTTTTGGGACAAACCTGGAGTTAAGTAATGTAATGGGCATTATTTTTCTAAATTTCAATTACTTTCCTATTAATATTTTCTTTGTAATGGTCATTAACAAAATAATGGCCATTACTTCATGTTTTGTATTTTTCTTAATGGCCTTTATTCTGTTTGTAATGGCCATTAGAGTGGAGTCATCATAATGTTATGGCCATTAATAACTGTGGATTTTATGTACTCCCATAACATTTTCCATTTAATGGCCACAACAAATTATGATCACAATGTAATGGCAATTATTTATTGGTAACTTCATGTAATGCCCATTACATTTTCCATTTAATGGCCATAACAAATTATGATCACAATGCAATGGCCATTACTTATTGGTACCTTCATGTAATGCCCATTACATTTTCCATTTAATGACCATAACAAATTATGGTCATAATGAAATAGCCATTACTTAATGGTACCTTTATGTAATGCCATTACATTTGTTATTCCGATGTGCAATTCCTCATAAGTGACATTTTTTTTCTTGTAATGGCCATTACAAATATTACAAATATCATCACATCATATTGTAATATATATGACAATGTTTAATATACTACCATGAATTGTTGACCTTAAATTAATGTATTATTTCAGTATCTTATTTTTCATTATATTGTTATTGTTGAATTCCATGTCTATATTACAATTTTGTTGTTGGCTTAAAGAAGAATAAGGAAACTGTACAGGCTTACTAAACCCCTTCACAATAAAAAAAACTTCAAATTTCCCGCCAAATTTTCCCGCCCAATAACTTCAAGCAGGAGAGTTCCAATACATGGCAGCCATGAGGCTTTTCTCACACATATGAACAACATGTTATTTTACAAATGAAGGGAAGTATTTATCTTTAATACCTGGTTCATGATTAATACAAGACTACCAGGAAATGAAATATTCAACTCTGGAAGTATGTCAACCTGTTTATAGGTAAGAATTAACTTAAAACCAATCACCATGCATGTGACCTAAATTTACATAGTGTACATTATATTCAAACAGCTTTGGCATTTCTTAAATTGTATTGCCTATTCAACCACATTGTACAAACACACATCATATGTACATTGAGAATTAATGCAATAATGAACATAAATCACTCTTACATGTATCTGAAGAATATTAAAAGGATTTTGGGTCCACATGATTGTGTACTGTGAATATCCATTTGTGAAGCAGTTATCAATTTGAAACAAATGATGGATCACTTTGAATGCAATTTTTAATGGAAGGACTACATGTACAAAGATATTGTCAAACATGCATAGTGATACAGTTCATGATGAACTTTGATGAAATTAAGTGGCAAAATGCATTTTCTAAATTTTCTGAATGCGTCTAATGTAATGGTCACATGTAGGTCCATTAATTTTGTATACCTGTATATATATAATGGCCATTACACTTTTGTTTGTAAAAACGTAATG
Organism: Pecten maximus; assembly: GCF_902652985.1. Taxonomy (NCBI): domain Eukaryota; kingdom Metazoa; phylum Mollusca; class Bivalvia; order Pectinida; family Pectinidae; genus Pecten; species Pecten maximus. Next base: position 8,804,551 of record NC_047018.1, on the reverse strand, counting down.
GCCATTACCATTGTGTTGATCTTTAAACAGTTTTTGTACTTTAAAAGTAATGGTCATTATATTTGTAAAAATTATGGCCATTAAAGTGTATTTTCTTGTAATGGTCTTTTAGTTTTGTACACCTTTAATGGCCATTACACCTTTTCTGACGAAATGTAATGGCCATTACAGAGTACACTTCAGAAAGTAATGACACCGTTAATGGGCATTACAAAAAATGGTTTTGCTCCAAACCTAATGGCCATTACATTACACCAAAATGTTTAATGCCCATTACACCATAAGGTTTGATGCCCATTACATTGAAAACTAATTATTGATGGCCCTATTACATTGTAATGGCAATTACTTAGTGAAAACTTTAATGGGTTTGTAATGGGCAATTTGACATTAGTGATAAGAGTTAATGACTATTAATGTTTTTGTCAAACCATTAAAATCCTTAAAATGCATTTAAATTTTATTGGTTTTTTTTCAGACCCATTAATTTTGTACCTTTAATAGTCATTAATGTTAAATTAAAAGCCATTATTAAAATAATTAATGATCATTATAAATGTTTTGTTAATAGCCATTAAAATGTATTAATTAAGTACCATGAACTAATTGATTTGTTTCAACCCTTTGATGATCATTAAAATTGAAAACTGTCACATTTAAAGACTATCAAACTTGTATTAAAATTTTTCAATTAATAGTCATTAAAGGTACAAAATTAGTAGCATGATTGATGGTTTTATGATGGGAAATTTTAATGGGGTTTTTAATGGCCGTTTTAAGGGCTTGGGTATGCAGTAGTGACATTGCCACAGTAGTAACATTTGTTATTTAATGTCACAAAGACGGTGCCGCAGTGGTAACATTTATCATTTAATGTCACAAAACAGTGCCACAGTAGTAACATTTATCATTTAATGTCACAAAACAGTGCCACAGTAGTAACATTTATCATTTAATGTCACAAAACAGTGCCACAGTAGTAACATTTATCATTTAATGTCACAAAACAGTGCCACAGTAGTAACATTTGTTATTTAATGTCACAAAGACGGTGCCGCAGTGGTAACATTTATCATTTAATGTCACAAAGACGGTGCCGCAGTGGTAACATTTATCATTTAATGTCTCAAAACAGTGCCACAGTAGTAACATTTATCATTTAATGTCACAAAACAGTGCCACAGTAGTAACATTTATCATTTAATGTCAAAAAACAGTGCCACAGTAGTAACATTTATCATTTAGTGTAACAAAACAGTGCCACAGTAGTAACATTTGTTATTTAATGTCACAAAGACGGTGCCGCAGTGGTAACATTTATCATTTAATGTCACAAAGACGGTGCCGCAGTGGTAACATTTATCATTTAATGTCTCAAAACAGTGCCACAGTAGTAACATTTATCATTTAATGTCACAAAACAGTGCCACAGTAGTAACATTTATCATTTAATGTCAAAAAACAGTGCCACAGTAGTAACATTTATCATTTAGTGTAACAAAACAGTGCCACAGTAGTAACATTTGTCATTTAATGTCACAAAACTTCACAGTAGTAACATTTATCATTTAATGTCACAAAACAGTGCCACAGTGGTAACATTTATTATTTAATGTCACAAAGACGGTGCCGCAGTGGTAACATTTATCATTTAATGTCACAAAACAGTGCCACAGTAGTAACATTTATCATTTAATGTCACAAAACAGTGCCACAGTAGTAACATTTGTCATTTAATGTCACAAGACAGTGCCACAGTGGTAACATTTATCATTTAATGTCACAAAACAGTGCCACAGTAGAAACATTTATAATTTAATGTCACAAAACAGTGCCACATTAGTAACATTTGTCATTCAATGTCACAAGACAGTGCCACATTAGTAACATTTGTCATTCAATGTCACAAAGTCGGTGCCGCAGTGGTAACATTTATCATTTAAGTCACAAAACAGTGCCACAGTAGTAACATTTATTATTTAATGTCACAAAACAGTGCCACAGTAGTAACATTTGTCATTTAATGTCACAAAACAGTGCCACACTACAGCTAAGTAACATTTGTCATTTAATGTCACAAAACAGTGCCACACTACAGTAGTAACATTTGTCATTTAATGTCACAAAGTCGGTGCCGCGGTGGTTGATAAACACTTCCTCAATTGAAATACGTTATGCAAACTACATATATGTTTCTGGTGTATTTTACTATTTAAAGTTTCTAATGTATTTAAAGTTTCTAATTTAAAGTTTCTAATGTATTTAAAGTTTCTAATTTAAAGTTTCTAATGTATTTAAAGTTTGTAATTTAAAGTTTCTAATGTATTTAAAGTTTCTAATGTATTTAAAGTTTCTAATTCAAAGTTTCTAATGTATTTAAAGTTCCTTATGTATTTAAAGTTTCTAATGTATCTTGAAGACTCTAGCCGCTTAATGCTAATATCTTACTTTAAACATGTCCCCTTTTGTCTTGATACAGACAATTGTTTTGCCTTTTTGTTAATATTGTAAAGTTTCAATATCTAATAATTTAGGACCATTTTGTCAGGTAGCATACTATTTGTAGGCTTTGTACAGGTGTATATTTAAATACAAACATGTGAAATGTACCTACAATCACTGAATTAATTATAAAGAATTAGGTTATTCAATGTTACTGGTATTTATAACTAATTCTTATGATGTTTTTTATCATCAAATGTCAGTGACTGGCAGAAGAATGTTTCAACTAAAATATGAAAAATATTGCATTTGATGGAGAATTATTAATCAGCTGAGGTGATAGAATAAGCTATACTGCCCTGCTTTTTGTTGAAATAATAACTTTGAAATCGAATCAATATCACTCCCATTATAATATACAAGATCCAAGTCAATCAAGTGGGATATAGAAAATATTTGTGTTTTGGAATCGTATATTGTGTATTATGCAAACATGTTTAATATAGAAATATTTAACATACACAATGGCACTCTAGTCCCTAATATTGATGATGACTTCATGCATATTCAGTTTAAGTTAAAATCGTTAATATTTATTATTTTCAGTGAATTTTCATATAACTCACCTCCTGCACACAAAAAGCTTAGGAGCACTTCTTCATTCAATCCTTACTATTCAATGTACATGTACATTGAATACCTAATGATATTTACAGCAACATTTCATCAACAGGATGTCTGTGATTCTATAGTTTGGTATGAGTGGCTCTCTGTCAGTCCCTTAGGTCCAGTTGGGCATCAGGTGACATTGTCTCTTTATCTTCACATTACCAACAGAGGAAGATCCCCTCACTTTCCTGGGTCATCACAGATAAGCTTGATTCAATAGTACAAAATGTACCCTACTGACTGGTCGCTAGCCTTAGACTGGAGTTTAAATACTTACTATAGGTAAATCCATGCAGGTATGGACAATGCAGGTATGGCCATATCAAGTTGATATCTTGACAATTCTAAAGAGGCTTAAATACATGACTTTTAAGTACTGCTGAGACATGCAGGTTACTTAAGCAGTATAAGGGTTAATATATTCGATATGTGTGTGGTAAACATTAAGCTGGGTCATGACATTGTCCAGGTTAGGTTGTGATACTGTCCAGGTTAGGTTGTGATACTCCAGGTTTGGTTGTGATACTGTCCAGGTTAGGTTGTGTTACTGTCCAGGTTAGGTTGTGATACTCCAGGTTAGGTTGTGATACTGTCCAGGTTAGTGTGATACTGTCCAGGTTAGGTTGTGTTACTGTCCAGGTTAGGTTGTGTTACTGTCCAGGTTAGGTTGTGTTACTGTCCAGGTTAGGTTGTAATACTGTCCAGGTTAGGTTGTGATAATGTCCAGGTTAGGTTGTGTTACTGTCCAGGTTAGGTTGTGTTACTGTCCAGGTAAGGTTGTGTTAGTCTGTCCAGGTTAGGTTGTGATACTGCCCAGGTTAGGTGGTGTTACTGTCCAGGTTAGGTTGTGTTACTGTCCAGGTTAGGTTGTGATACTCCAGGTTAGGTTGTAATACTGTCCAGGTTAGTGTGATACTGTCCAGGTTAGGTTGTGATACTGTCCAGGTTAGGTTGTGTTACTGTCCAGGTTAGGTTGTAATACTGTCCAGGTTAGGTTGTATTACTGCCCAGGTTAAGTTGTGATAACTGTCCAGGTTAGGTTGTGGTACTGTCCAGGTTAGGTTGTGTTACCGTCCAGGTTAGGTTGTGATACTGTCCAGGTTAGGTTGTGATACTTCAGGTTAGGTTGTATTACTGTCCAGGTTAGTGTGATACTGTCCAGGTTAGGTTGTGATACTGTCCAGGTTAGGTTGTGATACTCCAGGTTAGGTTGTGTTACTGTCCAGGTTAGTGTGATACTGTCCAGGTTAGGTTGTGATACTGTCCAGGTTAGGTTGTGATACTCCAGGTTAGGCTGTAATACTGTCCAGGTTAGGTTGTGTTACTGTCCAGGTTAGGTTGTGATACTCCAGGTTAGGTTGTATTACTGTCCAGGTTAGGTTGTGATACTGTCCAGGTTAGGTTGTGTTACTGTCCAGGTTAGGTTGTATTACTGTCCAGGTTAGTGTGATACTGTCCAGGTTAGGTTGTGATACTCCAGGTTAGGTTGTGTTACTGTCCAGGTTAGGTTGTGATACTGTCCAGGTAATTAGGTTGTGATACTGTCCAGGTTAGGTTGTGTTACTGTCCAGGTTAGGTTGTGTTACTGTCCAGGTTAGGTTGTGTTACTGTCCAGGTTAGGTTGTGATACTATCCAGGTTAGGTTGTATTACTGTCCAGGTTAGGTTGTGTTACTGTCCAGGTTAGGTTGTGTTACTGTCCAGGTTAGGTTGTATTACTGTCCAGGTTAGGTTGTGTTACTGTCCAGGTTAGGTTGTGTTACTGTCCAGGTTAGGTTGTGTTACTGTCCAGGTTAGGTTGTGTTACTGTCCAGGTAAGGTTGTGTTACTGTCCAGGTTAGGTTGTGTTACTGTCCTGGTTAGGTTGTGTTACCGTCCAGGTTAGGTTGTGTTACTGTCCAGGTTAGGTTGTGATACTGTCCAGGTTAGGTTGTGTTACTGTCCAGGCTAGGTTGTGATACTGTCCAGGTTAGGTTGTGATACTGTCCAGGTTAGGTTGTGATACTGTCCAGGTTAGGTTGTGATACTGTCCAGGTTAGGTTGTGTTACTGTCCAGGTTAGTGTGATACTGTCCAGGTTAGGTTGTGTTACCGTCCAGGTTAGGTTGTGTTACCGTCCAGGTTAGGTTGTGATACTGTCCAGGTTAGGTTGTGATACTGTCCAGGTTAGGTTGTGATACTCCAGGTTAGGTTGTAATACTGTCCAGGTTAGGTTGTGTTACTGCCCAGGTTAGGTTGTGATAACTGTCCAGGTTAGGTTGTCATACTGTCCAGGTTAGGTTGTGTTACCGTCCAGGTTAGGTTGTGTTACTGTCCAGGTTAGGTTGTGATACTGTCCAGGTTAGGTTGTGATACTGTCCAGGTTAGGTTGTGTTACTGTCCAGGTTAGGTTGTGATACTGTCCAGGTTAGGTTATGATACTGTCCAGGTTAGGTTGTGTTACTGTCCAGGTTAGGTTGTGATACTGTACAGGTTAGGTTGTGATACTGTCCAGGTTAGGTTGTGTTACTGTCCAGGTTTAATAGGTTGTGATACTGTCCAGGTTAGGTTGTGATACTGTTCAGGTTAGGTTGTGATACTGTCCAGGTTTAATAGGTTGTGATACTGTCCAGGTTTAATAGGTTGTGATACTGTCCAGGTTAGTTTGTGATACTGTCCAGGTTAGGTTGTGTTACTGTCCAGGTTAGGTTGTGATACTGTACAGGTTAGGTTGTGATACTGTCCAGGTTAGGTTGTGTTACTGTCCAGGTTAGGTTGTGATACTGTCCAGGTTAGGTTGTGATACTGTCCAGGTTAGGTTGTGATACTGTCCAGGTTAGGTTGTGTTACTGTCCAGGTTAGGTTGTGATACTGTCCAGGTTAGGTTGTGTTACTGTCCAGGTTAGGTTGTGTTACTGTCCAGGTTAGTGTGATACTGTCCAGGTTAGGTTGTGTTACCGTCCAGGTTAGGTTGTGTTACTGTCCAGGTTAGGTTGTGATACTGTCCAGGTTAGGTTGTGTTACTGTCCAGGTTAGGTTGTGTTACTGTCCAGGTTAGTGTGATACTGTCCAGGTTAGGTTGTGTTACTGTCCAGGTTAGGTTGTGTTACTGTCCAGGTTAGGTTGTGATACTGCCCAGGTTAGGTTGTGTTACTGTCCAGGTTAGGTTGTGATACTGTCCAGGTTAGTTTGTGATACTGTCCAGGTTAGGTTGTGATACTGTCCAGGTTAGGTTGTGTTACTGTCCAGGCTAGGTTGTGATACTGTCCAGGTTAGGTTGTGATACTGTCCAGGTTAGGTTGTGATACTGTCCAGGTTAGGTTGTGTTACTGTCCAGGTTAGGTTGTGATACTGTACAGGTTAGGTTGTGATTACTGTCCAGGTTAGGTTGTGTTACTGTCCAGGTTAGGTTGTGTTACTGTCCAGGTTAGGTTGTGATCTCTGTATGCAGTCTCCAATGTCATTTTGTTACCACTAATCTCAGTCTGCAATGTCATCTTGTCATCACTTTTTGTAATAAGTATCATCTATATTGAGAAAAACATTTCTGTAATCGAATGAAGAAAGTGGAGCAATGTAATGACCTTGACCTCTTACTACCTTTTGTCCAGGAAATTCCTAGCAAGCAATTCTGACAAATCAGACTGACAATAAAGTTTGAGCTTATTTGATTGATAGGAATCCAATTAATTCATTGTGTAGAAAAGAATCTAAACAGGTTAGTAAGTTTCACCCATTCTGTCAGACCTTCAATACAAAGAGGACCAGATGCTGGTCAGATGCACATCTGTCTGTATCAATACAGTATTAATCAAACTCTGACCCAAAAGAAAATTATCCTTTATATTAGGTCTGACCAAGCCGATTATATCAAGCTTACAAAATGACCCTTGTGCTTGACTGACTAGTACTCTCATCAGTTTATATGACATTTGACCTTTGTATTTATTTATGATTTCAGTAAGATCATGCAATCTCTGACCTCTGATTGGCCAAGATAAGAGTCACATGGATTATCCAACCAATGAGTTACCAAGGCTCAGTGTACAGTTAGAAAGGCAAAATAAAAGAGATAATAGTATCTCACCCAAATACTGCTGATATGTTGGCTAAAGGCAAGATAACCCTGATAAAGTATTAGGTAGCCCACTGACTATCATCAACTGTTACAAACAACTGTTGACCTAGAGGCAGGGACAATCATGATAAGTATTCAGACAGGCAGCAGTTTCTCCTGGCCTCCATATTTAAATTCACTGTTTATCATCTATGTGATAAATATTAAATCTGACAGCCTCATGATTACACAGAATGAATACCTATACAAAATGAATACCTAACCACACATAGTCGAGAGTAAAACCACACAACAGAAAGAAGTGACATCAACCACAACCATATATGGGAAATTAAAGGTGTGTGAAATACACAACCGCCCCGCACCCTGTTACTTTTCAGGGGTATTCCTGTGTTCTCCGTGAATTTCAATAGTTGATTTACTATTTTTAAATTGCCAGTTGAGCTTTAAACTAATTAGTACAATATCAACGCATCTGTTGAAGGAAGAGAATGTTATCAAAAGACATACAATTGTTTGCCCTTTCACAAAAACAGATCAAACATAAAAGTCAAAGTGGAAGAAAACACGTAAACATAGAAAATAAATAATTGATGTTTGACACCAGAGGAACCATCATGTAGATCACCTATATATGCAGGCATCCTTTAAGTCACTATAGAATCATGCAAATAAGTTTTTTTTTTTTTTTTTTTAATTTGTTTTTTTTTTCAGTAAAGATGCAGGCTTTGTCATCAGGCATTTTATCTAGAGCTAAACCAACGACAATAATGATGTATTGTTGGACATGTCACACAACCATAATGATACATCAATGTTAGACCCTTCAAGAGAAGCTCTGGTAAAGACACACACAAGATATATGTATAAATACAGAGGTCAGCTGCTAAATAGGAGGTTCATTAAAGATAGGTTTCTTTAACAAACCAACAGCTCCATGCTTAACTAAGTCCAAAATATTTTACTTGCACAAAGGTGACACTACTATGAATGAAAGGTTGAAACAGAGATTGGACTGTGTCAAACTGTCTGAGGATCAGCTCGCTGCCATGATCACAAGATTTCTGTAATTATATGCAGAGTTTGCTAACATTTATAGCTGATATGTCAATGTAGAAATTCAAAAAGGATTCTAAAATAGCTTGGAAAGACAGTGTTGAATCAGCTACTGTTTCCACATTATTAATGTTTCCTGCCAAAAAATATGCACAGTTAAAAATTTGTGTCCCTTGATCTAGATCTTCAGGGTACATCACCTAGGCTAGACAGTGTTGCTTTACATTTTCAAATCCTTGACAAAAGGACCATATATTAAAATTGTTTACAGTAAACCGACACACACAATGATCAGTAAAAGTGTATTATCAAATCATATTTTGATGTATGTGGGTGAGGAAATAGAAATACCACTTACAAACTGTATGGAAAAACACGAGATCCCAGACGGATTTTGGCACGGAAAATTTCTTATTGATTCTTTATATTTCTCTTCATTTCTCTTTTTGCCTTTTTTCCTCTTAATACCCCTTGACATATAGCAGGTATATATCCTATTGACAAAAAAATACTGTTCTCTAATTTTGTTCTTAAGTCTCAATACTCAAGATGTATGAACAAATGACATTGGAAAGGTTTAATTGATTAGACCATCTCAGAAACTGTGTTTTCAAACACTGTCTAACACCATATTGTTTTCTATCAGTCTCAAACTTTATCATACACAAGTAGCTGTGACCATTGGGATTCTACATATAAAATTCCAGAAAGATCCATTGACTAAATTCTGAGAAGAAGCGCGCAGTAACAAACTTCAATAGTCAAAATTCTAAATGGCTGCCTGTAAGCCATTTTGTTTTCTAACCAGTCTCAAGTTTCATAAACACAACTATATATATTGCAATGTACGTACACCTACAGATGAAATTTGAAAAAGATCCGTTCCATATTTTCTGAGAAATAGTAACAACAAACTTAACTTTTAGGTAAATTGTCAAAATTCAAAATGGCCATCTGTGAGCCATTTTTTTTCGATCAGTTTCAAAATTTAATATGCACAACAAGGCAACAAGAGGGACCTACATGTGAAGTGTTTAAAAGATGGATGATTGGCTAAAAAATAGGACCATCATGCAATAGGTGTATGATCAGTTGTAGCAGAGACAATATCTCATTCCTAGTTATGCTGATTTTTAAGGCTGAGGTACAGTGTACTTGAGGCCTGTGATGGAGAGGTACTATTACACAAATATAGACGGGAGGGTAATGGGTCCATTTTGGCTCATAAAGTAGTGAACAGGTGTTTTAGAACAAATAAGGTAACTTGTTTACTTGTTTATAGGCGATGAGAGTTATCATGGTACGACATTACTAAATATTCCATGTGGACCTGATATGTCATACTGCCTTCTGTCACCAATCTGATGGATCATATGTAGACTGGTATGAACTCCTGTCACATCCTTACATCATCCAAATTCCAATAAGTCATCAAATCCAGCCATGTGTGAAATAAATTCAAAGCTTGAACACAAATTCGCAATATGACAACAAAATCCAAAGTGTAATTTAAGTATAGAAACAGGTTGGAAGATATGTTGATATTAATCTCTGAAACTCATCTTCATGTTCACAGTCAATCACAAACATATCGGCATCCAATGTATATCATAGAGATTACAGTAGAAATAAGTTATACTCTGGTCCATCCTATCCCAATTTATACCAAGAACATTGACAGGTGAACATCCAGGGCCCCATTATGTTGCAATATATCCTCAATAATCATCAAGAAGCTATAATCTACTATATCATTGCATGGTTGACCTTGGACATTTGGATCACAAGGAAGCAAAGCACATCTATACATTATAGACATGTACTATGATGCGACTGTTGTTTCCACCACCTCCATATTTGCTGGGTCATCAGAAATGAAAATACACTGTACTGGTATAAAACTCAATATTTTGTTTATTTAAACCTTAAATTACATCCCCTCCCCCCAACAATAGCCACAGTAAAGATATCTACTTTGTCCTTGACCTTTGAGCCCAAGTAACCTTGACTTCTGATCCTGTGAGCTTGATCTTTGAACAGTGACTTCCTGTATGATTGCAGACCAACATTGCTTCATTATAAGTGTAATAACAAAATGTTCATCAGTAAAAAGGTACAAAATTTGACCTGGAACTTTGACCGAGTGACCTTGACGGTGACCAATGACACTCTGACTTGAACTTTGGTCAGTTGAATCCTCTTTTAACTCCAACCAACTTTTCTGACCAAAATGTTCATCAGTCAAACATACAAAATTTAAGACCATATTTGACCTCAGTACATATTTTTGTGAACAAAACATTTTGACAATGATCATGTAAATTTGTCAATAAATACTAAATTTATCAGCTGTGAACAAAATTTGTGGACAAACGGACTGATGAAGTGATTATTATAAGGCAGCCATATATCCAATATGGGGCCCTAATTAATCATCACAGATGGTCAGTTGCTGTAATACACTTTGTACAATTTTCCTATCACATCAATGCCCCTGTGGAAAATTCAGTATCGCAGAAATATGCTGATCAATCACTATTTCCTATGGTTAGTGTGTTAGCACTCCATAGGATACGTTCATTGCCAACTGTGGGCATACTACCATATACACATTCAAAATGAGGTACAATCCTTATACATCAAACAAATCGTTTAAATACAGTACGAAGAAAATAAAATTCAAGGTGTGTTGCAACGTTGGTAACTACGGCAGCCGTGGTTGCTAAGATAACATAGTTCCAGCAAATCTACATAAAGACACCATTATTGTTAACAAAATTAAAAGAAACAACTCAACATTTTTGTTTGATACCTTTTACGTTTTCAATTAATTGATATATTCACAATCTACAATTTCTGTCTCAGATTAACTATAATTGTCAAGCACAGTGTGTATTGACATAGATTTAGTAGCGACGTGGTCAAATGTTTTCTTGGAACTGCACACTTCAGCCATTTGTTGTTAGCTTATATTGTGGAGAAGTTAAATATGCACTCACTTCTGCAATATTCAGTTTAGTTTTTGACAAAATACTAACTTGATGTTAGCTTTTTGTGCAGAGATCATCGGGTAACAGGAGAAAACACTAAAATGGCGTCGTCCAGTTGACGTTCCAGTAACGTCACAAATAAAAAATGTCATAACTATGTTACTGATTCCCGCGCTTATTAATCCTCTTTTTTCGCAGTCAGAGTTTACTAAGCTGAAGAAGGGAGAGATGTAAATATTTTGTAATATTTATTTGTAACCAAAGTGTCCCAGAAATTTAACATCTCTAACAAGAGAACAAGTCACTTACTGGTACATGTTCAGAGGCTTAGCATGTATCCTCTAAAATGTCTGTATGTCCAGTTGGACTTTTAAATAAGTAGCACATAAATAATGCTCTAAAATTAGACACTACAGCACACCTAAATACAGGAGGACGGGGGCACTAAGATCAGACAGTCATTGACGGGGGCACTCAGAGATCAGACAGTCATTTTCAGCTTTTATAAGTTTTGTTGGGTCTTGGGTACCCTAGTTGGTCAGTGTAAATTTAATGTCAGTCCCCATTGGCCTGTACCACTTACTTTCCTATCGTATATTGACAAACATGTCTGGCATCTGTTAAAGTGGACCAAGTTATAACCAATTATCTAAAACAACAAGCAAGCATGTACCTTATAACTGGCCAAACATCATACTGACCATTACAAACTGTTCCTTACTCCAGATGTCCTCAGCATGTTCATTGTCTATTGATGATTATAGACATTGTAATACAATATTTACCTTTGTTCCGCATATTCCCATTGACATTGCTAAGAGGCAGTTGCCACCATACGCCGATAACACCCAGTGCCTCAGGCTATAATACCCAGTGGGTCATGATCATGTGACATTAAAAAAGGCGGGATTTTTTTGTGTTGGTTAAGTTTTTTTCAAAGTTGACGAAAATGGTAAGGCAATGTAAATATAAGTATTGAACAGTGGTATTAATGTTGTTATAGTCGATATGGCAGCAATATGTATGGTGGGCAAATGTAGCATGGAACCCTTAAACAGGTTCCCATGCCATTTGCCCACCATACATCTTGCTGCCATATCGACAATAACAACATTAAAACCACTGTTCATTGCTTAAATGAATACATTTTATATGGCATATTGACAGAGATGTCAGCAACCACAAAATGTGTCGCGAGTGTCTTGCTGGTGTCCCACTGTCCCTTAGCTTTTTTTTAATCTTACCTTTTTATTCTGTATTTAGAAATGTTTTACATTTGTATGCTTATTAAAAATATGATTTCCATCCAAACATTGATTCATGCATTGAACGTGTACTTTTTTAGCAGTATGTTGATGTAAAATAAACGATTTCTGTCATAGAAACCGAATCTAGGTTCATGGATTTCGGGGCCCATTGGAGTCTTATGATTTGACACTGAAGTACATGCATTGTATAAGGCAAATCAACAAGGACTCAAATATAAAGATCAACATATGTTTCATCAATTCAAAAAGTGTAAAAGTACTGTATAATACAATGTACCAGGACACTGTACTTGCATATAAGACTCTATCATATGTGGTCATGTAGGATAGGGATATTCCACATTTTGTGACCCAGAGGGTGAAATATCCCTATCCTACATGAACCACATATGATTGAGTATTTTTCTCTCATTCCCCAACCTAAAATATGCAAAAATAGGCACTATCTGTCGATAGCTTTCTCAGATAGACGCCATTTTTTCTCAATCCAAACTTTTTTCTACTGCATATAATAAAAAAAGAACAGCACCAATCGATTTACCATACCCCATATATGCAAACACTGTTTGCTGTTCTAAAAACGAAGGAAACCATTCATTTCCACAGTCTAACGTTGTTTCAGCAGCCCTGTCATTGCAAGCGAAGCCAAATCACTTGATGTCGGCCAAGCTAGTGTCCTTTCGCGTGAAAATATAGTTCCATGTTTTATTAATAAAAAACAATAAAAGAACGTGTTTTTTTACATAATTTATATCATAAATAAAAAAAATTATTATCTGATTACATAACAGGGAGCAGACGATGTGTTTACAAATCTATAGATAGATCAACTTTCGGTTCGGCGACCTACTTTTGTATCATTGCGCGCGCGTGGCTATCCTACACCGGAAGCGAGGTAATACACACACAGCAAGCATGGGTGTATTTACCTGGACAGACCAGCATGATACCGGTAGGGATGAGAGAACATTATATATGCACCCACCTACTCCTACATGTATATTAACTAGCGGCTATGATTATAGAACATATATATATAGCCTGTATACATCTATGTTTGCTATATCATTTTCATAAACGTGTAATTACCTTGATTTCTGGTGTTTTACTTTCCATTAACTACTTCAACTGAAAAGACACTAGGGTTTTTTACAACTTAATAGGCAATTAGATGTTTGAAACCGAAACGTATGTGTTATTTTTATATCGTGCTGATGTAAGGCAAAATTATGATTTTTTTATATTCATAAATGATAAGTGAATTCATATTTAGATGGAAATGATGTTTTTATTAACAGTTAGTGCTTTGGCAATGAATAACAATCCACCTTGTTGAGGATGAAATCACTAACCACTAATTAATGTGAGGGTAATTAGAACCTCCAATGTGTTTATCCCTTACAGAATGTCTATACAACAAGCGACTCTGTTGTGGCTGTTTCCAGGGCGATGCAATTAGTAGACAAGTCCAATTTGCCATTTCGTCTACTGTCACCAGCAACAATTTCAGTTTTGAATTTAATTGCTGGTATCTACATGTAAATCAATTGTCAAGTGTTCATGATAACATTGATAAGTTCATTGACATTCCACGTGACTATTTACAGAAACCACCTCAAAGATATGACTTATTTTTACTTTCCTTCACATTAGTTGCCATTTTTTACTACAGTCTGTGCTTTGAAGAACAACAGTCTAGCTTTAGAAAACAGCCAATGCTTTCCTTTTACCAGTGTGAAACTGGAGGCCTCAAACATTACAGGCCCAAGGACAAAATCTCAGTATCCAATAATAGAGTACCACAAATGTTCCCCCAAAAAGGTCATATACTACAAGGATACGATAATGGGGTACCACAAAGGGTTTCCGAAGTAGTCATATACTACAAGGATACGATAATGGGGTACCACAAAGGGTCCCCCAAGTAGTCATATACTACAAGGATACGATAATGGGGTACCACAAAGGGTTTCCGAAGTAGTCATATACTACAGGGATACAATAATGGGGTACCTCAAAGGGTTTACCAAGTAGTCATATACTACAAGGATACAGTAATGGGGTACCTCAAAGGGTTTACCAAGTAGTCATATACTACAAGGATACAATAATGGGGTACCTCAAAGGGTTTCCCAAGTAGTCATATACTACAAGGATACGATGATGGGGAAAAAGAGATTCAGAAGGTAAACCTGAAGGGGCATGATAAAGGACTGAAGAAGTATCCTAAAGTTTCTAATCATGATAAAGGACTGAAGAAGTATCCTAAAGTTTCTAATCATGATAAAGGACTGAAGAAGTATCCTAAAGTTTCTAATCATGATAAAGGACTGAAGAAGTATCCTAAAGTTTCTAATCATGATAAAGGACTGAAGAAGTATCCTAAAGTTTCTAATCATGATAAAGGACTGAAGAAGTATCCTAAAGTTTCTAATCATGATAAAGGACTGAAGAAGTATCCTAAAGTTTCTAATCATGTAACAATAGAGATGACCTAGTTTATTGTATAGGAAGGGTACAAGAGAGATACAATAGCGGGGTATATTACAGACGTATTTATAACACACAAGTCATGCAAATACCTGCCGAGGGTGTGATCAACAATATAGAGTAATCAGAAATAGCATCTTCTATCCGTCTTTTATAACAAAAACATGTACCGTATTTAATCTAAGAAACGCCCCCACCCTAAAAAACGCCCCCCCCCCCCCCCCTGAAAAATTCCTCAATTCGAGAAAAAGAACTTACTGTGCCACAGTTATATATCCATCCACGTGTGTCCAGAGGTAATTATTTAAAGGATATCCAACATAAAACTAACACAAACTACAAAACAAAGTTTCAGTAACTATATACACAGTACCACTATATGTTTCATGGTGTGAAATGGGTACATACAACAGATCTCACAACTTACCGACTCTGAAATTTTGCAGTGTTCGAAAGTAAAGGTGGTCCAATGGCCAGAGGCTATAGAAAACCTGGTCGGTCTATGTAAAATTTCAAAGTGTTGGCCCCATTTGCTATGAAAAGTTTGAGTTCTGACTTACATTACAATTCATGTAAACAACATTCCAATATTTTCTGACAAATGATCATATGAAATCAGAGCTTACAATAGAGTTTTTTTTACTCATAATAGCGTGTTATTACTGGATGATGCAAGCGTTTGCGTGAGAGTTATGCTACTTTCAACAAAATGTTTACAAAATGGGTTTATGGAAAAATGACTTGAGCTATGGGATTTCAATTTTCTGTAGACATATTGTCTAAGGAATTTTCATATATACTTTCATACACTGATTTTGATCTCCATTAAATGCCCCCCCCCCCTTGGAAAATTTTCACGCCCCCGGGGCATTTATAAGAATAAATACGGTATATACAGTAGTATGCCCCTTGAAAGTATATACATATATATGTGATTAAAATTACAACAAAAGCTAGTACAATACAATAAAGCACCAATAGTAATGTAGTACAGGTCAACTCATTCAGCCAAGAAAACACCACTGTACTATGTATTAACTTCCTGATATTAAGAGCATGATAAAAAATTACACTGCCAAATCCTGTTTTGCAGAAATCTCTTGATGACTATAATGAAACTATTGTTATTACATACTAACAGAAAATTATAAAGGAGACAAAGTGTTTAAAAAAAATGATCACAAAACCCCCAAAAAAATCACTTTAACATCAATAGGGCATTCATTCATGTCACAAACAGACTGTCACCATGTCACAACAAACAGACTGTCACCATGTCACAAACAAACAGACTGTCATCATGTCACAACAAACAGACTGTCACCATGTCACAACAAACAGACTGTCACCATCATGTCACAACAAACAGACTGTCACCATGTCACAACAAACAGACTGTCACCATGTCACAAACAAACAGACTGTCACCATGTCACAACAAACAGACTGTCACCATGTCACAACAAACAGACTGTCACCATGTCACAACAAACAGACTGTCACCATGTCACAACAAACAGACTGTCACCATGTCACAAACAAACAGACTGTCACCATGTCACAACAAACAGACTGTCACCATCATGTCACAACAAACAGACTGTCACCATGTCACAAACAAACAGACTGTCACCATGTCACAACAAACAGACTGTCACCATGTCACATACAAACAGACTGTCACCATGTCACAACAAACAGACTGTCACCATGTCACAACAAACAGACTGTCACCATGTCACAAACAAACAGACTGTCACCATGTCACAACAAACAGACTGTCACCATGTCACAAACAAACAGACTGTCACCATGTCACAAACAAACAGACTGTCACCATGTCACAAACAAACAGACTGTCACCATGTCACAACAAACAGACTGTCACCATGTCACAACAACAGACTGTCACCATGTCACAACAAACAGACTGTCACCATGTCACATACAAACAGACTGTCACCATGTCACATACAAACAGACTGTCACCATGTCACATACAAACAGACTGTCACCATGTCACAAACAAACAGACTGTCACCATGTCACAAACAAACAGACTGTCACCATGTCACAAACAAACAGACTGTCACCATGTCACAACAAACAGACTGTCACCATGTCACAACAAACAGACTGTCACCATCATGTCACAACAAACAGACTGTCACCATGTCACATACAAACAGACTGTCACCATGGTCACATACAAAACAGACTGTCACCATGGTCACAACAACGACTTCACCATTACAACAAACAGACTGGCCCCATGTCACAAAACAAACAGACTGTCACCCAATGTCACAAACAAACAGAACGGTCAACCATGTCACAATCAAACAGACGTCATCACACATGTCCAATAAAACAGACTGTCATCATGTCACAATAAACAGACTGTCACTCAAGTGTCACATACAAACAGACTGTCAAACAATGTCACATACAAACAGACTGTCATCACATGTCACAGAGGCAACAAACAAGACGGTCACCATGTTCCAAACAAAACAGACTGTCACCATCAGGTCACAACAAACAGACTGTCCACCAGCATGTCACAAACAAACAGACTGTCACCATGTCACAACAAACAGACTGTCACCATGTCACAAACAAACAGACTGTCACCATGTCACAACAAACAGACTGTCACCATGTCACAACAACAACAGACTGTCACCATGGTCACAACAAACAGACTGTCACCATGTCACATACAAACAGACTGTCATCATGTCACTACAAACAGACTGTCACCATGTCACACAACAGACTGTCACCATGTCACATACAAACAGACTGTCACCATCATGTCACAAACAAACAGACTGTCACCATGTCACATACAAACAGACTGTCACCATGTCACATACAAACAGACTGTCACCATCATGTCACAAACAAACAGACTGTCACCATGTCACAAACAAACAGACTGTCACCATGTCACAACAAACAGACTGTCACCATGTCACATACAAACAGACTGTCACCATGTCACAACAAACAGACTGTCACCATGTCACATACAAACAGACTGTCACCATGTCACAAACAAACAGACTGTCACCATGTCACATACAAACAGACTGTCACCATGTCACAAACAAACAGACTGTCACCATGTCACAACAAACAGACTGTCACCATGTCACATACAAACAGACTGTCACCATGTCACAACAAACAGACTGTCACCATGTCACAACAAACAGACTGTCACCATGTCACAACAAACAGACTGTCACCATGTCACAACAAACAGACTGTCACCATGTCACATACAAACAGACTGTCACCATGTCACAACAAACAGACTGTCACCATGTCACAACAAACAGACTGTCACCATGTCACAACAAACAGACTGTCACCATGTCACAACAAACAGACTGTCACCATGTCACAACAAACAGACTGTCACCATGTCACAACAAACAGACTGTCACCATGTCACAACAAACAGACTGTCACCATGTCACAACAAACAGACTGTCACCATGTCACAACAAACAGACTGTCACCATGTCACAACAAACAGACTGTCACCATGTCACAACAAACAGACTGTCACCATGTCACAACAAACAGACTGTCACCATGTCACAACAAACAGACTGTCACCATGTCACAAACAAACAGACTGTCACCATGTCACAACAAACAGACTGTCACCATGTCACAACAAACAGACTGTCACCATGTCACAACAAACAGACTGTCACCATGTCACAAACAAACAGACTGTCACCATGTCACAACAAACAGACTGTCACCATGTCACAACAAACAGACTGTCACCATGTCACATACAAACAGACTGTCACCATGTCACAACAAACAGACTGTCACCATGTCACAACAAACAGACTGTCACCATGTCACAACAAACAGACTGTCACCATGTCACAACAAACAGACTGTCACCATGTCACAACAAACAGACTGTCACCATGTCACAACAAACAGACTGTCACCATGTCACAACAAACAGACTGTCACCATGTCACAACAAACAGACTGTCACCATGTCACAACAAACAGACTGTCACCATGTCACAACAAACAGACTGTCACCATGTCACATACAAACAGACTGTCACCATGTCACAAACAAACAGACTGTCACCATGTCACAACAAACAGACTGTCACCATGTCACAACAAACAGACTGTCACCATGTCACATACAAACAGACTGTCACCATGTCACATACAAACAGACTGTCACCATGTCACAACAAACAGACTGTCACCATGTCACAACAAACAGACTGTCACCATGTCACAACAAACAGACTGTCACCATGTCACATACAAACAGACTGTCACCATGTCACAACAAACAGACTGTCACCATGTCACAACAAACAGACTGTCACCATGTCACAACAAACAGACTGTCACCATGTCACAACAAACAGACTGTCACCATGTCACAACAAACAGACTGTCACCATGTCACATACAAACAGACTGTCACCATGTCACAAACAAACAGACTGTCACCATGTCACAACAAACAGACTGTCACCATGTCACATACAAACAGGCTGTCACCATCGTCATCACAAACAGTGGCTTAATATGACAAAGGGTTGAGTTACCACAATCACTGACTTGATGTTTCCTGTCACTAGACATGTTAATTAGCTAGTGTTAAACCACAATAAAAGTATGCCTTAACACAATTAACTCATGTTTATCAATCAGTCCTACAAATTGTAACGAATATGTATGTCTGTTTTTGGGTCAATGCATGTAAATATACAAGAATGGCTGCTTAGTAACCTTTGACCTGCAGTTGTGATCTGAGACTTTATGACATCAAAGGAATAATTTCAAAAAGATTAAAAAAAAATAACAAAAACACTTACATGTATGTGTTTTTTGTCAATTTTTTTAATCTTACTGAAATTATTTCTTTGACGAATTTGGCGAATTGTTGTCGGACAGAAATTGAGGCTGGGTAGATAATACCATATATGAAATCCTACCTTGTATAGAAGATCGTCCCAGAGTTGAACTAATCCATGTGTATAATATTTCCAACCAATAAGATGAGGCCTTGATCGGAATGAACTCTGAATGATGAGTGACTTTCCTGCATGCCAAATAAACACAGAGCCTCTTTGTGTAGATTAATCATATATATCATACTTTTACAATAGCATGCTTGTACTTTCATTTGGCTCAGATCATTTCCGCATTGAATGGCATTACCCATGAGAATCTGTCATATACATAGGCACAATCACACATGCATATATATACCTAAACCGAATGTTGTGTTTATGATAATACACACTGACCTATAGCCCGGGGCAAGGATAAAGGTAAACTTTTAATGACAATGTAACTTACATCAAGTCTATCTACACACTACAACCTCTTCTACCTTTAACTTGATAATTACACTATCCTAAATGAATCGTTAGATAAGTTCATTTAGATAATTATGTGGCTAACAGGTTACCTGGAACCACACTATCAGATATTATACCTTCATTTGTATACACATGAAATAGAAATGACCAAGACATGATCATTAACCCGACAGGAAACTGACCCCCAGTGATGGCCAGTAATGACAGTCCTCTATATTTAAAGTCAGTAGGCATAAATAAAAAGTAACATAAGCTCTGAAGAATTTCTTTACAGCAACACTGCACACATAAACATATATAGATGAAGCAAAATGTAAGTTAAAATATCATCCTGATTGGTATCAGTAGATGTACACATTAAATAATGATTATTAAGTGGAATGTTTCATGTGTATTTATCCAAAGATAATAAGGCCATGCCTGATAATAACTCCACCCATCATGCCAAAAGGTTGGCCATTGAAGTCATAGGCGGATCCAGAGGATGGTGAACCCCCCCCCCCCCCCCCCCCCCCCCCCCCCAAAAATTTCCTATTGCATATCATGGGATGTCTCCATGTTGTCTTTCTGTAATTGATGTGCAAAGATTTTATGTCAAGCAACTCCTTAAAATCACATTTAATTCCTCTTAACTACTAAATTGCTAACATATCGAATATGACTTTCTTTCGCTAAAAAATTATTAGATCAATGATATATAAAAAAAAAAGTAATTTATGCTCACATTGGTATAAAAGGTGATGAAAAACTCCTTCAGAAAATGTTAATCTGCCAACCAGCTGGAGAGAGCTCTCACATGTAAGTCACTTTCATCACAAGTATGATATATGGTGAGTCCAGTTATCAGATATGATTCTACTAAATGACTGTCATTAATAACCTACTTAACAGCCACTAGATGATACAATTTTATTGCAGATATCCTTTTAGTGATATCTGTAAGGCACTGCATTACAAGGTACAATATAACACTTACTATAAAGCCAGGTAAATATATTGTATTCGTTAGGGTCACACTTACTGTAACGCCAGGTAAATATATTGTATTCGTTAGGGTCACACTTACTGTAACGCCAGGTAAATATACGGTATTTGTTAGGGTCATACTTACTGTAACGCCAGGTAAATGATGTATTGTATTCATTAGGGTCATACTTACTTTAACCCCAGGTAAATGTATTATATTCATTAGGGTCACACTTAGTGTAAAGCCATGCACATGATGCAGGTAAATGTTGTATTGTATTTGTTTTGATCAAGCTTACTACACTGTATAACGCCAGGTAAATGTACATAAATTGTATTCGTTAGGATCACACATGCCGTAAGGCCAGGTAAATGTACATGTATTGTATTTGTTAGGGTCATACTTACTGTAACACCAGGTAAATATACATTGTATTCGTTATGATCACACTTGCTGTAACGCCAGGTAAAATGTTTACTGTATCCACATCATGTATATAAAGCATATAGATTTACATCCCTTTATCAATGCATGGTCAAAAAGTGTGAATGTATGGAACTTATGTTAAATAACTAAAGCTTATATTGAAATCACAGTATAAACACATTACACAATGTGCAGGAAGGCCTAACTGGTAATCAAGTATACAGAACTTTCTGCTATGTATTCTCTCATAACAATAAATAAAATTAAATTTGGTTGTACCCATATGTATACCCGTGTAGAGTACAAATGTAACATGGGCATCGGGTAATTGTCACATGCCTATGTAAGGTGAGCATATATTTTTTTTTTAACTTGATGGGTTTATATAATAATTTTCAGTAGTTTCTCTTATAATTACAAGAAAACATGTTAACAGGGGTATATGTTTGGCTGAGGCTTCAAGGTTTAAATGTTTTTTTACTTGGAGAAATTAACTAGCTGATTGCTCTGGTAATAAATGAACAACAAGAAATTATCCCCATTTATCTGTTAATTTTCCAATACAAATTAGTCTTTTATATTTGGATGAGTGAAATGAGACAGAATAGGAAGCTAGTTTTCATGACCCTATGAAATTACCAGAGTGTTAATCTATCGGAGAAATACTAATATAATTGAGGTTATGGACAATTCAGTATTGTAATTTGTAGACAAATGAGTCAGCTATGAGCCACAGTATAGGATGGAATATATGTCAGTCAGTATAAGGAAACAGACTTTTACTTCGTTATACATACATGTCTGTCAGGGTTATGAAGACAAGGTATGAGATTGGTAACCTCAGGTACATCACTATAGAGTATAATATATATAGTTTCAGACATCTTTAAATGACCATAGCTAGAGTACAAAACCAAACCACCATTTCAAGCTTACATTTCATAATATAGATTTATACATTCTCAAATCAATGTTGTTTGATTTTTACTTCATCATTGATTTCATCAATGAAAAAAAGATTTTTTTTTTCTTGCAACTAATTAGGCACTTTGTCATATTATTTCTTTATGTTCTCATCAAATCATTGTGGTCATAATGAAATTGCAATCTTAAAAGATAAACGACTTTTACAATGCGAAAATTAAATGCATGTGTTTCAAATTAGACTATCTATATTTCACATAAATCTCCAATTTATCATGAAAATACAGAGGATATTTATGATTTCTTTCCAATTGAACACACCATTTTTTATGAATATTTCTCAGTATATCTAGCCATCAGTATGTCTCGTCATATCTCTTTTTCATCACATGGAACGTGTACTTTTACCAGTCCTCAGTCATCATCTGTAGTTAGTCTTTTTTGTAAATGTTTGATAAACTAAAATTAGCACTCTGCTTCTAATTTGCCACAATAAATGTAGATATCTTCAAAAAATTAAGAGGATTTCATTTTGAAAATCAATTCAACAGAATAACATTAAACATGTTGGTAATATTTGTAAATTGGACAGGTAAAATGGCAGTTAGTCAGAACACCTGTCAATTAATCCTAGTGAGTAGAGTCGGTTATACCAGGGTAGTTTATCACAAGTGTAGTGACCATACCTCCATATCTAGTCTAGCTACAAGTTTGCACAAATTGTTTCATCATTGGAGTCACTGACAAGGTAGTGTGTGTGTCTCACCTGTATGTATATCATAGTATCAGATCTGATCTATCCATATAAAGTTACATCTCATCTTTTAACTTGTACATTTTCACCTAGAATTTTGTCACAATTCTTGTCACTTGAAACATTTTATTAACCAGATCTGCTAATCTATACTACATGTTTTGGTTTCAATACTATTCCCAAGAAATATGAAATACTGAATACACAAAACATACCTGGTAATCAATTTGTTTCCATACAAAAAATTAAGAGGTCCAGAGGACCTGTATTGCTCACCTGGATATGGTAGTAAAGGATTTCAATGAATTTACTAATATTTCCCCATTTGGCCCTACCCTTCAGGCCCCTAGGGAGCCAGACCCAACGTTTATAAATACAAAATAGATTCTCCTTCACTCATGGATGTTTCTGATCAAATCTCTTCATTGATACAGAAGAAGCTTTCAAAAATAAATTAGTCAGTATTTCCCCTGTTTGGTCCTGCTACTCATCGATCAGGCTCCTGGATGCTTGGCCCACTGTTTATACAAAATGTACCGGTATTCCTTTTTACCTAAGGATGTTTCAGACCAAATACAAACGAAATCCTTTCATTCCTACAGAAGAAGCATTTCAATTTTCAACCAAATCAGTGCATATTTCCCCAGCTTGGTTCCGTCCCTCTGAGGCCCCTGGGGGACCAGGCCCACCGTTTACGTAAAACTGCTTTTTCTTCACCCAAGGATACTCTACACCAAATTTGGTTGAAATCTATCCAGTAGCTCATAACCAGTAGTGTAAAGTTGATGGATGACGGACGCTGTGCCATTTAATTAACCCCAACAAAATTTTACCTAGATTATTTGTTCAAATCACATGATCTGTCAAAGATTTTCAGACCAATAACATGATCCGGATTTCAAATTCCAATGAGAATTATTAGTGAATTAACTTCTCAATGAATCAATATCATAATGAAGACATCAAACACTGCCTAATAAGTTACAGCTGGCACAATTACTAAGTAAGCTGGTCAACTAATGACAGCTTGAGTGATAATGAAGTGAAAGCCTGGAGGTGTCACAACTCTCAGTACTGGTCAGGGCTCTAGTCTTTGCTGATTGGGGAAAAGTGACAGTATGTACGTAAAGTGTCGTTGGCCATTTTTAATCTACATTTACATAATTAATATAACATTGATATCTACATACATATCAAACATATGCCAGTATAATAAATTGGTATTAATTACATCTAAATTACCACCTATAGGCAGAAAGCTGCAAATGCACCTGTCTGAAAAAGAAACACAATGAATGCTCTACTGCATGACATCATGCTTTGACCTTCAATCAGTACATTAACAGGATCTAGAGGGCATGAATTAAGATTCACCCAGCCACCTCAAGAACACAAACATACCAATATTCATTCTTAAAACTTCTGTGGTGAGGTTGAGGAATCGCCAACCACAGAATGATCAGTTAACATACACCTGACAGACATTATCTGGTAGACACGTCCAGTAGACTACCACATCTTGTAGACTACCACATCCACTAGACAACCACATCTCATAGACTACCACATCCTGTAGACTACCACATCCACTAGACAACCACATCTCATAGACTACCACATCTTGTAGACTAACACATCCCAAAGACTACCTCATCCTGTAGACTACCACATCTCATAGACTAACACATCCCATAGACTACCACATCCCATGGACTACGACATCCCATAGACTACCACATCCCGTAGACTACCACATCCTGTAGACTACCACATCCTGTAGACTACCACATCCAGTAGACTACCACATCCCATAGACTACCACATCCAGTAGACTACCACATCCCATAGACTACCACATCCAGTATCTGACTACCACATCCTGTAGACTACCACATCCAGTAGACTACCACATCCCACAGACTACCACATCCAGTAGACTACCACATCCAGTAGACTACCACATCCCATAGACTACCACATCCAGTAGACTACCACATCCCACAGACTACCACATCCTGTAGACTACCACATCCAGTAGACTAACACATCCCATAGACTACCACATCCTGTAGACTACCACATCCTGTAGACTACCACATCCTGTAGACTACCACATCCCATAGACTACCACATCCTGTAGACTAACACATCCCATAGACTACCACATCCCATAGACTACCAAATCCTGTAGACTACCAAATCCAGTAGACTAACACATCCCATAGACTACCACATCCTGTAGACTACCACATCCTGTAGACTACCACATCTCATAGACTACCACATCCTGTAGACTACCACATCCCGTAGACTACCACATCCCATAGACTACCACATCCCATAGACTACCACATCCTGTAGACTACCACATCCTGTAGACTACCACATCCCATAGACTACCACATCCTGTAGACTACCACATCCTGTAGACTACCACATCCCGTAGACTACCACATCCCATAGACTACCACATCCCATAGACTACCACATCCTGTAGACTACCACATCCAGTAGACTAACACATCCAGTAGACTACCACATCTCATAGACTACCACATCCAGTAGACTAACACATCCCACAATTCAAATGCACTTTTGTTTTGACGGGAGTAAAGCTGGCTCGTTATTTGAACCCTTTAGCTTCCTTTATGTAACAACTTACAGGCATAATGCATGGTGCTGCATATGAGTATCAACCGAGGTAAACAAACTTTAAACCCAGAAAAATATATCCATGCATACAACGCATTTTACAGTATATATATGTACATATAATTGCTTTTGTATTGCTATAATATCAGCCTATCTATATATCTCATTATCTACGGGAAGAATTAGTGTTCCTTAATATGAAATCTATATTTGCTTGAAGTTTAAAGACAAATGGTTAAACCTGTGACACTTATAAACTAAATAATCACATTTATTCAACTCATGTTAAACAACCAGGCAGCTGAAGGCGATACAAAATGTACACATATAATGTATTGTTAGTAATGACTTTTCACACTTCCCTCTCAGGTGTTAACATGATCAGATATCAATGTATTTACTAATAGGGAAACTACAATGTATATGGATTTCCATCAACAAAATGATAAACCTCTATACATGTAGCTTTATAACTGGGATAATGTAGCTTTACCAAGAGACTTTCATGTAATGTCTCTGTCTGTCAGTTGAAACACAAGAGACAGGACAAGATTATCTGTACTTCTGCAGCTTTAAACATTTGTTCAGGCTTAAAAGTTTGTCCTTTAACGATGCCAGTATAGCAGCCCATGTTTGTCTGAAAGGTGTCCAATTAAGCCTGTTTTTCACAGCTTACAGAAATAGTATAGCTTATTTTATTCTTCAGCTGTTCTCTGTAGAATTAATATTAGCAGAGATAGGGTGTTTGGTCTTAAATGTTTTGTTGAAAATATATGTATATTTAACACTGTGTTGTAAAATTGTTACATCACAGATGAACTGTACAACCACAACTTTCAAGTTTAATGCACTAAGATATTGTTTTACACATGATCAAGAGACCTACAGTTTCCCAGCTAATTTTTTCTCTGGCTCTGACAAACTTAGACATATATATGTCTACATCAGAAATATGTCTTTCAGAATGTCCAAGTCTGGTGTGAGGGCAAGAGGAAACTCCGGGTAACTGTCACCCCGACCTGGAGTCAAGGGAGGTAACTCGTGAAAAAGTTACTATACCTCATACCTAATGTTCAAGTTTCGTGCTCTTTGGCATGTTAAATAATATGACAGTGATAATATTTTGTTAAATTTGAACATGTACATGAATTGATGCTTACCCCAAGCCGTGGTCTAAAATGATGAGTAGCACTTGAAGCATACGATATCCCTCCTCTTCTAGTGAGGGACTGTGCCGGCACGTGCACATCTAGCGGTAATGTAGGGAGGCTGCATACATTTAAAACACTCATTTTGCATACTTGCATCCTATGTTGTGATAATTCCTGGTGAGCGCATCAGCATAAATAGACGGGTACCATCGGGTACCTGTCAGTGCACACTAGCCGATCATGTTCACGGAAGTACACGGTACCGGTGTCATGGGGAATTAACACCTAGAGACAATTTAGAATATTAAGGATCCTTACACGTTAAATATTGGTAATGCAATAGGACGTCGAAATCTATCTTTCAAACTAGATACGATATTATACTTTGCAGTAACAGCCTAAAATCGATACTGAAACGCCTTTATCCTTCAAACAGGCAAATATCTACTACTTATACATTTTGAATGTTGTTAGAAGATG
This sequence comes from Pecten maximus, assembly GCF_902652985.1. Taxonomy (NCBI): domain Eukaryota; kingdom Metazoa; phylum Mollusca; class Bivalvia; order Pectinida; family Pectinidae; genus Pecten; species Pecten maximus. The sequence continues at coordinate 8,776,834 of NC_047018.1, read as the reverse complement.
AGTGGGCACAACTTGACCTAGCCGGAACGATCGGACATGTACATTTCACACAGACATATAAAATGTAATTACGTTCACAATGTATACTTATTCTTCATTCCATCCAATATTCTAAGAATGTTTTATGTGTAAATTCATATATAACACAAATTACAGTCGTGAAGCCAGCCTTTTTTTCATGACGTCATTATCGCATATTGATTTCGGCTAATTGTTTACAGACGTCGCGAAATAAATAGTGTTTCCCTAATCATTAACATATTTGTTTCCCGTTTTATCTATTCAAGATTTCCCTGTCAACCCCTAGAACATGACAGCTATAGCACGTGATGGCAACAATACAATGATGTCACAACAACAATTCAATGACTCGCGGCAACAATACAATGACGTCACTTCGACTATTCAATCACGTCACATCAAACATTGTAATGCAATGTACTGCACGGAGGATATCAACCCTCGGTGGTAAGATTCTTAAGCTGTCGCATACACATTGATAACAACTCATAATATTTAGCGTCAAATTTGGATATTTAGAAAAAAAATAATATCAAATATATTTCACGAGTATGGCTATTTTTTCACGAGTGCTTAGCACGAGCGAAAACATTTTTTAAATCTGCTATACGGGTGTATCTATACTTGAAATTAAACGACAAACCATTTGAATTTTTCTTTTTATTGCATTTTTGCAAGTGAAACATAGAAATTTATCAAACAAATAAAACTGATATTTTCACTGCAGCGATGAGCAGTGAAAATATAAGATTTTGCAGTGAAAATATAAGTTTTGCAGTGAAAATATATGGTTTTCCGTTTTAGACCAATCAAAGCGGACCTTTGTATTCATCTCGTTGAAACTTGCCGATTTTTCCAATCGAAGCGGAGATAGATAAATTGGTTATTTTGCTGTATTTATAAAATTTTCAGACTAGTTTTTGACAAAATACTCACTTGGCGTTAGCTATTCCTGCACAGATTATACTATAACAGCAGAAAACGCTTAAATTGTATTTGTACATACAATTGTAGCTAACTACATATTACCTGGTAATTAATTGTAATTAGGTTCAGTATTAACTGTATCTATAAAAATATGTAAGGTGTTGGGCCTGGCGACCATATGAAAATAATTCATAATTATTCCTAACTTCAGGCCATTTGTCCAATATAGCACTTTTAAGTGGTATATTAATTATCTCTGAAGTACTTTTATAGATATATATATATTTGTCACTGTATAAAGTATAGTGGTATATGGTGGTCTTTTCATTTTGTCAGGTTCTTTGTAAAAAAAAAAAAGGACGGAATTGGTATTGGGATTCAACCCCTGTCACATTGATAGAGTAAGTGTTATTAATATAGGACATGTCAAATTAGTTATAAGGTCATTTTGTCTATCATCCATATTATTGTCAATGTAATTCGGGATGATGTAATTGTATTATTATCATGGTAACTGTATGTGGTCATACGTACAGTTTTATTACTGTATTGTTAAATTTATCTATGATGTCCATATCTACTGTAAATTTATAGTATTTGTTTCTACTGTTTTAGGGTGCCCTACTGAGACTATATGTGAATAAACGTGATAAGAAGGAACTGCACCACTGTGTTTGTCATTCAGCCCAAAATCCCCACCCCGTTTCATATTAAACGGGAAACCATTCAATATCCTCTATTTATTGCATTTTACCAGTGAAATATAGAAATGTATCAAACTAATAAAACTTATATTTTAACTGCAGCTATGAGCAGTGAAAATATAAGATTTTGCATTGAAAATATAACTTTTACAGTGAAAATATAAGTTTTCCGTTTTTGACCAATCAGAGCTAACCTTTGTATTCACCGCATAGAAACTTGCCGTTTTTTTCAGTCGAAGCGGAGATGGAAAAAACAGTTATTTTGCTGTATTTCTGAAATATTCTGAATAGTTTTTGACAAAATACTCACTTTACGTTAGCTATTCATACACGGATTATCCGATAACAGCAGAAAACGCTTACATTGCGCTGATCATTCCTTTCAAAATGGCGCCGTCAAGTTGACGTGGAGTAACGTCACAAAGAGATGGCGTCATTACAGATTCCCGCACTTTTGACACTTTTAATTTTTCGATGTTTTCAATTTCATTTTTAAGTATATGAAATGCATTAAAAAGAAAATTGAATGGTTTCCCGTCAAATATCGATATTGTGTCATACTCGTGAAATATATGTTATATTAAACGGGAAAACATTCAATATCCTCTATTTATTACATTTCGAAGAAGGCCTTAAAATGCTTTCATATTTTTTGGAAATTGTCTTTATTGCATTTTTGCTGGTGAAATGTAGAAATTTATCAAACTGATAAAACTGATATTTTCACTGCAGCGATGAGCAGTGAAAATATATGATTTTGCAGTGAAAATGTAAGTTTTGCAGTGAAAATATAAATGTTTCGTTGTTGACCAATGAGAGAGAACCTTTGTATTCAACTCATTGAAACTTGTCGATTTTTCCAATCGAAGCGGAGAGAGATGGATGGATTATTTTGCCGTGCTTCTGAAATATTCAGACTAGTACAAAACTCTTAAATTGCGTTTATCAGTCCTTTCAAAATGGCGCCGTCAAGCTGACGTGAAGTAACCTCACAAAGAGACGACCTGATTCCCGTACTTTTTGACGCTATTAATTTTCGAAGTTTTTAATTAAGTTTTTAAGCATAGAATAAAAATACAATAAAAATGAAAATTGAATGGGTTCCCGTTGAATATAACATATATTTCACTCGTATGACAGAAAATATCGCTTTTTTGTCACAAACCCGCGAAATATATGTTTTATTCAACGGGGAAATCATTCAAAATTTCCTCTTTATATTTCATAGACAAAAATTGTAATAAATTTGATGATTATTTGGTTTTGTCATTAAGCTTATCATTATTGAACAACAGGACCCTACAAATAAGCACTATGTACCTGAAGATCTGACGTAGGAACTTCATCCCTTGGGATGATTTTCCTACTCTCTAACCCTCGACAGAGCGTCTGGTAAAACAACCAGGTATCGTCTCTCGGGTTGGATAGTTCATACACCATACGCATGTATATTGCATCGTACACAATGGAGGCCGTCCTAAATGGCCATTGTTGTTGATAGGACGTTAAACAATACAAAACTTAACCAAACTCCGATTTCGGTCTATACATCGATAAACCAATTTATAATCTAGTTCCAAAAACATACAGGAGGAAATAGCATATTTCCAAATAAGGTCATGCTGTCGACCGGAAAGCTTTACCTTGGTCTTTATCACTCTGTATCTCTGGAAACCTTGTATTGTTATTTTCCGTTAGCTGTCCACATCTGTCAAGGGTTTCTGTGTTGTTTAACGCCGTATTTAACTGATATGGTCATTTAGGGTTGTCTATGACGGGAATGGTGATAATGGTACAAGCCTTTGACTATCAAATCAACCAGGACATGTAGATATCGTAGATATATAAAGCAGAGATGCTACTCTCTAGAAATGGAAAAAAAAAAAAAAAAAAAAGAGAGACAGAGAGAGAGACAGAGAGAGAATTTTGGTTGTAGGCTGCTGGTAACGTTGAAAGTAAAGATTGAGGTAAGCGGCTGATGTTAAAGAGTCCGTAGTGTCCTCGATGTCAAGTTCTACAAGGCATGATAACCAATTGACAGGGTCAGTATTATTTATTTATTTATTTATTTATTTTTGTGCGTGTGTGTGTGTTTCGTGTATCTGTAAAAACAGTTTCCACGCTAGTAAACAACAAGATAGAAAGATTATTTCTTAGATTTACATTTGATAGTTTTTTTTTCTATTTACGATACTTTTAAAACCCAGCAAGCAGGGCGTAAGAATTGTACCTACTGTCCCATTGTATGATCGTAGAGGCGACTAAATTTTTGATTTTTATATCCGCCTCGTATTTAAAAGATGTTCCAATATGTAGATCTGGTTACCAAACAAAATATTTCCTATGGAGCTAGCTATTGATATGTTTAACTAAATAGGCTCCCGTATAGTTCACTACAATGTACTTTCCTGGAAAAGAAACCTCTCGTCGCAAGTTAAAGGCATTCAGCCTTTTTCGATTTTTTTTCAAACATGGCTAAAACTATTCTTGAAAGTTGTGATCTGATCCGGCATCTGATGTGCGATCCAAAGATACACGGTAACCAATATCTATAAACAATATGTAAATAATACACAATTTGTCTGCGTACATCTAAGAATGCCCAAATTTTCTGTTTCCCTAAAGCAATTGATCCGCATATTCTTTGTATCAATTTATCAACACCAAAGTCAATATAATCTTCCGACTTTGACATACTTCGCCATGATGATGCTGTGTACATTATCTCTACACTCCTGATAGGATTGTTTAGTTGTATTGTTTGTTTTTATTTTAAATGTCGTATCATTTACATTGTAACTCCCGCTACGGTTCGTCTCTGCCTTCCCTTGACATCAAGACGTCTTCAAACTTTATCAGAAGTATGCCCTGTAAATTGTATCATGTGACCAGATTGGGTATCATTCTTCCGTGTCTAAATATGGCATTTCAATATGATAACACTATAAACACTCCGTTAGTGGTCCCGACATTCACAGACACTCTTCATAATTATGACGTGAGTTATTTGAGGACGTATCAACTCTAACGAGTAAATATCACAATCTAAAGAGTGGCGAAATATTCAAACATGTAATTAAATACGGTTTTGATTTCAAATAGTGAAAGATTTATATTGTATAGCGTTGCATGTTTTTATCACGATTTTGAATCTGTACGCTGTTATGTGTTGTTTGCTGTGATTCAGAGATAGAAAAATTGCTTAGACACCGTTTATCGATGGTATCTTCATTTGAGTGAGATTCCCCGGGGAAATTGCTAAGTAATACTATCGTTGTGATCGCGACAGTGACGTCATTCGGACAGATAATTGCCGTAAAACATCGTGTCATCGATTGAGATGGTTAGCTTTCTGCACTAATTACTTAGCCAAACAAAAATCAATATCACTTCACTCTTTCCAAACTTTATAACGAGAGCGTATGAATTAGAATGGAATCACGGTTAGAAATACTGTATCTTTTTTATCACAGGGTAAAGGAAATAGGTCGTACCACGCTGATTAAACACGAACGTACCATTATGGTTAATTGTTGGTAACTGAGATGGTCAAAGACTACGGTGTGGTTATCACAGACGTGTTGGAATGGTTATCAGCGTACTGGCGTGTGTGGTTATCACAGACGTGTTAAAATGGTTATCAGCGTACTGGCGTGTGTGGTTATCAGGGTCGTATGAGTGTGGTTAACAGGGACGTGTAAGTGTGGTTATCAGGGACGTGTAAGTGTGGTTATCAGGGTCGTGTAAGTGTGGTTATCAGGGTCGTGTAAGTGTGGTTATCAGGGACGTGTAAGTGTGGTTATCAGGGACGTGTAAGTGTGGTTATCAGGGACGTGTAAGTGTGGTTATCACAGACGTGTAAGTGTGGTTATCACAGACGTGTAAGTGTGGTTATCAGGGACGTGTAAGTGTGGTTAACAGGGTCGTGTACGTGTGGTTAACAGGGACGTGTAAGTGTCATTATCAGGGACGTGTACGTGTGGCTACCAGAGACGTGTAAGTGTGGTTATCAGGGACGTGTAAGTGTGGTTATCAGGGTCGTGTACGTGTGGTTATCAGGGTCGTGTAAGTGTGGTTATCAGGGACGTGTAAGTGTGGTTGTCAAGGACGTGTAAGTGTGGTTATCAGAGACGTGTAAGTGTGGTTATCAGGGTCATGTAAGTGTGGTTATCAGGGACGTGTAAGTGTGGTTATCAGTGACGTGTAAGTGTGGTTATCAGAGACGTGTAAGTGTGGTTATCAGAGACGTATAAGTGTGGTAATCAGAGACGTATAAGTGTGGTAATCAGGGTCGTGTAAGAGTGGTTATCAGGGTCGGGTAAGTGTGGTTATCAGGGACGTGTAAGTGTGGTTATCAGGGACGTGTAAGCGTGGTTATCAGAGACGTGTTAGTGTGGTTATCAGAGACGTGTAAGTGTGGTAATCAGGGTCGTGTAAGTGTGGTTATCAGAGTCGTGTAAGTGTGGTTATCAGAGACGTATTAGTGTGGTAATCAGGGTCGTGTAAGAGTGGTTATCAGGGTCGTGTAAGTGTGGTTATCAGTGACGTGTAAGTGTGGTTATCAGGGACGTGTAAGTGTGGTTATCAGGGTCGTGTAAGTGTGGTTAACAGGGACGTGTAAGTGTGATTATCAGGGACGTGTAAGTGTGGTTATGCAGGGACGTGTTAGTGTGGTTATCAGGGACGTGTAAGTGTGGTTATGCAGGGACGTGTAAGTGCGGTTATCAGGGTCGTGTAAGTGTGGTTATCAGGGACGTGTAAGTGTGGTTATCAGGGTCGTGTAAGTATGGTTATCACGGACGTGTAAGTGTGGTTATCAGGGACGTGTAAGTGTGGTTATCAGGGTCGTATAAGTGTGGTTATCGGGGTCGTGTAAGTGTGGTTATCAGTGACGTGTAAGTGTGGTTATCAGGGTCGTGTAAGTGTGGTTATCAGGGACGTGTAATTGGGGGGTATCAGGCTGAAAAGGGTTTTATCGGGACGTTATTTTTTATCAGGTTTTTTTGGGGTTCATTGTAAAGTGTGGTTTCGGGGGTGTGGTGTTAAAAAAGGGGGAAATTTTGGAATTTTTTGGCGTGTAATTGGAAAGGGGTTTGGGTTTTTTTGGGGGGGTTTGGGTTTGGGGTTAAGGGTTTGGGTGGTTTGGTTTTGGTTTGGGGGGTTTGGGGGGAAATTTTTTGAGGGGGGGGTTGGGGTGGGGGGGTTTTTGGGTTTGGGAGGGGGCGGTGGTTTCGGGCGGTAAGGGGTTTGGGGGCGGAAAGGGGGTTTATAGGGGGGGAAGGGGGTTATGGTTTAAAGTGGTTATACTAAGGGGGTTTCAGGGGTTGTGGTTTCAGGGGGAAGGTTTGGGGGGGGGTTTTATCGGGGTTATTTTCAGTTTGTTACTTGGAAAAGGGGTTTGGGGGTTTTTTTGGTTTCGGGTTTTGGGTTTGGGCGGGTGTTATAAAGGGGTAAAGTGTGGTACGGGGGGTTTTAAGTGGGGTTTTGGGGGGGTTTAATTTGGGGTTTTGGGGAAAAATGGGGTTTGGGGGCTGTAAGTGTTTTTTGGGTTTTTAATGTGTTTCCCGGTCGTGTAATTTTTATCAGGGCTTAAATTTGGTTACCCAAACTGTAATTTTGGTTACGGGGGGGGAAGTTGGGTTTCGGGCTTTAAAGGGGTTATCAGGGGGAAGTTGTTATGGGGGTTGTAAGGGGGGTTACCCCGGGGAAAGGGGTTTGGGGTTTTGGTTTTATAGGGGTTTTTGGGGGGGTTTCGGTGTTGGTGTTTTTTGGTTTTTTTGGGGCGGGCGTGTTTTTTAAGGGGGGTTTTGGGGGTTTTGGGCGTGAATTGTTTATCAGGGACGGTGGGGTTTCAGGGCGTGTTTTGGTTAAAAGCGGTAGTTGGTTATCAGGCGTGAAATTTGGGGTTTGGGGGACGTGAAAGTGTGGGGGGGTCGGTAGTTTTTAAAGGTGAAAGGGGGTTTTTTGGGCGTAAATTGTGGTTGGGTTTAATTTGAAAGGGGGGTTTAAGGGGTTTAAAGGCTGTAAGTTTTTTCCCGGGTCTGTAAGTTGGTTATCGGGACAAGTGGTTATAAAGGGATTTTGGGTGGTTTCAGGGTTTAAGGGGGGGTTTCGGCGTGAAAGTGGTTATAGGGTTTTTAATTTGGGGGTTTAGGGCTGTAGTGGTTTTAGGGGGGGTTTAAGGGGGTTTTGGGGGTAAGTGGGGTTTTTGGGGTTTGGTTTGGGGACGTTAATTGGTTATCAGGCTTTAAAAGGGTTATCGGGGGTTTTTTTGGGGTTATGGGCTGTAATGTTTTAAATGGGGGTTTTAAGTGTGGTTATGGGGGGAAAGTTGGTTTTCGGGGCGTGTGTTTTTAGGGGGGTGTTTTTATCAGGGTTATGGGTTTCGGGAGTGTTTTTTTCGGGCTGTAGTGGGGTTATCGGCAATTTTTTTAAGGGTTGTGTGGTTTCCGGGTAATTGTTAGGGTTAAGTGGATCTCGTGAAAGGTGTTATAATTGGGGTTTAAGGTCGTGGGTTTTTTCCCTTTTTAAAGTTGGTTATCGGGGGTGTAATGGTGGATCAGGGGTTAATTTTTTTTGGGTGAAAGTTTTTTTGGGGTTGAAGGGGAAAAAGGGTTTTAAGGTTTGTGTTTCGGGTCGTTTTTGGTTTTTGGGCCCGAAAGGGGGTTTCGGGGTTTGAATTGGTATCAGGCTTTTAAAGTGGGGTTTAAATTTTTTTGGGGGTTTATCGGGGTTTTAAGGTTTTATACAAAATGGGTTTCGGTCTGAAAGGGGTTTTTCGGGGTCTGTAAGGTGGTTATCAGGCGTGAAGGGGTTTAAAGGCTTTTGGGTTTCGGCGGTAATTTGTTTCGGGGGAAGGGGGTTTTGGGCTGAAATTTTTTAAGGGGTGGGTTTTTTAACGGTAAAGTGTGGGTTTCAGGGGTTTTGGGGTTTCAGAGTGTAAGTGTGGTTATCAGGGTTTGTTTTGGGGTTTAGGTGGGTTGGTTTTGGGGGGGGGGTTTTTGGGTTTGGGGGCGGGTAATGTTTTTGGGCCCTAATTTTTGGGGGTGGTTTTTGGGGTGAAGGGGGGTTTGGGGGTGAAGTGTTTATCAGGGTCGTGTAGGTGGTTACAGGGGGGAAAGGGGGGTTATGGTTTTGAATGGGGTTTCGGGCTAAAATGTGGTTATCGGGGCAAGTGTGGTTTGGGATAAGTGGGGTTTTGGGGGGTTTTTTGGGGAATTTTTTTCGGGTGAAATTTTGGGTTTGGGGGGAAATTTTGGTTTCGGCGTAGTGTTTTAAAAGGGCGGAAGTTGGTTTTGGGCGTTTGTGGTTTTCAGGGGTTTTTGGGGTTTCGGGCTGGGGGTGATTTCAGGGCGTGTAGTTTTTTAAGGGGTGGTTTTTGGGTTTTTTTTTGGGGGAAATTTTAAGGGCGGGGAAAGGGTTAAGGGGGAAAGGGGGTTTAAGGGGTTTTGGGTTTAAAGGTTTAAAGGGTTTTAAGTTTTGTTAATGGGTTTAATTTTAAAGGTTTAGGTTTTTTATAATTTTGGGGGGGTTTTTTGGGTTAAAGGGGTTTTTGGGGAAAATTTTACCCGGGGTTTAAATGTGGTTACCCGGGACGTGAAAGTGTGGTTAGGGGGATTTTGTTAAGGGGGGTGTGGTTTGGGTTTTTGGGGGGTTTGGGCCCAAATTGTGGGTTGGTCAAAAGGGGTTATGGGGGAATTTGGGGTTTTAAAAGGGGTTGGGGGTTTTGGGGGTTAAAGTGTTTTCAGGCGGGGGGTTTTTGGGGTTTGTTTTTAAGGGTGTTTTGGGAAAGGCTGTAATGTTTATGGGTTTGGGTTTCGGCGGAAAGGGTTTTTTTCAGGTCGGGTAATGGGTTATGGGGGGAAAAAGTTGGTTAAGGCGGAAATGTGTTATGGGGTTTGGTTTTTAAACGGGTTTAAAATTTTTTTTGGTAAAAGGGATGGTTTTTTCGGGGTTGAAAAGGCGTTGGGACGGTTGTTTTTTTTGGGGTTTGAAATTGGGTTATAGGGCTTTAAAAATTGTTTTCAGGGTTGTAAGTGTGGTTACAGGCTTTGGGGGTTTCGGCGTTAAGTGTTTTTGGGGCGTTAGTGTGTTTCAATGTTTTTGGGTTAAAAGGGAGGGAAGGTTTTTTCCCGGTTTGTTTTATCAGGGTGTAAGTGTGGTTATAAAGGGAGTTTGGTTTTCAGGGACGGAAGTGTTTTATCGGGGGAAAAGTGTTTTCAGGCTGTAGTGGTTTTAATTTGGGGGAAAAAATTTTTGGGGGTTTTAATTTTTTTAATCAGGCCGTGTAAGTTTTTTTTTAAAGGGTAAGGGGTTTTCAGGGACTTTTGGGTTGGTTTGGCGGTAATGTTTTAATTGGATTTGTGGGTTTCAGGCGTGTAGTGTGGTTATCAGGGTCGTGAAAGTGTGGTTATCAGGACGTGTAAGTGTGGTTATCAGGGACGTGTAAGGTGGTTATCAAGGACGGGTAATGTGTGTTATCAAGTGAGTGTAAGTGTGGTTATCAGGGTCGTGTAATGTGGTTATCAGGGTCGTGTAAGTGTGGTTATCAGGGTCGTGTAAGTGTTGGTTATCTGGGTCGTGTAAGTGTGGTTATGACAGACGTGTAATTGTGGGTATCAGGGTCGTGTAAGTGTGGTTATCAGGGTCGTGTAAGTGTGGTTATCAGGGTCGTGTAAGTGTGGTTATCAGGGACGTGTAAGTGTGGTTATCAGGGTCGTGTACGTGTGGTTTTCAGGGTCCTGTAAGTGTGGTTATCACGGTCGTGTAAGTGTGGCTATCAGGGACGTGTAAGTGTGGTTATCAGAGACGTGTAAGTGTGGTTATCAGAGACGTGTAAGTGTTGTTATCAGGGTCGTGTAAGTGTGGTTATCAGGGTCGTGTAAGTATGGTTATCACGGTCGTGTAAGTGTGGTTATCAGAGACGTGTAAGTGTGGTTATCAGAGACGTGTAAGTGTTGTTATCGGGGTCGTGTAAGTGTGGTTATCAGTGACGTGTAATTGTGGTTATCAGGGACGTGTAAGTGTGATTATCACGGTCGTGTAAGTGTGGTTATCAGGGTCGTGTAAGTGTGGTTATCAGGGACGTGTAAGTGTGGTTATCAGAGACGTGTAAGTGTAGTTATCAGGGACGTGTAAGTGTGGTTATCAGAGACGTGTAAGTGTGGTTATCAGAGACTTGTAAGTGTGGTTATCAGGGTCGTGTAAGTGTAATTATCACAGACGTGCACATCAGGGACGTGTAAGTGTGGTTATCATGGACGTGTAAGTGTGGTTATCAGGGACGTGTAAGTGTGGTTATCAGGGTCGTGTAAGTGTTGTTATCAGGGACGTGTAAGTGTGGTTATCAGGGTCGTGTATCAGTGGTTGGTTATCAGGGCGTGTAAGTGTGGTTATCGGACGTGTAAGTGTGGTTTCAGGGACGTGTAAGTGTGGTTATCAGGGTCGTGTAAGTGTGGTTATCACAGACGTGTAAGTGTGTTATCAGGGACGTGTAAGTGTGGTTATCAGGGCGGTAGTTGTTACATGTCTGTAAGTGTGTTATCAGGGTCGAGTGTGTTTAGCGTGTAAGTGTGGTTATCAGGTGTAGTTGTTATCAGGCGTGTAAGTGGTTATAGGGTTAATGTGGTTATCAGGGCGTTGTAGTGTGTATCAGGACGTGTAAGTGTGGTTATCAGGCGTGTAGTGTGGTTTATCAGGGTCGTGTAAGTGTGGTTATCAGGGTCGTGTAAGTGTGGTTATCAGGGTCGTGTAAGTGTGGTTATCAGAGACGTGTAAGTGTGGTTATCAGAGACGTATAAGTGTGGTTATCAGGGTCGTGTAAGTGTGGTTATCAGGGTCGTGTAAGTGTGGTTATCACGGTCGTGTAAGTGTGGTTATCAGGGACGTGTAAGTGTGGTTATCAGAGACGTGTAAGTGTGGTTATCAGGGACGTGTAAGTGTGGTTTCAGGGTCGTGTAAGTGTGGTATCAGGGACCGTGTAAGTGTGGTTATCAGGGACGTGTAAGTGTGGTTATCAGGACGTGTAAAGTGTGGTTATCAAGGGACGTGTAAGTGTGGTTATCAGGGACGTGTAATTGTGTTATCACGGTACGTGTAAGTGTAGGTTATCAGGGTCGTGTAAGGTGGTTATCAGGGTCGTGTAAGTGTGGTTATCACGGGTCGTGTAAGTGTGGTTATCAGGGACGTGTAAGTGTGGTTATCAGGGTCGTGTAAGTGTGGTTATCAGGGTCGTGTAAGTGTGGTTATCAGGGACGTGTAAGTGTGGTTATCAGGGTCGTGTAAGTGTGGTTATCAGGGTCGTGTAAGTGTGGTTATCAGGGACGTGTAAGTGTGGTTATCAGGGACGTGTAAGTGTGGTTATCACAGACGGGTAAGTGTGGTTATCAGGGACGTGTAAGTGTGGTTATCAGAGACGTGTAAGTGTGGTTATCAGGGTCGGGTATGTGTGGTTATCAAGGTCGTATGGGTGTGGTTATCTGGGTCGTGTAAGTGTGGTTATGACAGACGTGTAATTGTGGGTATCAGGGTCGTGTAAGTGTGGTTATCAGGGTCGTGTAAGTGTGGTTATCAGAGACGTGTAAGTGTGGTTATCAGAGACGTATAAGTGTGGTTATCAGGGTCGTGTAAGTGTGGTTATCAGGGTCGTGTAAGTGTGGTTATCACGGTCGTGTAAGTGTGGTTATCAGGGACGTGTAAGTGTGGTTATCAGAGACGTGTAAGTGTGGTTATCAGGATCGTGTAAGTGTGGTTATCAGGGACGTGTAAGTGTGGTTATCAGGGACGTGTAAGTGTTGTTATCAGGGTCGTGTAAGTGTGGTTATCAGGGACGTGTAAGTGTGGTTATCAGGGACGTGTAAGTGTGGTTATCAGGGACGTGTAATTGTGATTATCACGGTCGTGTAAGTGTGGTTATCAGGGACGTGTAAGTGTGGTTATCAGGGACGTGTAAGTGTAGTTATCAGGGTCGTGTAAGTGTGGTTATCAGGGTCGTGTAAGTATGGTTATCACGGTCGTGTAAGTGTGGTTATCAGAGACGTGTATGTGTGGTTATCAGGGTCGTATAAGTGTGGTTATCAGGGTCGTGTAAGTGTGGTTATCAGGGTCGTGTAAGTGTGGTTATCAGGGACGTGTAAGTGTGGTTATCAGGGACGTGTAAGTGTGGTTATCAGGGTCGTGTAAGTGTGGTTATCAGGGTCGTGTAAGTGTGGTTATCAGGGTCGTGTAAGTGTCGTTATCAGGGACGTGTAAGTGTGGTTATCAGACACGTGTAAGTGTGGTTATCAGAGACGTGTAAGTGTGGTTATCACAGACGGGTAAGTGTGGTTATCAATGACGTGTAAGTGTGGTTATCAGGGTCGTGTAAGTGTGGTTATCAAGGTCGTGTAAGTGTGGTTATCAGGGACGTGTAAGTGTGGTTATCAGAGACGTGTAAGTGTGGTTATCAGGATCGTGTAAGTGTGGTTATCAGGGACGTGTAAGTGTGGTTATCAGGGACGTGTAAGTGTTGTTATCAGGGTCGTGTAAGTGTGGTTATCAGGGACGTGTAAGTGTGGTTATCAGGGACGTGTAAGTGTGGTTATCAGGGACGTGTAATTGTGGGTATCAGGGTCGTGTAAGTGTGGTTATCACAGACGTGTAAGTGTGGTTATCAGGGACGTGTAAGCGTAGTTATCAGGGTCGTGTAAGTGTGGTTATCAGGGTCGTGTAAGTATGGTTATCACGGTCGTGTAAGTGTGGTTATCAGAGACGTGTATGTGTGGTTATCAGGGTCGTATAAGTGTGGTTATCAGGGTCGTGTAAGTGTGGTTATCAGGGTCGTGTAAGTGTGGTTATCAGGGACGTGTAAGTGTGGTTATCAGGGTCGTGTAAGTGTGGTTATCAGGGTCGTGTAAGTGTGGTTATCAGGGACGTGTAAGTATGGTTATCACAGACGTGTAAGTGTGGTTATCAGGGTCGTGTAAGTGTGGTTATCAGGGACGTGTAAGTGTGGTTATCAGGGTCGTGTAGGTGTGGTTATCAGGGACGTGTTAGTGTGGTTATCAGGGTCGTGTAAGTGTGGTTATCAATGACGTGTAAGTGTGGTTATCAGGGTCGTGTAAGTGTGGTTATCAGAGACGTGTAAGTGTGGTTATCAGTGACGTGTAAGCGTGGTTATCAGAGACGTGTAAGTGTGGTTATCACAGACGTGTAAGTGTGGTTATCAGGGACGTGTAAGTGTGGTTATCAGGGACGTGTAAGCGTGGTTATCAGAGACGTGTAAGTGTGGTTATCACAGACGTGTAAGTGTGGTTATCAGGGTCGTGTAAGTGTGGTTATCAGGGGCATGTAAGTGTGGTTATCAGTGACGTGTAAGTGTGATTATCAGGGGCGTGTAAGTGTGGTTATCAGGGACGTTCAAGTGTGGTTATCAGAGACGTGTAAGTGTGGTTATCAGGGTCGTGTAAGTGTGGTTATCAGGGACGTTCAAGTGTGGTTATCAGAGACGTGTAAGTGTGGTTATCAGTGACGTGTAATAGCGGTTATCAGGGTCGTGTAAGTGTGGTTATCAGGGTCGTGTAAGTATGGTTATCAGGGACGTGTAAGTGTGGTTATCAGGGACGTGTAAGTGTGGTTATCAGGGACGTGTAAGTGTGGTTATCAGGGACGTGTAAGTGTGGTTATCAGGGACGTGTAAGTGTGGTTATCAGGGACGTGTAAGTGTGGTTATCAGGGTCGTGTAAGTGTGGTTATCAGGGTCGTGTAAGTGTGATTATAACAGACGTGTAAGTGTGGTTATCACGGTCGTGTAAGTGTGGTTATCACAGACGTGTAAGTGTGGTTATCAGGGTCGTGTAAGTGTGGTTATCAGAGACTTGTAAGTGTGGTTATCAGGGTCGTGTAAGTGTAATTATCACAGACGTGCACATCAGGGTCGTGTAAGTGTGGTTATCAGAGACGTGTAAGTGTGGTTATCAGGGTCTTGTAAGTGTGGTTATCAGGGTCGTGTAATAGCGGTTATCAGGGTCGTGTAAGTGTTGTTATCAGGGTCGTGTAAGTGTGGTTATCAGGGTCGTGTAAGTGTGGTTATCAGGGACGTGTAAGTGTGGTTATTAGGGACGTGTAAGTGTGGTTATCACAGACGGGTAAGTGTGGTTATCAGGGACGTGTAAGTGTGGTTATCAGCGACGTGTAAGTGTGGTTATCAGGGTCGGGTATGTGTGGTTATCAAGGTCGTATGGGTGTGGTTATCTGGGTCGTGTAAGTGTGGTTATGACAGACGTGTAATTGTGGGTATCAGGGTCGTTTAAGTGTGGTTATCAGGGTCGTGTAAGTGTGGTTATCAGAGACGTGTAAGTGTGGTTATCAGAGACGTATAAGTGTGGTTATCAGGGTCGTGTAAGTGTGGTTATCAGGGACGTGTAAGTGTGGTTATTAGGGACGTGTAAGTGTGGTTATCACAGACGGGTAAGTGTGGTTATCAGGGACGTGTAAGTGTGGTTATCAGCGACGTGTAAGTGTGGTTATCAGGGTCGGGTATGTGTGGTTATCAAGGTCGTATGGGTGTGGTTATCTGGGTCGTGTAAGTGTGGTTATGACAGACGTGTAATTGTGGGTATCAGGGTCGTTTAAGTGTGGTTATCAGGGTCGTGTAAGTGTGGTTATCAGAGACGTGTAAGTGTGGTTATCAGAGACGTATAAGTGTGGTTATCAGGGTCGTGTAAGTGTGGTTATCAGGGTCGTGTAAGTGTGGATATCACGGTCGTGTAAGTGTGGTTATCAGGGACGTGTAAGTGTGGTTATCAGAGACGTGTAAGTGTGGTTATCAGGATCGTGTAAGTGTGGTTATCAGGGACGTGTAAGTGTGGTTATCAGGGACGTGTAAGTGTTGTTATCAGGGTCGTGTAAGTGTGGTTATCAGGGACGTGTAAGTGTGGTTATCAGGGACGTGTAAGTGTGGTTATCAGGGACGTGTAATTGTGATTATCACGGTCGTGTAAGTGTGGTTATCACAGACGTGTAAGTGTGGTTATCAGGGACGTGTAAGTGTAGTTATCAGGGTCGTGTAAGTGTGGTTATCAGGGTCGTGTAAGTATGGTTATCACGGTCGTGTAAGTGTGGTTATCAGAGACGTGTATGTGTGGTTATCAGGGTCGTATAAGTGTGGTTATCAGGGTCGTGTAAGTGTTGTTATCAGGGTCGTGTAAGTGTGGTTATCACAGACGGGTAAGTGTGGTTATCAATGACGTGTAAGTGTGGTTATCAGGGTCGTGTAGTTGTGGTTATCAGGGTCGTGTAAGTGTGGTTATCAGGGTCGTGTAAGTGTCGTTATCAGGGACGTGTAAGTGTGGTTATCAGACACGTGTAAGTGTGGTTATCAGAGACTTGTAAGTGTGGTTATCACAGACGGGTAAGTGTGGTTATCAATGACGTGTAAGTGTGGTTATCAGGGTCGTGTAAGTGTAATTATCACGGTCGTGTAAGTATGGTTATCAGTGACGTGTAAGCGTGGTTATCAGAGACGTGTAAGTGTGGTTATCAGGGTCGTGTAAGTGTGCTTATCAGGGTCGTATAAGTGTGATTATCACGGTCGTGTAAGTGTAATTATCACGGTCGTGTAAGTATGGTTATCACAGACGTGTAAGTGTGGTTATCAGGGACGTGTAAGTGTGGTTATCAGGGACGTGTAAGTGTGATTATCACGGTCGTGTAAGTATGGTTATCACAGACGTGTAAGTGTGGTTATCAGGGACGTGTAAGTGTAATTATCACAGACGTGCACATCAGGGTCGTGTAAGTGTGGTTATCAGAGACGTGTAAGTGTGGTTATCATGGACGTGTAATTGTGGTTATCAGGGACGTGTAAGTGTGATTATCACGGTCGTGTAAGTGTGGTTATCAGGGTCGTGTAAGTGTGGTTATCAGGGACGTGTAAGTGTGGTTATCAGAGACGTGTAAGTGTAGTTATCAGGGACGTGTAAGTGTGGTTATCAGAGACGTGTAAGTGTGGTTATCAGAGACTTGTAAGTGTGGTTATCAGGGTCGTGTAAGTGTAATTATCACAGACGTGCACATCAGGGACGTGTAAGTGTGGTTATCATGGACGTGTAATTGTGGGTATCAGGGACGTGTAAGTGTGGTTATCAGGGTCGTGTAAGTGTTGTTATCAGGGTCGTGTAAGTGTGGTTATCAGGGACGTGTAAGTGTGGTTATCAGAGACGTGTAAGTGTGGTTATCAGGGTCGGGTATGTGTGGTTATCAAGGTTGTATGGGTGTGGCTATCTGGGTCGTGTAAGTGTGGTTATGACAGACGTGTAATTGTGGGTATCAGGATCGTGTAAGTGTGGTTATCAGGGTCATGTAAGTGTGGTTATCAGAGACGTGTAAGTGTGGTTATCAGAGACGTATAAGTGTGGTTATCAGGGTCGTGTACGTGTGGTTATCAGGGTCCTGTAAGTGTGGTTTTCACGGTCGTGTAAGTGTGGTTATCAGGGACGTGTAAGTGTGGTTATCAGAGACGTGTAAGTGTGGTTATCAGGATCGTGTAAGTGTGGTTATCAGGGACGTGTAAGTGTGGTTATGAGGGACGTGTAAGTGTTGTTATCAGGGTCGTGTAAGTGTGGTTATCAGGGACGTGTAATGTGTGGTTATCAGGGTCGTGTAAGTATGGTTATCAGGGTCGTGTAAGTATGGTTATCAGGGACGTGTAAGTGTGGTTATCAGGGACGTGTAAGTGTGGTTATCAGGGTCGTGTAAGTATGGTTATCACGGTCGTGTAAGTGTGGTTATCAGAGACGTGTATGTGTGGTTATCAGGGTCGGGTATGTGTGGTTATCAGGGTCGTGTAAGTATGGTTATCAGGGTCGTGTAAGTGTGGTTATCAGTGACGTGTATGTGTGGTTATCAGGGTCGTATAAGTGTGGTTATCGGGGTCGTGTAAGTGTGGTTATCAGTGACGTGTAAGTGTGATTATCAGGGTCGTGTAAGTGTGGTTATCAGGGACGTGTAAGTGTGGTTATCAGAGACGTGTAAGTGTAGTTATCAGGGACGTGTAAGTGTGGTTATCAGAGACGTGTAAGTGTGGTTATCAGAGACTTGTAAGTGTGGTTATCAGGGTCGTGTAAGTGTAATTATCACAGACGTGCACATCAGGGACGTGTAAGTGTGGTTATCAGGGTCGTGTGAGTGTGGTTATCAGAGACGTGTAAGTGTGGTTATCAGGGACGTGTAAGTGTAGTTATCAGGGACGTGTAAGTGTGGTTATCAGGGTCGTGTAAGTGTGGTTATCAGGGTCGTGTAAGTGTGGTTATCAGTGACGTGTAATAGTGGTTATCAGGGTCATGTAAGTGTGGTTATCAGGGTCGTGTAAGTGTGGTTATCAGGGACGTGTAAGTGTGGTTATCAGGGACGTGTAAGTGTGGTTATCACAGGACGGGTAAGTGTGGTTATCAGGGACGTGTAAGTGTGGTTATCAGAGACGTGTAAGTGTGGTTATCAGGGTCGGGCATGTGTGGTTATCAAGGTCGTATGGGTGTGGTTATCTGGGTCGTGTAAGTGTGGTTATGACAGACGTGTAATTGTGGGTATCAGGGTCGTTTAAGTGTGGTTATCAGGGTCGTGTAAGTGTGGTTATCAGAGACGTGTAAGTGTGGTTATCAGAGACGTATAAGTGTGGTTATCAGGGTCGTGTAAGTGTGGTTATCAGGGTCGTGTAAGTGTGGTTATCACGGTCGTGTAAGTGTGGTTATCAGGGACGTGTAAGTGTGGTTATCAGAGACGTGTAAGTGTGGTTATCAGGATCGTGTAAGTGTGGTTATCAGGGACGTGTAAGTGTGGTTATCAGGGACGTGTAAGTGTTGTTATCAGGGTCGTGTAAGTGTGGTTATCAGGGACGTGTAAGTGTGGTTATCAGGGACGTGTAATTGTGGGTATCAGGGTCGTGTAAGTGTGGTTATCACAGACGTGTAAGTGTGGTTATCAGGGACGTGTAAGTGTGGTTATCAGAGACGTGTAAGTGTGGTTATCAGGATCGTGTAAGTGTGGTTATCAGGGACGTGTAAGTGTGGTTATCAGGGACGTGTAAGTGTTGTTATCAGGGTCGTGTAAGTGTGGTTATCAGGGACGTGTAAGTGTGGTTATCAGGGACGTGTAAGTGTGGTTATCAGGGACGTGTAATTGTGGGTATCAGGGTCGTGTAAGTGTGGTTATCACAGACGTGTAAGTGTGGTTATCAGGGACGTGTAAGCGTAGTTATCAGGGTCGTGTAAGTGTGGTTATCAGGGTCGTGTAAGTATGGTTATCACGGTCGTGTAAGTGTGGTTATCAGAGACGTGTATGTGTGGTTATCAGGGTCGTATAAGTGTGGTTATCAGGGTCGTGTAAGTGTGGTTATCAGGGTCGTGTAAGTGTGGTTATCAGGGACGTGTAAGTGTGGTTATCAGGGTCGTGTAAGTGTGGTTATCAGGGTCGTGTAAGTGTGGTTATCAGGGACGTGTAAGTATGGTTATCACAGACGTGTAAGTGTGGTTATCAGGGTCGTGTAAGTGTGGTTATCAGGGACGTGTAAGTGTGGTTATCAGGGTCGTGTAGGTGTGGTTATCAGGGACGTGTTAGTGTGGTTATCAGGGTCGTGTAAGTGTGGTTATCAATGACGTGTAAGTGTGGTTATCAGGGTCGTGTAAGTGTGGTTATCAGAGACGTGTAAGCGTGGTTATCAGAGACGTGTAAGTGTGGTTATCACAGACGTGTAAGTGTGGTTATCAGGGACGTGTAAGTGTGGTTATCAGTGACGTGTAAGCGTGGTTATCAGAGACGTGTAAGTGTGGTTATCACAGACGTGTAAGTGTGGTTATCAGGGTCGTGTAAGTGTGGTTATCAGGGGCATGTAAGTGTGGTTATCAGTGACGTGTAAGTGTGATTATCAGGGGCGTGTAAGTGTGGTTATCAGGGACGTTCAAGTGTGGTTATCAGAGACGTGTAAGTGTGGTTATCAGGGTCGTGTAAGTGTGGTTATCAGGGACGTTCAAGTGTGGTTATCAGAGACGTGTAAGTGTGGTTATCAGTGACGTGTAATAGCGGTTATCAGGGTCGTGTAAGTGTGGTTATCAGGGTCGTGTAAGTATGGTTATCAGGGACGTGTAAGTGTGGTTATCAGGGACGTGTAAGTGTGGTTATCAGGGACGTGTAAGTGTGGTTATCAGGGACGTGTAAGTGTGGTTATCAGGGACGTGTTAGTGTGGTTATCAGGGACGTGTAAGTGTGGTTATCAGGGTCGTGTAAGTGTGGTTATCAGGGTCGTGTAAGTGTAATTATCACAGACGTGTAAGTGTGGTTATCACGGTCGTGTAAGTGTGGTTATCACAGACGTGTAAGTGTGGTTATCAGGGTCGTGTAAGTGTGGTTATCAGAGACGTGTAAGTGTAGTTATCAGAGACGTGTAAGTGTGGTTATCAGGGTCGTGTAAGTGTGGTTATGCAGGGACGTGTAAGTGTGGTTATCAGGGACGTGTGAGTGTGATTATCAGAGACGTGTAAGTGTGGTTATCAGGGACGTGTAAGTGTGGTTATCAGGGTCGTGTAAGTGTGGTTATCACAGACGTGTAAGTGTGGTTATCAGGGACGTGTAATAGTGGTTATCAGGGTCGTGTAAGTGTGGTTATGCAGTGACGTGTAAGTGTGGTTATCAGGGTCGTGTAAGTGTGGTTATCAGAGACGTGTAAGTGTGGTTATCAGGGACGTGTAAGTGTGGTTATCAGGGACGTGTAAGTGTGGTTATCAGGGTCGTGTAAGTGTGATTATCACAATCGTGTAAGTATGGCTATCACGGTCGTGTAAGTATGGTTATCACAGACGTGGTAGTGGGGTTATCAGAGACGTGTAAGTGTGGTTATCAGAGACGTGTAAGTGTGGTTATCAGATACGTGTAAGTGTAAATATCACAGACGTGCACGTTAGAGTCGTGTAAGTGTGATCCTGGAACTCCAGTCTTGGTTTAATTCATCAGATGTGCAATGAAAAGTTTACATAGTTAAAGACAGAAGAATTACAGCATAGGCTATCGAGTGATTGTGAGATGTTTGCAGTAATGTTTAGATGCTCATTTAAAATGAAACCATATACATTGTACATGTATAAAGGTAAAACATAAAATAACACAATCGCATATAAATCAAACGCATATTTATTACATTTATAAGTGATACAGCGAAAATCGTTCATTTGATAAAAATGATATTTCAATTTTTCTGATATTTTCACTGGTGAAAAATATCACTTTTTCTGATTTGACCAATCAGAACACTGCGTACAAACGACAATTGGGAAAAGTAATATTTGGATATAGCTCTCCGCCATGTTATATTAGTCATAACGGAAGAAAGAGTAAAACCAAATGTATTTCACGAGTGTAGATTTTTTTTTTTTTTTTTTTTGTATTTTTCATGAGTGCGTATTCCATCTTGCATTATGACGTCATTCTCAAAATTCCGAAACGAGCCCCTGTAAGTGTGACGACGTTGCTAATTTGGTAATTTCGTATAGATCAAGAATAGCGCTTTAATGAGATTATTACTGTGACATTGTGATGACTACATTTTTTTTTTATAATTAGATTTTACTGTCGTAACTTGCTTGTCGTAGTTGCTTTTTTTTTCTTGTGATGGCTTATGTAAATGAATGAAAACATTCAGAAGCTCTCGGGGCCGAAAGTAACTGGCGGCCATTCTTTTAACCTAATGCACCTGAAGCTGTATTCCTACACTGACCGAATCACTGTAAATTGTAATATACACTTTCATAAATACAATTTGGTTTACTAACTACATAAAGGCAAATGCAACACAGAATGTAAATATATAAGTATATACTTACCATAACACAGATACATATTACTATTATATTTTGAATGACAATTTGTCTTTCGAGTCGTGGTATATATATACTATATTGCCAAGTCTTTTAAGTACATTCTCCATCCGTCTCTTTTCTGGATTTCTCTAACACTCTTCTTGCAAACAACCACTTGTTAATAGGCATCTATAGACAAACCAACATCTTCCAGCATGTTCCAAGGAGAATTATTAAATATAAGGTCGTAAGAGTCATGTCCCTTGAGTAAACTTATCCATACGTATTACATTTCTGTAAGGGTTGTCTCCCTTTATTAATGGAATATATAATATTAACCCTAACACAGGTACATACGTGTATGTACATACACTTACCATATCACAGTAACCGGCCCGTGTGCAGTTTGGGGGTGGGAGAAGTCGTCGGATATCTGCACAGAATTTATTTTTTCTAAACTACTTTTGAACTATCAATCGCAGACGTAGAAAAGAAAATACATTGGGCACCAAATGGTTTTCAATTACTTATAACTTAACGTTTGTTTCTGCTCTGTGAAAAAAATACCCTGACAACTAATCTGAGTGTATGATTATTTTAGGTAGTTACAAGTGTAGAGAATTATTTTCGTTGTAATACATAGGGTCATTAAATATATAGCCAATCTAAAATCTGGTACCGTCGACCTATAACGAGATTTAATACATAGCGAGATATACTTTTGTTTGGTCTATATTGCGTACCTCATAACAGTGAAACGACTGAAACATCACACCATACGTCAATATATGAACATAATATCGCACATTCATCGAGTTTCGGGGTTTCCAAATCCCATCGAAGGTGATTATCATTTGCACTGGGTGCAAAAAGAGTCTTATGGCCCTGTCACACTGTTGCGTATCGTACTAGCGTATGCCAGCGTATGAAAAAATTATCACTCATACGCTGGTATACGCTGCCATACGCTAGGGGTACGTTAGGCATAGGTTGTTTACGTTTCAAACACGCTGGCATACGTATTCTCAGCGTATTGCCAGCGTGTTGATAAAGTTTATAATATAGGCTCCCATTTTTAGCTCATCTTCAGTTCTTCCCATACGCAGTTCATACGTTTCTCTCATACGCAACAGTGTGACAGGGCCATTAATTGGGATTAGCTCAAACACCAGTATATGTTATCACCCCTCAACTTTTGCTCAAGATTAGATTAACGCTTTCCTGGAAGGATATTGAAGATTTCTCATTCTGGTGTGCATATTTGTTAGCCTTTTTCGGTTTATTACGTCCAGGAAACATTGTGGTACATACTTACTTTAATCCAAATCGCGACCTTCGTCGATTTGATGTGTTAGCATGTTCATGGGGTTATATTGTACAGCTTAAATGGACAAAAACTATTCAGTATCGTAAAAGGGTAGCAGAGGTGTTTTTACCAAAACGAATTACAGACAGTGATACATTGTATGTGACCCGCCAAAGCTCTCCAAATGCTTCTGGGCCAGTCTGAATCTGCAGACCCTTTGGGCCCTTTGTTTCTTTAAGCGGATGGGTCTGCCTTGACATATAAAAACTTTTGTAGTAAGTTAAATGCCTGTCTTATTTTAGCAAGGGTAGATTCGTCCAATATTAAAGGTCACTCCTTTATGCGGGGAGGAGCTACCTGGTTAGCTAAACTGGGTATTCCCATAGACATGATTAAAAACATGGGTCTATGGGCGAGCGATGCCATATATCGCTACATAGAGCCAGACATAGAACTTACACGACCGTGATAACCACACTTATACGTCTCTGATAACCACACTTACACGTCTCTGATAACCACACTTACACGACCCTGATAATCACACTTACACGACCCTGATAACCACACTTACACGTCCCTGATAACCACACTTACACGACCGTGATAACCACACTTACACGTCTCTGATAACCACACTTACACGACCCTGATAATCACACTTACACGACCCTGATAACCACACATACACGTCTCTGATAACCACACTTACACGTCTCTGATAACCATACTTACACGACCCTGATAACCACACTTACACGTCCCTGATAACCACACTTATACGTCTCTGATAACCACACTTACACGACCTTGATAACCACACTTACACGTCCCTGATAACCACACTTACACGACCCTGATAACCATACTTACACGACCCTGATAACCACACTTACACGACCCTGATAACCACACTTACACGTCTCTGATAACCACACTTACACGACCCTGATAACCACACTTACACGACCCTGATAACCATACTTACACGACCCTGATAACCACACTTACACGACCCTGATAACCACACTTATACGTCTCTGATAACCACACTTACACGACCCTGATAACCACACTTACACGTCCCTGATAACCACACTTACACGACCCTGATAACCACACTTACACGTCCCTGATAACCACACTTACACGTCCCTGATAACCACACTTACACGTCCCTGATAACCACACTTACACGACCCTGATAACCACACTTACACGACCCTGATAACCACACTTACACGTCTCTGATAACCACACTTACACGACCCTGATAACCACACTTACACGTCCCTGATAACCATACTTACACGACCCTGATAACCACACTTACACGACCCTGATAACCACACTTATACGTCTCTGATAACCACACTTACACGACCCTGATAACCACACTTACACGTCCCTGATAACCACACTTACACGACCCTGATAACCACACTTACACGTCCCTGATAACCACACTTACACGTCCCTGATAACCACACTTACACGTCCCTGATAACCACACTTACACGACCCTGATAACCACACATACACGTCTCTGATAACCACACTTACACGACCCTGATAACCACACTTACACGACCCTGATAACCACACTTATACGTCTCTGATAACCACACTTACACGACCCTGATAACCACACTTACACGTCCCTGATAACCACACTTACACGACCCTGATAACCACACTTACACGTCCCTGATAACCACACTTACACGACCCTGATACCCACACTTACACGACCATATATCGCTACATAGAGCCAGATTTTAGAGCCAAACTTGAGACTGTACAGTTTTTCGTCTGTTCCGCTGCATCTTCTGTTATCTGAATTAACTATTTCTCATTGCTTGTACTACACTGCACCTATATACAATATGTATATCAACACTACTATATTCATAATTCCTAGATATAATCAACAATACAGAACTCAAGTTTTTTACTCCACTGGGTTTGGAATTTATTATCATAATTATTTTGTTATTTTTGTATAAGTGTAAATTGTTAATTTCGTCACCATTACCAAAGTTATTGGTAAGGTTGTTTTATTTCTATGAATTAAATGTGTCAACCTTTAGTCAATGTCTCTTGTATATATATATTAGTTATACATCTGCAAAGTGATAATTTTTATCTAAAATTAAGTTTTGTATGATGTTAACATGGTGCATGCTTCCTACATTGTTCTATGTAGGACGGGAGTAATCTCCCTTGCCTAGCTCTCCCCTAAGAAGGTAGCTAATTGCTATTGCTGTAATTAGCTACTCGGCCATGCTGGCATAGGTGGTTCTTTGCAAACCCATCCCACCCTCCCTAATTGTTACCCTTACACTTCTCACTTAGTAGTACTAGTATTACTATTGATTTGTGTACACATGCTTCACATACCCTGTAAAAGGAATTTATTATCATAATTATTTTGTGATTTTTGTATAAGTGGAAATTGTTAATTTTGTCACCATTACCAAAGTTATTGGTAAGGTTTATTTTATTTCCATGAATTAAATGTGTCAACCTTTTAAATAGTCAGTCTCTTGTACATATATATTAGTTATACATCTGCAAATAGCGAGATTAACTTTTGTTTGGTATCAGCTCTGCGGAGTTGTACAGTAAAATCTACCTCAAAAGTGTCTTGTTACTTTCCAGTAAACCATTACACATATCAAAAAATGACTTCCCCTTGCAATAAAATCATTAACATTCTTGATCATGGATAACAGAATGTCATTATCAAGAATATTATTAAATGAAATTTCTATGTACGGATTGCTTTAATCCATATCACTGTGTACGTCAGACAAAACAACTGTATAACAGCAATATCGTGTGCCATTTTATCTGGGGACATAACCACATATCGAAATCAACAATTCACTGTAATTTCTTTCTTCAATGAGTTGACAAGTAATGTCACATATTTTCTCCACTCTCAATGAGTGGCAATGATGTGGACTGGATGTGTGGTCGAAGGTATTTCGTAAATCTGATGTTGACTAGATGTGTGGTCGAAGGTATTTCGTAAGTCTGTTGTGGACTGGATATATTTGTGGTCGAAGGTTTTTCCTAAGTCAGATGTGGACTGGATGTGTGGTCGAAGGTATTTCCTAAGTCAGATGTTGACTGGATGTGTGGTCGAAGGTATTTCGTAAGTCAGATGTTGACTGGATGTGTGGTCGAAGGTATGAAGTAGACTAGATGTGTGGTCGAAGGTATTTCGTAAGTCTGTTGTGGACTGGATATGTTTGTGGTCGAAGGTATTTCGTAAGTCTGATGTTGACTAGCTGTGTTGTCGAAGGTATGAAGTAGACTAGATGTGTGGTCGAAAGTATTTCGTAAGTCTGTTGTGGACTGGATATATTTGTGGTCGAAGGTTTTTCCTGAGTCTGTTGTAGACTGGATATGCTTGTGGTCGAAGGTATTTCGTAAGTCTGTTGTGAAGTTGCTTCATCGCGTGTTTTTGTTTTATTTCATTTATATCATATGCACGAGACATTAAATGAACATATGATTACAATAGAAAAGAGATCAAATCAATTAGAAATATTTAAAAATGAAAAGTGTTTTCTACCAATATTTGAACCATTTCTAAGACTGCAACCGACTCTTCTGAAGTTGATTTATATCCGGACATATTTTTGAAACAATAAAGTTATGTTCCTTTCAATTGGCGATGTCATCAACGAACTTCAGTTTTATTGTTACGTCGTTTCAAATCTGTCCTTTAAAGACTTAAGTTGATGATTACGTAAAACAGTAAACAATCACCTTTATCAACATAGCCATTTTTTCTACTGAAGAACCAAAAAGACAAGAACTCCATGAAGAACTGCAGGCTATGTTGGTCCTGTGTTTCTTGCTGAAATAGAAGTAATCCTTACCAGCTACTGCCTGAGGTCGATACCAGCGAGAGTTGGTATTATGACCTTATGGAATATGTTAGCAAATGATGACGACATTAAACTCTCCAGGTCGCCCCCATGATCTCTATTACATGACACTCTCGGCACATTCGGCACTGTTTGGCGCGAGTCCTATGATACAGACTTTCCTCTATCCCTTCAGCCAACGGCAGTGTCACACCTAGGGTCCACGATTTACCCGTCATATATGCCCGGACATATCGATAGATTACCATTCTCACCACCTGTTCCAGATATGGCAATGTAGTTGATATTCTGCGATATTCAAATGACAAGTGACAACTTAGAAAAAAGTGTTATGGGCCAATTTTTCCTTAGAGATGCTACACCTCCGACAGAGTGTAATAAATTGTTATTATTTTGACAATAAATGAAATTCAGTCCATGTATATATGCCTATTTAAGACCTACAAATAGAAAAAAAAAATTATAACGTCAGAAATTGTCGTAATGAAGCCAAGAAACTACGAACTTTTGAACATTAGGCCTAGAATCTACTTTGCATACACTTGACCTTGATCGCAGTGCATTCTGGGAGAGATTTACATACAGAAGAAAACACACATGGTGGACTTATTCTTATTCAGCTGGGACAACAATATATTGCCTGTTGCCTATCATAACTACAAATTTTAATTGCGAGTTTTTAATGCAATCAGAAAATAAAAACTAAACAAACATTTCAATATTATCCGTTGCGAAAAATCACGATCCTGTGCATGCTGTCGCCCACGAACCGAAACGCTTTCTCAGTGTTATCCCCTTCGGACCCATTTCGCTGAATTGATACAGGTGTGATTTATCAACAGGTTTAAGCTGATTAACTATAAATAGTGAATCTGCAATCACTACATATCACAAAAGAAATCTTAATGTTCATTATAAGGTCATCAAACTTTAGTATCCCCATGAGAAGATAATAAAAAAGAGAAATAAATGAAAAGACAATAGTTCAAAAGGCGCGAATTTCGAGGAAGAACAAAAGTAATTCATCACGGTAAAGTCATTGACCAAAAGAAGCTCGTAGCTTGTACAAAGAACCGAGCTGCTTTGATTAGGGACCGCTTCTGGGCAACGTTATCGTAGAATGTGGGGCTTCACCAAGTATGAGTTTATATGTTGAAAACGAACTGATTTTGTTAGATCGTTTAAACCAAGCTGCACCCTGTGTACACATCCAGACAAGACTGAAGGCAAAACCACTTTTTTTTTTTTATAGAGATTGGCCTTAACAAGCGGACTGATAAAACAACAAGAAGGGTTTATGCTAAAAATAGAAGTCCGCCATGTTGGTATCAGTGAATGTTTAGTTAGGGAAAATGGCCCGTCACTCCCAGGCAAAATCATGAATAAAATGCGTTTTCGGTCATCTGACCCGAAGGGTTGAAACTTGCCTGGAATTATCCTGAGATGGTCCTGACCAAGTGCTGTTATTTTGCGGGGCGGTCCGAAATCCAAGATGGCCGCCATGACAGTCATCTTGAAAAAGACATTTAAAATTTCTTCGCCACTGATGCCACTGAGCTTGAGACTGGTGAGGTTTTAAGGAAGGGGAGACAACAAAGCGTTGTTATTGTTGAGCCTCGTAAAAACTTTTGCATTCTACAATGGTTCTTAAGAGTCAGATGACCGTTAAAGTCATGGGCCGCTTGCTTAAAAAACAATTGTGCTTTAACGCGATTCATGGAATATGTCCAGAAGCCAACATTGCTATGAGCTTATAAAGGTTAAAAAAATAAATTTCATTTCTTAAATATACGAGTACGCCATACTGTAACACAATTGTTATATCATAATGAAAGTGACAGCTATATATCCGAAATATATTTATTTTACAAACTGTACATATAATTACAAAATATATTAAACATTTAAACAACATGTTGATATGGAATGATCAAGCATTCTATCATTTCATTATCAGGTATATCGAGTTTTATAATTTATTACAGTAAATCTGCTATAACTTCCGGATGTCCGTTTGATTTCCTGTCTATAGTATAACACATATTGTTTTAGTAGCATTGGAATTTGTTCCCACTCTGTTCTGTTCGGAACATACGGAGGAAGCTTTTATCAGGTTTACTGTTTTACAGTCTGATGTGCCGTGTTGATAGTTTTTACCCTGGGACACAGTAGGGATTTCTTGTTTTACCCTGGGACACAGTAGGGATTTCTTGTTTTACCCTGTGACACAGTAGGGATTTCTTGTTTTACCCTTGGACACAGTAGGAATTTCTTGTTTTACCCTGGGACACAGTAGGGATTTCTTGTTTTACCCTGGGACACTGTAGGGATTTCTTGTTTTACCCTGGGACACAGTAGGGATTTCTTGTTTTACCCTGGGACACAGTAGGGATTTCTTGTTTTACTCTGGGACACTGTAGGAATTTCTTGTTTTACCCTGGGACACAGTAGGGATTTCTTGTTTTACCTTGGGACACAGTAGGGATTTCTTGTTTTACCCTGGGACACAGGGATTTCTTGTTTTACCCTGGGACACAGTAGGAATTTCTTGTTTTACTCTGGGACACTGTAGGGATTTCTTGTTATTCCCTGGGACACAGTAGGGATTTCTTGTTTTACCCTGGGACACAGTAGGGATTTCTTGTTTTACCCTGGGACACAGTAGGGATTTCTTGTTATTCCCTGGGACACTGTAGAGATTTCTTGGTTGATGGACTCTATCGGGAAAATTTCATACGTGTAATAATTGGAACATTATCAAATTAATCCGATCATGTATACAGCATAAGGCATATGTCAAAATCCTGTACGTAATCAGTAGATCAATATATCGTCAAATAAATGACATACATGTAAGAAACATTTACTTCAATAGATAAGCACGTACCATACATTTCATAGACGTATGACATTTAAAACTTGACATTTGTATTGTGTTTTGTCACGAAGTTCAGATATTCTATAAACGTTGTTGGATTATCTTGGCGTCCATACTGACTGACACTAGGATATCTCTAGGGAAAATAGGCCGCTTATAATTACTGTACATAGTTTGACATAAATCACAACACTGACCAGACATTGATGTATGGAGCATTTCTCTGAGCCATTTGTAGCACCATTTTAGCTTTGGGAATCGTCTATTAGCTTAAATAAGGTCACAGTTTACACTTTCTTTAATGACGATCATAACGTACAACATAACGCCACAGTATACACTTGCTGAGTTAGACTTACCTCCCTTCGCCCAATGCATGCAACACAAATATAGTGAACAATGTTTTTTTTATCAAAAGGTCCTGTCTTCTATCTAAGACAATTGGTGTTTCTAAACCTAAACATATGCAAAACCATAATTCTCTTTGTACAGGTTACGGTATAAACAATTTTTTACACATTTAAAAGCATGCCAGTGGGTTAATGGTGTAGATCGGTTTGGTAAACTGTAATTTTTGCGTCCCGGGTGTTGGTAGTGATATGGATAGGATCTATGTGATTCCAGTTGTCACAATGACATTTTTAATGTCAAACTGCCCATCTTTTTATAGATGTTAAAATATGATATAATTAAGTGTTTCAAAGAGGATGTTGTCGTGACGTAACCGTGTATGAAAATAAACGAAAAAAAAATCACAATGACATAACGAGAGCCTGTATGAGCAAGATGAAAATCACAAAGACGTCTGTTCGTTAATCACGTGAACCAACAGAGAATTCTGCTTTGAATTTTGGCTTTCACAGGTTTTGGGAGGAGATTCCGAGTCCTCGTCGTAATTAAGCTGTAATCCCGAATCATTCGTGTCGTCACTTGTACTGTTCGCTCGAAAAAGCAATTCCTGTTTTTCTTCGTTCACTCCATCAATCAATTTTGGAGTTTTCTTTTTCTCAAATTCTTCTGCAAAATTGTTCTTCTTGGTGGTGGTGAAGCTGGAAATTGTTCCTACCAATTTCTCCCTTCTGTCGTTTTTCCTCAGCACCGCCATTTCCTTTAAGTAGACACGAAGCTGGTTGTCCTGTTTGTTTTTGCGGATATGTGACGCAATCATCATTACTATAGAAAACCCATAGATAAAAACAACAGCTACAACGTAGTATAGAGCCCCGATATCATCCGAATCGTTTTTCCGAATGGTTTCTACCACTGCTTCCATTGTATGATTATTTGTCCGAATGCGCAGGCGCAGGTTACTCGTAAAGTCCATCATATTTCTGAAATCAATAAAAATACCACATTGATAACCGAATGATGGCTTACGATTTAATCTGGGCTATTGCGAAAACAAGGAAAAGCAACATATTGACTTTCCTTTAAGTGTACGGAGGACGATTTTCTAATGTCAAGGTTTGTTTATATTTTCGCCGTAATACTCTTTATAAGCATTTCAGGCTCTACAACAAAACGCTAGATTGAAAGAAACTGGGGAATTGGGGGACTACATGATCAAATGACAACAGGGAATGACAAGGAAAGACCGAAAGGTAATGAAAACCAACACAAGAAGGCACTGTAACGGGATCAAATGAGGAACTAAAGAGGACATATTAACGTAAGAACAGAAGGATCGATGCCTCACGAGGACAAATGTGTCATCAAACAAGAGGACATAATAAATAACATTACAATACGAACTAGTAACAACCAACACATGTAGCGAGGGGGGGGGGGGGGGGGGGGATTAGTGAAAGGCAACACGAACTAGTGACAAACAACACCTGTAGCGGGGGGGGGGGGGGGGGGGGGGGGGGGATTAGTGAAAGGCATCACGAACTAGTGACAAACAACACCTGTAGCGATACAAACAATGTAAACACGATGTAAAGATGTAAACAATGCAAGAGAATATTATTAATCCATACAAGGAGGTGGTGATGAATCAATATAAGGAGATGGTGATGAATTAATACAAGGAGATGGTGATGAATCAATACAAGGAGATGGTGATGGATCAATATCAGGAGATGGTGATGAATCAATACAAGGAGATGGTGATGAATCAATACAAGGAGATGGTGATGAATCAATACATGGGATGATGATGAATCAATACAAGGGATGGTGATGAATCAATACAAGGAGATGGTGATGAATTAATATAAGGAGATGGTGTTGAATCAATACAGGAGATGGCGATGAATCAATACAAGGGATGGTGATAAATCAATACAAGGGATGGTGATGAATTAATATAAGGAGATGGTGTTGAATCAATACAAGGAGATGGTGATGAATTAATACAAGGGATGGTGATGAATCAATACAAGGGATGGTGATGAATCAATACAAGGAGATGGTGATGAATCAATACAAGGGATGATGATGAATCAATACAAGGAGATGGTGATGAATCAATACAAGGAATGGTGATGAATCAATACAACGGATGGTGATGAATCAATACAAGGGATGGTGATGAATCAATATAAGGAGATGGTGATGAATCAATACAAGGGATGGTGATGAATCAATACAAGCATGGTGATGAATCAATACAAGGGGATGGTGGTGTATCAATACAAGGAGATGGTGATGAATCAATACAAGGGATGGTGATGAATTAATACAGGGGATGATGATGAATCAATACAAGGAGATGGTGATGAATCAATACAAGGATGGTGATGAATCAATACAAGGGATGGTGATGAATCAATACAAGGGATGGTGATGAATCAATACAAGGAGATGGTGATGAATCAATACAAGGAGATGGTGATGAATCAATACAAGCATGGTGATGAATCAATACAAGGAGATGGTGATGAATCAATAAAAGGAGATGGTGATGAATCAATACAAGGGATGGTGATTAATCAATACAAGGAGATGGTGATGAATCAATACAAGGAGATGGTGATGAATCAATACAAGGGAGGATGATGAATCAATACAAGGAGATGTTGATGAATTAATACAAGGAGATGGCGATGAATCAATACAAGGGAGGATGATGAATCAATACAAGGAGATGTTGATGAATCAATACAAAGGATGGTGATGAATCAATACAAGGATGGTGATGAATCAATACAAGGAGATGGTGATGAATCCATATAAGGGATGGTGATGAATCCATACAAGGAGATGGTG
This sequence comes from Pecten maximus, assembly GCF_902652985.1. NCBI lineage: Eukaryota > Metazoa > Mollusca > Bivalvia > Pectinida > Pectinidae > Pecten > Pecten maximus. The sequence goes on along the minus strand of NC_047018.1, from coordinate 8,744,063 downwards.
ATGTATCAATACAAGGGATGGTGATGAATCAATACAAGGAGATGGCGATGAATCAATATAAGGAGATGGTGATGAATCAATACAAGCATGGTGATGAATCAATACAAGGAGATGGTGATGAATCAATACAAGGATGGTGATGAATCAATACAAGGAGATGGTGATGAATCAATACAAGGAGATGGTGATGAATCAATACAAGGAGATGGTGATGAATCAATACAAGGAGATGGTGATGAATTAATACAAGGGATGGTGATGAATCAATACAAGGAGATGGTGATGAATCAATACAAGGAGATGGTAATGAATCAATACAAGAGATGGTGATGAATCAATACAAGGAGATGATGATGAATCAATACAAGGAGATGGTGATGAATCAATACAAGGGATGATGATGAATCAATACAAGGGATGGTGATGAATCAATACAAGGAGATGATGATGAATCAATACAAGGGATGGTGATGAATCAATACAAGGAGATGGTGATGAATCAATACAAGGGGATGGTGATGAATCAATACAAGGAGATGGTGATGAATCAATACAAGGAGATGGTGATGAATCAATATAAGGAGATGGGGATGAATCAATATAAGGAGATGGGGATGAATCAATATAAGGATATGGTGATGAATCAATATAAGGAGATGGTGATGAATCAATACAAGGAGATGGTGATGAATCAATATAAGGAGATGGGGATGAATCAATATAAGGAGATGGTGATGAATCAATACAAGGGATGGTGATGAATCAATATAAGGAGATGGTGATGAATCAATATAAGGAGATGGTGATGGATCAATACAAGGAGATGGTGATGAATCAATATAAGGAGATGGTGATGGATCAATACAAGGAGATGGCGATGAATCAATACAAGGAGATGGTGATGAATCAATACAAGGAGATGGTGATGAATCAATACAAGGGATGGTGATGAATCAATACAAGGGATGGTGATGAATCAATACAAGGAGATGGTGATGAATCAATATAAGGAGATGGTGATGGATCAATACAAGGAGATGGTTATGAATCAATACAAGGAGATGGTGATGAATCAATACAAGGAGATGGTAATGTATCAATACAAGGGATAGTGATGAATCAATACAAGGAGATGGTGATGAATCAATATAAGGATGGTGATGAATCAATACAAGGGATAGTGATGAATCAATACAAGGAGAGGGTGATGAATCAATATAAGGGGATGGTGATAAATCAATATAAGGAGATGGTGATGAATCAATATAAGGAGATGGTGATGAATCAATATAAGGAGATGGTGATGAATCAATACAAGGGGATGGTGATGTATCAATACAAGGGATGGTGATGAATCAATACAAGGGATGGTGATGAATCAATACAAGGGGATGGTGATGTATCAATACAAGAGTGGTAAGGAAAACAGTAGGATGGAATTAAGGAAAGGTAGCAATAAAATGACAACATAACAAACAAGTGAGTGAACAGCAAATGGAATGGTGACGAAATAACACGATCAGTTATAACAAATAGTGGCGACCAAACAGGGAAAAACAGACATAGTTTAGACAAAGAAGGAAACAGTGAAACGACATATACTTAAACAATGCTGCTCTATCAGATATTGTTTAAATTCTAGAAATAATTGTATCCCGCCTTGAATAAGGTCGATTCACAGCCGATATTTATCTTGACCCTCGCACACTTACCGTAGACCTCATATACACTGCCAGATGTAATCAAACCAGGAACACAAATCCAATGTAATAAACGACTTGGTATGTTTGTCACCATGGCTGTCAGATTGGCACAGCAATCAAAACCACAAAATGTGCCTTGTCTATTATAGCACGTTATCAATTGTCAGCACAATAATACCCCATACTACACGCTTTGATTTCAATTCGTTCGATAACTATGTTCGCCGTCAACTGAAGTCTCCATTGGGGAGACCAAGTGATGACTGGCTCAACACTGCGTCAGGACTGTGTCTCCATTACTCGTCGTGTGTCACATAATGTGTAAATGTTGATTTTTGTACTACTTTAGGCTATCTTTTTCTGGATTTGATCAATAAATTCTAAAACCTGTGCTATAAAACATCAAAACAAAACTATCGTGTACACAATTGGCAAATTACGAACAACAAAATAATAACCATAATAAAGAAATATTGAAACGACTATCAGATTTATTTTGTCTCGGTATTCCTACATTATTTTGTGTCTATTTCATCTGTTGTAAGATTTGTAATTCCATTTTCATTTCAATCGATTACATAGTCAACTGTAACGTCACAAGAGAAACCACCTTTCCAGCACAAGAATAAAATGACGGAGGGATATTAACAAAATGTAAATACACGGGGCCCTGTGACAATGAAATATGAAATACGTCCTCAAAATCGGGAGAGGAGGAGGAGGGGAGGGGGGTCTTTGACATACCAAGGAGAAGAAGACGACGACACACTCCACTTACTTGACCATTAAATTGCATTTGGTTAGTAGCATGGTGTACAGGTTTATCGCTATGAGGTAATTCCCCCCTCCCCCATGAAATCATACCTTAGCACAGCTCGTCACGAATATCATTTACAATGCCTTAAATCACATTTGATACTAGTTAGTTGATATCGTGGCAAATTTAAATATTTCATCTTTATTACATTTTTACCAGTGAAATATCAAAAATATTCATTCTATAAAAGTGATATTTTTCACTAGTGAAGAATATCATATTTTTCACTTTTGCTGATTCGACCAATCAAATTAATGCTTAGAAAATACCAAAATAATTGACCAATCAGAAAGCCTGACATATATGTCAGCACCTGGACAGGAGGAACTCCTTCTTTTTGGATGCAAACTTTCGTTGTAGGCCTAGTTAGCATGCGGGTAGGTTTTTCGTTGATAAAAAATGTAATAAACAGAATATCTAACAGTGTCTCCAGTAATACCAAATATATTTCACTCGTGTGGCTAATATTTTGATATTTTTCACTCGTGCTGCGCACTCGTGACAAATATCAAAATATTAGCCCCACTCGTGAAATATATTTGGTATTACTGAAGACACTGTTAGATACCTCTATTTATTTATTTCGTATGTTTACGTACAAAAACAATCGACGAAGCACTGGCATCTTTAAATTGCCGTGGGATATATTACTCTCTAATTACTTAAAAAGCTCTCCTGTGTTTGGAAACATAACATTGTATATCCGCTGTAAACAACATGTCACGTGAGTCAGGGAGGACAACGGTAAGTAACAAACCGTACTCTAGGAATGACAATAGCTTGATCCATCTTTACTAAAGTACAAACAAACTGTGTGGGAAAAGGGTCTATTGTGTCCCTTGTGATTAGCAATGCATGTAATTTGAGTACTTCGACGTGCGGGTCGTGTAATCTCATATAGTGCCATCTGGTGAGGATTGTTTAATCTCATACTGCGCCACCTGGTGAGACCTAGCATGTTTAGTATTGAAATGGAGATATACCTGTACACACCCGCTATTTCCGAAACTACACGTGAAACGTTGCTTGTGGAATCCATTCCGATAAATAACACAATTCAATCTATCAGAAATCAGAGAAGAATGTATTGTATAGCAAAACTACGCGGATATGGACACTCATGGCGACAGCCGGTCGTTAGATGTTTAAAACATAAATAATATGTAATCCAATAAAACAATGCATTATGGGTTTTTACATGTATCTATTTTCATATTTTTACTATTGTATATCAGATAACAAATAATTGGAGATCTTAATCTCGGATATCCAAACTTAGCACGCCCTTTCCTCCATTATAAATGTATGTTGCAATCCAATAGCGGTCAGCTGCTGACATAGAAACACAGGTTTGAAGCTTTACACAATTTATTAGACGTTTGCGGTTTCAAGCCTAACATACTATTTCAAACAATAACTGTAACATGTTTGACATGATATGTCCATCAATCGATGGTGTTTTTGATTTTGAAGACGTATTGTGACACTCATCTTAGTTGAACAGTATGGCAACATTAACTAGATAGCTGGCAGTTCACATGTATGGGATGTAAATGTCTATATCTTATCACACCAAACCTAATACGTTATCAATATATTTTAATGTACGTGAATGAAATCTAAACAGTTCAAATAAAATACATCTGCCAGTTTGAGTAATGGTTTAATTCAGTTAAAACATACTATAACTGTACGGGGAATAGAAAACAAACAATCAGATGTTTGTGGACTCGCCACAGTGCGTTGTCATTAGGAGTGGGGAATATACACGATCACAAGAGTTAGAGCTTATAGCTTCCAACACACGTATTCTAGAGAAAAACATAAATGATGATTTTAATTTATTTTGTGAGGTTATACTCATTCATTTCATGAAGATATTATTTTTGCTACTTAATATCGATTTTTTTATGATATAGCCATGGAATTCGAAATGAATCGAGATGATTGTTGGCCTATGACTCCTACAATCACCCATTGCCTTGCATTAAATCTGAATGACTCAATGTACGTACTTTTGACAATAGGATTGCTATGTTTGTGATGCTGAAGCGTTTAAACATCAGAGATAATTGCCACATACCGAATTTGTTGCAAAGACTTTCTGAATGGGAGAAAGAAATGGATTTTCTCTCAAAAACACGTAACATTCTATAACTAAAATAGTTTGTATTAGTTTAAGCAGAGCGCAGACTAGCTGTACCAGGGTATACAATTTGACCACACATCACACAGTCTGTAAATACGTAAAATGTCCGTGTCTAAATTTATTGTTTTGCAAACTGATAAAGATATCCTTTGCCTTCTTAAATAGAACGGAATTAGCTTGCCAAATGATAAACTCGACTCTAGTATGTGGACAGATGCTCGTCAGGAAACGAGAGTCTCCATCAATATGTCGCTTGTGACACACCTAATGTAAAAACAGTTAGATGTCGGATACTGGGTCATTGCTCTCCAGGATCAATTCATGGTCACAATCCAAAACCATTATACAAATATGACGATAAGTGTGATAGAGCATGGATACGATGAACTGGTAATACCTCACGCCATCGACAATAATGAGGATATATTCTACTGAGACACAACAAACCAATGGTGATATGGTTGTCTAATATATAGTAACAATTTAATCGGTTGTTAACTGCAATGTTTATCATTTTTTGTTATATCATATGTAATCAATATTACAATGAACCCTATATTTTCCCATTATTCCTGGTACGTGTGCATACTATTGGTGTCGTTACCAGTAATGCTTCGTTTATGGTTAATGACAAATTTGGGGCCGCGATGGCAGAGTGGTTAAGGTTTCCCGAAACTTGATCACTAACCCTCCACATACTCGTCATACAAATTTATGTCAAATCCGGGTTAAGTCACATTCTCAAAATGGGAAGTAGGATGACACTATATGATTTCCTTTTTGGGATATGAAGCCAGACTGTCCGATGTCCGTTGATCTGCCTCATGAAGCCAGACTGTCCGATGTCCGTTGATCTGCCATATGAAGCCAGACTGTCCGATGTCCGTTGATCTGCCATATGAAGCCAGACTGTCCGATACTCGTTGGTCTGCCATATGAAGCCAGACTGTCCGATGTCTCGTTGACCTGCCTCACGAAGCCCGACTGTCCGATACTCGTTGATCTGCCTGTTGGTTCTGTTATAATCACACTGAGCCTCATTTTTAGGATGTGAATTTACCTGTATTCGACCTGAATTTCCATGTGCGAGTCGAAGAAGCAAAATGCACATGCTCTTCCGGAACACATGGTCCTGTCCCAATTGGTCTTTATTAACGGTCGCCATACAAATCGATTTTTTTTTAAATAATTTTTTTTGTCCTCATTTTTATTGATTGTAAGTTAACATTTCAATTCCGTATTCATGTCGGTATTCTTTGTTTGTTTTTACCCTCGGTTTATCGATTTTGATTTAGAATAACTATTCCGTTGACATGGCCGAAATCTATATGTGTCCGCAAAAAGCGTGATATGTTGTGTTTTCGTCACACATACAATATTTTGAGTTTTTTTCTTCTGAAAACGAAGTAAGTAAACCCACACATTTTAATATCAGCATTACAGGATTTAAGACGAATGAAAAGGAAGTGAAACCCGTTAATCAACTTCCCCCCAAATTGTTTTATATCATAGCGAATGAGATACTTGCTAGATAGTCCCTGCGATAAATGGGTCTATTTATAATGGTAGTTTACATGTGTTATGTCTTTAAACTAAGCAAGACTATTTTATAAAAAAAAGTTGATTTGCTATATTTCTGCACTAAACAGGCCTATTTTATAAGTTGCTTATTTGCTATATTCCTGCATTGAAAGGGACCATTTTACAAGTAGTTTATTTGCTATGTCCCTAGGCTAAACAGGACTATTTTTTTTATTGGTAGTGTATTTCTTTTGGTCGATAGGCTTATTGAGGACTATTGCTACTGGTAGTTCATTTCGTTGTGTCCTTGCGCTAAACAGGACTATTTTTGGTAATTATTTCGTTGTGTTCCTGTGGTAAACATGACTATTTCATGAGTATTGTCTTTTGTTGTCTCTCTGTGCTAAGCTGGACTATTTTCATTGTTAGTCTATTTCGTTATGTCCATGCGCTAAACAGGACTATTTTTATTGATAGTTCATTTCGCTGTGTCGCTTTGCTAAACATGACTATCATTATTAGTTCATTTCGGGACTATTTTTATTTGTAAATCATTTGGTGTGTATCTGCACTAAATAGGATTAATTTTATTGATAGTTCATTTGGCCGTGTCTCTTTGCTAAGCAGGACTATTTTTATTGGTAGATCATTTGGTTGTGTCTCTGCACAACACATGACCATTATTAGTTTATTTCGCCGTGTCTCTTTGCTAAGCGTGACTATTTTTTATTAATAAATCATTTGGTTGTGTCCCTGTGCTAAACAGGGTTAATTTGATTGGTAGTTGATGTCGTTATATCCCTTGTGATTTCACTTTTCCCCTGAGCTAACAATGCCAATAAATCTGGGGTCTTAACCTCACCATGTCCTCGTCAATCCAGTAAATGAGGCCAATAATGAGCACATCACCCGGAGCTATATCATAGAACACAACGAAGGTATGCAATTTCATTAACAGTGACGGATTTCAGATTATATAGCGATCTCAAAAGTCAATACACTCCCTAACGACTGGGAACTCCTAGAATAGGGACACGGTCTACGCCTGAAATAAGAATGTAGATATACGTCACTGCGTAAGTAACTGTCTAAAAAAGTAGAGCCAAAATAAAAAAAAATGGATAGATAATTTGGAAATATATCTATGATAGGATACAAAATAAAATCCCATAGAATATCTGATAAAAACATGGAAAAATTTAACACGATCATATGTTAATTTATATGGAATGGGAGTTTGGAAACGGTTCCTTGAGATGTCACCAAAAATCTAGTAGAGGAATTGATATTACTCTTTTTTTTTTTACATTGAGCAAAGAAATAAAGTTGATATACAAAAGTATGCAAACTGACACTACATTGAGCAAAGAAATAAAGTTGATATACAAAAGTATGCAAACTGACACATCTACGTTACATTCATTAGATGGCAAATATCAATGAATTAACTATTATGCAAATTTTAGGATACTGGTCTTTAGGTCACCTGAGACGAAATCTCAAGTGACCTTATTCTAATCGCCTTTTATCCTTCGTCGTGCGTCGTGCGTCCGTCGTAAACAATTTTCATTTTCGACTTCTTCTCCAAAACTCCTGAACCAAATTCACTGGAATTTGGCTGGAAGCTTTTATGGCTAAACGTCAATCAAAATTGTGAATTATATGCCCCCCCCCCCCCCCCCCCCCCCCCCCCCCAGGGGCCCGACGGATGGGCCAAAAAGGGTCAAATTGACTAAAACTTCAAAAATCTTCCTCTTTACTCTCATATATGATGGGATCAAACAATCTTTATAGATTGAAGGTTTTTAAGGTTCTTTACCAAAATTGTGAATTTCGTGACCCTGGGATCTCACATTTGCCCCTGGGGAGTGGGCAAACTTTGCTATAGTTTATATTGGGGAAATCACATTTTTGACTATCATTTGTTTTATTTCTATTGGAATTCATTCCAACTTTGTTAACATTATCAGCATGGGATGACAGCTTAATGGTATGTACATGTTGGCCCTGACTGACCCCTTGGACTGATGGGTAGGGCCAAAAAAGAGTTAATTAATTAACTGAAATATTTCGAAATTCAGGTGACCTCTTGTTTAACTTTTACTTACAATTTAATGTACATATATGGATTTAACAGAACTATTTTAACAGCATGATCGAGATACGTAACAGTTAATAAAGGTATAACATAACTTAAGAGAAGATTTTTTTCAACAGTAAGCCACTGTTCTTATTGATTTCTTTACGCAAAGTGAAATCCAGACAATGGAAGACTTATGAGATTGGACGCAGACAAATTTAAAAAACGATCAAGTTATATATGGAAGATAAATAGAAAAGAAAAATTGTTTATCTGAATTGGCAAGACTTAAATTTGCTATACCGGCAAACTTTAATATTAGAGGAAGACATGATTAAAGACGGTAATGTTTACCGACACTTTAAAGTCTGCCTCAAGTCTTCTAGGTCGAAACTTTAAAGTCTGCCTCAAGTCTTCTAGGTCGAAACTTTAAAGTCTGCCTCAAGTCTTCTAGGTCGAACTTTAAAGTCTGACTCAAGTCTTCTAGATCGAACTTTAAAGTCTGCCTCAAGTCTTCTAGATCGAACTTTAAAATCTGACTCAAGTCTTCTAGGTCGAACTTTAAAGTCTGCCTCAAGTCTTCTAGATCGAACTTTAAAGTCTGCCTCAAGTCTTCTAGGTCGAAATTTAAAGTCTGCCTCAAGTCTTCTAGGTCGAAATTTAAAGTCTGCCTCAAGTCTTCTAGATCGAAATTTAAAGTCTGCCTCAAGTCTTCTAGATCGAAACAATGGACACACAGAACATAAGAAAGTAGAGCTGAAGATAATGAGCGTGAAATTAAATAGTAATGATGAACCGAAAGTAAACGGAAAACATTTATGGAAACGAATTTCTGTGGAATTATATCTTGCTAAAGTGTTTGTACATATTAACGGTATAGAATTAAGGAATCTCAATGGAAGAACTGACATCAACTATTGAATACATAAATGAAAATAATCAGATTAGGAAACACTTAAGGAAAACTGCAAAACTGAAAATGAAGATATACAAAGTTTATTCTTTAGATGTGAATACATTAAAATTAGACTGAAATATGTAGAAATTATAATAAATGATACTGTACCAGGTTAAACCACACAACTTCTGAATAAAGAGGAACATTTAACTCTTGGCAATCCAGGGAAACAATATTTTCACCATTCTGGTAAATACTGTCATTTGTGTTATAAAATGGAAGATATGAATAGGACGAAATGGCATCAAACATAACAACAAACAACCAAACATACAGGTCACAAAACTACATTTTAAGAGGCAACTAAAAAGTGAACTTTGGTTTTATTTTAAATCAAAACAAAGGATAACAATTTCCATTTATGCACAGAACCAATGTAAATGATCGTAATGATAAGTTTTTAGTTTTTTTTAATAATGTATACATAAATAATAATTTTAAATGACTGTTAATTTGCGTGTAATGGACTGTTGTATGACACACATACAATGAACTTAAACCTCTTTTCAACGATGATATTCTAATTGATATGACTGACTATTCAATCCATATTAAAGGTATTTTTCACATTTGAGTTAATCAGACTATCTAGCACTGTGATGAGGACAAACACATCAGCAGACAGGGAGAGGCTTTATGTTACGATTTTTGATTAAGCTGTTAGTGAACCGCATCCATCTATATATATCAACCACATTTTCTCTCCATTCTCGCTTCTCTTATCTTGATGTGTGTTTGACAATCTGAGCGAATGTTAGTTCCTTATGGTGAAAGAGTGTCTCTCTATTGGATCCTTCTGTATCTTCTTTCATTCACTGATGTACATTGTAGGATCAGTCAACTATCTGCCTCTACTAGATATAGTTTGTTATGTTTGTCTCAGACTCGTTATCCATGTATAATATTAAGTCGATTTGGCTTATTTAGAAAGGGGTATTTCATGTTATGTCTGTACAGCTCAACAGAAAATGCAGAGTGAAAAAATTCATCGTTTTCGATATTGGATTAGAAAGAGCGTTACACGTATGTCTATATTTTGAACTGTGTCACTATTTAAAACAATACAAACTTGAGCAAACCTCGGGGAATAAAATCCACAAGCGATGTCTACAGTCTGCAATGATTGTACCAAAGACACAAAAGATATTGGCACATTTTGATATAAACCTACAGACACAAAAGAGCCAAAATGAACAAAACTGCATCATACAACTATTTCGTTCCCCTAGGACACCTCAATGATGTTAGGGACATCATCCCGCTGTTTCGTTTCTGTAGGGCTCCTCAATGATGTTAGGGACATCATACAGCTGTTCCGTTCCCCTAGGACACCTCAATGATGTTAGGGACATCATCCCGCTGTTTCGTTTCTGAAGGGCTCCTCAATGATGTTAGGGACATCATCCCGCTGTTTCGTTTCTGTAGGGCTCCTCAATAATGTTAGGGACATCACACAGCTGTTTTGTTCCTCTAAGACTCCTCAGTGATGTTAAGGACATCATACAGCTGTTTCGTTCCTCAAGGGCTCGTCAGTTATGTTAGTGACATCATCTAGCTGTTTCGTTCCTTTTTGGCTTGTCAATGATGTTAGGGACATCACACAGCTGTTTCGTTTCTGTAGGGCTCCTCAATGATGTTAGGGACATCATACAGCTGTTTCGTTTCTGTAGGGCTCCTCAATGATGTTAGGGACATCATCCCGCTGTTTCGTTTCTGTAGGGCTCCTCAATGATGTTAGGGACATCATACAGCTGTTTCGTTCGTCTAAGACTCCTCAGTGATGTTAAGGACATCATACAGCTGTTTCGTTTCTGTAGGGCTCCTCAATGATGTTAGGGACATCACACAGCTGTTTTGTTCCTCTAAGACTCCTCAGTGATGTTAAAGACATCATACAGCTGTTTCATTCCTCAAGGGCTCGTCAGTTATGTTAGTGACATCATCTAGCTGTTTCGTTCCTTTTTGGCTTGTCAGTGATGTTAGAGACATCAGATAAACAATTTCTCTTTTCTTTTAACATCAGTGATGATTCATAGAATGACAAAACAGCTGTATGACGTCCCTAACATTTCTGAAGAAATCCAGAAGGACGAAAACTGTATGGTGTCCCAGCATCACTGATGGTTCTGTTCCTAGAAGGACTTAATTGCTGTATGATGTCACAATCATCACTGACGAGTTCTAGAAGGACAAATCAGATCAGCTATATGATGTCCCTTGTATCTTTGGAATACTATCACCATCATACAAAGAAGAAACAGCTGTATAACGTCACAATCATTACTAACGAGTCTCAAAAGGACGAAACAGCTGTATGATGTCCCTAATATCACTAATATCATTTATATGATGCAGTATTTTTTTTTAGCTCTAACGCATCTTACTCTCGCATTACAAGGTGCTAATATATAGTATCTTTTTAACAATATTTCTTTAACATGATTGTGTCGTTGAGAGTGGACATCAAAAGTTCTTACCTAGATTGGGATGATCGTCATGCCACGATTAACGAAACAAAACATCCAGTTACGCTCGTTGGCAAATGGTCAGGGAATCGTCACCTAAAAATAACAAAATCCGGATACAGTTTGATGAATAACGGTCAACATACCTAGATACTTTTATCTAATAACGTAATTATCCATGTAAGGTTACATCACAAGCATGTCACTGTATTCTATTAGATATTTGGTAAACTACTCCATTTATTGATTGATTAGGCGGACACAAAGACATCTACACTTCATAATTACAAACCATCAGTTACGAGTCCTAGAATGACAAAATAATTGATGTAGATTGATATTTATTATTCGGTTTGTAACTTATCTACAACTAAATTGATATTCAATTTATGTGTGTTACTTTTTTTTATATATTGTTAACTTCATATTCGAAATATCTATAACTGAATCAATATTCAAAGTATCTGCAAAATATACTTCCGAAGTCTACTGTATAATCCTATGAGGATAATGTTGCTGAGATATCAGCTTAAAAAGTGGAAGTGCATCGTGACTATTTTATACGATATTTAGCTTACACTCCCGAAAAAGAATAATGGAAACAGTTCGGGTAGTCCAGTCATACTACATGTATGATACTAGATTTCGTATAGTCGGTAAAAGCTCAGGTCGTTCCGTCATACTGTTAAATATGAATGTTTTTACCAATCGTAAAAATAGTTCGGGTTGTTGTACAATAGCGTTGTACCATAGCGTGTTACATTAATGATGTCGGAAATCATTCGGGTAGTTCCGTCGTGATGGTTCGGGTAGTTCCGTCATACTGTTACTCATCAAAGTTGTCCAGTCAGATACATCTTGGATTATTTTGTCGTTCTGCTGGAGTAATAGAGGACGAATCAAGACGAAATGTTAACTTGAAACATGACAATTTTTTTTCTAAGGTTTTCGGATAGAGTTATGTCGCCTGTCGGACCTGGTTACCGTAGCGATCCGACGATCCTAAAAACGCTGCGTTGGTGGAAAAAGCTTGTTCATCTCCGGTTGGGATTATAGGGAGACTTCTATATGTCCGACTGGAGATGCATCACACAATTATACTGGTATGCGAACCAAATGTCACCGTAAATCAAAATAATCCTTCTGTGAGCAGCTAGTTGAACAGTTTATATGAATAAACGAAGATACGTCTATCTTATTGAATTTAGATTGTACCTCCTTCGGATCATTTGAATAGCATATCTAGTGGTATTATCACGAGCCAATAAACCATGTAAGTCGACGTATGTCATTTTATTCCTTATAGGTATTTACTTTAAGTCAAACAAACATTACGTCCATATGGTAATATAGGTATCAAATACTGACAAACCATTTACTATGTAACTAATACAATCTTATCACATACTAGTTAGTAATATAATCTAACATGTTGATAATACAATCTACCATTCTCTATAACATCATTGACGGCAATATCGTTCCTATGTTTCCTTTCAATCGCCAAAATATACCTTTATCCATTATCACTAACACTCAGTTGTAATTGAAGATCGTGGTAGTCAGACGCGGAACTGTCTTGGACTCCAGGTTATCAAAATATCCTTTCATCCTCAAACCATCATCACGTGGGATTATACAAATGTCACGCGGGGTATTAACACCATTCAAAATAAGTAAATAGTTAAAAACAGTTGAGCCGAAATGAATTCCACTATATCATACGGCTGCTTCGTTCTTTAAGGACTCTTCAGTCATGCTAAGGACTTGAAGTGACCATGAAAGGCGGCCTAAAACTTGGAATGGATCAAAACATGCAAATGAGGCAGAATTTTGATTAAATAAGATGCCAGTGAAACCTATATATATCAAACTAACATTAGCAAAGGTCTATAATTTAGGGTTCAGCGACCCTTACACTTACATTTTATAGTGCAAACAAGATAACTTGTTGTGATTTTACACAACAATATAACTTGTGGTTATTGTACACAAGATAACTTGTGGTAATTGTACATATCAAGATAACTTGTGGTGACTGTACACAACAATATAACTTGTGGTGACTGTACACAACAATATAACTTGTGGTGACTGTACACAACAATATAACTTGTGGTGACTGTAAATTGTACACAACAATATAACTTGTGGTAATTGTACACAAGATAACTTGTGGTGATTGTATAAAACACAGATCATCAGAAATACAACAGCAAAAATGAAATTCGCTGGTCCTTAAATTAACAGTTTAACATATAGATCGATTATTCAGAAGATCATCTGAACAGGCTTTGTTATGCATCATTAGACTAATTGCATGTACCATTTACCTACCCCATATTTATATCTCTCTGGTAATATGCGGCATCGCCGATCTCAGCATACAAATATTTAGAATCATTTGAAATACATAAAATACGGTATTTTTTTGCATGGAGAAGTTAATTAGTTTCCATGAATCCCATGAGATTTTCTTTTAATTAGCATCTTAAATCTTTTCCTGGATTACTTCTATTCGTTGCATAATGATCCTCCACAGCACAGAGAAGCCACAGGACCTCCAGTCTAGCTGAAGATTCAGAAGAGTAGAGGGAAACCCTACAGTAACCAATACCCTGCAGCCGTAATACCAGACAATACTTCAACCGAAAACATAATTCTACTTAATCCTGGTTCGGAAACCGACTGTTATAAGACTTCATTCAAGTGAGATATCGATGGGCATTGGTATACGCCCGCTGATCGTTACAATAGACATATATAGCGTAGCCTGGGGTTATACTGCAGATACAGATACGAAATGTTGGACCAAGAATTTCGATAGAATTTTGAACTCATTTAACAGCATCAAAAACAATCACAGCCAATATTTTCAGCGCGAAAGCTATGTGATGTTAATGATGTATGAAAGTGTTTCTCCTGTAGGTGTATCTATGTAGGCAAGGAAAGTAAGACATCACATCTCAATATCCAGTCCAAGGATAAATTCAATTTCCAACTAATCTAAAACCTTAAAAGGATTTACAATCATTCTGTGTTGGAATGACGGAAGTTTGTTGAAATGTTCTTCATCAAATAAAATGAAAATCGACCAGAAAATCGATCGTTGAGGAACCAGCGTGTTTTCTCCATTACATAGCTCATAACTCAAGGCTATACATACGCACACTTCATCATATTGATACAAATTTAGCACAGCATCTTTCTCCGTGTATGACAAGTTTAGACAAACATTTTACTAACTTAGGCAAGTTGAATTTCTGATAGATCGCCCACGACTTTTGAATAGGTTAAGGATCCACGTAGGTTTGTTTATTATGTGACGAAATCAGTTTGACAATATATCAATCTTAGATACTGGACGATATGTCAAGACGATTGTTAATTTTCAACATCAGATGACAACCCATTATGTAGACTAATCTTTCCTTTGGTTTTATCCGCCATACCATATGTCGTATAGGGTAATTATGACAGTAACTATATAACCACAACCTATATGAGAGAATATTGATCACCGTACAATATCGGATGTACACGAGCCATACACGCAAAGGAAGCGATCAGCAACATTTAACGAGATATCATAGTCATCTATCATATGTAGCAATGTTCTTACTGTCCCTCTAATGGTCTGACGACTTACACCATATACCACCATATACAGAGAAGTCACAATAAGCGACGCCGAAGAACACTTTTGGAATTACCATGTCGTTAATGTTATTGTAATAAAGTATAAAACTATTTTCAGATGGCATGTACAGGAAATTCATATATGGTGACACTTGGACAAAGGTTTTGGGACAATGATAGAGAGCTAGATTAACAATACTAATGGTAATATGACTATATAATGTTCTATGTGATGGTTCGATTAACAATACTACAGATACTATGACTATATGATGTTGTACGTGATAGTCCGTACCACAGTGTTGTAGTCCGTACCACAGTGTTGTAGTCCTTGCCACAGTGTTTTAATCCATACCACAGTGTTGTAGTCCGTACCACAGTGTTGTAGTCCGTACCACAGTGTTGTAGTCCGTACCACAGGGTTGTAGTCCGTACCACAGTGTTGTAGTCCGTACCACAGTGTTGTAGTCCGTACCACAGTGTTGTGATCCGTACCAGTGTTGTAGTCCGTACCACAGTGTTATAATCCATATCACAGTGTTTTAGTCCGTACCACAGTGTTGTAGTCCGTACCACAGTGTTGTAGTCCATATCACAGTGTTTTAGTCCGTACCACAGTGTTTTAGTCCGTACCACAGGGTTGTAGTCCGTACCACAGTGTTGTAATCCATATCACAGTGTTTTAGTCCGTACCACAGTGTTGTAGTCCGTACCACAGTGTTGTAGTCCGTACCACAGTGTTGTAGTCCGTACCACAGTGTTGTAGTCCGTACCACAGTGTTGTAGTCCGTACCAGTGTTGTAGTCCGTACCACAGTGTTATAATCCGTACCACAGTGTTGTAGTCCGTACCACAGTGTTGTAGTCCGTAACACAGTGTTGTACCAAGATAGTTTGTAGAAGTGCATCTGGGAACGATCAGACATGACATAATTGATTCCCTCTCCTTCCCCAACCCCCTAAATACATAACCTCGATATTTGTTTGTTTTGTTTGTTTTTGTTTAACGTCCTATTAACAGCCAGGGTCATTTAATGACGTGCCAGGTTTTGGAGGTGGAGGAAAGGCGGAGTACCCAGAGCAAAACCACCAGCCTACGGTCAGTACCTGGCAACTGCCCCACGTAGGTTTCGAACTCGCAACCCAGTGGAAGAGGGCTAGTGATAAAGTGTCGGGGCACCTTAACCACTCGACCACCGCGGCCCCCTCTAACCTAGATATAGAACATGAAATTGTGATGAAATTTCTTAAGCGGAAAGAGATAATTACGGTTTCCTTTGGAAGCCCTGCTCTCTTTGTCAACAAGGAATTAAGGAATCAACTACTTCATTACATTATCAACGGGAATTGTAAAGAGCTTGATCAAGGGCTTCAATGGGAATTGTAAAGAGCTTGATCAAGGATTTCAATGGGAATTGTAAAGAGCTTGGTCAAGGACTTCAATGGGAATTGTAAAGAGCTTGGTCAAGGACTTCAATGGGAATTGTAAAGAGCTTGATCAAGGATTTCAATGGGAATTGTAAAGAGCTTGGTCAAGGGCTTCAATGGGAATTGTAAAGAGCTTGGTCAAGGATTTCAATGGGAATTGTAAAGAGCTTGGTCAAGGACTTCAATGGGAATTGTAAAGAGCTTCATCAAGGACTTCAATGGGAATTGTAAAGAGGTTCATCAAGGACTTCAATGGGAATTGTAAAGAGGTTCATCAAGGACTTCAATGGGAATTGTAAAGAGGTTCATCAAGGACTTCAATGGGAATTGTAAAGAGCTGAAACAATGACCTCGACGGGAAGAGTATCGAAATAGATCTAGGGCCTATACATGGAGCTGACAACACGCCCTACCGTTATCGGAATTTATAACCATTTTGCACTATATTGCTATCTTACGGCGCCTCGCGCACCAAACTTCCTACAGGGAAGGAGTTGTTATGGGTTATTAAAATTTAAATCCGCTTAATTGGGTGTTCATTAGAACCGACCATCAAACAAATGACTTCTAAAATCTTATTTGACACATTGGCACATTTTAATTAGCCAATGTATCGATCGCCTCGTGTACAAGTATCAGTTTTTGTTTACGATGGAAGATTAAATTTTGAATTATTTGTTTGTGGTTGGTTGACTGATATATTTACAATGCCTAGAAAGTATCGCTATATGTAACAACGTCTCACTAACCCTGTATCATCCTCAGCTGGGCATGTTGTAATGACGTATAGCCCAACCCGAGAAAAAAAATCAACGACTCTGCGGGGGACCAATTTAGTCTCATTCTATGATCAGCATGCAGTGGGTGAAAGTGGGCCTTATTCTTGGGCTCTCCGAAGTTTCCTGAACAGATAATATAGAGGGGAAAGCATCTCCTAACACTACGGCGGGAGTTTGGTGAGGGAGGAAGGTTGATGAGTGGGGAGTTTGGTGAGGGAGGAAGGTTGATGAGTGGGGAGTTTGGTGAGGGAGGAAGGTAGTTGAGTGGTTACAATTCGTCGCTTTATACGACATGCAGTAATTTACAGCAGGCATGGTTCTCACCGCTCCTGAACGGTTTACAAATGTTGGAACTTACTAGATAGATTTATAATACATAAGACAATAAATGACACAAAGATCGTGACATAATTATGCGGAGCTGTCTTACTTTTCATTCAATTTTAGTGATATCACCAATTCATTGTGGTCGCCATAGTGATATCATCCATTCAGCTGGAACTGGCGAAATCGCTAATTTATGGAAGTGATATCACCAATTGTTATCATTTCATGTTAGTTAGTGAATCAATGATATCACCATAATAGAATCAATCATTTTTATCGAGGTTCCCCAGAGAGCTGGTTGCAGACATGTTTATCCTGTAACTTCTTTATCTACAAATGTACAGAATTCAAATTATTCTGACGAAGCAACTAAATTATGTTAGCCGGATCACTTTACGCAACAGAATATAGTTCTCGATGAAGAAAAGTTCAATATCTTTATTAGATGTACGGCTAATGCCTATTGTAATATAACTGTAGATTATACATGTATCTGATTTTACAAAATGAAATGGCATTATGTAAAGCAATGTCTGTGCGTGTTTTATCAATAGAACACTTGTTTGAAATACAAAGGTTGCCACCGCCAAGTCGAATGTCACAGCTGAGTATTAGATTCCCTTGCCCATTGGATCGCGTTTCTCACACGATATACTTGTGGCTGGTGTAGCAACTGTCAGCTTGTGTCAGTTTGTTTGTTTTTGTTTAACGTCCTATTAACAGCCTGGGTCATTTAAGGACGTGCCAGGTTTTGGAGGTGGGGGAAAGCCGGAGTACCCGGAGAAAAACCACCGGCTACGGTCAGTATCTGGCAACTGCCCCGAGTAGGTTTCGAACTCGTAACCCAGAGGTGGAGGGCTAGTGATAAAGTGTCGGGACACCTTAACCACTCGGCCACCACGGTCCCCGGTAGCTTGTGTCAGTTCTCCACGGTAGATAAATCGCAGTTAATGAGCTTTGCACTTTTTCAAGTTGCACTTTCATTCAAAATGTTATATATATGTAATATATATTTTGTGACCACCAGAGAAGTATCCGGAAATTGTTGTCCACATTCTGTTTCATTGCATAGGAATTATATCTAACTAAGAGTTTCCGGCAGAAACTTGAGATACACTCGAAAGTGAAGTAATGAGAGTTTGTTTGTACTCATCAAATACGAGTCTGTTATGCAACATGGTGGAGAAACCAAACCCGTAAGATGTAGGCCTAGATTCGTGACATTTTCAGTCGACTGTGGTCGGTTGGAACGCAACGAGCGAGTGTCCCCGTAACAGCTACAAGAAAATTGAAAAGTTGACAGTACTAGTGTCTGAACACGTGGTAATGGTGGCATTGTAGGATGCATTTGAACTGGTAACTGATATATTTTGTTCAACAATGTTACTTCCGGACAATTTACATATGGTGCTTAATAATAACAGTGTCGAAGACAAGAACTTGATTCCATCGTATGTTATCAAGGAGAATCGACATAGAGTCTACTTAGTCAAAATAATTTTCTACCACGTGGAACAAATTGTCATCTCATTTTAACAAGACCAAGGGCTACGGCCTGAACATGCTTGTGACCAAGATAAGATACCGGGTACTGTACTTGTATCTACGCCTTATCACTACCCCCGACGTAAGCACAAGTCGCCGTCAAAGATTCTCCACGAGAAAAAACGTCGAAAGCAGTGGCTACTTGACCGGAAACGTCGTGAATTTAGCAAGGCCAGTACAAAGAAGGTGTGTGTACAGTGTGTTGATATAAACAAGGAAAACAGACTGATGCTGCGGTACGCAGTGCTCCAGTTGACACCCCCTCCCCCAGAGACAGTTGGTTACCCTTTGGACATTAAGTGTCACACCCAACGGAAGGACACCCCGGCTGCTTTAGAAAATCCCGATAATAAACCTGATCAAGTGAAGACTGAACATTGTGGACAGTCATTTTCTGAGCAGTCATTTGCAACTTAATGTACATAGATGAAAACTTCAGATACTGTGAATTCTTTGTTTGGAAATGTGTGCAAACCAAACCCTTTACATACTTTTCTGCTTGTTCATCAGTGACTGAAGTTACACCTGGAGTTGTGGATGCCTGTGATGTCACCAACTCGGATCAGGTCAACTCAATGTCCATCAACAGTAATGATATATTTGCATATCTGACTGACCAGCGGAAAGACTTACCTACGCGTGTAACATAATCAAAGTTATGATTATGTATAATCAATACTTTGGAGATGTATTTTGTCCAATATTCTAAAATGAAGACATTCCGAGATTGATAACAATGACAATTTGCCATACTCATTTCGTTAAGCCTATATGATAATTATTTCTTCAAACTTATGTAGCAGCTGGTAGGCCTTAATATCATGTAATTTCCATTGACTTTTCCATGCGCTACTTTATGATATGTTGATTTATATGTTTAGGTACTTCCTTGATGACTGTTTAAAATTTCACCGTGGTTCAATGTTTTGAACGGGAGGGATGTTATATATATGTAATATGTATTTTTTGACCACCAGAGAAGTATCCGAAATCATTGTCCCTATTCTGTTTTCAGTTTCCGGCAGAAATTTGAGATAAACTCGAAAGTGAAGTAAGGGGAGTATGTTTTTATTCATCAAATGCGATTCTGTTGTGCAACAAGATGTTGACGCAGTTCGATGCAAACTACTGCTAGTGTAAAGTGGACTTAGCCACTTTATGGATCTAGATTTGCCTTAGTTATGGAACCATTAGGAACTAGCCCATGAACTAATCTAGACTGGTCCCGGCCTTAGTATAGATACTCTCCACTAGAATGTTATTGGGAAGCAGTTAGTCCAGAAAACCAATGTAGACTGGCATCGGCCTTAGGTTAGCTCCTCTCCGCCTGGATTGTACTTGGAGGTAATTAATCCAGGAGCCAAACTAGACCGGTATTGTAATTTGCTTCTATCCAGCAGGGATACATTGGGGGCAAGATCAGGAAAAAACCTAGTCTGGTCTAGTTAGTTATTATCCGTCATGGTTGTATTAGGAAGTGGTCAAGGATCAAATCTGGACCTGCCCCAACCTTAAGCTCGATGCAACGATGCATTGGGAAGTGGTCCAGGATCCAATCTACCATTCCACCAATCACTATAGGTCACTATAGAAACAGACTGTTCCGCAAAAAATGTATGTTCTACCAACTGGTAAAACATGTTGTTTAAACTTAATTAGGAACCTAAAAGCAAAATCCAGAAACTAATCCTAAAATCCATTTAAAGGATTAACGACAAATTTTCGTTTCTAAAAACGACACTCAGAATAGTGACGTCACCAAATACATGTAATCGGAAGCAATGGGAGACACATCCGGCGGTACTTGGCTATTAATTCCCGCCAATCAGATAGGCGTGTTATGCGCTCGCTCGTTAATATTGATTAAGACAATTGCTGGAAACACCTTTTCGGCGATAGGTGACATTTAACTGCTTAAAACACAATTATTTCAAATAAACACTCATTGATCGAGACATCATCACCTAAAGGATTAACGGAACATTCTGTCTTTACATAGTGTAAACATCGGAAGGATCACCTTCAAAAGTGATTTTGATTCAAAATAGTTCCATGTAACTACTGTTCTGTTAACGACAACCAATACATACAATGTAGTCACTACATAGCTACAGATCGCATTATGACGGGCCACATGTGGTTACGAGACACATCATGACGGGCCACATGTGGCTACGGGACACATCATGAACGGTCACATGTGGTTACTGGACACATCATGAGGGCCACATGTGGCTACGGGAGACATCATGACAGGTCACATGTGGTTACGGGAGAGATCATGACGGGCCACATGTGGTTGCGGGAGACATCATGAAGGGCCATATGTGGCTACAAGACACATCATGACGGGCCACATGTGGGTACGGGACACATCATGACGGGCCACATGTGGCTACTGGACACATCATGACGGTTCACATGTGGCTACGAGACACATCATTACGGGCCACATGTGGCAACGGGAGAGATCATGACGGGTCATACACTGCAGTGGGAGACACCATAGCGGATCACATGTGATGGTATGCATTATAACGGGATCACAAGTTGGAATTCGTTTCAGTGGGGCCTTATGTCTTTACCTCAGATGTGGCAGCTAGATAATGAGGAACATCAGTTGATATACCCTGCGGTATATGGTGATTAAGGGATACTAACCAGTAAACTTTACTCTGGGGAGAAATAACAAGTGTAAATACACGGCTTCTCTCATTTAGTATAGGATTCCTATGGTCGGGTAACCACATATAGCAGTTTTTAAGCCATGGATCTCATTTATTTAGGGTTTTCTGTGTGCTCTTCCGTCGGAGTTCCGGTCGATACATGTACAGCATGGTGATTACGGATATAGAGAAGACACATTCTTCATAGCGATACCTGTCCAATTGAATTCCTCAACAATCTTGTTCCCTTGATACTCAACTACGCCACTGCCGTGTTTTGTAGAAATATCATCCTAACCTGACCCTATGATAAAGGCGGGTTATGATATACTGTGGGTGTCTGTATTCACATTGGTTCATATGTCGATGGTGTCACAAACATTTTGTCGATAAATCTTACTCAATAGTGTCACTGCTATGGCGCAACGATAACAAGTGTCATTACAGAAACTCCCTGGTCGGATGACGTCAGAAGGAACCAGAATATCAACACCCAATGGTAATACGGCTCTGTAATTGGTCCGTAATAAAGGGAATAAAACAGGATTTCAACTCCTATATTTCATCAATCTACACCATTTATTTACGAAACGTCAGGCGATTGCGTTAAGGTGCCAAATTGCGGGTTTTGCTGAATTGATACCAAATTCTCGAAAAGAACGATAATTAATATATAATTATTTCTCACTTTGGTCAGGACAATGCTGTTTACGTGGATATTTACTGAATGTAGTGTGAATTTCCTCTCATGAAACGTCCAATTTATCGTGTAACGTTACTCGCTGCGAGCTAAAATATTTATTTTAATTAAGCGAAATATGGTCGCTTAACATCATTATCTAAGTCACAAGAGAAAAATAGGAATGTGTTTTTCGCTATATATTGTATACATATCAATGTAGTTTTTACTATATATTGAACACCTATCGTTGTAGTTTTCACTACATACCTATCGATGCAGTTTTCACTACATACCTATCGATGTAGTTTTAACTATATATGATATATTCAACGATGTAGTTTTCAAAAGATGCAAAAATACAGATATATATATATATATATATACCAAATAAAATCATATTGAATATATTATGTCAATAGTCTAGTAACCGGTCTGATAAGTGTTTCATCTATTTAAAAGATCTATGAAAGTTTCTAGAGATTGATGTGTTGGTAATTCTGTAAGAAGATTCCCTAGTCGGTATGTTGTGATCAGTTAGCTGAAAAAACCTGCATGTTTCGAATCAACATATCGTTGTCTCCCTGGCCTATATGTTTACCGAGGTTAATTCTTGATCGGCCAGCACAGCAAAACACAGCAGAATTCCTGAAAATATCAAACTGTGATCATACCATTTAAATCGATTTAGTCGAGCAAACCCTAACAGCGCCGGAAGCAGAATTACGAAAGCGCCATGTTTGATACGGTCTTTTGTCGACCGACTTCCGGTCTGGGTTATTATCCGAACGTCGCAGCATTTCGATTTTCTCTAATGTTGTCAGACTCGAAAAAAACACGACTCTGACGATAATGATCAAACTTTGTCGACAGTATTATTTCTAACTGGTCTTTATAGTCCGATTAGGGAGTATATTTGGACCAAATGTTTACATGTTGGATAATGGCTTCAGTGATAGCCGTTTTACACGCACATATCATATCATCGGTGGAAATAAAGCAACGGAAAGCAGGAAGTACAGAAGATATAGTGTACTGATTACCATGCCACACATGACTTGGACAGGGAAGTACAGAAGATATAGTGTACTGATTACCATGACACACATGACTTGGACAATACTTCATCAAACAACATTGATTGTGAAACAATGGACTAATTCTCCAACAGAGATGGGGATGGGAGCGGAACATGGTTGTACGGCTAAAAATGGTGGTAAAATAAGGAGCATGAGGGATAGGGAGGACAGGAGAAACAATTGTAGGAGTGTAAAAACGTGGCAGGGATGAGAAATGTCGGTAGATGTTAGACGTTCTGCTGTAGAATGATGGAGTAACATACAGGATTGTTCTGCTCCGTGTTAATTGCTGGCTTTTCTCTGGCCATAAATTCAATATAGAGACCGATTTTAATGGTGCCATCCAGTCTGGATAGAATGCAGAGGAATTAATTAATTTTTTATAACAAATGTATACCAACCCAGCCCCTAACGGCTTATAATCCCACTCCATCAACGACGTGTATAACTTACCAATGAATCCACCCAATGACAAACCAACAGTACCCGTGCAGCGTATTAAGTTTCACGCTTTTGATTAAATAATGATCCACGTAATGTAATAATGATCTATGATTTAATCATGAGAGTCAGACCCCCAAGGTCCTACCGATGACATGCATTGCGCTGGCGTGGCGACGTTATGACAGAAGTGAAGGCCAACAAAGATGTCCCGGGGGACCACTCATTTGACGACACACACTAAAATTAACTGATGGAATATTCAGGTATTTCTTAGAGTCTCGAGAGATTGATCTACTTTGATTAGCATTTCTGTGCTAATAATATTAATATGGACCGTAAATGTTGGTCACATGTCCACTTATTAACCAATCGTAGTATTGGTAACAAATAAAAAGCATGGTCACCAGTGTTAGGAATAGGTCTTTTTGACGACACATTTTAATTTCTATTTGTAGAATTCGTTTTCCTCATTTATATGTTGTTGTCAAAATCAAATTTTAACTAGAATTCGGATTGCTTAAAGAAGTGGAAACAGTTATAATCTACCACACTTTGTATTATAACCAAATCCCATCTCGCATGATAGCCTTCCCTTAGCGTGCAGGCGTTAGGTACATATTGCCAATCAAAACCGATAATATTAGGTTTAATATCAGACCTACACTACCGTCCCCAGATCCCTCTCTGCTATTCATTAACACCCCCAGTCATGTTTACCGACAAATCATGTCCATATCACATTTTACAATAATTAGTACCAGAAGTATGGTGATGTCATGCCTATCTATGCCTATGTACTTCAGTAATCTCTAGGAAAATGGTTGTCATAGAAATATCTAAATAATGAATACATTTACCACAATGAAAACCTTCACCCGAGTCGGATCAATGTTATCAACATGTCTACAAAATATCACATTTACAGTAACGATAACGTGTAAAGATTATTCAGACATACATATCGAGGACATGTTGAAAAATCTGCCTGCGAGGAGTATGATCTATTGATTTCAACATCAAGATATTTCCATTCTGCATCGGTATTTCCTATGATAACGAAATTGTAATGTTTTCATGACACCTTACCCTAAGTCCGAAACTTAGCAAATAACCTTTCCCTGGCCTTATAACAATCTTGTCAACATAACAACCCTTGACCTTTGTCCCTGATCTAGAACAACCATGTTCATAGAACAACCCTTGATCTTAGTCCCTTCTCTGACCTAGAGCAACCATGTCCATAGAACAACCCTTGATCTTAGTCCCTTCTCTGACCTAGAGCAATCATGACCTTAGAATAACCCTTGATCTTAGTCCCTTCACCATCTTCACCAAGATAGTCTTTCTGTAGTCAAAAGCCTATGCATATATCTTATAATTTACACACATTCTGTGACTCTTTTTTTTTTTGAAGAATTCTGAATCGAGATGAGGGTGTTAATATATCTAAATAATGCAGCCGACCTTAGTGTAAAATATGAATGAGCTTTTATGTTGGAGGAAACCTAAGTGCCCCAGGTCGGGTAAGTGACCTAATGTTTCACGAAGTCGACAGAGTAGATGAGATTGAACAACCACACATTTTTTTAACTCCAATGAACAACAAAGAAGAATGTTCCGGGAGAAAGCAATAAAACAATTCGCATAAGATACATATACATCCGTTATGGTAGTCTTTGACACCTGCTAACGGTGTGTGTCCACGGATTTGAATGACATTGATGATGGTTTTGTTGGAATATCATTTACGTAAAATCCATTAATAGCTGAAAAAAGATTTGGACGTGTATAATGCCGTCGAGGGACACGCGACATTCTGATAATTGAATTGATTTGTTACGATTGCGATAATGGACATTTTGTGTTTGAAAGGCTAGAAGACATCTTACAAACAGCATCATAACAAACAAAAATCGGATTCTATAGTTTAAAGCACATTACATGTGCAGCCATTGGAGAAATAAGGCTTCAAACTGAGGAATGGTCTAGTGACGATCATCAGTCTGGAATGGAAGGCTATAATATCGTGTGGTATTGATGCTGTATTATGACGCGGTATATGTAGCTTTAAAACAAGAGCTAAATAAAATGTTTGTCGCGTATCATTACGAGGTCAAATCGGACACAAAGATTTAACTCATCATACAACGACGATTGGTATGTACAGGCAATCCTGTATCATATTGGCATTAATATTCTGACTTGACCTCAAATCTCATTGATTGATGTGTTCGGTATTAATAATCATCTTTGACAATGATGTTCTAGGAGATCGTTGGATCACAGCTTTGACAATGTTAATGTAGGAGATCGACTCATCACCTACTCAAAGTCAAACATGCACGTTCTTACACGATGCTGAAAGGCTATTTGTGTAATTGAAATGCCGCCTTATATACTGAAAATAACGTATTATCTTTTTCAAAATAAAACATCTTTTACAAACATCACTGTACATGCAAATAAATCATCATGTTTATGTTGGGTATGCACACAAGTATCACATGTAGCTGCTGAGAGTTTTCATTAATCAGCATCTATATCAGTATACACAAATAGAAACAGCTTATTTTTTGTCAAATACTAGATCACGAACTTAATTAGACTTACCTGTATCACACCCATTTATCTATAGCGACTGATGACAGTCGAAGATCCTAATCAAATCTGTCCCAGAGGATGTCTTTGATCGGGCACACGCGAGCGTTTCAAAAGCTGTGTGATCGAATCGGAAACAAAATATATGGTTTGACAAAATGCTTCACTTGAGTGGAAATGATTGGATAAGACGTATCCTCGGCCAGCACAGAGCGAATTTCCGAACTATCCATAGGAAAAACCACTAAATCGGACTTACCTTTATCAGGATTATGGCGCCATTTCCAGAAAGCCTAGATAGGAAGCGGCGGCGATGGAGAGCCCACGAGTAGCAGACGACAGACTAAGTCATGTAATCACAGTGGAATGAGATCTCAGTGAGGGCTTTAACAACACCGCTCTCAGGCGACAGGCGACAGTTGTGTTCTTGGCCAGATGAGCTATGTCCAGGTGTGGTCAGTTCGGCTCTAAAGCCATTTATCTCTGCACTTTGTTAACATAACTGATCGATATTGTCTCGAATGACGACATACCGTATAGCGATGCTATAATTCAGCGTTGACATATACTTTATTAGAGAGACTAGCAATAACCCATTTAACGTTTTGTTGTGATTTCATGTAACCATAAAGAAATAAATTATGACAATGTCCACTGATAAAGGCACAACACTTAATGCCTTGTGACGAAAGAACCAGTAATGACAGAGTCTCACAACAGTAAAGGTGATTTGACGACAAGGGCGATGATGGCACTACAAAATACATAATTCCGTATGCCACATTACAGTTTAGGTAAGTCTACCTGCAAAGATGTCACTACACAAACACTTAAGGCTTTATATTTACATTTTGATGGCAAAGCCACCATATAAACTAAGTAAGAAGATTTTCAGTCTATGTGAGCATAATTAACACCCAAACGTGACATGAATCCATGCCGCGCATGAATATATTCACCCAACGGAACTACTTGTAACTAACGTAAACAATCATGGCTTTATGTTAATTAAAAAGTATCAAAAAGAAATTTTATACAATATTCTTACACAAATAATAAAAAGAATTGAACAGACTGGTTTTTTTTCGTATTATTTCAATGCACTATTTTGTTTGCCAATCTGCACGTGACAAATGAATTTTGAATAAATAGGCTGTTCCATTTGTCGAACCCCATTGACGAAGTCGCTGAATATTGGCATTTTTATGCTAACTCAATTTTAATTTTCAAAAATAACAAAAATATGTCGAGAAGGTAAATATAAGGATTAAACTGTCTTTTTTTGGTGTCTATGGTCGATATAGATGCTAGAGCTTTGCAAACAAACGTGTCATATTGTGCGCTAGCACAATATGACGTTTGTTTGCAAAGTTCTGGTATCTATATCGACCATAGACACCAAAAAAAAAGACAGTTTAATCCTTAAATGTTACACAACACAGTTATGGTCATTTGACGACAAGGGCAATGGTGACACTACAAAACAATTAATTAAGGCTTTATGCCACACAACACAGTTAAGGATATCTGACGACAAGGGCGATGATGTCACTTAACAACACTGAAGACCATATAGGTAGTTTCACAGGCGAATATGTCACTATACAAAACTTAAGACCGTATTCTACATTACACAGGAATTTGACGGGGCAATTATACTCATATGACGACCTAGTCCATTTATAATGGAGCTATGAAATATTTAACCTGGCATGACGACATCGAGTCGTATGATTATTATTTCTTCCTAATTCCCCGCCTCCCCTGACACCTTACTGTTAGTTTGTAAGTAATCTTTATCGCAGCCAACTGTTGAATTAGCCCACGAGTTCGACGATTACAAGCTCCAAAAACTTCAAAATGAACGACTCCAATTTTATTCTAGAATCATGCAACACCACATGAATAACTTGTAAAGCATTTCAAAAACTTACGGAACTCCGAAATGTCGTTTTTAAACTGTGAACATGGATATTTCAGTAAGTATGTCAAAATACTCTGATTAAAGTTAAATTTCAAATATTTCCATTTCCTACTTTTGAACTGACTCTCCCAACAACAAACTACAGGTTGACTACATTTTTGTGTGTGCTTCATTTCTCTTATCTGACCCCTTTTTCACCCCCAAAAGGTGTCACGTCGTTCTTTTATGAAACATATAACATTGCCAAATGATTCTGCAGACCAAATAACATCAAAATCTTTTTTTTATTTTAGTTTTTTTTCAGGACTAGTTGCGGTTTTAAAAGATTTACCCTTTGGGCCAGTCGAACTAAAAATTGTCAATAATAATATTATGACAAATGGCAATAAATCTGTCAGTAACAGTTGAATAATTTCGATTTTATATATTACTACATGCAAAGAGTAAGACTTGGATGATATTTTCTCAAGTTATTGTGTTCACAAGGTTACTGTTGAAGGACGGTCGGACGGACGCCGGACGCCATAGTATGGCATAAGCTTGCCTTGGTCCTTTGAACGAGGTGAGAGGATTGAGACTTAATCCGCCACACACTAAATACATTGACTTAGCCTCACCCCTCTCTGCTCTGCATTTAGCTTGTATTGAGCTAGCGACAATAATTACATCATATCGGTAAAATATGAGCATGTGTAGTATGAGCTAGATGGCACTGTAAAAGCTTCCTCGAGTGATCCCATTATCCGTGGACACTGTCGTCACACGACCAATGGTTGCTATCATGAAAATCCAACGACTTTACTTGGATGAGTATAAGTCCGGTGTGTTAGTCTAGGAACTAAACACCCCTTCTGAACTAAAATTCATATGAACTTGAGTGTTTCTGCCGAACCAATCAGGCGAGAGGTGGTCGAATCGCAGCTTGCTACCAAATTCACCGTCAGTTGCTACGCAACGCGAGTGATCGCCGGGGCTTGTTACTAAACGACGCAAAAGGTGAGAAGAAACGCTTGTTATCGAAAACTCCTTCTATATTTTGGCGTTATCATGAGTTTCTGAAGTAGGTGAGGGTAGTCATAAAGATACTGACATACATAAAAACGTTGAAGACATCCATTGTCATTATTTTACATTATATGGAGCCTAAATATTTCATGTCGCCCTAACGGGCCCTAAAGGGCGACATTCTATTTATCTGTCACCCCAAATTGTATTCATATCGACTGTATACTACCATTTGGTAACAGTTCAATGCTTAAATATTTAGATTCACTCTCATTTCCATGTAAATGACAGGGTTTATAAATGCATGCACTTTCGAGTTTGATATACATGTATATCTCCGATCTGCATCGGTATAATAAAACGGGGATATATATAGCGATTGTCTGTTTTCCCTAGACACCAAGATAGTCATATGTCAAGTCAAATCTGTTTATTTCCATTAACTCGGGCTACAATGACAGGACACTTATCTATACAGCCCGTGTCTTGCACATATTTTCGAGTTTAAAGTATCTCTCCGGCCTGTATTGGTACACTAAAATGTTATAGCAAGATAAACAGTTAGTGCATAACGTAGAGATGGCGTATGACGTGGTTGGATCAGTTATATGATTGTCGGTGTGTGTATGATTGTCGGTGTATGTCTGTTGACGTGGTTGAAGCAGCTATATGATTGTCGGTGTATGTTTGGTGATTGGGTTGAATCAGCTATATAATTGTCGGTGTGTGTCTGTTGACATGGTTGAATCAGCTATATGGTTATCGGTGTGTGTCTGTTGACATGGTTGAATCAGCTATATGATTATCGGTGTGTGTCTGTTGACGTGGTTGATTCAGCTATATGATTATCGGTGTGTGTCTGTTGACGTGGTTGATTCAGCTATATGGTTATCGGTGTCTGTCTGTTGACGTGGTTGATTCAGCTATATGGTTATCGGTGTGTGTCTGTTGACGTGGTTGATTCAGCTATATGATTATCGGTGTATGTCTGTTGACGTGGTTGATTCAGCTATATGGTTATCGGTGTGTGTCTGTTGACGTGGTTGAATCAGGTATATGATAGTCGGTGTGTGTCTGTTGACGTAGTTGATTCAGCTATATGATTATCGGTGTATGTCTGTTGACGTGGTTGATTCAGCTATATGGTTGTCTATGTGTCGGTTGACATGGTTGAATCAGCTGCATTGTATATGATTGTCGGTAGGTGTCTGTTGACGTGGTTGGATTAGCTATATGATTGTCGGTAGGTGTCTGTTGACTAGATTGGATTAGCTATATGATTGTCGGTAGGTGTCTGTTGACGTGGTTGGATTAGCTATATGAAAGGTCACCTACATAACATACCGTTATATGATAGATAAGTATTACTAACAATTTGGAGTTGTATATACCGCTATACCACAGTAATATAGCCTCAAAGCGGTTCAAAAATTATAATCCGTGGTTATAGGCCCTTTAGCGACAAGCCAATGTTTTTCTTAATCCCCGGTGATCATACGAACGGAGCTGCCATTTCAGTGCTAACAGCTTACACACGACATTTCTTGTACAGCCCAACTACGTACTCATTTACAGCCGAGTCGACTGGAACACAAGGGAGTGAATTATCGTGTTCAAGGTTACAACAAAGTGCCCGTACCGGGACTCGAACTAGCAACCTTTCGATCATATACTCTGCGTCCTACCAATAGACCTCTATACCCTATATCTCATTTTCAAGTAAGTTATATACGGACAATATCGACTTGATAGATACAATTTAATTATAATGAACAAAATTCACAAACTACAAATGAAAAAAAGAAAAGGAGACAAATGACATTATAAGGATATATGATGATCCGATTACCGATCACAGTAAGTAAACCTCTGGTTGAAATACTATGTTAGAATACGTCAAAAGAAAGATTAGCATGGAAAGTAAAACAAATGTGCAAAACCTTGTTCTCAAAGGAATTTGAAAATAAGCTAAGAAAACTCTTACTTACATGTGTGTATCAACAGTTACATAAGAGCAATTCAAATGTTACTGTGTTGTATGTTTAGCATCTCAGACGAGTTCATCTGCTGGAGACAGAATACCCCACTGGTTGCACATTCATATCTCGAATCATTTCATTTGTTTGATTTTTAAAAAATTGTTTATATTGTACCAAACTGAAGAATCAGATATGATCGTGTGAAGGTGTGAGGAGTAATTATAAAGCGAGTGAATGCTCCTGGTTTGTTCCATTAATGTTTTAATCCATAACCGCTTTACAGAACATTCACTATAACTTTTATGTTTATCATGCGTATCTTCTGTGAGGTACAATAATCTGTAAACCTGCCGACACTGAACACCTCATATGCATCAGATTTGCCTGTAGTTGTGTCTTTGGATTGAAAAACTAATTAAACATAACGGCGGGTTTTAACGACGGAAGGGAGGATCAGACGCCATGACAGTGGATAATTACCTGTTTTACACAACATCAACTGTACTTTTATATTCCTGGTCGATTGTAGGAGCTGCTCTTTGACTTTCTTACTGAACGTTAATGTGATTAAAAAAGAAACACCGTAGGGAAATTTCTCCCGATGTCTCCAAAGGATGGCACTATAAAGATACACCGAATGTATCTAGTTAGGCGCTAGATTGAGACCTAGTAAAAGAAATTTAATCTCAGGGACGAATATAAACCATTTGACACAACCTGACTAATCGTACTTATTTTATTCTCACAGAGAGGAATACAAACCATTGTTTTATTATCACAGAGAGGAATACAAACCATTGTTTTATTATCATGCCCCCTGTTGCATTATCATTAGAAGCAACTAGATCAGGGATGTTGGTTTTTATTTTCATTCTAACAAAATCTCTTCTTCCTAATGTGTCCATCCACACTGTCTTACGTTTGTCTTTTGTTCGCCATTTTGAGGAAGGTTTGTTATTTTGTCTCCTGGTCGGGAAATATAGCTGTTTCTACTCCTGCTTCACGATCTGTGTTTTGGGAGTGTGATGATATGGGCCATGCATCTCCTCGATTGGGTGTCCAATAATAATCAGTTCGTCCGGCCGTCCGTCTGTACGCCATTATGTTTATCTTTTGTAAACATTGGTGGGAGCAAGTATTTTTTAATTTCTAATCTGATCTTGTTTTGACATTATGAAACAAAGTTAGTCACAATATGACAATTAGACAACTGATCGAAGGTCACGGTCATCGAATCAAATATCAAGGTAAGATTTGGTATCTTTTAACACCTCAAAATTTGTATTGACATTATGAAACAAAGATGGCCACAATGGTAGTAGTGTGTCAATTGACCTAAGCTCGAGGTTTAAGGTCAAAAGTTCTAGGTCAGATTTACATTTCTTAGCATTTTGCTATGATATCACGGTTAGAATCAAACAAGGTTTCAACTAACCGAAGCTTAAGTTATTTTGGTTAAAGATCCAGGTCAAATGCTTGTAGAAATTTTATCTCATTAGAACTAAGAACTTTGAGAAAGTAGTATCATCAATGCCCTAACTAATTAGGATGTTAAGCAATGCAAAACCAAACCGAATTCATAGACTTACACAAGTCATTGTTTACTCTCATATAGACTTACACAAGTCATTATTTATTCTCACATAGACTTACACAAACAATTGTTTATTTTCACACAGACTTACACAAATCATTGTTTATTCTCACATAGTCTTACACAAACAATTGTTTACTCTCACATAGACTTACACAAACAATTGTTTACTCTCACATAGACTTACACAAACAATTGTTTATTCTCATATAGACTTACACAAGTCATTGTTTATTCTCACATAGACTTACACAAACAATTGTTTATTCTCATATAGACTTACACAAATCATTGTTTATTCTCACATAGACTTACACAAACAATTGTTTACTCTCATATAGACTTACACAAACAATTGTTTATTCTCATATAGACTTACACAAATCATTGTTTATTCTCATATAGACTTACACAAGTCATTGTTTATTCTCATATAGACTTACACAAATCATTGTTTATTCTCATATAGACTTACACAAGTCATTGTTTATTCTCATATAGACTTACACAAATCATTGTTTATTCTCACATAGACTTTCACAAATCATTGTTTACTCTCACATAGACTTACACAAATCATTGTTTACTCTCACATAGACTTACACAAGTCATTGTTTATTCTCATATAGACTTACACAAATCATTGTTTATTCTCATATAGACTTTCACAAATCATTGTTTACTCTCATATAGACCATCACAAATCATTGCGTATTCTCACATAGACCATCACAAATCATTGTTGACTCTCACAGAGATTTAAACAAATCATTGTTTATTCTCACAGAGACGTACATTCGCAAAGAGACTTACACAAACAATTGTTTATTCTCAAATAGACGTACACAAACAATTATTTATTCTCAAAAAGACCTACACAAACTAGTGTTTATTTTCAAAGAGACTTACACAAACTAGTGTTTATTCTCAAAGAGACTTACACAAACTAGTGTTTATTCTCAAAGAGACTTACACAACAAACCATTGTTTATTCTAATAGAGACTGACACAAACATTTGTTTATTCTGACAGAGACGTAACTTAATTATTGTTTAACTAATTTCAATACCATTGCTCGTATAACGCGACGTGTATGATTTATCTTTTGAGACACCATACTACATAAGAAACAATTTTCAAAATTACCAGAACAAATAATGGATTATACCCTGACTACCTTTCTGACGTATATACATTATATATATATATAGACCTACATCTCAGCACAGTTTACTGACACAAATGATATCAACAGAACAAAACTCGGAAAACGAACATTTCTTTCTCTCTCACTAAATGATCCGAGATAGCCATCAGTACTGAATTGAAAACTAGCTACATGATTCTGCCGGATTAAAATAAGCATTTATATCCAATATAATATTTCAAATGTGTTCGTGTTCGTATTTAGGCATTAGACGAATCTCCGAATTCCATGAATTGGTCGAAGTCTTTGAAAAAAAGAAACATGGAATTCCTCACTATCGACATTAAAATTAAATCTAGTAATATAACACAAAAAATCAGCCAGAAGTTCAGCACAGCGATGTTTCATCTTCCTCCACGCAAAATTCATTTATACAAAGCCAGATGTTCAGCAGCGATGTTTCACTTTTCTCCTAGCCTAATTCATAGCGATTTGTTACCTTCCTCCTAGCTACATACATTTGTGTGAAGTCAATACTGCGATGTTTCACCTTCCTCCTGGCCATTTTCATTTGTCCTACATCTATGAAGTACATCCCATGAAGACGGCAGCTAGACAACGCCGGAAGGCGTCATCCAGGCGATCTTGATCTCCTGGTCGTACCAACCGGAAGTTTGCATTACCAACTCATCGTCAGAGACATCAAAACAAGAGGCACCATTAGCTTTGTCGGTCCACGTGCTGCCTGATCGGCCTCTCCTAGATAATGGTAGTTATTCTCTGGACTTGTGATACCATAGTGTCCGTGTTTCCGCTGACAGGCCAGACAGTAGTCAATGACACATGACTTTTCCCCGGTCGTATGTCAACAGTCCTAATGGCTGGGCCAAGGGGACGTGGCGACATTATCATGTCCATCAACGTTATACATGGGAGGGATGTTCCACCAGGATGGGTAACATATCTCTGAGAATGGCGATAGTTAACGTGATCTGTCTATCTTCACCCGAAAGGTTTTTCCGAATCTCTGTTGGAGTATAAAGACGAGTACTGTTTTCTCGCTGCGTGATAAGACGTGTTGAAAAAAGAAACTTAAAAAAAGATTCAAATGTTCGAATATTTATCTTCTACAGAGTAAAACATATATGATCATTTGTCTATTTCCTAAACCAATTTGAGAGAAGACATTCGTCAAAAATCGATTTTGGCCTTTATGGTTATATTAAGCTATAGAGAAGCGCACAATGCTTTGTTAATCCCATTGTGGGACTAGCAGGCGACCTCTGTCTCCCTAGCTGTAGTTGTCACCAAGCGACTGATTTACCAAGCGCCTCAATGACATTCATTTCAATGCATCCGGCTTCGAGAGAAATTAATTGCGGTTTCCTGCGGACGGTCGTGTATTATTTACTGAAAAAGGTTGAACTAAAATCGGCATCGGTTAATGAGGCTCAACCGTAAACATGGAAATCTGTCCACATCTACTATGTTTTTGCCGCAAGAAAGTAGGCATGTTATCTCAAACCAATCTGGCACAACGCACTCTCTGGTATGATATGGATAACATTGCCAGGTAAATCTGGTATGACACGTATAACATTACCAGGTAAATCAGGTATGAGAGGTATAACATTACCAGGTAAATCAGGTATGATAGGGATAATATCACCAGGTAGATCGGGTATGATAGGGATAATATCACCAGGTAGATCTGGTATGATAGGGATAACATTGCCAGGTAAATCTGGTATGACAGGGATAACATTACCAGGTAAATCAGGTATGAGAGGTATAACATTACCAGGTAAATCTTGTATGAGATGTATAACAAAACCAGGTAAATATGGTATGACAGGTATAACATTACCAGGTAAATCTTGTATGACAAGGATAACATTACCAGGTAAATCTGGTATGACATGTATAACATTACCAGGTAAATCTGGTATGATAGGGATAACATGAACAGGTAAATCAGGTATGATAGGGATAATATCACCAGGTAGATCTGGTATGAGAGGTATAACATAACCACGTAAGTCTGGTATGACAGGTATAACATTACCAGGTAAATCTGGTATGACAGGTATAACATGACCAGGTAAATCTGGTATAACTGTGATAACTTTTCCAGGTAAATCTGGTACGATAGGGATAACATTGCCAGGTAAATCTTGTATGAGAGGTATAACATTACCAGGTAAATCTGGTATAACATGGATAACATTACCAGGTAAATAGGATATGACAGTGATAACATAAGCAGGTAAATCGGGTATGAGAGGGATAACATTACCAGGTAAATCTGGTATGACAGGTATAACATTACCAGGTAAATCAGGTATGACAGGGATAACATTACCACGTAAATCTGGTATGATAGGGATAACATGACCACGTAAGTCTGGTATGACATGTATAACATTACCAGGTAAATCAGGTATAATAGGGATAACATTACCAGGTAAATCTGGTATGACAGGTATAACATTACCAGGTAAATCAGGTATGATAGGGATAACATTAAAAGGTAAATCTGGTATGACAGGTATATCATGACCAGGTAAATCTGGTATGACATGTATAACATTACCAGGTAAATCTGGTATGACAGGTATAAATAACATGACCAGGTAAATCAGGTATGATAGGGATAACATGAACAGGTAGCGCTAAGCTTACTTGTGAATGATTGGATTTCTTGTTGACATCTTTGTTGAGTTTGGTGACAAGATCGTTCAACAGAAAACTGGAATGTACCTCATGGCATCTCACTTGGAAATATTCTATTTCCTTGCGAAATAGCAAGTTAGGATGGCTATTTCAATTAGGTTTACATGAAGCAGAATGTACTTCAAGACCGCCTGATCTTATTCGCCATATTTTCTTATAAATCTGTCTTTGATTATACACCGTACTTGCCCTAGTTTAAATGTGTGAATGATTTGTTTGTTTGTATTTCTCAATTTCACAATCACAAAGGACACCACAAAAAAATCTCCATTGTAACAAATGGGTATCATAACCCAATCACAGACGACAACTCCATTGTAACACATGGGTATTATAACCCAACCATAGATGACAACTCCATTGTTACAAATGCTTATTGCTGATTAAGAACAGAGGACATCTCCATTGTAACACCTGGGTATTGTAACTCAATAACAAAAGACAGCTCAATTGTGACACGAATATCATCACACGGACACAGAACAACCTGCAACACCATGGGAAGAACATGTTCCATCATGACCCCTGCAACATAATAATTGAGGTAAAGAAGTGTCTCTAGCCCGCGACAGGAATCAGTAACAAAATTGGACTTGGGAGAACTTCCTTAAAACTAAGAGGCAATGAGTGTTCAAACCGGTCTATAATGACAAGTATATATTTGTTCCCAGTATCAATGGCTGGAAAAAGGCCAAAAATATATAAGCCATTGTGTTCTGTTCATAAACACTCCATTGAAATAGGTCTGAAGGGATACCTTCATTGCTTTGTTGTTCTTTTTCTCTACTGCATACATGTCATTTCCTGATAAATGTTGTCATATCTGTAGACATGTGCCAATGCAATCTTTTCTTAAATCGTTCAAGGGTTCTCTTTCCCCCTGATAATATAAGAAAATTACCCCGTGACACGCCTGTATGATCTCTTTTCTCAACTCGAACGGGACCAGTGACTCAAGCCCGGCATCCTCCTTCTTGTATTAGAGGATAGTTTGTACAAGTTTGAGTTGTTGGAGAGTAAGCAGATATTTTCGCAGGCTTGCTATTCCTCCATGGGAACCGTTTAACAGTTGCTGAGTATGCTTACAATTTTTCAAAAATCCTTATTTTTGGTTTCTAACCAGTCATGCCCAGGAACATCATCATTGCCGTTGTCATTCCGCAATTCCTTGATGCAATCTTCGACAACAGCTTCCTTTATCGACCGAATATCAATCAACATTCTCCTTGAATATCTCCCAGACTGTCTGCAAGTTTGCGAATAACATAATCCCCCACAAGGAAGAGTCACAATGGTTACGGCAGCAAAGCAGCAAGGACAGGACGCGTAATCAGGGATCCGCGACAGATCATCCGCATTATCATGCATCTTCCAAGGACGGTGCTAAATGGCAAAACAGTAATGACTAATTTTATTAGCTGTCTCGTGATTTGAATCGGAAGAGCCAAGACAAGCTGTTAGGGCTGGTGCACAACGAGAACCTGTGACAAAGAAGGTAGTGCTTGAAATGTGTACATAAGGCAACAACTACAAGTTATCGCCGTGTAACTCAGTATTCTACTTAGTTAGGGGCCAGTCTTCTACTCGCATAGGTCACAACGTTTTTTCTCTCCTTCCTGGATTTGCGAGAATACAGCACATACACTCTGGTATAATGCCTCAGTGTCCAGACGGATTTTGCAGTTGTCAAGTGATTATGCAAGAACTGGAGAGGCAGTGATTGCCTTCTTCAGTGTGTCAAACGCGACAACTTGCCTATCTCCCCTATCAAACATAACATTTTTCGTGTCAGGTCGTATAGTGGTACAGCAATCTCGGTATATCCCCGAACAAACCATCTATAATAGTTGATAAGACCAAGAAAGGCTGAAGCTCCCGAATCACTTGGTACTGGCCACTTAATGTCATCGTCACTTAACTTGGGATTAGTCGAAATTCCATTACTTTCCATGACATGTCCATGGAACAGTACATTCTCCTTGAAGAGGCAGCATTTCTTTGCTTTGTGAGGCCGTCCTCACAGATCCTTGAGAAAACCTGTCGTAGATGCTACATGAAAAAGATGTAGATGGCATTATCACACCGTCAAGTTAGATTAGGAACACTGACCACTCAAGTCCCGAAGAGAAAGCTCAATTGCACGCTTGAATGTTAAAGGAGAGTTTGACAAGACAAAGGACATTCTAGTCTCCATGTTTCGTTACGAATCTCCTCGACTTCAGGGATGTGGTAGTCACCCATCAGATGTATGGTCGAGAATATAGTGGCACCACTTTGAAATCCTAATAGTGTTTTCCTGACTGACTGATGTATTGGTTTGGACGTTGCCAATGTGCAGGAACATCTAAATCTATACTTAGAGAGTTTAATACGTGATAAGTTCTTGCAGTTAATATCTTGACGGACATCTACTTCTTCTAGTTTCCCTAGGAACGTACCCTCAGAAAGTTTGATGCTTTGTTTGATTAAGGGCTCGCACAGGGACAATTTGATTCGTCTGGACAAACACGATCTAACTTGCACCCCACTGCAATGATTGAATGTCTCTAGTATCGCCTGTCAAGAGGGGGAAGGGTTTTCCAAGCGACCAATTACCTTTTTCTCGTATTTTGGTGGAATCACTACATTTTAATAACTCCTGGCAATATTAGTCTAGGTCATTTTGGAGAAGCATGGAATCACTTTCCAATTTACCTCAATATTTCCCCCAGTATATATAAGCATATCCCAATTGGAGCAGACCATTACTAACAAGCATGTTGTCCCATCTATGAGTGACTACTCTTATTGCAACCATCTATGCTCCATCTTCCGCTATCAGTAACCGAAACTCCTTTTCTGGCTTCTCATAATCAAGTCCAACCTCCCTTGCCTAACCTTCCAAAGATGACTGTTTATCAGATCCCGTGTCAATGAAAGCTACAGAAGGTTCCTCCATTGACAACTGCCGGAACAACAATGCTTTTCCTTGTTCTACTGGTATTGTTAATCTTTAAATCATGCCGCGGAGAATGTGGTTTGCTGGGTTTGTACGTGATCCGGACCTTCCAGAGCTACAGTCTCTTTGAAAGTACCCCTTACCACCGCACCTGTAATATTCCTTTTCTTCATGCACAGATCAAATTTTGATTTGCACTGTAACGAACTGTGTTTAATCAAATCATTATTTGTTCATCCAGTCCATCTACATGTAGGCAGGCACCAGTAGTGGGTGGCAATTGCACACGCCGTGTCTCCAACAAATCTCGTCATCCGTATCAGAAACACTAGCCCCATCTGTCTATGAAACTGCGGGCTTTGTCTCGTATATCTTTCCCTGAACCCATGGTTGCGTCGAAGTTGTACTCCTGGGAACCTATTATTTCTGTACCATGATTAAGAGATTTAGGGTTCTTGTTTGTTGCCGTACTTCACGAAGTTTTGATCTCGCCTTTGTCTGGCAGGGAGCAGACGAAGCACAGGGCTCTCCCCCGAGACGTTCATAGAGCCTGTCCTTTCCACTATCTGATCTGTGAAACCGTCTGCTATCTTTTAAAAGGTATATTGAAAACCTCCACATCTTTTTCCTCATATACCGGTGGTTCTGTTCAAGGACCTTTAACCTGGCACCTATTTGATCGCTCCAAACCTTGCCTTTCAGATGAGGATGTACTAGCCAATGAGTTTAGTCTCATAGAGTAAGAATAATCTTGACTTGGTTATGAGCGTTCTCTTCATCAAAGACGCCAAACTCTTAAACGGCTGATGTAAGAGTTCTCTGAAGTAAAGATCCTTGAAGTGCCTCCTGAATGAAGACCTCGTCATTTCATTATGTTCCTTATAGTCAAACTCAAAAGAGTTCTTGTTTATTTCAACTTCTGGAACTTCCTTATTAATATAGCACTGTTTAATAATGTCAATTTTGGTTCGGATGATCCACTTCCTCGTTAATATGTCTGAAGGGTGGATGTCATCCTCCAGTAAGTCGATGAAGTGAAGCTCTTTTCCTTTTTATCTTATTTTTTTCATAGTGCTTACACAGCTCCAAGCAATGCTATTGCCCTGCTCGGTTGGGATATCACAGGTTCCACCCTTGAAATAAGTATAAACAGGTTTACCGAGTTTCCTCTTGAGTATGGGAATCTGTTCCTTGAGAAAGGTGTAAATGTTGATGTTCTTTTTCTGACCTTCTGAAAGTCAGTTGAAACTCCGACTAGTATCTAAAGAATTTGGAAATGTCTACTTACTTACTCGCAGTTTTGCTCTTACCAAACATTTATACATATTATAGATATTAAAATTTAGGGACATTAACCCTTAATTATGATAAAATAAATCAATTTTGAGAATTTAAGACTAACATGGCAGAAATACGCTTCCGTAGGAAACAGACAGAAAAGGATAACATCGGCAGATATTTAATGCATGTTACAAACACCTGCTCAGTGTAAAACATGTACACATGTTACAAACACCTGCTCAGTGTAAAACATGTACACATGTTACAAACACCTGCTCAGTGTAAAACATGTACACATGTTACAAACACCTGCTCAGTGTAAAACATGTACGCATGTTACAAACACCTACTCAGTGTAAAACATGTACGCATGTTACAAACACCTGCTCAGTGTAAAACATGTACGCATGTTACAAACACCTGCTCAGTGTAAAACATGTACGCATGTTACAAACACCTGCTCAGTGTAAAACATGTACACATGTTACAAACACCTACTCAGTGTAAAACATGTACACATGTTACAAACACGTGCTCAGTGTAAAACATGTACACATGTTACAAACACCTGCTCAGTGTAAAACATGTACACATGTTACAAACACGTGCTCAGTGTAAAACATGTACGCATGTTACAAACACGTGCTCAGTGTAAAACATGTACACATGTTACAAACACCTGCTCAGTGTAAAACATGACATGGGAAATGAAGAGCGTCATTTGTCTTTCCTGTACAATGCGTATATCATCACTTCTCAAAATATAGCTCCTTCTTTTAAATTCTATTTAGCTAACTATAAGATCAAATCCTTTCCTTGACCCAAACGTTGACTTAGCCTTAACAACATAACTTCATTCTGTCAAACGTCCTTTTAAACACTAAAATACCTAATTTCATTATAACCGGCGATTTCAATGCAAACTACTTAAACAATAATATCACTATCTTCACCTTCGCAATTTACTGCTTGTTTTAAACGTAACAGTTGACTATACGACCTTGGTAACTATGACGAATACAGAGACAAACTTTCTAAAATCGACTGGGACAGCAATTATAATTGTAACGACGGCTAGAGAATTTATACATAATAAGATTATAACTGTAAGAAGTAGATAGCTGGCATCAATTCAGAAAATACGGAAATGTTAACGCCTTTCTTATATTCAAACGATATCATTTTAACAAAGTTACCTATAGTAATATCACCAGTGCTAATGGATGGTGGAAATTATTCAATAGCCTCAAGTCTAACTCTTAAAGAAAAAATGTCTGCCTTTATGCACCTTTATCTGACAAGAGCGACATTTTATACGACGATCTCGATGAGGCAAATACTTTCAACACATTTTCTCCTGACATTGTAAGATCATGACAAGACGTTCTCGATGCAGAGCATGCCCTTGATGGAAGCCGCGGGTCCTGACCTTACAAGTCCTCGTTTAATTAAGGAAGCTGTCGATATTCTATGCTATGTTATTCAATTTTCCCCTCACCGCATGTCTTTTTATGTCATCTTAGAAAAGTGCTAATGTCATACCAGTATTCCAAAATAAAAA
Source organism: Pecten maximus (assembly GCF_902652985.1). Classification (NCBI taxonomy): domain Eukaryota; kingdom Metazoa; phylum Mollusca; class Bivalvia; order Pectinida; family Pectinidae; genus Pecten; species Pecten maximus. Next base: position 8,701,025 of record NC_047018.1, on the reverse strand, counting down.
AAATCCATCTTTCATAAGTAGCTGTCGTCTTAAAACTATACTATCAATTGTTAGGGAAATTGGTGAAACCATATATTACATGTAAATACGTGTACAACTATCTAATTAACAAATCTTTATTATAACGACCTGTCAGTATGGCTTCAGATCTGAAGATTTCACTGTAAAGCAATTGATATCTATTTTCCAATGACACACTCTCTCTGCTTTTGATAATAGTAGATCTGTCAAAATGCTCTTCTGTGATATCAGCCAGGCGTTTGACCGAGTTTAGTATCGAGGCCTTCTTTCTAAACTAAGATCGTTCGGTATCACAGGCAATCTTTTACATAGTTCTCACACTAGTTTAAATGATAAACGATCAAATTAGCATATACAACAGCAGGAGTTTCCTAGGGATCAATCATAGTTATATAACTTTTTTTTTTTTACGTTTTATAAAAAGCATTGTTCAAGGCATCAATTACACTATAAAACTATTCGCTGACGATACATCTCTTTGTCGACGTAGACTCCTCACTTTTACTGCCAACCTCTTGAATGGTCTAAAACATGGCTTGCTAATTCTAACCCTAACAAAATGTAACAATGACTGTAAGCAAGAAACTTCTATATCTCAGATAACTGAAGTTGGATCGACCATATACAATACATTATTAGGTAAGCCTGTACAAACCACTATATTGTATGTTTCTTTTATCAGACATTTTTTAGAGGTGACATTGCATGGAACAATATAAGTCAGATGCTTGAAAATATAAAACTCAAAGCAGTTAAAATCGTTACGTGGGCTACCAAACTCACAAGTCACGACAGACCATATGTAGAAACCGGTTGTTCGAAGTCAAAAACATAAAACTATTCAATTTCATCAGATCGTTCATGGTCAGTGCCCCTTTTACCTAACAACGCTCTACCTGTTCATCACACTAATATACATTCCGATAATATCAGAAGAGCTAACAATTTTTGTCAAGTAAGCTGTCATACTAATCGCTCTAAAGGTCCTTTCCTACCCTCTTCCTTTGATTTATAGAGCGCACTTCCCGATGACATAAAATGCAATTCGTCAATTACTGACCTAAAAAAATTCTTTAATGCTGATATTCATATTGTTCCCTTACACGATTATAACTTACAGAAGCAGACACGACCAGTAATCAGTCTGCTGAATGTACCGAGCATTTCCTCCTCAATGTTCCTAAATACCATCAGCTAGGAATTCAATAATGTATACGTAGGAGGCCTCTTCCTAATTATATTACACTGCAGTACAATGGAACTTTTTTTTTCTTATTGTGTTAAAAAATTCATCAGTCAGTCTAAACTCTGTTAAAAACAGCTAATTATCCTTTATCTTAGCTCTTTGATGTCATGATAGAATTGTATCTACAGTATTGTGTGTTTAAGTACTACCTTCCACAACATGTGCAGTCCTATTGGTTCTATCGTCATGCAGTGTACGTCATACATTGTAAGTATGTAATCATGAATTATGTATATACCTGCGTACGAAGGAATGATTAAGACATAAGATGACATGTCAATTAAAGCCACATACTCCTAAATATTCACATCTCTCCCTTCTTTAGCTTAGTAAACTCTGACTGCGAATAAATTAGCATATACCAGTGAAAAGGGCTCAGTCTGTTTGTGACCTTACCGGAACGTCAACTAGACGGTGCCATTTTGAAAGGACAGATCAACGCAATTTTAGCGTTTAGTCATATTACCTGACGATCTCTGCATGAAAAGCTAACGTCAAGTGAATATTTTTTTCCCCAAAAAACTACACTGAATATTGCGGAAATGGTTGCATTTTTAACTTCTCCACGGGGTAAACTAACGACAAATTGCTGGAGCGTACAGTTCTTAGAGAACATTTGACCATGTCACTACTAAATCTGTGTCAATACACGCAATACTGGTGTCTTAACGTAGAGTCATTGGAACTATAGTATCTTAGCAACCACGGCTACCGTAGTTACCAACGTTGCAACCCCCCTTAATTTTATGGAGCGGTTACCTTAGGAAATGTTCGTTGCCAACTGCGGGCATACTACCGTATACGCAGTCAAAATAAGATACAATCCTTAAATAACCTAATATTCTAGTTGCACACATGAATTTATGCCAATCCTTGGGGGAGTCCTTGAGACATCAGTATATAAAAATAACTCGCCGCATTTCATCGTGAGATTTGTAACGGAGTCGAGAACGAGGCTTTAACAACGTGCACTGCACATAAACTACACGCATGACCGTTGTTTACATATCGAGTATACGTGAACTTTGCCTAATAATGCTTTCATTTAACAAATTAACAGAATATTCGCGTAATATCTGAACAATATAAATAAACATACACCAAGAAATTTAAATACTTAATTTTAAATTTTAAATGTAGCAATTTGCATTCAAAATCGGAATTCTAGTCTATTCGGTTTTCTTCTCTCGTTAAGTTCCAACGAATTATTTCCTTCCCACGGAAATACTCGGGTTTTGTCGATTCCAGTCCCTTTTACGTTTGTTTTTGCAGAATCTATCTGTGTTTTGGCCGGCTCACGCATTCGGCGTTCCGCCATTTCGTATAGACTGATAACCCGCCCTTTGCATTATGGGACTATTTCGCATAGAAACTTGATCTGTCAACTAGGTCTGTCGGACCCAGTTATTATTTTTGGGAATTTTCAGTATACTTTCATGAATACACATTTCCTCATTATATATTAAGTCTAAAAACTGTAAAGAGCTCGAAATGTAAACATTTCTTTGGCAGGATGTGACTTTAACTTGGTATAAACTGACATGTAAATTATCAAGATATCAACTGACGTATATCTATTTATGCATTTACTGACGTGTCAATCATTTTTATATCAACTGACGTGTCAATCATTTTTATATCAACTGACGTGTCAATCATTTTTATATCGACTGACGTGTCAATCATTTTTATATCAACTGACGTGTCTATCATTTTTATATCAACTGACGTGTCAATCATTTTTATATCAACTGACGTGTTAATTATTTTCATATCAACTGACGTGTCAATTACATGTATCTATTTATCTACTAACGTGTCAATTATTGATATATATATATTGACGTGTCAATTGTTTCTCAAATGACGTGTCAATTATTTATATATCTACTGACGTGTCAATTATCTATATTTATACATGGCCGTCGTGAAGGCAAGCTTGTTGGACCAAATACAAACAACGCTAAAGACAACACAGAGACTCGTTAGAATTGAAATTGCCCGTTTATTATATATAAACGACGGACTTGAAAATATGAATTATCAATTCTGATATCCAACTTTATATACAAGAAAAAAACAGTTTGGTTCTAGGTGGGGATGAAAAACGCCACCATGTTGTTCTACAATCCAGAACAACATACCCCACCTGTATATATATCTACTGACTTGTCAAATATTTATGTATCAACTGACGTGTCAATTATTTATATGTCAATTGATGTGTCAATTATTAATATATCTACTGACGTTTCAATTGTCTCTCAACCGACGTGTCAATTATTTACACACCGACGTGTCAATTATTTACACACCGACGTCAATTATTTACACACCGACGTGTCAATTATTTATACACCGGCGTGTCAATTATTTATACACCGACGTGTCAATTATTTATACACCGACGTGTCAATTATTTATACACCGACGTATCAATTATTTATGTATATACTGACGACAGTATGACAGAGTATTATTTACAGTACCATATTACGACATAGACAATCCGACTCGTATTACGGTAGCGCTAAAAGGGAGCAAACCTTTGCAGAGAAGCATATATTGAGGAGGATTACAACAAGCTTGCAATGAACATGAAAACGTATAGCATTCATTCTATTGATAATAATTGTCCTGTGAATGCTAATCAATGTATCCCTAGTTCCTTTCAGAGATAATTGTGACTAATCTATTTATTTCTGTCAAAAATCATCTCAGTCGGTAATTTAAACGTGCAGTATAATTATGACACAATAAACTGTAATCGAGAGTGTAATTGATAGACGAACGATGATGAATATACGATCAATGACCTGGTACTGTTACGTGCGGTTGAATCAAGCGATTCTGATTACTATTTTACATAAAAATGCACATGAAAAGGCATACCTAACATCTGATAAATCATGCATTTAATAGTAATCCTGTCCATGCCATACTTGTGTGATAGGAACGAGTGATGATAAAATGCCTTGTCAGCTCTGGGGTTCGAACTAGCGACCTTTCAGGACAAACATCCTACATGTTCCCGTTAGCCTGACCTATCCCATACTCTCCTTCCTGACATCAAATAATACTCCGTTTTATTTTATTCCTTAGTTCTAATCAGATAATAATACTCAGAACCCACGGCCTTTATCTTTACTTGTTTCCCTACATCAAAGAAAGTCAACATTTAAACAACAATTTGAGATCCATCCCGAGCGTGGAATTACGGGTATATATTGATATTTACATGTAAGTGTGACGTGACTTGTTAGTTAGTGTGATGTGAGTTGTCTGTGAAGTTGAGGTGATGTGTTAATGATTGTGGTGATAGGCGTCAGGAAGTGTGGCGGGTCGTTTTGTGGAGTGTGATGTGACGCGTCTGTAAGTGTGACGTCACAAGATGTGAGTGTGATATAACGGGTGAGTGACGTGTTGATGAGTGTTATGTGTTCGCATGATTAGATGACGTGACGAGATGATCAATGTGTTGTGACGTGCTTTGAGTGTTGTGTTCCGTGTTGATGAGTGTGTTGTGACGTGTTTTGAGTGTGTTGTGACGTGTTGATGAGTGTGTTGTGACGCGTTGATGAGTGTGTTGTGACGTGTTTTGAGTGTGATGTGACGTGTTGATGAGTGTGTTGTTACGTGTTTTGAGTGTGATGTTACGTGTTGATTAGTGTGATGTTACGTGTTGATGAGTGTGTTGTGACGTGTTGATGAGTGTGTTGTGACGTGTTGATGAGTGTGCTGTGACGTGTTGATGAGTGTGATGCTACGTGTTGATGAGTGTGATGTTACGTGTTGATGAGCGTGATGTCACGTGTTGATGAGTGTGTTGTGACGTGTTTTGAGTGTGATGTTACGTGTTGATGAGTGTGATGTTACGTGTTGATGAGTGTGTTGTGACGTGTCGATGAGTGTGCTGTGACGTGTTGATGAGTGTGTTATGACGCGATTTGAGTGTGATGTTACGTGTTGATGAGTGTGATGTTACGTGTTGATCAGTGTGATGTTACGTGTTGATGAGTGTCATGTTACGTGTTGATGAGTGTGATGTTACGTGTTGATGAGTGTGATGTGACGTGTTGATGAGTGTGATGTTACGTGTTGATGAGTGTGTTGTGACGCGATTTGAGTGTGATGTTACGTGTTGATGAGTGTGATGTTACGTGTTGATGAGTGTGATGTGACGTGTTGATGAGTGTGATGTTACGTGTTGATGAGTGTGTTGTTACGTGTTGATGAGTGTGATGTTACGTGTTGATGAGTGTGGTGTTACGTGTTGATGAGTGTGATGTTACGTGTTGATGAGTGTGATGTTACGTGTTGATGAGTGTGATGTTACGTGTTGATGAGTGTGATGTTACGTGTTGATGAGTGTGATGTTACGTGTTGATGAGTGTGATGTTACGTGTTGATGAGTGTGTTGTTACGTGTTGATGAGTGTGATGTTACGTGTTGATGAGTGTGATGTTACATATGTACGTGTTGATGAGGTGTGATGTTACGTGTTGATGGGTGTGATGTGACGTGTTGATGGGTGTGTTGTCACGCGTTTTGAGTGTGATGTTACGTGTTGATGAGTGTGATGTTACGTGTTGATGAGTGTGATGTTACGTGTTGATGAGTGTGTTGTGACGTGTTGATGAGTGTGATGTTACGTGTTGATGAGTGTGTTGTGACGTGTTGATGAGTGTGATGTTACGTGTTTTGAGTGTGATGTTACGTGTTGATGAGTGTGATCTGACACATGGTTATAACTCGATGATTGTCAGTCCTCTTTTGTGATTGGTCAAAGATACTGAAACCTCGGCCAATCACCTTAACTCAGATTATCATTCTGATTTAAACATACACTGCTTCACTTATAGACACACTCTCCTCATTTATTATGTGACAATCTGAGTGAAAGCGGCATTTACAGTGTTAATTATAATCATGTTGTTATTATACAAATTATTTGCATTCGAAAATCTATGATGTTTGAAGGAGGCTTTTTATTCAGAAATTGTCACTAGGACGAACTAAAGAAACACAGAGGCTTTTGATGTAACTGTAGTCGGATTCCTGGTAGTTTTCCTCTCTGTAGTATGAATGTTATTGCGTTGTATAGTTGGTGTTATATCTGAGAGGATATGGAGTTCTGTCACCTACATTTTACTTAACCTGGAAGTATGCATTTCGTAAAATAATGTAAGCTTTCTTAGCTCTCTTTTGATTCTTAAACTTCAAAATATGTAGAGATTGAGTACTGGCAACACAGTTACTATGCTTTTAGCTTTCAACTTGATTTTTACCCCTAATATTTGAGTAAATCAGAATTGAGAACAATCACTCCAATGATTAGCGGGCTGCAGTAATGTTAGTCTCCGGGTAGGCATTCATCAGACTTGTAGGCCTCCATCAATCAGAAAACGGCAAAAATCAGTCGTATACAATTTTTTTTTTGTAAAGTGAAGACACAGTCTTATCACATGGATGTATTTATAGAACAGTGATGCCATTATCTTGTCACGTAGATATATTTATAGAACTTCGTTATTGTCCCTGCTGAAGAGAAAATCAAAGAAGAAACCAAACACTTTTATCTCTGTTGACGCAAGACATTGATTGCTTGATATACCATGATTACCATAATAGTCTAAAGTCGCATCAAAAGAACACGCATTCCTTTATCTCAGGCTATTAAGCACGTGCTCACGTGGAGTTGTTGACGTTGCGAAATGTCCATACCGACCGCTATACGGTACACATCACATGTTCGCTAATGGACTTGCTTGGCGTGCCCCCACCCATGTCTTCCCTAATAACGTATTTCAAGTCTCACGCAAGTTTCTATTTAGGATGCTTTTTATTATTGTGAAAATATGACTAGGTTCGCGAATATGACAAAAATTATGTCAATGAATACAAAAAATGTTACCAAAATGTAGTAGATATACACTATACTTTAATCAGCGGGAAAGTATGGTGTTCCGTTAGGGCCAAATTTCCAATATCGTTCCTTCGCTCCTTCCACCTGAACGCGAAGGAGCGAAAACACGATGGCGAATGAGCGAAGAAGCAAAGGAGCGAAAATACGATGGCGAAGGAGCGAAAATACGATGGCGAAGGAGCGAAATTCCATCGCTCCTTCGCCATCGCGTTTAGGTCTAAGGAGCAAAGGCGCGATTTTGGAAATTTGGCCCTTACGGAACACCATAGTAAAGTAATGTCGTTATACGACGAATGACTTTTGTTATATATTTGAATGGTTGTGTTATATACAGTAAACTTATCACATACTTACATGGTTACCGTAATCTCCTGCTGAATGCCGATGGTTTGTGTCCAGTTGAAAGTGTGAGGAACAAGTTATAGTTGAAACCAGCAAGAAAAATCTCCATTCTCATGACCTACATGTACATGTACCACGATGAGTTCAATATTGGTACCATCAAATATTTCACCACAGAGAGATAATTAAGTAAGGACATCATCAAATTAAGATTTCGTATGAAAGGTCAATCCTTGGTGAGAATCATCTCGTCATGTGTTACGTTGATTACTCGTCCTTGTGGGGTAACCTTCGAGTTCACGATATCAGATACTAATAGCAAGGTTACCTATAACTTGATACCATATGTACGTGCTGGAATGTACAACGAAGCTGAGAATGTGGAAAAATAATTAAGGAAGTTTGCTTTAGCCGAGTTAATTGTTGCCCTCAAATTATCAAGATGTATATTTCATCACAGGATAATAACGGATATTGATTAGATATATCAATATCAACTTACATATACATTGTGTATGTACATCGTAACGTGACCTAAGAAATCTGATTAGATTGCTTCGTTAGAAAATGATCAGAAAACAAAATATTTATACGTACGTTCGTACCATTACTAGATAGAGTTATTTATATCAATTAATGTAATTATCACATTGTGAACAAATCCTCAGCAGCCACCATCAACAACAGAGAAATGTAAACGTCTTAGCTTCGTAAAACAGGGTGTTACATATCATATCAGTGTTAATATGAAAGCCACAAAGATATAGTTCACACTGAATGATTGAATCACCTCCTGACGTTATCCTAATATTCCTATGACGTGTAAACAGTAATGTTCCATACCGATATCTTACTATCTCTATGACGTGTAAACAGCAATGTCCCATACCGATATCCTACTATTCCTATGGCGTGTAAACAGTAATGTCCCATACCGATATCCTACTATTCCTATGGTGTGTAAACAGTAATGTCCCACATACCGATATCTTACTATTCCTATGGTGTGTAAACAGTAATGTCCCATACCGATATCCTACTATTCCTATAGCGTGTAAACAGTAATGTCCCATACCGATATCCTACTATTCCTATGGTGTGTAAACAGTAATGTCCCACATACCGATATCTTACTATTCCTATGGTGTGTAAACAGTAATGTCCCATACCGATATCCTACTATTCCTATGACGTGTAAACAGTAATGTCCCATACCGATATCCTACTATTCCTATGACGTGTAAACAGTAATGTCCCATACCGATATACTACTATTCCTACAGCGTGTAAACAGTAATATCCCATACCGATATCCTACTATTCCTATAGCGTGTAAACAGTAATGTCCCATACCGATATCCTACTATTCCTATGGTGTTTAAACAGTAATGTCCCATACCGATATCCTACTATTCCTATGGCGTGTAAACAGTAATGTCCCATACCGATATCCTACTATTCCTATGGCGTGTAAACAGTAATGTCCCATACCGATATCCTACTATTTCTATAGCGTGTAAACAGTAATGTCCCATACCGATATCCTACTATTCCTATGGCGTGTAAACAGTAATGTCCCATACCGATATCCTACTATTCCTATAGCGTGTAAACAGTAATGTCTAACATACCGATATCCTACTATTCCTATAGCGTGTAAACAGTAATGTCCCATACCGATATCCTACTATTCCTATGGCGTGTAAACAGTAATGTCCCATACCGATATCCTACTATTCCTATGGCGTGTAAACAGTAATGTCCCATACCGATATCCTACTATTCCTATGGCGTGTAAACAGTAATGTCCCATACCGATATCTTACTATTCCTATGGCGTGTAAACAGTAATGTCCCATACCGATATCCTACTATTCCTATGGCGTGTAAACAGTAATGTCCCATACCGATATCTTACTATTCCTATGGCGTGTAAACAGTAATGTCCCATACCGATATCCTACTATTCCTATGGCGTGTAAACAGTAATGTCCAATACCGATACCCTACTATTCCTATGGCGTGTAAACAGTAATGTCCCATACCGATATCCTACTATTCCTATGGCGTGTAAACAGTAATGTCCCATACCAATATCCTACTATTCCTATAGCGTGTAAACAGTAATGTCCCATACCGATATCCTACTATTCCTATAGCGTGTAAACAGTAATGTCTAACATACCGATATCCTACTATTCCTATGGTGTGTAAACAGTAATGTCCCACATACCGATATCCTACTATTCCTATAGCGTGTAAACAGTAATGTCCCATATCGATATCCTACTATTCCTACAGCGTGTAAACAGTAATGTCCCACATACCGATATATATATATCCTACTATTTCTATGGCGTGTAAACAGTAATGTCCCATACCGATATCCTACTATTCCTACAGCGTGTAAACAGTAATGTCCCACATACCGATATCCTACTATTTCTATAGCGTGTAAACAGTAATGTCCCATACCGATATCCTACTATTCCTACAGCGTGTAAACAGTAATGTCCCACATACCGATATCCTACTATTTCTATGGCGTGTAAACAGTAATGTCCCATACCGATATCCTACTATTCCTACAGCGTGTAAACAGTAATGTCCCACATACCGATATCCTACTATTTCTATAGCGTGTAAACAGTAATGTCCCATACCGATATCCTACTATTCCTACAGCGTGTAAACAGTAATGTCCCACATACCGATATCCTACTTTTTCTATAGCGTGTAAACAGTAATGTTCCACATACCTATATCTTACTATTCCTATGACGTGTAAACAGTAATGTCCCATACCGATATCCTACTATTCCTACAGCGTGTAAACAGTAATGTCCCATACCGATATCCTACTATTTCTATGGCGTGTAAACAGTAATGTCCCATACCGATATCCTACTATTTCTATGGCGTGTAAACAGTAATGTCCCATACCGATATCCTACTATTCCTATGACGTGTAAACAGTAATGTCCCATACCGATATCCTACTATTCCTATGACGTGTTAACAGTAATGTCCCACATACCGATATCTTACTATTCCTATAGCGTGTAAACAGTAATGTCCCATACCGATATCCTATTAGATAGATCAATCTCTATCAGTACATGTTGCAGTGTTACTTGCATTCATTGCATGATTTAAAAAAAATCAAAACAGTCATTTAATAATGAAACTATGGTAAACATTTTATTTTCGAACTTCGTCCTCGGTTAATATGTTTTTGTTTATAAAATCATATTTCGACCTGATCAAGAGGCTATTGTATTATGACACAGTGATATCCTACTATTCCCTCGATCGATTTTATTAAAACTTCGTGAAGTGGTGTTGGTTATCAATGCCTACATTTGACTTATTAAGTTTTTTCTTGCACCGGTATCACGTAAACACAATGTAATCTTTACATTGGTCATAATTGAGATTTTCCAAAAATCAAATGTCGTCACTTTGGTTGACATGGTAACCAGAAGAATACCTTGATATCAGGACGAATCTTGCCCAGTCTAATCTCGTTGTGAACTAACTATAATGGAATTACACAGGAATGTCAAGAACCATATGTATAAACATGCACTTTTTTCATAGAAAATTTGCTTGTCATATTAAGTCTGGTCAATATACATATATTTTGATATATAAAGGTCTATAGCTCGTGCAGCCCTTAGACAAATTTTGTTCAAATTTTCCAAATAGTGTTATATTTAATTCTCTGAACTCCCGACTCGGCTTACCATTGTAAATGATGTGGGAGAGGGGGCATTAATTAGTCATCGATTTACAGCTCTAGTTGTGTTCAGAATATAAATCATCTACAATAAATCTTTCATTCTAATGATCCATGTTAATACAGATTACTGTATTACTTTGCATATGCTTGATAGAGGGTAATTAACAGTGGTATATGTATGATACAGTTACTTACAAGTGGTATATGTATGATACTGGGTTACTTACCAGTGGTATATGTATGATACAATGTTACTTACCAGTGGTATATGTATGATACAGAGTTACTTACCAGTGGTATATGTATGATACAATGTTACTTACCAGTGGTATATGTATGATACAGTGTTACTTACCAGTGGTATATGTATGATACAGTGTTACTTACCAGTGGTATATGTATGATACAATGTTATTTACCAGTGGTATATGTATGATACAGTGTTACTTACCAGTGGTATATGTATGATACTGGGTTACTTACCAGTGGTATATGTATGATACAGTGTTACTTACCAGTGGTATATGTATGATACAGTGTTACTTACCAGTGGTATATGTATGATACTGGGTTACTTACCAGTGGTATATGTATGATACAGAGTTACTTACCAGTGGTATATGTAAGATACAATGTTACTTACCAGTGGTATATGTATGATACAGAGTTACTTACTAGTGGTATATGTATGATACTGGGTTACTTACCAGTGGTGTATGTATGATACAATGTTACTTACCAGTGGTATATGTACGATACAGTGTTACTTACCAGTGGTATATGTATGATACAATGTTACTTGCCAGTGGTATATGTATGATACAGAGTTACTTACCAGTGGTATATGTATGATACAGAGCTACTTGCCAGTGGTATATGTATGATACAATGTTACTTACCAGTGGTATATGTATGATAGAGAGTTACTTACCAGTGGTATATATATGATACGATGTTACTTACCAGTGGTATATGTATGATACAGTGTTACTTACCAGTGGTATATGTATGATACAGTGTTACTTACCAGTGGTATATGTATGATACAGTGTTACTTACCAGTGGTATATGTATGATATAGTGTTACTTACCAGTGGTATATGTATGATACAGAGTTACGTACCATTGGTATATGTATGATACAATGTTACTTACCAGTGGTATATGTATGATACAGAGTTACTTACCAGTGGTATATGTATGATACAGTGTTACTTACCAGTGGTATATGTATGATACAGTGTTACTTACCAGTGGTATATGTATGATACAGTGTTACTTACCAGTGGTATATATGGTACCTACTAATGACACAGGAACGTATACAATGTGTTATATATAAGCTATTGTTCTTCACACTCTGTCCACTGTATCCTGCTGACCATAAATATCAAATGTCAATTTAATGATCCTTTTCTTCAACTTCCCGGTGTGTTGCTGTCCACAGCCATTAACTTCCTCAACCTGACACTGTCAAACACGCTATTGTGTTACAGCGATACCCGTTTCCCATGAAGTGTAAGAATAAAGTGGATATCGAAATGGTAGTAATGGCTACAAACAGATGGACATATCTCATTTTATTATAATGTGTATTGAATATTTCCGACATTTACCGACAGCCCAGCATGATCAAGAAAATGCAGAACATATTGTCGTTAGTGTCTACGTCAAATGTTGAAGGAGGTTAAAGCAAAAAGACATACATACATACGACTAACTAAAGGATACATCCACATACAAACATCCGATACTGATTAAACAACGAGACAAGAGTTGGATGTCATTTTGTTTCCTAAAGAAGACTTCCTTTTGGAATATAGACTGGTTGGCAATAACCTGTTTAACAAAATGATAAAGGAAACGATCTTTTTGCTTTATTCTTTCCAGTGAAATATAAGAAATTATGATATGTAGACATGTATGAATTTGATTTGTCTTATGAGTGAATATTATATTGATATTCTGCCATGCTCGTCGGAGACATCGGATAACCATATGATATATGTATTACGATATGCTACTATAATTTGATGGATACATCTCAATTTCGTTAGCATCACCAACTTTTAGAACGTTTTCTGTCTAGTGGAAGTTCCAGTCAGTGACCAACCTATCATTGTAATACAGACATTACAACAATTGATACCAATAAATATATATCTACCCATCATTGTTTAGTCTTCATGGCTGTTATATCCTTTGACTTAAATGATAGCAATACACCACCAGTATGCAAGCTCTCTCGGTATCAATAAGTATTTAGTACGTCACATGATATAACACTGCCTTCCCATTGGCTACACACATGGATACGATTTATATATTATTGCGATCTTTTAAGGACACTACGGTCTGATAATGTTGTCCAGGGATGACCCTCAAATAAGGCCAAACAACTTATAGATATATGTAATATCCATGACTTACGGTAGCAAAAAACAACTACAATGTAGTATGCATGCCCTATCAGCAACAATAAGCCACTAGTATGCATGCCCTATCGGTGGTAATAAGCCAAAAGTATGCATTCTCTATCGGTGACAATAAGCCACTAGTATACAAATGTACATGCATTATCGGGAACAATAAGTCACAGGTATGCATTTCCTATCGATGGCAATAAGCATATAGTATATATACCATGTCGGGCAGCAATAAGTTAGGAAGTTATAAGTTCTTAACAATTAACTAACTAACTAATCTAATGCTGCTCCATATGGCAGCAATAAGCCACAAGAATACATGCCTTTACGGCAACAATAAGCCATATGTATGCCTTCCCTATTGGTCGCAATAAACCACTAGTATACTTGCCCTATCGACAACAATAAGCCACTAGTATACATGTACTATCGGACAACAAGAAATCAATAATATGCATGCCTGAATGTCTGATCGGCAACAATAGCAACAGGAATCACGCTCTATCGTTGGCAATAAGCAACACATATACAAGCCCTATCAGCAACAATAAACCACTCGTATACAAGTCCTATCGGCAACATTAAGCCAATAGTACACATGCACCGTCGACAACAATAGACCACTTGTATGCATTCCCTATTGGTGGCAATAAGCCACTGTTATCCATGCCATATCGACAACAAAATGCCAATAGGATATATACCCTATCGGCAGCAATACGCCACTAGTATGGATGCAATATCCACAGCGATAAGCACCTAATATGAATGCCATATGGGTGGCAATAAGCAACTAGTTTGCAAGATACATCGTCAGGAATAAGCCACTTATATACATGCGATTTCAGTAGCAATAACCATGATTAGTCCTGCCCATACATCAGAAATTGACAAAATCCACGGAGAAATGTGCATTCCTTGACCAGTAAAGTAATGACGTATTAACTAGACATTCTCTAGGAATCTTATACTATAAATCATATCGAGTTGACTATACTTTTCGGCACAGTTATCAAAATTCTCAAAACAATAACTATCATACATCACTATAAAGACCTTTTAATACGATAAAAATAGTATTATATTAAAAATATACAATCAACAATGCTGCACGTCATTATCTAGTTCATGAAGACATCGTATGCAGTTCATACTATTATGTGATAGATCATGCCACAGACTCCATTTCGCCTTCATCAGTGATTTTCGTGAGGACACTTCCTACGGGTGGGCGCGGCGAAGGCTTTGTTTGTGGCTGAGGTAATAATGGCCGCTTTAATTTCCGGTTACGTTCCAGGTGTTCGTCGTAATATTCAATATCGTGAGCATCCCTGCCTTTCTGCTTGCGGATCTGTGTTGCTATAAGAACCATAAGGGCCATGGCATAAAACATAATCACTATGACGACATATAAAAGTTCGTTGAGTTCACTGTCCTTGAAACGATGGCGGGTGTCTAGGTTGATAACCGTCCCGTTAAGTAAATCCGGGTTACTTGTATTGACGATGAGATGGACCAGTGGCATTCTGTTGTATTTAAAGATATCCTTTATACATGTACGTCCACACTGATTACATCAACATATCCTTTATACGTCCACACTAATCACATCAACAAACAATTAAATCAGTAATTGTTAGAATTTACTAGTCACTTGAATCATTGTTGTGGACTGCTTGGTGAGAGATCACACGTGTTTTACACATCCATACTTATATAATAGTGTCATAATGCAGATGCACGTTCGCGAAAGTTTGGCGACCGGATGGTGTTATTCTCATGCTTTCCATGTAGGGATCAGTGGTTATCTGTAAATATATAATAAACACCAGAAATACATCGATATAGACAATGATTACAAACAGAGCCAATGTCTGTAGAAAAGACACACGAGATAAAATCACCTTTCAAATCAAATTGAGAGTTAGACACAGTAGAACGAGAACGGATAGTGTAACATAACAAAGTTATCAACAGAAGCAAATATTGAGAGTTAGACACAGCAGAACGGAAATAGAGAGTGCATCGTAATAAAGTTATCAACAGAGACCAAATGACACACAATATATGTCAATACAAACAAATTATACTTTAATAGATATCCATATTGACAATTACACGATTAAATATATCAGAAAAGACTTTACATTGGTAGATCAAACCCGATAAAAGTTGCAGTAAATATTTTAAAGAATCCGCCCTATGTAAATGTGCCATTCACTTATACAAGTTGCTCATGTACAGTGAAACAAAACAAGTATTGACAAACTAAGCCTGGCCGTTATCACTAGTGGACACCGCGAGTCGGATACAGATAATACTTACGATCACACAGAATGTCACGTCAAAGTTACATACATAGTATTCCATTAATGACAGGTGCATACATGCAGCTAATCCTATACATGACAAAAATCCACAACAAGCAGCTGTGGTCACGTGACCGGTATCGACCATCACGCAATGATCGCATTTCCTATATAATCACAGTCGCCTCAGAGCTGTGAGAATATTACCCTGTCACTGTTACGGAGTTCAACTATGCAGTAACGAATATGTCGTTCTTACGATGTAACATATAATTCATGTAAAACGTAATTATGGGCACAACACTACTCATGATACATTTCTGGACACAAAGCATAAGGTCATCAGGCTAATCCTGATATATTTCCTGGTTCAACATAATAACGTCATCGGTGTATTCCTAATGTATTTCTGGGTACAGCAAAATGTGGTCCTCATTCAATCCCAAATATTTATATTTCCACTTAATTCAGACTCCATGAACCTACCACAGTTAACTCGAGTCATTGTTCAATGAACTATATCAAGTCCGGCGTAGGAATACATTTGTCGAGCTTGGACTATATTCTTTAATTCCTTTTCAAAAATGATCATATTTATATGAAATAAATTCTATTAAAAATCGTATTTGTTTTAATTCGTTATCAAATTTGTTCATGAAAGAAATCCTGAAAGTAATAACCATATGTAGACGAAGAGTGATGACATACATTTCGGCAAGTTCCGTGGTAGACTTGCACAAGTCCCTATTTGTCAAGGACAAAATATTGTACAAAATATCAAAAAATATAAATATAAGGATTGAATAAAGTGATGTTGAGGTGTATGGGGGTATAAACCTCAATAGGTCTTGAGACAAATTCAATGAACTGCGAAGCAGTTCATGATAAATTTGTCTCAAGACCTATTGAGGTGTATACCCCCATACACCTCAACATCACTTTATTCAATCCTTAAATATATTTCTGGACACAACAAATTGATGTCATCATTATACAAATGATATATTTCTGGGTACAGAACAATGGCGCTATAACACTAGCCCGGATATATATTGGGTATAGAACAATGACGTTATAACCCTAGCCATGATATATTTCTGGGTACAGAACAATGGCGTTATAACACTAGCCCGGATATATTTTTATGGGTACAGAACAATGGCGTTATAACCCTAGCCCGGATATATTTCTGGGTACAGAACAATGGCGTTATAACGCTAGCCCGGATATATTTCTGGGTACAGAACAATGGCGTTATAACCCTACCCAGGATATATTTCTGGGTATAGAATAATGACGTTATAACCCTAGCCATGATATATTTCTGGGTACAGAACAATGGCGTTATAACACTAGCCCGGATATATTTCTGGGTACAGATTAATGGCGTTATAACACTAGCCCGGATATATTTCTGGGTACAGAACAATGGCGTTATAACACTAGCCCGGATATATTTCTGGGTATAGAACAATGACGTTATAACCCCAGCCATGATATATTTCTGGGTACAGAACAATGGCGTTATAACACTAGCCCGGATATATTTCTGGGTACAGAACAATGGCGTTATAACCCAGCCCGGATATATATCTGGGTACAGAACAATGGCGTTATAACACTAGCCCGGATATATTTCTGGGTACAGAACAATGGCGTTATAACCCAGCCATGATATATTTCTGGGTACAGAACAATGGCGCTATAACCCTTCCCAGGATATATTTCTGGGTATAGAACAATGGCGTTATAACACTAGCCCGAATATATTTCTGGGTATAGAACAATGACGTTATAACCCCAGCCATGATATATTTCTGGGTACAGAACAATGGCGCTATAACCCTTCCCAGGATATATTTCTGGGTATAGAACAATGGCGTTATAACACTAGCCCGAATATATTTCTGGGTACAGAACAATGGCGTTATAACACTAGCCCGGATATATTTGTGAACTTGTCATATGTGACCTTCCAAGGGAACCAATAAAAGAGGTAACATAGGATGGGTTGTCTTTAATCAACATTCATTGAAAATAGCACGAAAAGAAAGCTCATACATGTAATTATTCTGCAACAGATATCAAATTTACAAAATACAAGGTAAATATAAAATTGGAATTAATTAGTCTTCAAATCGATTAAAACAATGCATGCTTTTGTTTATATACGTAAGAAAGACGCGCCACTTTATCACAATGGGAGTTTTCCCTACTCCACTTCCTGATATGGAAAACGAAAAACAATTTGACTCTGATTGCTTTTTGGGGGCCATCTAGTTGAGAATTAGTAGTCATGAACGATTATCTGGTAACATCAATATACACAAATAAATCAAATGGACGTTAAGATGGAGAGAGATGATTCAGTCGTGATCATTACTGTGTGGACACAACACGACTAACACCTCAACGATGTGTGAACGGGACTGTACGGAATCTGTAGTGCCAAAGGGACCAGTACCGTGTGACCAGGACTGTACCAAATCTGTGGCGCCCGAGGGACCAGTACCGTGTGACCAGGACTGTACGGAATCTGTGGCGCCCGAGGGACCAGTACCGTGTGACCAGGACTGTACGGAATCTGTGGCGCCCGAGGGACCAGTACCGTGTGACCAGGACTGTACGGAATCTGTGGCGCCCGAGGGACCAGTACCGTGTGACCAGGACTGTACGGAATCTGTAGTGCCAAAGGGACCAGTACCGTGTGACCAGGACTGTACCAAATCTGTGGCGCCCGAGGGACCAGTACCGTGTTAACAGGACTGTACAAAATCTGTGGCGCCCAAGGTACCAGTACCCTGTAAACACAATATGTAGCGCCCGAGGGACCAGTACCGTGTTAACAGCACTGTACCAAATCTGTAGAGCCCAAGGCACCAGTACCTTGTAAACACAATCTGTAGCGCCCGAGGGACCAGTACCGTGTTAGCAGCACTGTACGGAATCTGTAGCGCCCGAGGGACCAGTACCTTGTTACCAGGACTGTACCGAATCTGTAGCGCCCGAGGGACCAGTACCGTGTTAGCAGCACTGTACGGAATCTGTAGCGCCCGAGGGACCAGTACCGTGTTAACAGGACTGTACCGAATCTGTAGCGCCCGAGGGACCAGTACCGTGTTAACAGCACTGTACCGAATCTGTAGAGCCCAAGGCACCAGTACCTTGTAAACACAATCTGTAGCGCCCGAGGGACCAGTACCGTGTTAGCAGCACTGTACGGAATCTGTAGCGCCCGAGGGACCAGTACCGTGTTAACAGGACTGTACCGAATCTGTAGCGCCCGGGGGACCAGCACCGTGTTAACAGGACTGTACCGAATCTGTAGCTTCGTGGGGAGAAATGCAAATGATAGACGTTTCTAAGATAAACAGTTTGCAACATCTATAACTATTTGTTCCTGTTGTTACTAAACATAGCTACAGAAGGTCGCCATGTCAAACCTGACTCTATTATCTTCGAAACAATCCTCATTATCCCAGAGATTGTTTGCCTCGTTTTTTACTCATTCTCCTTATTGGCAGAGTGTAATATGATAGCATTCGGTTACGCCAACCCGCATAACCAATTTCAAAGTCGAAGCATCGTTGCTGGCACCAGGAAAGAAACCAGTCTTAAAATGGAGACAACAAATGGAGTTTTGGATTGAAATGTGTTATCAGCAGAGGATATAGTATAGAATTTAATTTGGCAGGAAGTCCCATCCTAGTCATCTTTTAAAACACGTGGTTGTCATATCATTACAGTCCTTCTCATTCAGTAAGGAGAGATAAAGACCTTATATCCAGTATAGTAATTCCAAGTGCAGCTCAACAAACGAGCAGCCTAACATTGCATCCACTGTGGTTTCTGAAATGATTATAACAAATATTGATTCAGTAGTTTTTAATTTAAAGGGAATTAAATGAAATCTCTCCCGGTCGTCCTTGCAATATCTGGTTTTAGGAAGTCATGTTTTTTACGAGATGGAGATAATGGATGATATAAGAGGCAATTTAAACTGATTATTTTTTGTATGTAATTATCAACGTACACATTAAAGCACTGCACGTCACTGCAATTAGCGTTAACAATATACAAAAGGATTGGCTACGTTAGATGGTCACATTGATGTACTGATGTAAACCGAGGAGGCTTACATCAAACAGTCTCACGCAAAACATGCAAACAACGGATAGCAAATTACCGTTGTTCTTCAAATAATAAAGACAATACAGTGAAATCATACAGTGTAATTAGCAGAGGCACTCACATGACTACGGCCTGCAACACACCATTTTGTTTGGTCGGGTTCAACCTGACGACGGTCTGATCAGTATTCCGTGTCTGGAACCAACAAAAGTCTCCATTTTGTTTGGTCGGGTTCCATATGACAATGGTCTGATCAGTATTCCGTTTCTAGAACCAACAAAAGTCGCCATTTTGTTTGGTCGGGTTCCATATGACAATGGTCTGATCAGTATTCCGTGTCTAGAACCAACACAAGTCGCCATTTTGTTTTGTCGGGTTCCACATGACAATGGTCTGATCAGTATACTGTGTATAGAACCAACATGCATGGCTCTATCTCAATTTATGTTAAAAGAAACCCAGGAATAAAGACTTATGTTTCCCACTGGAAACTGCTCGTCGATACAAGATGTTTTCTTTTTAATCCATGTACTTAGTCCGTTGTAACAATTGGTAATTCAATTTTATTTTATTCCCCTTTCTTTCTTTTACATCTTCTCTTTCCGTCTGTGTATTGTATTCTTTTGTTGTTGTCTATTTGACTGTTGATGTCTGTTTGACTTTTCTGTTGTTGTCTTATTGACTCTGCTATTATTGTGTATTTGACACTACTGTTGTTGTCTATTTAAATCTACTGTTGCTGTCCATTTAACCCTACTGTTGTTGTCTATTTGACTCTACTTGTTGTCCATTTAACTCTACTGTTTTTGTCTCATCGACTCTACTATTGTAATCTATTTGACAGCCGTCCACATATGGCTCTGGCTGTTGCAAAGATGTTTAACCCGTAAAACAAATTGTCATGACTACCGTAGTCAAAAGCTCGACAAAATTATTGATTTGGCAAACACGTCGTCATAATCTATAACATCTGAACTGACCAGCCACAGAATGCAGAATTGTCCACCATAGAATATATACCAAACATATTGCAGTCTTTATCAGTTAACGATGCATGCGAACAGAAGGATTGGAAGGGTCAACGGTAAAAGCAACAATTCAAAAGTGACAGTCCTCGGCTTAATATAGTCCCAGGACCGATGACGACAAAATTGATCAGATTTGAACCATATGTTTAGAACGAAAGTATGATCAAGGACCTATTTCCACAATCTTATTTAGTGCTAATAATAAATGCGCTGCTATTTTCCGCCGGGATAGAATGTAATCAGGTATAACATTACACGTATGACATCACTTCCGGTGTCATTATCATCGAAGCCCTGTAATATAGCAATATCCAGGTACACTGGTGTAATATATGTGATATCAAACGATCAATCATTCAATGTCCTCTGTTTAATTATATATCACCCAGAAACTGCAGAATACACTATGAAGAAAGAAACAACCGATTAACGGGCATCAGATGATGGAAATAATGGGAAAGAAAAGTTTATCGACATTGACGACAACAAAATGATTAACTGGTATCAGAGGTAGGTAAAAGGCATAATGGGTAATAAAGTTTGTGGACTTTGACGACAACAAAACGGTTATTTGACATCAGGGAAGGGAAATAAAGTGTAAGAAAAGTTTATTGACATTGACGACAACAAAATGATTAACTGTCATCAGGCGAGGGAAATCATGGGTAAGAAAAGTTGATTGATATTGACAACAACTAAACGATAAACTGGCATCAGGCGAGAGAAATCATGGGTAAGAAAAGTTTATTGACATTGAAGACAACACAATGATTAACTGGCATTAGATGTAGGTGAGGGGCATAATGGGTAAGAAAAGTTTATTGACTATTGTTGACGGCAACCAAACGACTAGACAAAATATAAACATAACGTTTACACTAAAATCAGCAATGGATACGTTTTCTACAAGGCTTACTTCAAACGAAGGTTTTATCTCAGTGATTTGAGGTATTTTAGACTTTTAGTGGGATTTCATATAATCTGTACTTACTACTAAACTCCAAAAAATAATGTTGTTGACACAACCATTTTACATCATGGTATAACATGTCACTCGCCGTGGACACTTATCACTGACTCTATAGCACGCTATTGCAAAACAGACATTAAAAAGGGACAACCAGGTGACATACATATCACATATGGTCTACGATGTATTTACAATGTGAAACTAGTACCTGTTTAAGCAAATCGATTATTGAAACTCCCACAAAAGTATTGATGAGTAATTGATTAACATTCAGAAACTGTAATATATATAGGATATTACGATGGGCGGAATTACGTCATACCATTGGTATGGAGTTTTATTTCATTATAGAACTTATTTAACGGGTCAGATTTCACTTACTGTAAGAAGCATTGATCCTTCACCTAGTTCAGCTTTGGTTGGTTGTAACATTAAGTTCTATATATTGAACATGAATATCATAACACCAGAAATATAACTACACCTACAAGTCCTCTTTTTGTAAATATATATATATATAAA
Organism: Pecten maximus; assembly: GCF_902652985.1. Lineage (NCBI taxonomy): Eukaryota > Metazoa > Mollusca > Bivalvia > Pectinida > Pectinidae > Pecten > Pecten maximus. The sequence continues at coordinate 8,678,362 of NC_047018.1, read as the reverse complement.
CCACAACATATATAAATCACAACACGTATATAAACCACACACAACATACATATATATAAACCACAACATATATATACACCACAACATATGTTTAAAACCACAACATACATTGTTGTATTGTAATTTTGTTTGAGAAAAAACGCGAAAATGTATTAACAAAACTTATAGACAAGACGGTAAACATAACCAAACATCAGACCGATACATCCGTCCATATCTAGACAAGGTACAAGTGAACATAACCAAACACCAGACCGATACATTCGTCCATGTCTAGACAAGGTACAAGTGAACAATATTCAGTCCAGTGGTTGTCCTGGTCACCATGGTTGCGTGAACGAGCTGTAGACTATAGTGACATTTGAACATGCGTGTTTACTTTCAAAAATACCCATGACTCCAGATTTGTTTGACTATATAGGGCCATTGTTGACTGTGTCGTAAGTGAATGTGTAGGTATCAAACTATAAAATATAGGTTGATTGCACACCTCGTCATAAAAAACATCCATTGTTTATCGATCCATCCACATACTGCTCTTATTTAACAGGAAACTATTGATATGGATATTTAGATTGTCCTGATTATAGAGTTATATCTATCAATAATCTGCTGTTACTGGTAGTGACGCGTGGTATCACAGTCACACGATGGTAGGGAGGATCCGATTCTAGATGTAGAACATCGGATTCGTTTCCATAACTGACCAAAATGACTTTACCATCCAATTAAGTCTTGTAAATTACCTCCCGACGTAGGGAAGCATAGGGAATCGAATTACCTAGGCAGTGATTGTGCATTTATAAGGGGTGCTCCTGAAGTGATAGCGGACACTAAGATAACTCACAACTGAGTTATTAAAGCAATAATTGGGTCGAACGGGACAAAGACAACTCACAACTGACTCGTTAAATCCGTTTTTGACCAGTTAGGATAAAACAACTCACAAATAACTCGTTAAAACATATTTGTACCTATAAGAATAAGGAAACTCACAACGGACTCGTTAGAAGAGCATTTGACCAGGAAGGATAAGAACACTCACAACCGAGTCTCCTTACAGCTAGGTTTGGGTCGTTTAGAAAAAGAAAAACTAAAAAATGAGACAACAAAGCAGCATTTGGGTTGGCAGGGCTATGGTGATTAGAATACATACATGCCAACAGGTTTGTGCAAATATACAGAGGCGTCGCAGCACGATTTGGTTGGCAGGGAAGGGTTGGACCAATGATAGAGGTCTGGCGCTATTTTAAACGATATACTTCTAGTTTATCCATAGATGGACCCGTCATTATATAACTCGCGTGTCCCGATTTGTCAGGATAGTAAGTTTTAAGGAAAATTCAAAATTAACTTAAATTGCAGTATTTTTTCAAATAAATTGATAAATAAATAAAATGAAGATGTAATAATAACCCAGCCATAAAACATCCATTTGATAATATGGAAGCACCCTATATACGTTATTAATATGTAAAATATTGATGAAGTGCATAGCATATTTACCTAAATATGGCATTTCCCCAAGTTATCACTACTTCGGAATAGTGAGAAAAATATTCCAGTTTGACTCAAATGGAAGAGTAATAAAGTTTTGATATACATTTCTCAAAATGTAACGTTTTAATTAATAAATACAGGACGCATATGAAATTCATTTAATATGTAGGGTTTGTTGCGATATCCATACTACAATGCAACTGTATTCAAGGTTTCGTTTAAAATAAACTTAATACTTGTCGGGAAACTGAGCTCAACACAAAAAAACAAGATTCCAAGCATTCCTTATTTCCAGAGTCACTTCGCCATAAATTCTTGATTGTATTCCGTAAATGAAAAGTGTGTAAAGATGTTCACAATGAGAGATCTAACATATACCAAGTTTGATTAAAGTTGAACTTTTTGCACAACGAATCTATGACGTGAAATTTTGACGATCCTACTGTCACCGTCGGAAAAAACACACCATACACTCGCGTCTTGATTTGGACACAGGCTAGGCAATGAATTGTTATATAAAACACGAAATGTCTCATTAAAGATGCTACATCGTAATCGAGATGAAAATAATCTAGACAGGGGAATTACGAAGATATACGGTTTATTGGAGTCATGGTTATGTATATTATATATATACATGTACTAATCAGACTTAGGCGTAACCATCTAATGTACAATTTCGGCTGCTGACATTACTGAAAATACGGAAAACATACATTGTCTGTCAAAATTACCTAACTTAACTTTTAAGGATGTTTATATTCGGATGAACTTCTAAGCGCTGGTAAGATAGATTGTGTAATGGGTTCCGTTGTCACTATCCTAGTTATCATTTTTAGAATGTCATGTAAGCTAGATTTGTATCACGATTGTCGTCGACAAAGCACCTGCTTTTTCTGCTTGTACATTATTTACGGCCATCATGCGTGGTTTGCCATCGTTTCATCAATACAGTAAGAATGAGTAACAAGACTTATCCGTTGATACAAAAGTGTATGCTAGAAAATAATATTACAAATGACATTTTATCTTTCAAACAGATGATTATCAAGATGGCTTCACAAATGAATTAGCTATTGTGGTACTGTCGTAACATTAATTTCTCTGCAGCTCATGAAAATGTAACAACGTAACATCTGTTATCCGACTATTTAACATGCTTACCTGTAACTAAACCCCTCAACCAAACCTATAGATTTCATTTCATTTCCTTGTAATACATCGTGATGGCTTAGTACAATATTAACATGGATACAATTGGAAAATTGAAAATTTATATAATGTCGGATTCTCACACAATTCCATTGCTGTGTTTAAACAGAAAATAAAACTAAGTTTATATATCAAGTCATCTTTACATCTACAGGTAAACAATCAAAAAGAGTAATTGTTTCATGGATATTTACCCCTTATTTGTGTTTAAAACAATTTGGTTCACAACATTGGTGTAGCATACGTTTTGCTTTCGCCTGTGACGAAAAGTCACGAAAGCGACACTATGGTGTTTTAAGCACTATTCCAGTGGCGACAGCGGCGTCGTCAACAATTTATTTTAATGTTTATTTTCCAACCGAATCTGGAATAAAGTGGTGTCTTAATACGGACGTCTAAACCAAACTCTATACAAATAGAGATCACGTGGATTTTGATTTTAAGTGTATGTTGGGAGGAGCAAACATTAGGTGATTATTAAGACTTTTGAGTAATTTGCTATTTGTTTTGCATTACATCAATACTTACATACGTCTATAACGTCTGTTTTTATTAGTTCTGGACCTCAAAAAACATTACGCGTAACTCTTGTTAAAACAAAAACAAAAAAACAAAAAACAATGTGTCTATCAGAACACATTTGAATATATTTCCACCATTAGGTTTTGTACGGTAATATGACATCCTATCAACGTCTTTAACAAACCAAACAAAAGACTCATATTCTGAGGAATCTACAGTGAACTATAAGGTATTACATTGCCCACCTACATAACTAACACTTTTTACCAAGAGTAAATGACCTGCCATACAGAATACGTGTACTAAGTAATCATTTGAACTTCTATAGGAAACTACAACTTTACAGGAGACATGAGTGAGACCTTCATATATATGTGTTGTTCATTATACACGGTGGGGAATCACGTGGTCAGAAGATACGAATTTAAAATGGCGGCCGCTAGTGCAGAAAACATAAAATGAGGTAAGATATTGAAAATACTCATTACATAGGTTTTTTTTATTGTAGCGAGCATATGTCATACTATAATCTCGACATATCCATACCTCATGTGTGCTGGGACAGTTTGTAGGTATCCGTAACATTTTGACCAAAATTTAGAATCGAAAGGATTCCACAGACGAATTCGATTCAAAATTTTGGTCAGAATGTTACGGAAAACTACGGACTGTTCCAGCATACATGAGGTATGGAAATGTCTAAATTATAGTATACCATATGATTGCTACAATGTAAAGCCTGTGTAATGAGTATTTTCAGTGTCTTACCTCATTTTATGCTTTCTACACTGGAGGCCACCCTTTTGAATTCGTATCTTCAGATCACGTGATTCCCTCCATGTTATATCATATTATAGAGTTCACATCTCTGATGGAACATGATAAAATATGTCCTTAAATATTGATACGCCCTTGATTCAATAAGATGATTGGCCTGTCAAGCTTTGTAAACAAGCAAGATGGTCAAAGGACAACAACCCGCAGTATACCTGTCTATTGTAGCCAAAGGTTACTTAATGATCGAAAAAAAATAAGATACATCGTGGTAAATTGATTAAAAAGTTTGCACAAAGTTAATTTCTGGGTATCATCATCTTCGAATGGGGAAACTTAATCTCAGATAAATAACGTGAATCAATATCACCCGCCCATAAACCGAACTAAGCGGATGTTGTAGTAGAGTCCATCAAATAACATGTAGACATTACAGGACAAATCAGTAAAAACAGTCGATATGCTTCAATGAGTTGTCAATTTCTTGTGTAATGGCCACGTGAGGGGTACATTTACTTACGTTTATCTCGCGGTGTGATCGCGTTATAAATCCCTGGATGTCCCCGTCAGCTGACCTTACAAAATAATCACTTGTCTGGCTGTGAAATGATACAAATATTACATATTGATTTTATCGAGAAGTACTCGTTAACATACCTTAAATGGCCACTCGTGTTCCGTCAGAAGGAAGGGGATTTCGCTCAAACACTGTCGTCTGCTGAAGAATCGTTTCTTAAACCTTTCAGTTTAGAACGAGATAGTTCCATAAATGTCGGCTAGATGAGAGTGTAAGTAAAAGTTTTGTCTCGGAGAATCAATAACTTGATGGTATATTCAGTCGTAGAAACGCGTGTCATTTGGTACGAAATACGATCCATGGAGAATAGAGAGCGTAAATAAACTAGCGGAAGTGGCGTTTTCCCGCTCGCGTTTCATTACTCTGATAGAAAGGAGTGAAAGTCGTGTTAGGCATCGATTTTCAGTTACAGTTAAAGCGGCAGCAACCTTGGTCACAATCTAACTTACAATACACGACTATGCAACATCACACCATTACTTTCCCCTACCTGTATCTATCACGCGTGGCCACAAAGATCTTAACGAAATATATTTGTCCACTTTCAAAGGATAACACTCTAACAGGAATTGGATAAGAACAAACATACAGATATCAATTCACAAAAATCACCAGCCACTCTCTCTGCTTTGTAAATATCCTGGATGAAAATGGCTCAAGCAATGGTCGAATCTATCACTTAGTCGCGCTGATCGCCCATGTAGCATACTAAGTTCTCGTAAAAAGCATTTTGTCATCATTGATGACATCTGTTTTGTGCGTCACAAATCCCTATAGATGGATTTTTCTTAATTCCCTAAGTATCTTTTCGTGGTGGTCATCTATGTACACGTTTACTCTGTGTAGATATAAAGGAAATGAATTAAAACCCCAATGTTTCATCATCATTCTGGGCATTATAGAAATCGTATGTCTGATGGAGAAGATGCACGCTTACTGGTTAAAATCAGAAACAGTAAGCTACATCTGACAAAATGGCGCTATTAAAAAATATGGTAGTACAACGATGTGAGCCAGGGGAAACAACTCCCATTCTTATGCATGTTTAGATATTCAGATCGTAAATTGTTTTGCCGGGACGGATGAAAAAAATGATTATTTTGGTTTAATATAAAGTACCCCTACTTTATTTACTCTATATAGGTGGTAAAATATACTATATTCCCACTTTTCCTCGATTTCGCTGAGCTGTGTTATAGTCCGGTGTATTAGTCTGGTAGTAAAAGACCTATACAGAACTAAAACACCCCTGCACTCGGGTGTTTCCGCCGAGCCAATCATGTAAAAGGTGCGCGGAGCCCGTTACTTAACCCGCCTCATATGTGTAATTGACAGTTGCACATGTTTTTATTATCATTTTCAAACTTTGGAACTGTTGCAATTTTCTGAACTAGATGAAAGTGATCTGAAAGATAATGACTGGAGTAGAAATAATGGCGAAGGCATCCGTTGACAATCTTGATTTGGAGGTCAAAAATATTCGACTGAAGTTTGTAATGAAAATTGGTATAGGTTTCAAAATTGCTTTGTTCGGACAAGAAACCAGACTATCATCAACAACAAACCATTGGCCAAATCAAATCCGAGCTGCCCCTGAGGTATGTCTTGTAAATGAACAATAAACTTGCCCAGCCTAATACTTTAACTGTGTAATACAGATGAAGAGTTTGAAGTGATCACAGATGATATTTGAGTGTTAAATATGTTCAGAACATTAAATGTTGAGAGAAATCCCCGAATCAGCATCATGAGTGTGATACAAGGGACTAGATATTCTATGTATCCGCTGACACGTGATATGTACAATGATCGTTACTTCATACTAAAACACCCCAGCTCGGAAATGTTAGCTGAAATGAAGGCATACCTTTGTCGTCGTCCCCATTATTTGAGTTCTTTTGTTTATTCATAATCATCCTGCTATTTATAAATCAGGAATGTTAACGCGACCAACAAACGCTAGATAATTTGTATCTATCATATTATAAAACATAGAGACTAGACCTTTCCTGCTATATTTTTTATTATGTATGTATGTTTATTTTCCTGATATCTTTTTCTAAATCCCCCTCCTTTTTTGTGCTCCTGACGTCACTGGCTCGTCCTATAAGTAAGCTGTACGGTGTCATTTTATACTCATTATCCACGTTCGACATTTACTGTTAAAATTCTAGTCACGTGTTTGTACAATCCTTTCTTACCCCGAAATGTAAAGAGAAATGTTTTAACCTTTTCATCGGGTGTTTATATGACAAAATTATCAAATTGACAAATGATTACAGTTTATACAATGTAATATAGTTAAGTTTCTGTAATATCCAATATCTTAAGTTATCCAATATCTAAAATAGTCCAATATATAAAATTCATCAATGTTTAAATTATCCATTTTTTAAACCCAACAAGTTGATTAAAACGGCTGCACCTCCGACAAAGAGCTATTACCATAGTGAATATGATTCAGTTAAGGAATGAAAACATTAGGCGTTATTCGAATGTGCGTATTACCCCAAATCATTACTCTTGTTTCTTCCACATCGTCTGAAGCTTAACCGCATTTGTTGTTCTCCACTATCAATACATCTTACACAGACCTCAAAACATCTTCAAGTCAATCCCCTCCATTTTCTTTAGTGACGTCCATCGATATCTCGTCCAGAGTTTACGTATTACGGACAATATTGACTTACGGAGTGTAATGTTTTGTCCGTGAACTTGTGGGGTGCAAGAAAGAAGTTTTCCTTTGTATGGACAACACATTTTATTTCCGTTCATTCCGTTGCTAAAAAAAAGCACATGCGCAATAAGGTTTAATGATGGATTATTGGAAAAAAACCAATTTTACATTAAATTCCATCTCCTATAGGCGACGAAGATATTTGCACGGAATAAATCGTTAATTCACCAAGCATGTACAAATGTATATCTGAGTGATTACGTAGTAACTTTATTAGAAAAGTATAGTAACATAATCCAAATGTATACAACAGATTTATCATAACATACCTTAGCCAGGTGACTTTATCATAACATACCTAAGTCAGGTGGCTTTATCATAACATACCTTAGCTAGGTGGCTTTATCATAACATACCTTAGCCAGGTGGCTTTATCATAACATACCTTAGCCAGGTGACTTTATCATAACATACCTTAGCTAGGTGGCTTTATCATAACATACCTTAGCCAGGTGACTTTATCATAACATACCTTAGACAGGTGACTTTATCATAGCATACCTTAGTCAGGTGACTTTATCATAACATACCTTAGCCAGGTGGCATTATCATAACATACCTTAGCCATATGACTGTATCATAGCATACCTTAGCCAGGTGACTTTATCATAACATACCTTAGCCATGTGACTTTATCATAACATACCTTAGCCATGTGACTTTATCATAACATACCTTAGCCAGGTGGCTTTATCAATCATAACATACCTTAGTCAAGTGGCTTTATCAATCATAACATACCTTAGTCAGATGGATTTATCATAACATACCTTAGCCAGGTGACTTCATCATAACATACCTTAGCCAGGTGGCTTTATCATAACATACCTTAGCCAGATGGCTTTATCATAACATACCTTAGCCAGGTGGCTTTATCAATCATAACATACCTTAGTCAAGTGGCTTTATCAATCATAACATACCTTAGCCAGATGGCTTTATCATAACATACATGTACCTTAGCAAGATGACTTTATCATAACATACCTTAGCCAGGTGACTTTATCATAACATATCTTAGCCAGGTGACTTCATCATAACATACCTTAGCCAGGTGACTTCATCATAACATACCTTAGCCAGGTGACTTTATCATAACATACCTTAGCTAGGTGGCTTTATCATAACATACCTTAGCCAGGTGGCTTTATCATAACATACCTTAGCCAGATGACTTTATCATAACATACCTTAGCCAGGTGACTTCATCATAACATACCTTAGCCAGGTGGCTTTATCATAACATACCTTAGCCAGATGACTTTATCATAACATACCTTAGCTAGGTGGCTTTATCATAACATACCTTAGCCAGGTGGCTTTATCATAACATACCTTAGCCAGATGGCTTTATCATAACATATCTTAGCCAGGTGGCTTTATCAATCATAACATACCTTAGCCAGGTGACTTCATCATAACATACCTTAGCCAGGTGGCTTTATCATAACATACCTTAGCCAGATGACTTTATCATAACATACCTTAGCCAGGTGACTTCATCATAACATACCTTAGCCAGGTGGCTTTATCATAACATACCTTAGCCAGATGACTTTATCATAACATACCTTAGCTAGGTGGCTTTATCATAACATACCTTAGCCAGGTGGCTTTATCATAACATACCTTAGTCAGGTGGCTTTATCATAACATACCTTAGCCAGATGACTTTATCATAACATACCTTAGCCAGATGACTTTATCATAACATACCTTAGCTAGGTGGCTTTATCATAACATACCTTAGCCAGGTGGCTTTATCATAACATACCTTAGTCAGGTGGCTTTATCATAACATACCTTAGCCAGATGACTTTATCATAACATACCTTAGCCAGATGACTTTATCATAACATACCTTAGCCAGGTGGCTTTATCATAACATACCTTAGCCAGGTGGCTTTATCAATCATAACATACCTTAGCCAGGTGGCTTTATCATAACATACCTTAGCCAGATGACTTTATCATAACATACCTTAGTCATGTGGCTTTATCATAACATACCTTAGCCAGGTGACTTTATCATAACATACCTTAGTCAGGTGGCTTTATCATAACATACCTTAGCCAGATGACTTTATCATAACATACCTTAGTCATGTGGCTTTATCATAACATACCTTAGCCAGGTGGCTTTATCATAACATACCTTAGCCAGGTGGCTTTATCATAACATACCTTAGTCAGGTGACTTTATCATAACATACCTTAGTCAGGTGACTTTATCATAACATACCTTAGCTAGGTGGCTTTATCATAACATACCTTAGCCAGATGACTTTATCATAACATACCTTAGCCAGATGACTTTATCATAACATACCTTAGCTAGGTGGCTTTATCATAACATACCTTAGCCAGGTGGCTTTATCATAACATACCTTAGCCAGGTGACTTTATCATAACATACCTTAGCCAGATGACTTTATCATAACATACCTTAGCCAGGTGGCTTTATCAATCATAACATACCTTAGTCAGGTGGCTTTATCAATCATAACATACATTAGTCAGGTGGCTTTATCATAACATACCTTAGCCATGTGACTTTATCATAACATACCTTAGCAAGATGACTTTATCATAACATACCTAAGTCAGGTGGCTTTATCAATCATAACATACCTTAGCCATGTGGCTTTATCATAACATACCTTAGCCAGATGGCTTTATCATAACATACATGTACCTTAGCAAGATGACTTTATCATAACATACCTAAGTCAGGTGACTTTATCATAACATACCTTAGCCAGGTGGCTTTATCAATCATAACATACCTTAGCCAGGTGGCTTTATCATAACATACCTTAGTCAGGTGACTTTATCATAACATACCTTAGCCAGGTGGCTTTATCATAGCATACCTTAGCCAGGTGGCTTTATCATAACATACATGTACCTTAGCAAGATGACTTTATCATAACATACCTTAGCCAGGTGGCTTTATCATAACATACCTTAGCCAGGTGGCTTTATCATAACATACATGTACCTTAGCAAGATGACTTTATCATAACATACCTTAGCCAGGTGGCTTTATCATAACATACACGTACCTTAGCAAGATGACTTTATCATAACATACCTAAGTCAGGTGACTTTATCATAACATACCTTAGCCAGGTGGCTTTATCAATCATAACATACCTTAGCCAGGTGGCTTTATCATAACATACCTTAGTCAGGTGACTTTATCATAACATACCTTAGCCAGGTGGCTTTATCATAGCATACCTTAGCCAGGTGGCTTTATCATAACATACATGTACCTTAGCAAGATGACTTTATCATAACATACCTTAGCCAGGTGGCTTTATCAATCATAACATACCTTAGCGAGGTGGCTTTATCATAACATACCTTAGTCAGGTGACTTTATCATAACATACCTTAGCCAGGTGGCTTTATCATAGCATACCTTAGCCAGGTGGCTTTATCATAACATACATGTACCTTAGCAAGATGACTTTATCATAACATACCTTAGCCAGGTGGCTTTATCATAACATATCTTAGCCAGGTGACTTTATCATAACATACCTTAGTCAGGTGACTTTATCATAACATACCTTAGCCAGGTGGCTTTATCATAGCATACCTTAGCCAGGTGGCTTTATCATAACATACATGTACCTTAGCAAGATGACTTTATCATAACATACCTTAGCCAGGTGGCTTTATCATAACATATCTTAGCCAGGTGACTTTATCATAACATACCTTAGCCAGGTGACTTTATCATAACATACCTTAGCCAGGTGGCTTTATCTAACTAAAGCCGGTGATAATAATCAGTATAAGCCAGATGTCTATGGTTTCTTGGAAGAGTCGGGTGGACTAAAGCCAAATGACTGTTGGAGTAATGGTTATCTGAACAGCTATACTTTAAATCGAAATCAAAATCTAGGATTTATATTATTATACGTTTACAATTTTTTTTCTGATTACCATGGATTTTGTTTTAATTTATTACGTGAAAGTTGGTAAAACTTGGATAACTATGATCTGAATAACGGGAATTCGCTCTCAAGTTCCGTATGTGTAAAACACCATTATGGCACCATTCGTAAGCATCGATTCTAATGTTACAGCATCGCAACTCACAGCAGGACGTACCAATTTTCCCGCTGACTAAATGGGTCGATTATAAATTCTGTTAATGTACCGATATGATTATGATATTTTATTTTTTTATTCAAGTTTGGACGTACCAAATAACTAAAAAATAATATCCATAATTATCCCGAGTACGTTATAATTTCGATTTGGTAAGTGTCATTGTTAACAAGAAACGAATGGAAAAGTCAATTTAACACTAAAACAGATTATTGTTATAATGGAAAAGACGTCATGATTGTCAGGTAAAATGTTGTGTGGATAGGGGGATGTTTTGCAGAGCGTTAATTCTGGATCACCAACTCGTATATAAGGGTAATAGCCTAATACAGAACGTATCTACACGAGTTAGACAGGTACCAGTACATTGTGTTTAAGGAATCCAATGAAAACAGATTAGACCAATCTAGTATCCTATCGACATGTCCACTATAGATATCATCTAGTCCATACTGAAAGTCCTCCACAAGTACCTTAATGGTTTCAGTTTTTATGATTTACATTACATGATGACCATAAACAACGTTCTAACACACCAGTGGTGAACTGTGAGTAGGATGTTTAATGTCGTTCACTGACAGAATGGCCTTTGTAAAGAATATAATTATAACCGTCCTCTTCCTTGTATCCGTTCATCGAATGATTCGGAGTGCTATACTTCTCCCGGTAATCCGGCGGCATTCCGTCTACACCGTGCCGTACCCGGTAATCCGGCGGCATCCCGTCTACACCGTGCCGTGCCCGGTAATCCGGTGGCACCCCGTCTACATCGTGCCGTACCCGGTAATCCGGCGGTATTCCGTCTACACCATGCCGTACCCGGTAATCCGGCGGCATTCCATTAACGTTATGCCTCGCCATGCCATGCTCTAAGCCGTACTTGTTGAAGTAATCGTGCTGTCGCATTCTCTGTCGTCGCTGTTGTTGTTTCCGCCTAGCTCTCTCTTTCCTTGCCTCGTCCCTTTTACACTTGCTAGCGCCAAAACCACACAACTCTACGAGTAATTGTACCACTTCAAACATACTGAGCATTGATAGTCCTATCCACAGGCCAATGGCGCCACCTACATCTGAAGCGAACTGGGCCGTCTGCAACAGAGAAACAGCTTCAGGTTTTTATAGGCATGTCATGGCGACAGTGTGATAACATAGGTTACCATGTAAACCAGACCAGGTTACGATTAGTGATATGTGGTATTGTTTTAAGAAAAGCAATAGTCCAATCTTTAACATTCTTCGTATTGTAGATCGTCGGTTATATCAAACATCGGTAAAGAAAATAATTATTTCGATGACATCATTGAAAATTAGATATTTTATTTTTGCAGAACATTTCCGACAGTTCTAGACCAGTAATCGTCAGATAAATGTATAGGACGGGAGATGTATAGGACGGGAGATGTATAGGACGGGATATGTATAGGGCGGGAGATGTATAGGACGGGAGATGTATAGAACAGGAGATGTATAGGACGGGATATTATAGGACGGGAGATGTATAGGACAGAATATGTATAGGACGGGAGATGTATAGGGCGGGAGATGTATAGGACGGGATATGTATAGGGCGGGAGATGTATAGGACGGGATATTATAGGACGGGATATGTATAGGACAGAATATGTATAGGACGGGATATGTATAGGGCGGGAGATGTATAGGACGGGATATTATAGGACGGGAGATGTATAGGACAGAATATGTATAGGACGGGAGATGTATAGGACGGGAGATGTATAGGACGGGAGATGTATAGAACGGGAGAGGTATAGGATATGAGATGTATAGGACGGGAGATGTATAGGACGGGAGATGTATAGGACGGGAGATGTATAGGACGGGAGAGGTATAGGAAATGAGATGTATAGGACGGGAGATGTATAGGATATGAGATGTATAGGACGGGAGATGTATAGGATATGAGATGTATAGGACGGGAGATGAATAGGACGGGAGATGTATAGGACGGGATATGTATAGGACGGGAGATGTATAGGACGGGATATGTATAGGACGGGATATGTATAGGACGGGAGATGTATAGGGTAAGATATGTATAGGACGGGAGATGTATAGGACGGGAGATGTATAGGACGGGATATGTATAGGCCGGGATATGTATAGGCCGGGATATGTATAGGACGGGATATGTATAGGACGGGAGATGTATAGGACGGAAGATGTATAGGATATGAGATGTATAGGACGGAAGATGTATAGGATATGAGATGTATAGGACGGGATATGTATAGGACGGGAGATGTATAGGACGTAAGATGTATAGGATATGAGATGTATAGGGCGGGAGATGTATAGGACGGGAGATGTATAGAACAGGAGATGTATAGGACGGGATATTATAGGACGGGAGATGTATAGGACGGGAGATGTATAGGACGGGAGATGTATAGGACGGGAGATGTATAGGACGGGATATGTATAGGGCGGGAGATGTATAGGACGGGATATTATAGGACGGGAGATGTATAGGACAGAATATGTATAGGACGGGAGATGTATAGGACGGGAGATGTATAGGACGGGAGATGTATAGAACGGGAGAGGTATAGGATATGAGATGTATAGGACGGGAGATGTATAGGACGGGAGATGTATAGGACGGGAGAGGTATAGGAAATGAGATGTATAGGACGGGAGATGTATAGGATATGAGATGTATAGGACGGGAGATGTATAGGACGGAGATGTATAGGACGGGAGATGTATAGGACGGGATATGTATAGGACGGGAGATGTATAGGACGGGATATGTATAGGACGGGAGATGTATAGGGTAAGATATGTATAGGACGGGAGATGTATAGGACGGGAGATGTATAGGACGGGATATGTATAGGCCGGGATATGTATAGGACGGGATATGTATAGGACGGGAGATGTATAGGACGGGAGATGTATAGGACGGGATATTATAGGACGGGATATGTATAGGACGGGAGATGTATAGGACGGGAGATGTATAGGACGGAAGATGTATAGGATATGAGATGTATAGGACGGAAGATGTATAGGATATGAGATGTATAGGACGGGAGATGAATAGGACGGGAGATGAATAGGACGGGAGATGTATAGGACGGGATATGTATAGGACGGGATATGTATAGGACGGGAGATGTATAGGACGGAAGATGTATAGGATATGAGATGTATAGGACGGAAGATGTATAGGATATGAGATGTATAGGACGGGATATGTATAGGACGGGAGATGTATAGGACGTTAGATGTATAGGATATGAGATGTATAGGACGGAAGATGTATAGAACGGGAGATGTTTAGGACGGGATATGTATAGGACGGGAGATGTATAGGACGTAAGATGTATAGGATATGAGATGTATAGGACGGGAGATGTACAGGACGGAAGATGTATAGGACGGGAGATGTATTTGATAGGAGATGTATATGGCGGGATGTGTATAGGACGGGAGATGTATATTTAATGTTTTAAGCTTTGGGTGGATAACAACATATCAACACAGACGTAGTGGTATACGAATAGCATTATAGGAAATCTTACCTCGATTTCTGGCGCTTCCTCAATCTTTTCGTAGTTCAAATCTTCATAATAGATGATAACCTTGAGAAAATTTGAGCTGAAAATAGGGATGATCACTTTCATTATCTATATATGTATCTATCATAGTATCAGAATAATTGTGTGAAATTTAAATGGCAATATCATCTACTTATACCAATACAGAAAAGAGAAAGATTAATTAATTACCTTAATTCTGTTTTATCTGTGATAGTAGCTAGGTGTCGACAATCGTCTGTTCTGTTTTCAGTCTCGCAGATACTCTGTACCAGCACTGTCTGTAACAGTTCATACAAAATAATACACTTCATACATCACAAACGGTCACGTGATGCTAACGTCAGAGTCCTTAAGGGGTACCTATACCTACACCTCAACTACACCTGTATAATATACCACGTGACGCTAACATCCGAGTCCTTAACGGGTACCTATATCTACACCTGTCCTATAATGTACCACGTGATGCTACCATCCGAGTACTTAACGGGTACCTATATCTACACCTGTAGAATGTACCACGTGATGCTAACATCCGAGTACTTAACGGGTACCTATATATACACCTGTAGAATGTACCACGTGATGCTAACTTCTGAGTACTTATTAAAAGGTACACCTTACGTGAACTGTTCCATGAGAGTAATTGCTATGTACTGATTACTTACCGAGTAATCATCGGTCGGCCACTGTCTCGTACTAAAGGCCTTTACATACTGCGTCTCCCTGTCAATGGATAGTGTAAATATTATCAACGACTGCTAAGGCTCAAGTCCATTAAATGTACCAACTATTGTAACATTTGTTTTTATTTTTCTAAAGCGTATTAAGAGGGCTGATTAATATGTTTTGAGCCTCATCTTGAAGGATTTGGATTTTGCCGGACATATTGTATTATTTTTCAATATAATCCCCTTCAGTATCTATACACTTTTGCCAGCGGTGTTCGAGGGCTTCAATGTCACTTTTATAGAACTCCCAATCTGATTAAAATACAGATCCTAATACTATCGTGTTGAGGATCTGACAGCGACAAACAGGTCATGTGCAGATGACCTTTGTATTAACCAATCAAATAACAGCTTACCAGATTCTGAAAGTGATGAGACTCATTTCGATTTGTTTCTAGACTTGTCGTATATCGATCGTAAAGTACCGAGAAACCCGAACGACCGTATACAAAGATGGCCGCGTCCAGTGCAGGCGCATCTACGCCAAGGCGGGTGTTCTTTTTGGACAATATCTGTTTGATATGTGGGTTTTCGTTTGTCCAAAAAGAAATATCAGCTGAAGGTAAAAAGATAATAACCAAATTCACTAATCAGAAACTGAAACTTTCGGCAGAAAGAATCAAAGACATAGAATGTGTGGTTGGTGTTATTGAGTGTGAACGGGTTGAAACAGGTGGGGCCATGTTTACGTTCGTCAACCAACCGCCGTTTAAAAGGAACGTTTTGATTGGCTGTTGATTTTCGAGTTATGGAAATGATAAAGGTCATCTGCACATGACCTCCTGTTGGTCGCTGTCAGATCCTCAACACGATAGTATTAGGATCTGTATTTTAATCAGATTGATAGAACTCCTTTTCTTGGCTGTTCAGAAAGTCATCACTGCATATATGACGTCATCATCGGACTGAAAGTGGGTTCCTGAAATAGCTGTTTTCAGTTTTGGAAAAAAGATGAAGGTTTGATGGAGCGAGATCGGGTGAATAAGGCGATTGCTCAATAAATTTAAAGCCACAATCGTGAATGGCGACCATGGCAATGACAGACTTGTGAACAGGAGCATTGTCCTCACGGAATAACACACTTTTAGTGAGCTTTCCGCGGCGCTTAAGTTTAATAGTTTCCCGTAACTGCCTCAGAAGTGAAGCATAGTATGTGCCATGTGCATCCCAGAAAACCGAGGCCATAACCTTCCCTGCAGATGGAACGGTCTTTGCCTTTTTTGGCGGGGAGAGCCAGGGTGATTCCATTGTTTCGATTGTTGTTTGGCCTCTGGGGTAAAATTATGGACCCATGTTTCATCCATCAAAGTGACACATCTCTGGATCTTCCTAAAAAAGGTTAAGATTAGCACGCGATAATGTGCGCCTGGTGTGTTTTTGATCAACTGTCAGAAGTCGTGGTACCCATCGGGCCGAAAGCTTTCTCATTGCAAAATCCTCGGTCAGTATGGAATGTACTCTTTCCTGTGAAATGCCAACTATACTGGCTAGTGGCTATATATATTTCTGTGGTTTTTCTGTCATACATAACAATATCATGAACTTTATAGACCATTTCTGGGGTTGCAACATTCCAGGACGGGGGTCATCCTCAAGGCTTTGTCGGGCGCGCTTAAATTCCGCCATCTTCTTTTTCACTGTAGCATATGAAGGGGCATCTTTCCCTAGTGTTGCTACCATATCATTTTGGATATCCTTAGATGTTAAACCTTTTTTATGCAAACATTGGGTCACTGCTCTTTCACCGATTTTGTCCATTTTGCAAAAGCCGCTTGTCTTGTTTATTTTAGAATGCTACCTCGTCGATATAAACAAACCAAATGAAACCCGTCCTTGGATACACGGCCCTATATAGTCAGAGAATAGTAGGACTTAAACAAGGGCCCGTTGGAGGGCCACAACATACGCCCGCCGCAATATTTGACACTTGGAAGGGGGTAGTTTCACATGTTGTAATGCTTTAAAATGAAGTATCATTGTTGGAAAGTTGGAAGGAGATATTGATACACATAATGGTGTGTAGTCGAAACCGAAGGGCAACTTTAAATGATGAGATGTGTATATGTTGCAAATATGGGAAACCTTGGTTTAGACACAACAACACAAAAATTAGTTCACATGTTTACATACAGAATATATACATTAAAAGAACCTCTTTGCAAAGAATCAGCCTCCTAATACCATTATTAAGTGAACGGTGAGCAATTACAAAATTTTAACCAGACAAGTAAAATTATCAAAGGGGAATAACTCCACAAATAAGGGGGTAAGGGGCATGATTTTGGTATGCGACACTCCGGCTCATCTAGATGTATATTTGTGTCAAGTATGGAGAGCCTGGGTCGGGTAGTATTGAAGTTATGGTCCGGATAAGTAAAATCATTAAAGGGCAATAACTCCGCTAATAAGGGGGTAAGGGGCATAACTTTGGTATGTGACACTCCGGCTCATCTAGATGTATATTTGTGTTAAGTATGGAGAGCTGAACATCATATGTGCCCGAAGTAAAATCATCAAAGGGGAATAACTCCACAAATAAGGGGGTAAGGGGCATGATTTTGGTATGCGACACTTAACTCCGCAAATACGGGGTAAGGGGCATGCTTTTGGTGTGCGACACTCCGACTCATCAAGATGTATATTTGTGTCAAGTATGGAGAGCCTGGGTCGAGTTGTACTGGAGATATGGTCCGGACACCATATGTGCCCGAAGTAAAATCATCAAAGGGGAATAACTCCACAAACAAGGGGGGTAAGGGGCATGCTTTTGGTGTGCGACACTCCGACTCATCAAGATGTATATTTGTGTCAAGTATGGAGAGCCTGGGTTGAGTTGTACTGGAGATATGGTCCGGACACCATATGTGCCCGAAGTAAAATCATCAAAGGGGAATAACTCCACAAACAAGGGGGGTAAGGGGCATGATTTTGGTATGCGACCCTCTGGCTGAACAATATTGATATTTTTGTCAAGTATGGAGTGCCTGGGTCGAGTAGTACTGGAATTATGGTCCGGACAAGTAAAATCATCAAAGGGGCATGATTTTGGTATGCGACACTCCAGCTCATCAAGATGTATATTTGTGTCAAGTATGGAGGGCCTGGGTCGAGTAGTATTGGAGTTATGGTCCGGACACCATATGTGCCCGTCCGCCCGCCAACATGATAACATAATACGTCCCGTCTTTCGTCGGGCGTATAAAAAGAACATCCTTGGGTACCTCCTTCAATACGAGGCTCACAACATATCAATTATCACTCGTATAAGGTTATACAAATTATTATTATTATGGAAGGTCTTTTTTGTTTTTTATGTTATGATGACCGAAAACTCTATTTTAATTCAAAACGTGGCGACTCGTGATAAAATTTCCTAAAACTTGGTAGCACATGAGTGGATTATCTCCTAGAACTTGGGGACACATGAGTGGGTTATCTCCTAGAACTTGGGGACACATGAGTGGGTTATCTCTTAGAACTTGGGGACATATGAGAGGGTTATTTCCTAGTACTTGGGGACACATGAGTGGGTTATCTCCTAGAACTTGAGGACACATGAGTGGGTTATCTCCTAGAACTTGGGGATATATGAGTTGGTTATCTCCTAGAACTTGGGGACACATAAGTGGGTTATCTCCTAGAACTTGGGGACATATGAGAGGATTATCTCCTAGAACTTGGGGACATATGAGAGGGTTATCTCCTAGAACTTGGGGACATATGAGTGGGTTATTTCCTAGAACTTGGGGACATATGAGAGGGTTATCTCCTAGAACTTGGGGACATATGAGAGGGTTATCTCCTAGATCTTGGGGACATATGAGAGGGTTATTTCCTAGAAATTAGGGACACATGAGTGGGTTATCTCCTAGAACTTGGGGATATATGAGTTGGTTATCTCATAGAACTTGGGGACACATAAGTGGGTTATCTCCTAGAACTTGGGGACATATGAGTGGGCTATCTCCTAGAAATTGGGGACACATGAGTGGGTTATCTCCAACAACTTGGGGACACATGAGTGGGTTATCTCCAACAACTTGGGGACACATGGGTGGGTTATCTCCTAGAACTTGGGGGGGACACATGAGTGGGTTATCGCCTAGAACTTGAGGACACATGAGTGGATTATCTCCTAGAACTTGGGGGGACACATGAGTGGGTTATCTCCTAGAACTTGGGGGGACACATGAGTGGGTTATCGCCTAGAACTTGGGGGGACACATGAGTGGGTTATCTCCTAGAACTTGGGGGGACACATGAGTAGGTTATCTCCTAGAACTTGGGGGCACATGAGTGGGTTATCTCCTAGAACTTGGGGACACATGAGTGGGTTATCTCCTAGAACTTGGGGGGACACATGAGTGGGTTATCGCCTAGAACTTGGGGGGACACATGAGTGGGTTATCTCCTAGAACTTGGGGGGACACATGAGTAGGTTATCTCCTAGAACTTGGGGGCACATGAGTGGGTTATCTCCTAGAACTTGGGGACACATGAGTGGGTTATCTCCTAGAACTTGGGGACACATGAGTGGGTTATCTCCTAGAACTTGGGGACACATGAGTGGGTTATCTCCTAGAACTTGGGGACACATGAGGGGGTTATCTCCTAGAACTTGGGGACATATGAGTAGGTTATCTCCTAGAACTTTGGGACACATGAGTGGGTTATCTCCTAGAACTTGGGGACACATGAGTGGGTTATCTCCTAGAACTTTGGGACACATGAGTGGGTTATCTCCTAGAACTTGGGGACACATGAGTGGGTTATCTCCTAGAACTTTGGGATATATGAGTTGGTTATCTCATAGAACTTGGGGACACATGAGTGGGTTATCTCCTTGGTGCCACGCCTGGGTTATCTCTTTATCAATAAACTGGTCACTTTCGATACATACGTGCACGGATTCAAACAGCTACATGCCAATGTCTTATCCTCTATTTCGGTCTGGACGTCCGCCAGACAATCAATCTCAGCAGTAGTGTTACAGGCTCGTTCGTTTGTCTTACCGGCCAAATAGAATACTTCCTGCATGTCTCGGTGATAACAGCCACACCTCGCCAATATTGCTTCCTGCTCACAGGTTGTGATGCACGCCTAGCAGTGGAAAAAACAGATTTTTGGCCTATAAAATACTGATAATTTGTCCTTCAGAATACTGCGAATCATTTGTCGTTAAGAATACCGCAAATCATTTTTCCTTCAGAATACCGCGAATTATTTGTCCTTCAGAATACCGTGACTAATTTGTCTTTTAGAATATCGCGAATCATTTGTGCTTGAGAATAGTGCCATTTATTTAAGTTTTCGCATGATCTAATCGATGTACATTTAAATATACTTTGCCATCAAACTAAAGAAGATGCGCCCGCAGATGCAGTGTGATATATTTAGTGAATACTAAGTGTAACATATTACCATATAATTTTTAAAAGTGTAGCTTGTATATTGTATATAACATATAAATATAATGACTGGTAGTTCAAATAGGATTCCTAGGGTATACTGTGTTGATAACTGGGTATGTATCATAGAAGATGATAGGTCACTATGATCATGTAGAGATTCAATGCTTCATTGAGTATCTCTTCTGTGATTATTTGCAATAACCATATTGTAACCATACTGTGTTACAGAAGTATAGTAAACATATATCGCCCGTGAGAAAACAATTTACCTGTCTTGTATATTTCCTTTTGTACTTTTTCTCAAACTCCTCGCCATCCGTACATTCACCGTATGGCTGACCTTCCCTTTGAATATCAACCTGTCATCACAAGAGTCGAGACTTACAAATGGGATGACGATACAAGTTAGAGTTTACTACGCCAGGAAACAGGACAATGTTGTTGTTTTTTCTTTGTATGGCAGATAAAAAATGAAGCTAAGGATTGTGTTACTGAGTGAATTGTTAGTCTTCAAATAACAACAAGAAAAGTATCAAAGAAAAAATAAAGCATCTCATCAAAACAGACAAAATACAGAATCTCATCAACACAGACTAAAATACAAGTATCATAACAACACAGACAAAATACAACATCTTATCAACACAGACAAAACACAGCATCTAATCAACACAGACTACATACAAGCATCTTATCAACACAGACTAGTTACAAGCATCTTATCAACACAGACAAAACACAGCATCTAAACAACACAGACTAAATACAAGCATCTTATCAACACAGACTAGTTACAAGCATCTTATCAACACAGACAAAATACAGCATCTTATCAACACAGACTAGTTACAAGCATCTTATCAACACAGACAAAATACAGCATTCCATCAACACAGACAAAATAAAGAATCTCCTAAACACAGACAAAATACAGCATTTAATCAACACTGACAAAATACAGCATCTCAACAAGAAAGACAAAATATAACATCACATCGACACAGAAAAAAATCAACATTTCAACAACACAGACAAAATATGTCTCACAAACAGTCAAACTATATAAAACAAAAAAAACAATAAGAAAACTTAAGTTAGTTAAACAATAATGAGATATTTGGAACATAACACAACAAAGGAAAAGATCTATGAATATGAGGACAGTACACTGTCCAGACGACGACATTTCGCCGAGTCATACCTACCAACTTTAAACCGATATCTGTTTCGAATGCGGTTGACACATAGAAGCCCATGTTTTCAGGGTCAGGGATGGTCCCGGGATAATGTAGGGTGACTCTGGCGCCATGACCTTGTGTAATGCCTTTTATATAGTCTTGGTTGTCTACGTACAGGATCAACTTCAGACCTGAACAGTTTTCAAATTCGTCATGTAAGTATACATTACTTCTATCGGACTGGTCAGAGTTACATGTTTGTAACGCGAAAACAACAAAACAAACAAACAACAACATAGTTTATGAAATTTTAAGGTAAGGAATTTCCTTCACTTTAGGTTTATTGGTGAAACTGGGACCTGTTATTATTTTTCAAATCAAATAATCTGTTCATGTTTTTTTTAGTAACAAAACAGATATAGTTGAACAGAAATCGAGAAAACTTCACAACAACTAATAGACAATATTTGTCTGATTATGATTACTAACACAAAGATAATCTGTTCGTGTCTGTGACAGGAATACAAGTATCAATATTTACCTACCATTTGATGGTCCTGATGTTTTGGAAAGAAACTTTGGTGACTGGATGGTATAGCAATTTCCATAGGACGGCGTTTGAAACAATGTGAAATTGCTGAAATGAAACCAGGGGAACGATAATGAAGTAGTTGGTCCCTTCGCTGAACAAGATGTAACCAGTGTGAAGGTATGCTTGATACAAATATTTCCTTTTACAAGAGACATCAATTTCACAATAAAACAGACAGCCGATAAGAAATCGACGGTTTTAGATGTCACATCAAACTGTCCCAATAGAATAGATGTATAAATTGTTCCTTGTGAATACCTTGCCGATCGGGTTTAGAGCTATGGAATCGATGGGAATTATAAACGCATAAAACATAACAACAATCCAATGGAGATCATTGATGACGTCACCGCAATGACGGCTATTGTTAAATTAGCGTAACCAACAAAATTTAATTATACACTTTGTATTTACACGTGAATGTTTACTTACTCGGCATAACACGTCTGACCATTAAAGGCACAAGATACCAACATATCATCTATAGAGTGGCCGATACTAACACGTGTGTCCCTGTAAACAATAAAAAACAATTAATATTAACACATGTGTCCATGTGAACAATAAAATCAATTAAATCATTACACGTGTGTTCCTGTTAAACAATAAATACAATTAATACTAACACGTGTGTCCAAGTAAACAATAAAATCAATTAAATCATTTCACGTGTGTTCCTGTTAAACAATAAATACAATTAATACTAACACGTGTGTCCAAGTAAACAATAAAATCAATTAAATCATTACACGTGTGTTCCTGTTAAACAATAAAAACAATTAATACTAACACGTGTGTCCATGTAAACAATAAAATCAATTAAATCATTACACGTGTGTTCCTGTTAAACAATAAAAACAATTAATACTAACACGTGTGTCCCTGTAAACAATAAAATAAAAAAATCATTACACGTGTGTTCCTGTTAAACAATAAAAACAATTAATACTAACAGGTGTGTTCCTGTGTACGTGCGTAGCTATTTATGCCGAGTATATACCATTACACAGGTGCATAGCTTTGTAAGCCGAGTATATACATGTACCATTACACACGTGCATAGCTTTGTATGCCCAGTATATACCATTACACAAGTGCGTAGCTATGTACAGTATGCCCAGTATATACCATTACACAAGTGCGTAGCGATGTACAGTATGCCTAGTATATACCATTACACACGTGCGTAGCTTTGAATGCCCAATATATACTATTACACACGTGCATAACTATGTACATTATGCCAAGTATATACCAATACACAAGTACATAGCTTTGTATGCCCAGTATATACCATTACACACGTGTGTGGCTATGTACAGTATGCCTAGTATATACCATTACATACGTGCGTAGCTTCGTATGCCCAGTATATACCATTACGCACGTGCGTAGCTTTGAATGCCCAGTATATACTATTACACACGTGCATAACTATGTACATTTTGCCCAGTGTATACCATTACACAAGTGCGTAGCTTTGTATGCCCAGTATTAACCATTACACAAGTGCGTAGCTTTGTATGCCCAGTATTTACCATTACACACCTGTGTAGCTTTGTATGCCCAGAATTAACTATTACACAAGTGTGTAGCTATACATGCCAAGTATATACCATTACACACGTGTGTAGCTATACATGCCCATTATATACCATTACACACGTGGGTAGCTATGTACAGTATGCCCAGTATATATACAATTACTGACGTGTGTAGCTACGTATGCCCAGTTTTTACCATTACACACGTGTGTAGCTATACATGCCCAGTATTTACCATTGCACACGTGATATTGAAAATGAAACTGCTTCACATTATTTCTTTGATTATCCTAGGTATAATGCTATTAGACATTCTCTGTTTACCTCAGTAGAGAGTTATGCAAATCATAACCATTCTAACATTAGCACTTTCTTACAAGGTTGCCCTGACTGTGATAAGTTTGTAAATATACAAATACTAAATGATGTTCAATTGTTCATTGGGAAATCGAGAGGCTTTAATCTCTATATGCTTTAAATATATAAGTCATGATATTATATATTATATATTATATTGTATTGTACTATGTTATATTATTTATACCTTAATTTTAATGAATGAGTATGTATGATTATACATGTCCTGAAATATCCCTTCATCTTCATTGGTCACATGTGTCAGCAGTTGAGTTAGCCAAGTCTTGTATATATGTGAAGTATAGCGTCTGCTAAACATTTTGAGTGATAGTAATTTTTTCTGACAATTTTTGATATAATATCTTACATTTATATATATTATTTTCGCTTAATTATTGACAGGCACGACCTGTGGATACATGCACATGGACTTATGGTCAATGCCTGTCAATGAATAATTCTTATAGATAAAGTTCATATTAAATATTATCAAATATTATGTATACATGTATATATAAGCAAAATGTATGAATGATGTGTGAATGCTTATGTTTGAGTTATCTCCCTTAAATGTTAGTTATACATGTAATTTTTTCATTTCATAGTAAATTTATATATTAAAGAGGCTTGTCCCGCAGAGAGATCAGAAAAATTGGCTAATAGAAAAAGATTTTTTACACATGACAGATTGTTGGAATTGTTGAGTTTTTCATTTTATTTTCCTTATAAAACGCTGAAAAGTGATATTAAAACCTCATTTTTTAAATATTATTTATTTAATCGCAACCCGCAATAAGTCCCCGCTATAAAGTGGAGTCTAATTTGATTGACACATCAAAGAAACAAGCACGTGCACAGTGCCGCACAGTGATAACTTCAAAGGCAGCGGCGATTTACAAAGAAGATTTGCCGTTATATTCCATACATTTCCCTCTCAGGTTGAGTTTTAAAACGTCTTTTAAATACATATTCTGTAATTGTTTTCAAGAAATAAAGTCGGAAAGCCTCTAATTTTGTCACATAGAAACGTGTACTGAAGTTTATTTAGTGATCGGAGATGTGCCGTTTACAGGTCCGTCTGCGGGTAAGCCTCTTTAACCATATATTTATACATTCCAATTGCCACCATAGGAGAAAATTTATATAGGCTTGGCCTGTTATTTAATCCTTTTGACAAATAACATCAAATGTCAATAAAATTTGTTGAAATGAAAAATTACACACCTGTGTAGCTATGCATGCCCAGTATATACCATTACACACGTGGGTAGCTATGCATGCCCAGTATATACCATTACACACGTGTGTAGCTATGCATGCCCATACCATTGCACAATTGCGCAGAGTATATTTTGTTATACAAATGCTTGGCTAGATCCTTAAACAATCTCTAACAATACAAAGTTTGTGTTTAGCTGTAGCTATTGGTATCTTTATGTTTGGTTTATTTTGTTTAACGTCCTAGTAACAGCCAGGGTCATTTAAGGACGTGCCAGGTTTTGGACATTTTTATGTGCAAGCGGGTAGATATACATATGTCTATACCTACCTATCCACATTCATGTACAGCTCCTTAAAAGTATCCTCTATGTCCGAAACAGTATCACGGGGGCCAACAGATGTGTCCTTCGGTGGACTTTCTTGTTTGTAGTCCGTCAGATCGATGTCTTTGTAGGTCTGTACGGAGCGCTTCCGTCTCTTACCAGTCTGTTGTAAAAAAAGCAATAGGCATATAATTTGTTTTGTTACATGACTCTCTATGTAAATATGTAAACTAAGTATTTTCAACAGTTGACCGGTCAATATTTTTTATTGTTAACTGGCCAAGAACATCCGTACGCGCCAACACATTCAAATGCTTATGGTGAAGCGCCTTTCTGATCGTGATTTGTACACGCCAACACATTCAAATGATTACGATGAAGCGTATTTCTGATCGTAATTTGTTAACAGCATGATCGAAGTCAGAAAGGGCCAAGAGATACATGTATATCATCTAACTGAAAACAGGGATTCGGCTAACACACCATTCGCAATAATTTCGACACCAACACGAAGCACTGCGAAACAGACACAGTTTGTTTACTAAAATCGTTCGAGTGATTGTTACAGGAACATTTCGGACATAAGCTTTTTCTACAAGATTCGATAATCTAGATGAAAAAGCGTTGGAGAGGATTGTTTCTGAAAAAGACTTTGCTTTTATTACTTGCATGCAGTCTTCAAGAAATTTGAAGCATGTTAATGTGGGTATAATAAAACAGTTTTTGTATACTGTATACAGGCGTAGAACATCTACACGTCAGACGTGTCCAAACATTCAAATGATTGCGATGAAGCGTTTTTTCTTATCGTGGTTAATACA
Organism: Pecten maximus; assembly: GCF_902652985.1. Classification (NCBI taxonomy): domain Eukaryota; kingdom Metazoa; phylum Mollusca; class Bivalvia; order Pectinida; family Pectinidae; genus Pecten; species Pecten maximus. Next base: position 8,651,174 of record NC_047018.1, on the reverse strand, counting down.
ATGTATTTCCAAATATCCAATATCCAAAAAATGTTATTAAAGGTTCTGTATAAATTCTTACAGCGTACTGCGAGGCCAAAGGGAAGTTAACTTTGGAGTTCGAAAATGCACCAAAGCTGGAATTAACTGTTTACTCATTTTTTTACGTGGAGCTCAGCATAATAAAATAGCCTATATCTGAATCATGTCTTACCAGTCTACAGCCAAAACTCTTACCCGAAGCGTTGAGACCAACTCACAGATTAATGTCACCTTTATGACGTCACACACTCGTTTATGTCATCCTTTTATATTTACCATTGTATGGCACTGCCACTATATAACCCTACCAATTCAGTTGCGAGTTCACCAGCTTATGAACTGCCAACTGAAATATGAATTTGAAAATTTCCCAAAAAAATCGCACGACAAATAAAAAATCGCAGATGGTAAATATAAGCGCGCTTCATGGAATTTGCCTCTGTCCAGTTTGCATTCATATTGACTATGAATGCCAACTGAAAGCCGTTCAATGCTTATATTTACCATCTGCGATTTTTTATTTGTCGTGCGATTTTTTTGGGAAATTTTCAAATTCAAATTTCAGTGACTATGAATGCCAACTGAAAGCCGTTCAATGCTTAAGTAAAGACATTGATAATTGATTATATATCCTACAACAATACACAATTGTCCGAGTAAGTATTCATTTTGAGCTCTTCAAAGAAGGAGAAACTATTCTTTTCCTATTTACTATTTATTAAAGCCACACCAATCTAATACTGTGAATACATGAGGCTGGGACCAAGTAGAAGTTAAATCTTAGCTTGATGTGCTCCAGACTTGTGTAGAACATCTCAGTTTTACTTGAACTGTAGTTACAGACATCTTTCATACTGAGAACTAGTGGGGGCTAGTAACAATAAGCGAGATCCACTTTCTCCGAATATTCAATATTCCACCTATTTTGGACCAAATATTATTTTACACTTTCTATCCATGGATATTTGACAAATTAATTACGATTTTTTCGTTGCCGTATTGCCGCCCGGCACACAGCAGATGTGCTGACATCGTGACAAAAGTGAGACAACAGCTTTGCCTTCCGATTCTAGCCGTACTCCCGTGTTGGCGCACTCCTGTAACTCCCCCAACAAAAGAGTGCTATATTTCAGGGGTGATAACTCCCACGGAAAGCGCAAGTTTGAACTCAAAAATTGAGCATTGGTTTAAGTGGAAAATTATGCATTTTATGTTTGCTTTGGACAATTTTGTACTGGAGTTGAACATTATAAACATCTATAATCAAAAGTTAACTCTTTGCATTTTGTCATATTTGACTCATACATTTGTGCTTTCTGTTCAAAGAAGTATTTGTTGTAGTGCCTTTCGTTGATTGGTAGTTTTGAATCTGAACCAATGTGGAAACAAATTCATGTACGTAATTTGATAATATTTAGCGATTATATATATATATAAAATACTCACCGGCTGTCCCGGAACTGTTCCGGTTCCAGTTCCCTGTGCCAGTTCCGGTTCCGGTTCCTGGCACCTGATTACCAGTATAACCGCCAGTGTTTGTAGGATCAAGTTTTGTCGGGTCGATAGCTGAGGTTAAACTCCGTAAGCTATCGAGTGCACTGTCAGAATTATGACTGAGTTTGGAGTTCCGAATGACGTTTACGTTGCAAATGGTAATTGCGGGTAATTGCAGATTGTTGAATCCCAGTTGAATTACTGTGGTTTTTGGCCACAGGAAGAACTGATTAGAAAGGTAGTAAAGATGTAACACCATCATTCCAATGGCACAGATCAGTAGTATAGTCCACGCTATCTTAGCACCGCGAGTCTTGGCAAGGTTGATGTACGGAACACCTTGCATCGACGTCTTCTCTGCGAAACGTTCAATGACGCGACCGAACGATTTCTTCTTGCCTTGTGAGTCCAGTGATGCCACACTCCTACTGCCAGTGGCAATATACTTACTCGCTCTATCCGACTCCGAGATGTGGCCGTCCATTCTCTCTGAACCTTGTCCACCATATGCGTCCATCCTACCTGGAGGATCTCTGTATCCGCTCGTTCGGTTAGCTATGTACCCGTCAATTCTCCTCGATTCGGGGTCGTATTCATTCATGCTCATTAAGCTGTGTAAAGAAAATAGAAATGGTCAGTAATACCACATACGTTTTCTGAAACCGTTTCATAGATTTCATATAGAAGTTGGTGATTGTACACTTGGAGGTGATAAACATTGTCATGTGACGAGGTACATTGACAAAGTGATACATTGTACACGTGTGTCTTGGTGATGTGGTACATTGACAAAGTGATACATTGTACACGTGTGTCTTGGTGATGTGGTACATTGACAAAGTGATACATTGTACACGTGTGTCTTGGTGACGGGGGTACATTGACAAAGTGATACATTGTACACGTGTGTCCTGGTGATGTGGTACATTGACAAAGTGATACATTGTACACGTGTGTCTTGGTGATGTGGTACATTGACAAAGTGATACATTGTACACGTGTGTCCTGGTGATGTGGTACATTGACAAAGTGATACATTGTACACGTGTGTCTTGGTGACGAGGTACATTGACAAAGTGATACATTGTACACGTGTGTCTTGGTGACGGGGGTACATTGACAAAGTGATACATTGTACACGTGTGTCTTGGTGACGGGGGTACATTGACAAAGTGATACATTGTACACGTGTGTATTGGTGACGAGGTATTTGGTACAGCGGGATACCAACTGATATTTAGCACGGTTTAGGACATTCTTATATCAATGAGAGTGAACTGTTCTTAACCTTTGTCCGGTGTTCAGGAGACCCGCTCAGTAGGGATCTAAGTGGTATAGGATTAAACAATCTACGTGCTGGACATTGTTGTTACATGTAAGCCACAAAGAAGACGGAACAAAACGTAGTGAGATTTATTCAGCAACCTCGGATTGTTGTAAAGGAATACGCATGTGTGTACATAATTAAGATAAAAGCGGTATTCAATTTAAAATATGTGAAAATAGACATGCGTCAAAAAAAGAAAAAGAAAAAAAAGATTCAGTAGTGTAATCTTTGATGTTGTATTCTATTGACGCCTATTGACATTTTACTCTGAATGACGAAATAACTTTATGATGCTGTTTTATTCAGTCCTTGCTCTTCTGCACCTGAGTCTCGTTGTTTATTAAAGGGTGCCACATCTGATGATGCATTTCGTAATGCAGTGCAATTCAGCCGTTTTCAGTGTAAAGGTAGGGATTGCTCAAAGTTACATTCAAATGTGTATATAAACAGAAGACGTTGTGTATTCCATTACTCATCTCTGTAATTATGAAGACAACAATACAGTATTTGTTAATGGCACGTCTATAACAATTCAATGTTTAAACATATTTCATAAAGTCGCCAGCGTAATTGATTAAACTCTCCTCGTTACACGAGAGGAATTAATATATTCTTGGTATTTCCCGGAGAAGTTTATTTTGTTCCTTATACACTTCCTTAAAAGATACAGATTACTAGAGTTCATCGTGTATGGTTTTGGTATCCCATGCCATTGCTTTAGCTTTAATTATTACACCGACAATGTCGTACTGTCTCTAGATTCTGTTGTCAATGTCGTACTGTATCTAGATTCTGTTGACAATGTAGTACTGTCTCTAGATTCTGTTGACAATGTAGTACTGTATCTAGGTTCTGTTGACAATGTCGTACTGTCTCTAGGTTCTGTTGACTATGTAGTACTGTCTCTAGATTCTGTTGACAATGTAGTACTGTCTCTAACTTCTGTTGACAATGTAGTACTGTCTCTAACTTCTGTTGACAATGTCGTACTGTCTCTAGATTCTGTTGACAATGTAGTACTGTATCTAGGTTCTGTTGACAATGTAGTACTGTCTCTAGATTCTGTTGACAATGTAGTACTGTCTCTAGATTCTGTTGACAATGTAGTACTGTCTCTAAGTCCTGTTGACAATGTAGTACTGTCTCTAGATTCTGTTGACAATGTAGTACTATCTCTAACTTCTGTTGACAATGTAGTACTGTATCTAGGTTCTGTTGACAATGTAGTACTGTCTCTAGATTCTGTTGACAATGTAGTACTGTCTCTAGATTCTGCTGGCAATGTAGTACTGTCTCTAAGTCCTGTTGACAATGTAGTACTGTCTCTAGATTCTGTTGACAATGTAGTACTATCTCTAACTTCTGTTGACAATGTAGTACTGTCGCTAGATTCTGTTGACAATGTAGTACTGTCTCTAACTTCTGTTGACAATGTAGTCCAAAAGAAAACCCTAAACCGAGGCACATATACATCCTACTAAAAATACACAAATTTCCAGGACCATGGTCAGACCCACACAAAATACCAACAGAAAGACTAATAATATCTGATTTTGAGAGTGAGTCTGATAGCTGAGTACAAAGATCATTGTCTAGCTCCTTAGTCAATGGAAGATACAAATTATTCCATTAACAAGATAAAGATTTTAACCGGAAAACAGTTTACTCCCCAGTTTAGATGTTGATAGTAGTATGTATACAAATATCGATAACCGTGACAGTCTGTCGAGCGTAGTAGGACAAACTTTTCAAAACACCCCAGACACAGATAGACAGATTTAGAAACATTAGAAATGTTACAATCATGTTTAGAAAAGAACGATTTTGAATTCAATGGTAAATGGTTTCTCCAAAAATCAGGAACAGCAATGGGAAAGAAGTTTTCATCAAGCTATATCAACATTTTTACTGAAAATTTTGAAAAGGAAGCGTTAGCAAAATGTACAAAACCACCTTTAGTTTATGTAAGATTATTTGATGATATCATTATTATATCATTATTGACACATTGAATATTCAAGGCAATCATTAGTGGGGATTCAATAGATTTTCTCCATATGACTCTTTTCGAATGCCAAAATTAGATGAGACAAGCAAATTATACATTAAATTTTATTCTAAATCTACTGATTCTCAAAACTTTCTTCAAAAAAGTCATTTCACTCAAAGCTATCATTCAAATGCGTCATGAAATCACAGATCATTCGTTTTCATAGGATTATCACTCAGGAGTCTGATTTTAACACCACTGTCAATATTTTGTTTAGATCACTCATTGAAACCGTAACTACTCCTATAGATTTTTACGTAGAGGTCAAATTCTAGCTGAAATACATCCTTGAAATGGCTATATAGCTGAACCCTGTAGTAACAAACGATGTGCATTTTTTCCTTTTTCAAGTTACTACCACTTTTCGTAGTTCTAAAACCTCAGAAGTCTTCAACATGAAACATGACATAGAGTGTAGGTTAGAGATGTAATTTATCTCATCACCTGTCAAAAATGTTATTTACAATACGTAGGCTAAACATCCTTGTTACTCAGAAATATATTCATTCGACACCATTTGATATCAAGCACGAAATAGACAACCCAGTTTCACGACACTTCAACCAATATGTGCATTGTTAGGAACAAGTTTTCATAACACCAATAGAATGAACAAGAACAGTTTTGGATTAAAAAACTTCGACCTTTAACTCCCTAGTGTAAAAATGAAAAACAAACAAACAAAAAAACAACAATTCCAAATCATATTCTACCATTTGTCATAATCTAAAGCATGGCATCTACAGTAATCAGCGAAAATGTACGAGAACATTCAAGGTAGCTACAATCTATAGGACATAGACTAGTAACAACAAAAAGTCAGACATATAAATCCAAAGGTTTGTGTACACGGACTAAATAATAATCCCAAACAATTGTCTCAAAGGACAGCACACTGGCACTGCGTACACTTACTGTGTCACTGCGTACACTTACTGTGTCAGCGCGTACACTTACTGTGTTACTACGTACACTTACTCTGGTACTCCGTACACTTACTGTGTCACTGCGTACACTTACTGTGTCACTACGTACACTTACTGTGTCACTACGTACACTTACTGTGTCACTGCGTACACTTACTGTGTCACTACGTACACTTACTGTGTCACTACGTACACTTACTGTGTCACTACGTACACTTACTGTGTCAGCGCGTACACTTACTGTGTGACTCCGTACACTTACTCTGTACTCCGTACACTTACTGTGTCACTACGTACACTTACTGTGTCACTACGTACACTTACTGTGTCACTACGTACACTTACTGTGTCACTACGTACACTTACTGTGTCAGCGCGTACACTTACTGTGTGACTCCGTACACTTACTCTGGTACTCCGTACACTTACTGTGTCACTACGTACACTTACTGTGTCACTACGTACACTTACTGTGTCAGCGCGTACACTTACTGTGTGACTCCGTACACTTACTGTGTGACTCCGTACACTTACTGTGTCACTGCGTACACTTACTGTGTCACTACGTACACTTACTGTGTCACTACGTACACTTACTGTGTCAGCGCGTACACTTACTGTGTGACTCCGTACACTTACTCTGGTACTCCGTACACTTACTGTGTCACTACGTACACTTACTGTGTCACTACGTACACTTACCGTGTCACTACGTACACTTACTGTGTCACCGCGTACACTTACTGTGTGACTCCGTACACTTACTGTGTCACTACGTACACTTACTGTGTCACTGCGTACACTTACTGTGTCACTACGTACACTTACTGTGTCAGCGCGTACACTTACTGTGTGACTCCGTACACTTACTCTGGTACTCCGTACACTTACTGTGTCACTACGTACACTTACTGTGTCACTACGTACACTTACTGTGTTACTACGTACACTTACTGTGTCACCGCGTACACTTACTGTGTTACTACGTACACTTACTCTGGTACTCCGTACACTTACTGTGTCACTGCGTACACTTACTGTGTCACTACGTACACTTACTGTGTCACTACGTACACTTACTGTGTCACTCGCGTACACTTACTGTGTCACTACGTACACTTACTGTGTGACTATGTACACTTACTGTGTCACCGCGTACACTTACTGTGTTCACTGCGTACACTTACTGTGTCACTACGTACACTTACTGTGTCACTGCGTACACTTACTGTGTCACCGCGTACACTTACTGTGTGACTCCGTACACTTACTGTGTCACTGCGTACACTTACTGTGTCACCGCGTACACTTACTGTGTCACTACGTACACTTACTGTGTCACTACGTACACTTACTGTGTCACTGCGTACACTTACTGTGTCACTACGTACACTTACTGTGTCACTACGTACACTTACTGTGTCACTACGTACACTTACTGTGTCACTACGTACACTTACTGTGTTACTACGTACACTTACTGTGTCACTACGTACACTTACTGTGTTACTACGTACACTTACTGTGTACTCCGTACACTTACTGTGTCATTACGTACACTTACTGTGTCACTGCGTACACTTACTGTGTCACTACGTACACTTACTGTGTCACTACGTACACTTACTGTGTCACCGCGTACACTTACTGTGTCACTACGTACACTTACTGTGTCACTACGTACACTTACTGTGTCACCGCGTACACTTACTGTGTCACTACGTACACTTACTGTGTCACTACGTACACTTACTGTGTCACTACGTACATTTACTGTGTCACTGCGTACACTTACTGTGTCACTACGTACAACTAACTGTGTCACTACGTACACTTACTGTGTCACTACGTACACTTACTGTGTCACTACGTACACTTACTGTGTCACTACGTACACTTACTGTGTCACTGCGTACACTTACTGTGTCACTACGTACACTTACTGTGTCACTACGTACACTTACTGTGTCACTACGTACACTTACTGTGTTACTACGTACACTTACTGTGTCACTACGTACACTTACTGTGTCACTACGTACACTTACTCTGTCACTGCGTACACTCTACTGTGTCATAGCGTACACTTACTGTGTCACTACGTACACTTACTGTGTCACTCGCGTACACTTACTGTGTCACTCGTACACTTACTGTGTCATCGTACACACTGTAATGTCTACTTACTGGTCACCTACGTCCCGTTATACGTACACTTACTGTGTGACTCCGTACACTTACTGTGTCACTGCGTACACTTACTGTGTCACCGCGTACACTTACTGTGTCACTGCGTACACTTACTGGTTCACTACTTACACTTACTGTGTGACTCCGTACACTTACTGTGTCACTACGTACACTTACTGTGTCACCGCGTACACTTACTGTGTGACTCCGTACACTTACTGTGTCACTCGTACACTTACTGTGTCACTACGTACACTTACTGTGTCACCGCGTACACTTACTGTGTGAATCCGTACACTTACTCTGGTACTCCGTACACTTACTGTGTCACTACATACACTTACTGTGTCACTACGTACACTTACTGTGTGAATCCGTACACTTACTGTGTACTACGTACACTTACTGTGTCACTGCGTACACTTACTGTGTCACTCGTACACACTATTTGTCACTCGTACACTTACTGTGTCACTCGACTACACGTGTATCCTTTGTGTCACTACGTACACTTACTGTACGGTACACTTACTGTGTCACCGTACACTTACTGTGTACTCGTAACTACTGTCACTCGTACTACTGTGTACTACGTACACTTACTGTGACTCGTAACTACTGTTCACCGTACACTTACTGTGTACTCGTACATCTGTACGTACTACTGTGTCACCGCGTACACTTACTATGTCACTACGTACATTTACTGTGTCACCGCGTACACTTACTGTGTGCCTCCGTACACTTACTGTGTCACTACCTACACTTAGTGTGTGACTCGGTACACTTACTGTGTCACTACGTACACTTACTGTATCACTACGTACATTTACTGTGTCACCGCGTACACTTACTGTGTGACTCCGTACACTTACTGTGTTACCGCGTACACTTACTGTGTCACTACGTACACTTACTGTGTCACTACGTACACTTACTGTGTCACTCCGTACACTTACTGTGTTACTACGTACACTTACTGTGTGACTACGTACACTTACTGTGTCACCGCGTACACTTACTGTGTTACTACGTACACTTACTGTGTCACTACGTACACTTACTGTGTCAGCGCGTACACTTACTGTGTCACCGCGTACACTAACTGTGTCACTACGTACACTTACTGTGTCACCGCGTACACTAACTGTGTCACTACGTACACTTACTGTGTCACTACGTACACTTACTGTGTGACTCCGTTGTGTGACTCCGTACACTTACTGTGTCACTGCGTACACTTACTGTGTCACTACGTACACTTACTTTGTCACCGCGTACACTTATTGTGTGACTCTGTACACTTACTGTGTCACTACGTACACTTACTGTGTCACCGCGTACACTTACTGTGTGACTCCGTACACTTACTGTGTCACTACGTTCACTTACCGTGTGACTCCGTACACTTACTGTGTCACCGCGTACACTTACTGTGTGACTCCGTACACTTACCGTGTCACTACGTACACTTACCGTGTCACTACGTACACTTACTGTGTCAGTACGTACACTTACTGTGTGACTCCGTACACTTACCGTGTCACTACGTACACTTACTCTGATACTCCATACCCTTACTCTAGTACTCAATACACTTACTCTAGTACTCAATTCACTTACTCCAGTACTCAATACACTTACTCTAGTACTCAATACACTTACTTTAGTACTCAATACACTTAAGAACACCTTACACTTACTCTAGTACTCTGTACACTTACTCTAATATTCCGTAAACTAGCTCAAGAACACCGTACACTTACTCTAGTACTCCGTACACTTACTCTAGTATTCAATACACTTACTTTTTTACTCCGTACATTTACTTTGGTACTCTGTATTCCTACTCTGTCAGCCGGCTAAATTGCTAAATATGTTGTTACTTTATGACAATGTAGGCGTTCCGGGCTCTCATTGTTTGCAGGTGAGCGTTTTATCGGTCTTGGTGATGACTGTTCAACTATTCATCCGTGCGATATTTTGTTTTGATGGTCATCTACATTACTCCTGTCTTCTCTCCTACTCAATCTCTACCTGCATGGGTATTATGGTTATCAAATATACTAAGATGTTAGTCTTTCGTGGATTTTAAGGTAAAAATTGAGGTTTACGTATCATATTTTAGTTAAAAACGTAACGCTTTCAAGTACGTTTTTAACTTGAAAATCTAGTTACTTCCATGACTATTGTTCAGTTTACAAATCCGGAAATTCCCTTCGTTAACAAGTAAGCACGTGCGAACATTCACATATGACATGTTTATCTTTGAGTCGGTTCATGTAAACACTAGGCCTGTTTATCTTTGAGTCAGTTGATGTAAACACTAGACTTGTTTAACTTGAGTCGGTTCATGTAAACACTAGGCCTGTTTAACTTTGAGTCGGTTCGTGTAAACACTTGGCCTGTTTATCTTTGAGTCAGTTGATGTAAACACTCGGCCTGTTTATCTTTGAGTCGGTTCATGTAAACACTTGGCCTGTTTATCTTTGAGTCGGTTCATGTAAACACTAGGCCTGTTTATCTTTGAGTCAGTTGATGTAAACACTAGGCCTGTTTAACTTTGAGTCGGTTCATGTAAACACTTGGCCTGTTTATCTTTGAGTCAGTTCATGTAAACACTAGGCCTGTTTAACTTTGAGTCGGTTCATGTAAACACTAGGCCTGTTTAACTTTGAGTCGGTTCGTGTAAACACTCGGTCTGTTTATCTTTGAGACGGTTCATGTAAACACTAGGCGCATGTCGTGTATTTTTGTTTACCGTGTCATTTCGATTAAGATATTTAAGTAGCTTAAATGTAATTATTTGGGACTGTCTACATCACGTCTGCTCACGGGGAAATGTTTGTAAATCTCTATCTGTGCTAAGATCGAAGTTGTTGGATTTTGACCATTAATAAACTCGTCGCCGACTCAACCTACTGTTTACAAAGAAACCTAGGTTTGGCTTCACAGAATCATTAAATCTGACTATTACTTTGGATGACTTCATGCAATAGGTAAGTAGTCTGAATGTTATTCATTTTTAGGCTGCCATCTAAAAATGTCGCTTTTTAAAATCTCGAAGCTATCACGTCTACTCTGCAGCCTACCGAATCGAGAATCAGTATTGCGGACAGTCTGCTTTCTATACTAAGTTATCAACTGTTGGATGATCACGTAAGAACATCGGTCATGCGCATTACAGAAACTTCTGGGGACTGGCAAAGTAAAAACTGCCCTCTCATTCGAACGCACCTTACTGTGACTTTTGTTTCTAAGATGTCAGACGACGGACTGGGTTGTCATTTTCCGATATTGTCAGAAGCTGATATCAAGTATTTCATTGCAAGCAACTTAAATTTTGACAGATATAAAGACCATCTGATAGATTCACCATAATGCAGACATAACAGAGGTGATGGAACTCCATATCACTATTTATTTTAATGTTGTCTATACGAACAAGAAAGGCAGCAATTAAAGGATGAAATAAACAACCCACAACACATTACCATAAAAACTGACCCATGGAAATTACGAGCTACCTGATGATTTTAATGTTAATATGCTGGAATCTATTCAAGAATATATCAAATATACATCATTTTGAATAATAGTATTATGAGAAATATTCTGACGTTTTAATTTTCTAATGTTGATCATTGTACCAACAACTTGCTTCATAGATTAGTACTTAAATCTGTTTCTACTGATGTACGCAGATGACATGGTAATTTTTTCAGAAACACCAGAAGGCTTACAAGATATGTTAAATTCATTAGAAGTATATACAAAAAAGTGGGATCTAACAGTCAATATAAATAAAACAAAAGTACTTGTATTTAGAAATGGTGGTATTTCGAGGAACAACGAAAATTGGACATATAACGGATGTCATTTGGAAATTGTAAACGAATTCAATTATCTGGGTATTTTGCTAAATTACAATGAGACTTTTAGAAAAACACAGCAAAAAGTAGCAGATCAAGGGAAAAAAGCTTTATTTTCAATTTTGAATGTGTGTCGTAAAAATTATTTCAATATTGAAACTCAACTATCAGTTTTTGATACATATGTTAACAGTATTTTAAGTTATGGTTCAGAAATATGGGGCTTTCATAAAGCGCCTGATGTTGAAAAATTACATACTTCATTCTGTAAACAATTACTCGGTGTACGGAAACATACTTGTAATGTTATGGTTTATTTAGAGCTAGGTAGATATCTATTGACATTATTAAGGAAATTAAGAATTTTTAAATATTGGATAAAAATAATAAACACTGATAATTGTATTCTAAGAGCATGTTATAAAGAAATGTTAAAGCATAATGATAAATGGGTATTAAATATCAAGAACGAATTATATAGAATAGGCCTAGGCTATACATATGTATATGGCAAACAGAAAATATTGACAATATTTCTTACATTGTAATTAAAGACAGACTTTTAGATATTAACAGACAGGATTGCATAGAACAAATTAGAACATCTTCAAAGGGATTTTTTTTATACATGTCTTAACAATGAATTTGGTATTCAGGGTTATTTGAGAAAACCATTAGGGAAAGGGTACTTAAAAGAAATTACTAAAATTCGACTGTCAGCTCATGATTTAAATGTAGAAAAAGGTCGTTATCAAAATATCCAGCGACATTTGAGAATTTGTTCTGTATGTAATTTAAATGATGTCGAGGATGAATTTCATTTTATTTTAAAATGCCCATGTTATTCTGATATTCGTAAGAAATATTTGAAAAGTTACTATTTTAAAAAACCAAGTATGTTGAAATTGATACAATTATTTAACGGGCAAAATACCAAAGAATTAGAAAAATTGGCCAAATACATCAAAGTGGCAAATGTCAAAAGAGCTTCTTTAACATAGTTATGCTATCCGAGTATATTGTCTCTGGCACGAATTTATGTTTTTTGTGTGTTTTGTCTGATGTTGTCAATGTTATGTAAAATTTGTATATTACAATGTATGTACATGTATATGATACTGATGAGTCGGAAGACTCAAAGTCAATAAAGAACTTGAACTTGAGCTTAATTCATAGATTGATTGGTTTATGTATGTTTACATTTAATTAATTCACTATTGTATTATTTATACACAATAATATTCACTTATATATTTTCATTTTGTTAATGAACAATTTAATATTCATCAAGGCTTTGGTGGGGTGTCGTGGCAACTGGTCTGAATCTAACACACCTAGGTGGAAGGCTAGAGGAGGAGGAGTTAATGGACATTCGGGCAAGAAGCCCTTGTGTTGGTAGATTCATGACTTGATACCATTCAAACACTCCAACAACAGCTACATGTAATGTTAATAATAAAAATATACATACAGCAAATTTAATGAAGTTATTACCTCCCTTTAACTACTAGCAGCATATCAGTACAATATGACATCCCTATATTGAGCAATCTATATCATATGTACATATCAATCTGATCAATTTGTTATATATATCTATATTTTGAATTATCTCTTTTTACCTGGAGAAGATTAACATAGGCTAAGCCTGTTATCTGATCTTATTGTATATTTGTGTGCAATAAAATTTGTCGAAATTAAATTAAAGTATTCATTAACAGTGTTGTTGATGGCAATATTGGGAACTCAACGAAGACATTTGTGAATGTTATCCGCGATTATCTGGAGGACATACGTATTCAAACTGACTTCGATACTATTTCGAATGAAATTGTAAAAACTCTAAATAAATTACTGTACAGTACTGTAACGTTACGAAAATCAGGCATGAATACCCTGTATCAGTTAGAGGTACATGTCGCTATACACTCTGAGTATAGATAAGGTACAGTATCAGATGTCAATTAAAAATTCACCGAACAAATAAAATTTCCGTTGAACTCAAATACCTTTTTTTTTTTTTTTTGTTACTGTATGGGTATTCTTTTGTCTCGGTTGCTATTTCTTTGTTTCTTAATCAATGTTTTCTGTAATGCCATTTTTGTTTTCAAATGTACATATTTTTTTCTACAGCTAAGAAGCACAATCTCGCCATTATTAGTCATGTGCCATTGTATAAGTGTAAACGTCACACAGAAAATCGTGATAGCAGTATTAGGCACTTTCTATACTAAACAGAAACTTTCACATAATGCAACTCGTTTTATGGCAAACACTAATTGCAGAAGAAAAGATAAACCGAAAATGAATAAAGAATGTACCCCAGGAGGTGAAATACATACCGTTAAATGATGATACGTATATGAAATGTCCATTGCTGAGCGCTTCAAACCTCCGATCACTGGTATATCCACACAGACACTGTCGTTACATTTAAACTTTTGACTCGCTGTGGGTCGCGTATTTGGTGGACTTACGGGTATTAGTTTTTTTTCCGGTCGACTGCAGATGATCTAAAGTATAAACGAGAGAACATTGATAAAAATGACCGGTAGATACACATGGGGTGTTGCTTTTATTTTACTGTTAAAGTAATTTCTATCACCTGTAAACTATTTGCCTGTGTTTGTCTGTCACCTGTAAACTATCTACCTGTATGTACCCTATGTCACCTGTAAACTATCTACCTGTATGTAGTCTGTGTCACCTGTAAACTATCTACCTGCATGTAGTCTGTGTCACCTGTAAACTATCTACCTGTATGTTGTCTGTGTCACCTGTAAACTATTTACCTGTATGTAGTCTGTGTCACCTGTAAACTATTTACCTGTATGTAGTCTGTGTCACCTGTGAACTATCTACCTGTATGTAGTTTGTGTCACCTGTAAACTATCTACCTGTATGTAGTCTGTGTCACCTGTAAACTATCTACCTATATGTAGTCTGTGTCACCTGTAAACTATCTACCTGTATGTAGTCTGTGTCACCTGTAAACTATCTACCTGTATGTCCCCTTTGTCACCTGTAAACTATCTACCTGTATGTAGTCTGTGTCACCTGTAAATTATCTACCTGTATGTAGTCTGTGTCACCTGTAAACTATCAACCTGTATGTAATCTGTGTCACCTGTAAACTATTAACCTGTATGTAGTCTGTGTCACCTGTAAACTATCTACCTGTATGTCCCCTTTGTCACCTGTAAACTATCTACCCGTATGTAGTCTGTGTCACCTGTAAACTATCTACCTGTATGTAGTCTGTGTCACCTGTAAACTATCTACCTGTATGCAGTCTGTGTCACCTGTAAACTATTAACCTGTATGTAGTCTGTGTCACCTGTAAACTATTTACTTGTATGTAGTAGTCTGTGTCACCTGTAAACTATTAACCTGTATGTAGTCTGTGTCACCTGTAAACTATTTACCTGTATGTAGTAGTCTGTGTCACCTGTAAACTATCTACCTGTATGCAGTCTGTGTCACCTGTAAACTATTAACCTGTATGTAGTCTGTGTCACCTGTAAACTATTTACTTGTATGTAGTAGTCTGTGTCACCTGTAAACTATCAACCTGTATGTAATCTGTGTCACCTGTAAACTATCTACCTGTATGCAGTCTGTGTCACCTGTAAACTATTAACCTGTATGTAGTCTGTGTCACCTGTAAACTATTTACCTGTATGTAGTAGTCTGTGTCACCTGTAAACTATCTACCTGTATGCAGTCTGTGTCACCTGTAAACTATTAACCTGTATGTAGTCTGTGTCGCCTGTAAACTATTAACCTGTATATAGTCTGTGTCACCTGTAAACTATCTACCTGTATGTAGTCTGTGTCACCTGTTAACTATCTACCTGTATGTAGTCTGTGTCACTTGTGAACAGTATCTACCTGTATGTAGTCTGTCACCTATATACTATCTATATGTATGTAGTCTGTGTCACCTGTAAACTATCTACCTGTATGTAGTCTGTGTCACCTGTAAACTATCTACCTGTATGTAGTCTGTGTCACTTGTGAACAGTATCTACCTGTATGTAGTCTGTGTCACCTATAAACTATCTACCTGCATGTAGTCTGTGTCACCTGTAAACTATTTACCTGTATGTAGTCTGTGTCACCTGTGAACTATTTACCTGTATGTAGTCTGTGTCACCTGTAAACTATTTACCTGTATGTAGTCTGTGTCACCTGTAAACTATTTACCTGTATATAGTCTATGTCACCTGTATACTATCTACCTGTATGTAGTCTGTCACCTATAAACTATCTATCTGTATGTAGTCTGTGTCACCTGTAAACTCCCTACCTGGATGTAGTCTCTGCCACCTGTAAACTGTCTATTGTACCCTTATAAACGGTACATGTACAGTGTATTTATACAGTGTATAAGTGAGCATATAGAATTTTTAATTGCCTGGTCACGATACGTTATGATGTACGAGATGATCAATTCAATCATTATTTTAAAGTAGGTACATGTGTACATGTAATCTTCAACGCCATATTGTCATGAAAACACTGTGAAATAAGTCCCGTCGGAATATAATAATTGACCCCTCAGATGACTCCATTGAACAACTCCTTTTAAACGGGTATAGAGGTAAACATTGCATTTGTTGAACGCACTGAAAATGAAACAAATTCACGAACAAAGCAGGGATCCGGTGTGATACTTACCATACAATAGATGTTTGAACAGAGAATAGAGTCGGCCATGGTAGATAGTGACCGGACTGGTTCCCGTGTTTGTCCCGCTGTACGTCAAACAGTTCCCTAAGTCATAACATTGTATATGTCTTAATTGGGGTTTTCTGACGTTAATACGCATGGACAGACAGTCAATTTCATTTTATAAATCATTGAAATGATTTTTCGAATAAACGCCTACACAGGCAAAATGTCTTCATGTCAATTTGACGAAGTGATGTGATGAAAAGTTTAAATCGATGTTTTGATAATCTAGAATTTGATTTCGTTTTATAAAGGTTGATACGTAAGCTGAAATCGTTTATATACTGATGCATAACACGAAGCGACGACATACATTTTAAAGATGAAGACGCAAAGCAAAATAAAGAAAACTGCAGCCTCGAAAATGTAATTGCCGGTTACTTCGTTTGACGTCTTTTCGTTGTTTCGCTTTGTCGTTTGGTGCCTGAATTCAGCTGGTGTCAGAACGAGGTCAAATAGAGGCACGGTGGTCTAGTGGTAGGATGCAGGGCTGCATTACCAAACTAGTACACAATAACACTATAAATAGTTCACGGAGAACAGATTATAGCTTAGATTTCTATCTTATTCGAATCAAATAATTATACCAAATTTCCCATCGGAAGGCTAATCATAACGCCCCCTCAGATTGATTCGCTGATACAAAATGTATCTGGTGATAAAACAAAATATAGGAAGCAACGGAAAATGTCGAAACTTCCGTGTGGATTGTGTAGGGATCATGTCATCGTAAATAATCGAGTCTGCCTAAGAAATATGAAAAACAGTCTACATAGGAACATACTTTGATGATCAAAGCAACCCAATCTATCTATAACATTTACCACTCTATGACATTGTCACTATATTACAACCTCATAAACTGACAACCTGCGCATTTATAATGTGCCAAAAGAAGCAGTTGCGAAAAATATGAAATACACATTTTCCCTTTTAAAAAAAATAGACGGACAGTTTATATTTTGTATTTTCATAAAGTCAATTTACATTAAATATATATGTATTACATTTATTATTCTTGTCATGTTTTCTATTATCTTACGCACTATTTTTCTTACGTGGAACAACATGGCAGAACTGTTAACAGGCACACAGCCGAAGATGGCGGGGAAACTTGTTAATTATAGTGATCTTTCTAAATCGGAAGTGGTAAATATAAGCATTGAGCTGCTTTCATTTGGCAGTTACGGGCTGATAATGCCGACTGGACAAAGGCAAGTTTTACATGTAGCCTTTGTCCAGTTAGCATTACCGCCCATAACTTCAAACTAAAAGCAGTTCAATGCTTAAATGAGCTTCTTTATTAAAGCGACTAAAACTGTTGAACAATTGGTGGGAAATAATAACAGGCTAATATCTTCTCTTTTTTTGAAATATATATCACAATGTTAAGTCTTTCATTATTCCACTATTCATAATAAAAAAAATCACTGTTTGAAGTCCCATACTCCCAAAGAGGTATATACAAATGTTTAAATTTTGACCTCTACAATTTTCAGACTTAATATATACCTAACAAATTATCGCAAATCAAAAACTGGAGAAAAATGTGTATTTATGAAAGTATACTGGGAATTCCCAAAAATAATAATTTGGTCCGACGGACCAAGTTTCTGTACAAATTAATTAGTCCCACAATGCAACGGGCGGGTTATCAGTCATCACAAAATGATGGAACGCCGAAAGCGTGGGCCTGCCATTACGCATGCAGACAGATTCTGCCAAAAAGAAACGTAAAAGGGACTGGAATCAGCAAACCCCCAGGTTTTTATTACCAAAAGAATTGATACCTTGGAATTTAGTAACAGAAGAAAAAGGAAAAGACTCCAATTCCGATTTTGCCGGGCGTCAATTGGATTGCTGGTTAGCTTTTTCAGTATTCCTCGAACATTGTCAATTTCACCGATCTAAATTTATCGATGTTTTGTTGTATGCATATTGCATTGTTAAAATATTTAAATTAATTTGTTTATATTGATCAGTTATTACGAAAATATTTTGATATGTTCAAAGAAAGCATTATTAGACGAGTTCACGTTTACTCGATATGTAAACAACGGCCATGTGTACTGTGTACTTTATATGTAGCGTAAGTTGTAGCCTCGTTCTCGGCTCCGTGACAAAAATCTCATGATTAAAATAAATGAGAAGAGTTATCTTTATACATTGATGCCTCAAGGATTTCCTCGGTCAAGTGTCCAGTCCACTGGTCAGAGCATCTTGGATTGCTATTAATATATGAGTGCAACTTGAGTTTTAGGTTATTTGAGAGTATGCGACTTGAATGAGCATGGATTCTACAGTTAGAGTCGCATTAAGGCCACCTGCCTAAAATGCCACTTTGCTCCGCTTCATTGAGGGGTCTTTTTAGACAGACTTGACTCCATCCTGCAGATTAACATTAGTAAAGTTACTTGGATTGCTTTCCATCCATCCATTCCTCTATATATCATTGTCTATTTTATTGTTTAGGGTTCTGCCTTAGCTAAAAAAACTAAGATCATATGACAACGGTGGCTTCAAACGATGGAGCCATTTAAAGAACAGGTATTGTAATACTCCATAGATACATTTGAAAAATGCATCTTGTTTGCAACATTAAAAAATGACAACTCTTCCCTTCAGATAAACTACGGACAACTGCTCCCTTCAGATAAACTACGGACAACTCTTCCCCTCAGATAAACTACGGACAACTCTTCCCTTCAGATAAACTACGGACAACTCTTCCCTTCAGATAAACTACGGACAACTCTTCCCTTCAGATAAACTACGGACAACTCTTCCCTTCAGATAAACTACGGACAACTCTACCCTTCAGATAAACTACGGACAACTCTTCCCTTCAGATAAACTACGGACAACTCTTCCCCTCAGATAAACTACGGACAATTCTTCCCCTCAGATAAACTATGGACAACTCTTCCCTTCAGATAAACTACGGACAACCCTTCCCTTCAGATAAACTACGGACAACCCTTCCCTTCAGATAAACTACGGACAACTCTTCCCTTCAGATAAACGACGGACAACTCTTCCCTTCAGATAAACTACGGACAACTCTTCCCTTCAGATAAACTACGGACAATTCTTCCCTTCAGATAAACTACGGACAACTCTTCCCCTCAGATAAACTACGGACAACTCTTCCCTTCAGATAAACTACGGACAACTCTTCCCTTCAGATAAACTACGGACAACTCTTCCCTTCAGATAAACTACGGACAACTCTTCCCCTCAGATAAACTACGGACAACTCTTCCCTTCAGATAAACTACGGACAACTCTTCCCTTCAGATAAACTACGGACAACTCTTCCCTTCAGATAAACTACGGACAACTCTTCCCTCAGATAAACTACGGACAACTCTTCCCTTCAGATAAACTACGGACAACTCTTCCCTTCAGATAAACTACGGACAACTCTTCCCTTCAGATAAACTACGGACAACTCTTCCCCTCAGATAAACTACGGACAACTCTTCCCTTCAGATAAACTACGGACAACTCTTCCCTTCAGATAAACTACGGACAACTCCCCTTCAGATAAACTACGGACAACTCTTCCCTTCAGATAAACTACGGACAACTCTTCCCTTCAGATAAACTACGGACAACCCTTCCCTTCAGATAAACTACGGACAACTCTACCCTTCAGATAAACTACGGACAACTCTTCCCCTCAGATAAACTACGGACAACTCTTCCCTTCAGATAAACTACGGACAACTCTTCCCTTCAGATAAACTACGGACAATTCTTCCCTTCAGATAAACTACGGACAACCCTTCCCTTCAGATAAACTACGGACAACTCTTCCCTTCAGATAAACTACGGACAACTCTTCCCTTCAGATAAACTACGGACAACTCTTCCCTTCAGATAAACTACGGACAACTCTACCCTTCAGATAAACTACGGACAACTCTACCCTTCAGATATACTACGGATAACTCTTCCCTTCAGATAAATTACGGAAGACAGAGAAAGGAACCCAGAAGTAAGTTGCTCAAGACAGAAAACGGAACACAGAAGATCCGTAAAATCATCTTTTGGTGATAATGTAGTTAGATACAACAGGCCAAACCCTGATGTTTATCCTGCTATAAAACTCCTCTATCTACTTCCATGAAAAACAACACCGGCACAAATACTTCATTTGCCGACTAGCCTTCCGCGTTGAATACGGTAGCCAGAGTTTATTATAATTTTGCATTTTTGAGCAAATTACAAATATAACATGACCTCGCACACCTATATATAGCCGTCCCTCACTTCCACACCTATATATAGCCGTCCCTCACTTCCACACCTATATATAGCCGTCCCTCACTTCCACACCTATATATAGCCGTCCCTCACTTCCACACATACATTGTATGCTACCCGTCCCTCACTTCCACACCTATATATAGCCGTCCCTCACTTCCACACCTATATATAGCCGTCCCTCACTTCCACACATACATTGTATGCTACCCGTCCCTCACTTCCACACCTATATATAGCCGTCCCTCACGTCCATACCTATATATAGCCGTCCCTCACGTCCACACCTATATATACCCGTCCCTCACTTCCACACCTATATATAGCCGTCCCTCACTTCCACACATATTCTCATAAACGACGTGTATTGCAAAAATTGAAATTATCAAGCCCTGGACTAAAAATATGAGATCAAAACATATTTTTTCTCAATAGTACGTTTCACAAATAATCGATTTCTTTATGAAATTTGTATTAAAACCTTAGATTGATCGGGGATGGACAAAATTCTGGAAATAAATGTTTTACCCCTAATCACTAAAATGTACAGCAGATATAAAAAAAATACTTATACAAAATAATAAAATGTTAATGCTATTTCACTTTACTGCGATACTCTATTTTACCTGTTTCACGTGATCCATCACACGTATGGAGCGAGTAGCACGAGCCGTTCCAGCAAAATGCGGGAAAATTTAATTATACTAACGAAGGTACACCGACGGCCTGTTTACATGAGATACCTGTATGCCTGAAGTCATGACTTTCTTTATAATTAAACTGGTCGTGTTAATAACACATGTATACAAAGTGAGGTAAATCTCCTAAAGTAACAAAGCCCCTCCTACGGCAAGTGTTATTATAACGAGTTTAAACTGTAAACTGAGTAATACATGATTTACAACCTGGCGTGTTTTACTGAACGTGACATAGAAACAAGGGAAACTGACGTATAGATATACTGTTATTATTCTAACTCAAAACCGACTAACCGCGTGCAAAATACGAACAAGGATAACATACTAGTCATATTTAGGTCAGTCACGCCGACTCTAATGTGTATTCAGTTCATTCTATGTCAGGGTCGTGGAGTGATAACAAAATGGAGAGGGGTGTGTGAGTCTATCTTTAGTGTGTATTGTTCCTTACATGTAGTGTGTCCGTGTACTTATACTGTCTAACCTGTATCCATTCCATATACAGTCAAACCTGTCTATAAAGGCCATCCAAGGGAAGCAACAAAAGTGCCCTTTATAGACAGGTGCACTTTATATAGAGGTTCCATTCATACTGTGAAATTTGATCACCAGTAGCCCTTTATAAAGTATAACAAGCTATAAAATAAGGTTCACATTTTATTACAATATTAAATAAATACATATATACAACACCATTTTATAATATATAACTCAACATAAAAATTACATTTCATTAAAAAACAGTAACATTTCTGTAAAACATTAACCAAACTTACGATATTGCTACTGTAAAATGTTACATAAAACACTACTTATTGATCACCGTTAATTCCACAGCACTATTTGTTTACACAATCAATGTATCAATATTGCACCAATTCTAATCAATAAATACACTACATACTGCATCATATTATAAAACATAAAATTTACCTGTTGTAACATTTCATGAAAACAAAGTAAAACATCTGTAAAACATTTACCAAACTTAAGATAATGCTACTGTAAAATGTTACATTAATACAAAATATTAAAAAAATATCATCTAGTGTGTACAGGAGGATGTACAGGAGGACAATACAACACACTGTATCGATCAAGGAAAGATGATTACTTCTGAAGAAAGAAGTCGGATATCTTCGACTGCTGTACTAGTCCTTCTACATTATTCATTCTCATTTCAAGTAGACACTCATCAACTCCCATGACATGATTTAACATTTTGGATTTTCCTTGAGAAAGGGCTAGTGCTCGCAATCGCTTGATATACAACTCGCCCTCAGAAATTGAGCAGGGTTGGATTTATCTTCATCATCTCCTTGCTCATCATCATCCATCACCATCACTGAGTACTGGATCATCTACAGTTATATCCTGCAGTATGTCTCTGGCATCCTTGTTCCAGTCGGTGAGAGCTAGGTCACAGCTGGCCATCGATTGGTCAATCGCAACCAAATCCTTAAAGTCACAGTCGAACAGTCCCTAGACAAAGCAAGCACTGACAGTGGAACATCATCATCATCGTCGTCATCATTATCATCATCGTCATCGTAATGTACGGGTTGTTGAGATTCTGAAAACCCACATTTTATAAAACCACTTTGCGATGGTTGTCACATCGACTTCCTCCCACGCACTGTCAATCCAATAAATGGCCTGAAGTAAAGTTATGTCCTTCAAAAGCTGTGTACCACATTTCGTTTTGTCCTTGTCCATGGCACAAATCACATGTTTTAACTGCCGCTTCCTGTACTTGAGCTTTAACGTTTGTATAATCCCTTGGTCCATCGGTTGGCACTTGGACGTGGTGTTTGCCGGGAAAAAAACAAGCTTCACGTTGCTGGGCTGGATCTTCGGATGTGAGGGGGCATTGTCCAGAAATAGAAGAATGTTCCTGCAACACACACAATAATTTTGATTAACACCTGATTACTTTTGTATAAAATCAGAAAAAATAGACACAAGATATATAATTGCTGCTAATGAAAGTAAACAGAAGGTGCTCCTTAGATTTCAGGAGCAATTTACAACATTGAAAACTAAATGTAACATTTTATTAACTTACCGGTTTTGGCGTTTCATTTTTCTGTTGACTTGATTGAGCCATCCGTCGAAGAGTGAGGAGTTCATCCAAGCCTTCCGGTTGTTGCGATATATGACGGGCAGTGTCTCCGGTTTGATTTTATTGAAACATCTCGGCTGCTTTGCATTTCCGATAACAAGAGCTGGTAGTTTTTCTCCTTTCAAACTTGAACACAGAGCCACTGTTATCCTCTCCTTACTGCGCTTCCCCCCAGCACACTCTTCTCCTTTTACTTTTAATGTGTTCTTCGTGCTGTCTCTATAAAACAGACCTGTTTCGTCCATGTTGAAAATATCATTGTCGGAATATCCATCACATATTGTAGGTAACTTTACTCTCCAATTGTCCACAACACTGTTATCTACATACCCCCTTTCCCCGCTCATTGTTCCAAACACAATATTATGCCGTGATTTAAACGAATCCAACCATCAATTTGAAGCCTTGAATGTAGTGTTAACAAAGTCTGATGCAAAATGCAGTGCCTTTTGTTTTAACAGTGGCCCACTAAGATTAACACGGCGCGAGGAAGTGTCTTTAAAAAATTCCCACACAAGTTTATTTATTTCCTCATTGCCCGTAGGCCGCCTTTGTCGTTTCCTCTCTGGCTCAACTTTGTCCTCCAGATCAGCGAGGTTTTCAGATTTTCGTTTTAAAATTTTTCAAACACCATACTTCTCGGCAATTTTGCGAGAACTAGTACGAAATTTCTCCGATTCTATGATGACTTCTAATCGTTGCTCGTGGGTTAAAGCGGCCCGCCGTTTCGTCGACATCTTGCATCAATTGGTGAACTACAGATCACTGATCACTTCCTAGTTTCAGTAAACAACCTCGTTCTCG
This sequence comes from Pecten maximus, assembly GCF_902652985.1. NCBI lineage: Eukaryota > Metazoa > Mollusca > Bivalvia > Pectinida > Pectinidae > Pecten > Pecten maximus. Next base: position 8,626,667 of record NC_047018.1, on the reverse strand, counting down.
ATAATTGGACGACATCCGGATCCCGCGGGATTTGGTTTATTTGTCTCAAAATATATTTATGTATCACATACTATCAGATTCCTACTGAAACTTTTAATTACTGAATAAAACTTAAAAACACACAACGTGCATACGTTTATTCTGACAAATCATTTATAAAATAATTACTCGCTTCAAGATCAAGGTGAAGGCCGCGACACAGTGGTCATTGCGTTAGGAAGTGTTCTCTGCAGTCGGAGATGTAATCGATAAAAAAAAAACACTGGGTTTTCACCCGCAAACACACTGCAGCATCCGACTGATTTTCTTTTAAAAGGCTGACAGTTCAATGTCACAGATATAGGAATATGATTTTAAATTGTTTACTTACTTGTAGTCGTTTACCTAAGTATCTTTTTCCTTTCTTTTTAAAATGCATAAGAAACCAACCAGAATAATCATTCAATGGACAAAGGGGAGTTGTCATTACCGCTCAGTATCAAGCCTAATAGCCTCACAGACCGTGTGTAACTCGAATGGCATTGTTATCAATATAGTAAGATTCGCCTATATTCTGCACAAGTTGCAAACTTTTCTTACTTCTGTAGCTTTTAAAAAAACTTTCTAATGACTTTCAAAAATATTGTCAGTTTAGACAAGGAAAACTGGTGGTCAGTATATAACGCGACCGACTAAATATAGCGAATTGGGAAAGTACACAAGTGTGTCCATCGTTCATGTGTAACTTCTAGTTACAACTTATCTGCTCTGTTAGACATATATACCTGTTGTTGCTGTTGTTATAATGTAAACATATAAGTATACAAAGAAGACATTTTATGACGCAATCAGGGCCACATGGACGCTAGCTAAATCTATAAAGAATTTTCACAAACTAAATATCATAGGTTGTATTATTTGGCAAATTGAGGCTTACGCGTTCCTTAAGAATATGAGTGGATGTTATTTTGCAAATTTTGTAAAATAAAAAGGCATCTTGATTTAAATCTTATTTTGTGTTGAAAATCCCTTTAAAGTACCATACAATAATTATGTCAAATAGTGTTCGCCCTGTGTGCATTTTCCTCCCATTATTGCCGAGGTATCTTCTCGAATATATTGTCAAATGTGCGCTTTGTATTGCTATGTATATGCACAACTGTATTGTCATTACAACTATTTAATCTTATATACTGTAAAACCTTTCTCCCTTTTGGTCGGATAGACCATAGCTGTCGTGCAGACATGGTCACGTGGTTTCAGTGTTTCCGTTGGAGAAGTCACTACTCTTTGTCAAAAACTTCCGATCTAAGGAATAGTCCATGGAAAATGACATTCGAAATTTTGATACTTGCTTGTCACACGAATCATTAAAGTTTAAGTAAATTAGTAATTGTTTGTTTGTTGTACTTACAATGAAACAAACGCGAATAAATACCAGCAAAAAAGCCAAATTAACATATTAATACACCGTTCATGACTTCCGGTTGGTGTACCACTACATGTGTGTCGTCTGCTACAAATTGTCCTATTCTCTTTGTACTTGTGCGTTTGGTAGGACGTTGATAATATTGGTCATAAATGATCTGTGGTAAAGTTAAAATTAAATAATTCAGTTTAATATGATATATTGGTATCAAGAGTTATAATATGGTATATTGGTATTAAAAGTTAGTAATCATGTCATGGGTCTGAAGCGAGATTCTCATGTGCTTAACTGTTACATTGTAGTATACGTATACGTACTAGGCTAGCTAGTGTAACACTGGGTTTGTTAGGGTGCGTGAACCTGCCTATCACCTCAAAAAGACATTAATTTCAATTAGGAACACTGTCCCCGAATAACATTTCGGCTAACTACTACTGGTGTCAATATACGTTAACTCGTGTACGATATAGCTAAATTGAATCAAGGCTACAACTGCACAGTGTATACATTGATAATATATATAATTATTGATAAACTATTTGTCAATTTACGAAATCGGTGAATCGTTAATATTGTATTTATTTAATGATGTATTATTGATCGGTTAATATGTAGAGTATAATGTAATGAAACAACTACATATACATGTATTTTGGTGAAGTTTGCTAGGTACATTTATTTGAACCACATGAAAAGCATGTCGTCCAATTCAAATAACAGCAACAATTTATGAAATTGACATGTGCTTATAAAGATGAATCACTAGGATATAAATACTGCATTATTGATTGTCAATTTAATGCAAAAAGGCAATTGTGAAGCAAAGCATATTTGGAACTGGTTGAATATTGCTATAGTATACATCTATATAAATTGTCAAGGCTGTATTGGATCTTTGAACTTTTAAGGATAATTACATTGTAGTATGTATGAATAATAATCCGTTTTGATGCATCTCTCTTTTAATCAATATTTCAATAAATAATGTTGTTGAATATAATGACTTCATTATCTATATAACTTTCATTAAATAGAGCAGCTATTGCTCATTCATTCTTACAAGTCTGTCATTTCGAATTTGAATTGTGAATTTCTGTTAACATAATTCTGAGTGTTGTTTGGAAGTTTTATGAAGTTATAGTAACAGCTGTGGACATTCACGGTTAGTCTATCCGACCAACAGGCCTTTCAGGCCTTTGATTTTTACATGCATTGTAGTTTTATGTACGATAACAGCGATGCATTGTAGATTGACTATAAACCACACTGAGGTTTGGTACCTCTATCTACAGTAAAACGCGAACTGTGACCAGACAGAATTCTGTATATAATTATAGAAGGTGAGTAATCGATTTTTTTTATCTTATTCTCAAAACCTTTCAGTTATTACATGACTCTGATAAAAAGTTGAAACAGTATTACATAAACCTACTATTATTGTATTTTCATATGGAGACGATGGTGTGTACGTGTTATGGACGTTACTTTCTTAGCAGCTTTGGTATTTCTGGAGGTAAATACAGGGCAGCTCAACGTAATAAATCATGTTATTGATGTTGTTGAAACGGTCATTTATAAAAAGACATAAAACTGAAAAATATAAACAAAAAACATATTCATATGACATAAAAAATATCAATTACTTTTAATCTGTACCGATATTTTTTATTGTAAAGCAGCAAAGATGGGGTAACATTATGCCTAGCCAAGGGTTAAAAACCATGGATATCAAGTTGAAAAGAAGTATAAATAAAGACTTTGGAAAACCTGACATTCATAAAATCACAAAAAGTGACAAACATATTATATAGTAAAATATAAACATCTAATAATATATAGAAACATCTAATAATATATAGAAACACCTAATACAAATAAATATTAAAATGGGGTTGGATACATAAGCGTGGACATTAAAATATAATTAGAATTTCTATAAAAATAAGTTATCAATGCACATTTATTCCCTACGAGTTTTACAACTATAATTGAATATGCTGATCAACTTGACGGTGTTGAGAGTGTATCAACTTATATGCTAAAATTAAAGTATTTGGGCAAACACTTTCAATAGATGTAGGAAATAGCATCAGTTTAATCCAAATATATATTTTTATGATCTTTTATTCTTAAATTTTTCATTACCTTCACCACTAAAGTGAAGGGTTGTCAACAATCTTAACACGGAACAAATCATATTTCAGGGAGCTACACTGATACCTGAGTCTTGTATGTAAAATATTTAAATTTCTGTCGCCACAAGTTAAAATATGGTGGTGTAGGCGAATTTGCTCCGTCGGATAGCATATTTGAAAGTACTTAAAGATGCTAGTGTTTTAATTGCATTATCTAATGAATTCCAAAGTCGTAAACTCGATGGCAGAAAAGATGAATTACTTAACATAAGTCTGAAAGAAGGAATATTATAATTATTTTGATTTCGTAAGTTGTTACCCATTGTTGACACCCACAGAGTTTGGCCAAAGGGCCGATAAATAGCTGTGGTTAAATTATTTTGGTTTTTATATAAAACATTCAATTTCGCCGTTTTCTTCTTTCTGATAGAGTTTCTAATCCCGTTTCAAAATATAATGATTCATTACTTGCATACAAAGGTAGTCAAGTTATAACTTGAACCGCCTCTCTTTGTGTTTTTTTCTAATTTCTCAGATTCGTAAGCAGTGCAACCATTCCACAATTCACATGCATACTCAAAACTGGTAGAATGAACGATTTATATATCATTAAAAGTGAATCTACACTGCTACCGGTCACTGCTACCGATCGGGAGACCCTCGTTTCATGTTCATGCAGCGAAAACATATCATTTTGATGTAACAAGTTTGATAGGTCTTACTGATGACTAGTCCTTCAGTCTGATGACTAGCCACCAAAGTGTCATCTGTATGTTTTAGTATTACCTAGTCGGATCACTGATCATTACAGGGATATACCTCCAGAAACCTTTAGGGCTTGTATCGGTGTCAATTGGCATCACTGAAAGCGACGAATAAGTAAATCACCTTGACCATTATGAGATAAGTGAACGCATATTTTCTATTAGAGAAACCAGTCACCCGGAACGATACCCGTGTTTGATCAGATCAACAATAATATTTTACTTATCATTCCTTTAGGGTAGTAATTTTCTGATAGCACTCGTTTCACTCGAATGGACACGAATGCATACAATCTTCTATGTGTATGATTCTCATGATCAACAACTTATCTCTAGGTACAATGTATAGAGAAAACATTTCCCGTGGTTCATGGACTTTATGTCTGTTTTTTTATATAAACAAATATGTTTTTTTTACTCTAAATAGAAGTGAAATTGGTTACCTGATCCTATTCAATCTATGCTTTTTTACTTCACCATAGCGTGTGTGTTTTCTGACTTTCTCAAAACAGTGTGTTTTATAACTTACCCAATACAGTGTGTCTGAGTTACTCAATACAGTGTTTTCTAACTTACTCAATACAGTGTGTTTTCTGACTTACCCAATACAGTGTGTCTGAGTTACTCAATACAGTGTGTTTTCTAACTTACTCAATACAGTGTGTTTTCTGACTTACCCAATACAGTGTGTGTTTTCTTAGTTGCTCCATACAGTGTGCGTTTTCTGAGTTATCCCACACTTTTTTTTTCTCATTAACAGGTAAAGTCTATTTCCTTCGAATAAGGCACATCTCTGTCACAAACAAATTAACCAAAACTGAAACATATTTCAAAGACTTTATTTTTCAATTAATAAAACAACACAAATAATCGATTCAAAATAGAAACATTTTAAAAGTATGACATTGCTTACGGATAGTGAACAAGATATGATTTCAATATATAAGATTTATTTAAATCATACGCATAGAGACAATCAGTACGCATCATGACGGAAACACGTGGTAAGCACAAATTTACGTATCTGATTGTATCCCTCCCAGTTTAATATTTATAATTGGCGATAAGATGGTACTCAAACCTGTATTACTGAATGGGAAAAATGATCGAGATGTAATTGTAAAATGTTAACATTAGAACTGTACAGAGTTTTAAATCCATTCAAAAGGTATATATAGAGCGTTGTATGGTTCAGTATTATCTATCACGGTTAGATATTAAAAGGATATTGCTGTAATGTGAATTGAAACGAATATTGCCGAACTAGAAAGGTCTCATCGTTAACAATGCATATGATAGGTGAAGTAATATCGATAGCACGGATATGTATATTCGTCAAAAGTTTGTGTCAGTCCGCGTCTTTTCAAGATAAGATAAACGCGATGTCAGATATACAGAAGATTGTACAGAATTGTAGATCATATGAAGTACACTGTCAAATATTGTACGTGTATTGCTGATAAACCATTTGGCTGGTTGCTTGCCTTTTTGGTGGTGTATGAGATATGGGAACTTTAAAAAGGTAGTGAAATTCTCATTGTAATATGGGTTAAGGAAAACTCTGTCCATAGATCGATTTCGCTTGCAAAAAGGAAAAAAAAAAAACAAAAAACAAAAAACAAACAAACAAATAGATAACAAAGGAAGACCATTGTTGACACCTGCCCTTACCAGGCTGCAGACTCACGATCTTTTCCATCAGATCGCCTAATCCCTAACTATCCCCGACTGCTTCAACTGCCCCAAAACTTATATTACCACACATAAAGGATGGTATTTAAAAAAACCCCAGATAATAGCGCCTTTCCAAGTTACTGTCAAAGTACATAAACAGAAAAACATTAATTATCATCATACGGTCCGCAAATAAAACCTCACCAAATGTGCTCTATGTCATTAATGACTGACCATGTGCTATTTACCTGAACATTTGTTTAATAAGAGCCTCGATACGACTCTAAAGACAAAAGAAAAAATAACGTTATTTACATTATTATTGAGAAATGACGTCATCCTGTAAACACTTGTCTACGTTACTATATCTGTTGATATTTTATAGTTGTAAGTATGGAAAACTAATTAGCACCAATCAATGATCATGAATCACTGATTTTGTTTTCTACAAATCCTGGGCGAGTTTATACATCAGCAAGACTTACGCTTCCTCCTTTTGATTGCTAACTATATATCAAATCCATCTTAAACAAAGATGGTGGGATCACAAGGCTTGTGGATACACCCACTATCAAATATGAATAGACTGGAGACTCATTTCTTTTCATATCAAAGTGTACGAGGTAGCATCAGGAACGCTGACCCCTATACACGTACATTGATGCTGGGTATCTCCCATTTCCTCTGCCATTGTCCGGGTCATTATACTCTCCAAACCTAGGATAATTCCTCTCCCTATCATAGTCTGCTGAACTTATATAACTCCGATCCATTTCATGCTGTCTTGGTCTGTTATCTGAAAAGTCATCACGTGACCGAAAAGATCTTTCTTTGTCATAGTTTTCCCTGTCCCGTTCGTTGTCCTTTAAACGACCATTACCGTTTTTGAATTCCATTTGTGTATTGTTGTGGTTCCTTTTATACGCCTGTCTTTGTCTGTCTTTGTAAGCATCACGTTTCGTACACCTGTGATGGGCGTAATCACAACACTCCACGAAAAGTTGGAGCAGTTCGAATATACTTAGTATGGAGAGCCCTATCCATAATCCTAGGGCGCCACCCACGTCAGAAGCAAACTGTGCATCCTAAAATATAAAACAATACCGGTAAGTTCGGCGGGGAATCAGTACAACACCACACATAAAATATATATACTAACATGGGAATATTTTACCATTATATTATATATATTACATAATTACAACAGAGGAATAAGATAATTGGAATATGACATTTGGCTGAAGTTGTTGGAATACACACACAGAAACCTGTTATTATAGTTCTGCTCATTAAACGAGACTACGTCTATAACAGGTGTACGGAAGGTGATCTATATTTCTCGGGGAAAATATGCTTTAGGCTAAGTTCATATTTAATTCCAAGATATAGAATTAATCAAAGTCGTTTATTTGGCGCTTTCCAATATCCAGCTTTCGAGGGATTAAAATACAGAATATGAATATGAATACAGAAGGAAATTGAAGGAATGTATTTATTCACATCCTTTCCAACAGTTACACCACACCTGATCTCCCGATATTTCGATACACATGGAATTTTAAAACATCAGGATGCTGCGCCTATGTGTGTGATGTTGAAAATGAGTTATTGGATAAACCTTACTTGTGTGTTTATCTCATTGAAGAGTACATATATATTAATATGCCTATGTATGTGCGATCTAAACTATTGTATGTTTCTTTACATAGCGTCTGTATCAGTAACTAACAAGGCTAAGTTTTTTTCTGTGTGAAATGATCTATTAATCACGACCTTCATTGGAGCTGAAAGCATTAACATATTAGATATATGTTTATATAGATACAAATTCAATGATAATGGTCAAACATATTGGACATAGTCGAGAGAACAGAGAGCTAATGGAGCCTTTTTAGCATGAAAACATTCATGTGTACTCTATCAATTCGATGAAAACAAATTGATGTTTCTGTGTGTAATATCCTAGCAATCACATAGAAATATATGTGGGTGTAAATAGTTCTATGAGCTGAAAACGGCTCTCACAAACTACTATTTGACATGTAGTTTCCAGCCAGATCATTGATTAATTGTATTTTAGGAGACATGCTTAGCTTGTGCACCAAAGCAGAACTACAGCTGTATTTGGATATAATTGAGTTCATATATGATGTATCGCTGTTATTGTACCTGTTTGGTTGATATGGACTTGTTCGTCATCACATTTATCTCTCACTTGTGTACTAGTCTTAAGATACACAGAATCTACGACAGTTCCTCACAAAAACAGTTTTATTGATGTAACTATATAATATGTAACTATTTACCTATCTTTTACATTGAATATTATGGGAAAAATAAGCGGGTAATTATTATCAGTACGATAATAATGACTGGGCGGGAAAATAATCGTCAATATCTCCTTAACTCCATTATAACAGTGGAAACAAGACAATGTCAGGTATTTTTTAAATTAATTAATTTACCTTGATATCAGTTTCACTAAAACTGGACATGTAATTGTCACGTGAGTATAGTAAATCATATAACAAAACGACTGTATATCGACGTACCAATTCCTTCCAATATATATTGTAGGCACTGTGTCAGATATTTAAAGCCCTATCTATACTCCTTGATTACGATATATTCTACACACAGTCATATTGACCTAGAAGTGCGGACAAAGGAGATGGTTACCGAATGTTCATTATTTACGTATGTTATTAGCAGCTGGATACTAAATAACTACTTAAACCGATTTTATCTCCGGGCAATCGGAGTCCATAGATAGCACAACACCTTTCTTTCATAGTATGAAAAGAGAATGAAAACGAAGCGAACACACTGAATCTATCAACTTAAACCTTGACACTCGTTTAGAAGTAATTATATACCAGTAGAAATGATAATCTAGAACAAACTCTCAACAATCACAGAAAAAGATCAAAACTCTGTAGGACCCAACAGTAACACTGAGATAAGAGTCATAGTGTTTATCGTGATACAAAATCTGTGACCGGCATTTAAAACAAAATCTTACAGAAAAAAGAATTCCTTGCATACTGCAAATACACTTTCTATCAATTATTCTTGCTGGTCGATCGAGGAGTTGAACCACGGCCATTTTTAAGGTCATGCTACAAATAAAAGCCGTGACCGTGACCTCCTCTCTCGCCAGAGGAAAGGGGAGCCATTTATTTACAATTGTATAGTTGTCCGAAATATTTACTATCACCTTCGATTACCAGAGATGTACCTACCTCAATTTCCGGTGACTCCTCCACCACCTCGTAGTTTAGCGACTCGTAATATATATCCAGTTTTAGAAAGTTCAGGCTGCAATTAAAACTCATACATCAGGAAACGCATATAGTATATTTCTAAAGACTCTGCTTTTTCACACACCGTCAAAACATAGATCTCTTTCGAATACTATTTACGATATATGCTATAATAGAAATGAGTTCTAATACTCTGATCATAAATAAACAAAATAAATTCTAACTGATATCTTTTCTACAATTATTCAAACCATATACTTATATTAATTACTAAAATATTGTCATTTTGACATTATACCTTAATTGGCGTTTATCCAGTGATTTCAATTTCGCGCACTGGTCGGCTAGACGGGGTCTTTCGCAGATGCTTTGTTCAAGAGCAACCTGTAATGACATGAATAGAATGCATTTACGTGTGTTTGTACGTCCATTTGGTTATACCTTGCATGCGTGTCTGAACGTCCATATGGTAAGACCTCTTGCGTTAGTGTCTGAACGTCCATATGATAAGACCTCTTGCGTAAGAGTCTGTACGTCCATTTGGTAAGACCTCTTACGTAAGTGTCTGTTCGTCCATTTGGTAAGACATCTTACGTAAGTGTCTGTACGTCCATTTGGTAACACCTTTTACATGAGTTTTTACGACCATTCGGTAAGACCACTTGGTAAGACCACTTACGTAAGTGTCTGAACGTTCATATGGTAAGACCTCTTACGTAAGTGTCTGAACGTCCATATGGTAAGACCTCTTACGTAAGTGTCCGTACGTCCATATTGTAAGACCTCTTACGTAAGTGTCTGAACGTCCCTTTGGTAAGACCTCTTACGTAAGTGTCTGAACGTCCCTTTGGTAATGCATTTTATGCGTGTTTATACGTTCATTTGGTAAGACCTCTTGCGTAAGTGTCTGTACGTCCATTTGGTTAAATAGGAATTCAGTAAAAGATATGTCGAATGAATAATGAAAAACGTCATTGATACACAAAAGAATACAAAATGGAAAGTTTTTTTGTTTTTGGTTTTTTTCACTCTTTTTTTCCCCATATGCTTTCAACATTTTGTTGGTCTTCTCGTGAAACACCGGGCAAAATAATACAGTTTTGGGTCTGCTACTAAAGTGCGCCACTCAAGTAAATGATTACACTTACGGCATAATCTTCGGATGGCCACTGACGACTGCTGATTGACTTGATAAAGATCTGTTCACTGAAAAACAATAAAGACAAATATTTGTTTACGTACTTCCATGGCAAAAGGACTAGAGCAAGACATCACCAACCAGCCGGTGATTTTGTCCAGGCCTAGTCCTATCTCAATTTTGTTACGATATATACTTTACCAATGTGATATTTCATATCCGAAGAAACGGTGTAAGAATTGTACTTGCTATTCCAAATATCTAAACAACTTTCTTCCTCATTATGTCAGCCTTCACACTATTTTACTTTTGGCCTTTTAGTTGAAAATTCAACCCTGGGAGGAAAGCTTGGGGTTATGTTCCCTGTCTGACACATTCCATAGTCTATAAAATGACAGTTGCTGCTCTTGTTAAACGCTACAGACAGTGATATGGCTTACGCCATGGAGGTAGTACTATAAAGTCGGCATCAGCGCGACACTATCACAATTAGATGGTTACAAATATGTCGCAGCCTTCCAAAACTCACAAACTCACCCACCTTACGAATGTATCTTGCACGCAGAGGAGACATCCTTGAAATACCATAGCTGTTGATATGACGTTTAATAATCCGAAACTTATTTACATTTGGTGATAACTTGATGGGTAAAATCTAGTTACTGTCATTTGAAAATTTCATTGTAGCATATTTCACTATCAGGGCGGATTCTCAGCATCTGAACATATACTATCTAGGGTATCCTTTTCGGTGTCATTGTTTCATTTGCAAGTTCTATACTTCTTTAGTCATTTGTATAATGCCCAAGAGTTCCTTAGTTACGTTGTAAACGTTGTAAAGGAGTTCCTCAGTAACGTTGTTTAGACTGTAAAGGAGTTCCTTAGTTACGTTGTTTACACTGTAAAGGAGTTCCTTAGTTACGTTGTTTACACTGTAAAGGAGTTCCTTAGTTACGTTGTTTACACTGTAAAGGAGTTCCTTAGTTACGTTGTTTACACTGTAAAGGAGTTCTTTAGTTACGTTGTTTACACTGTAAAGGAGTTCCTTAGTTATGTTGTTTACACTGTAAAGGAGTTCCTTAGTTACGTTAATTTCACTGTAAAAGGGCTCCTTAATTACGTTGTTTACACTGTAAAGGAGGTCCTTAGTTACGCTGTTTACACTTTAAAGGAGACCCTTAGTTACGTTGTTTACACTGTAAACGAGTTCCTTAGTTACGTTGTAAACGTTTTATAGAAGTTCCTTAATCACTTTACCTAAAGTGACAAGGTAGTAGTGTTTTTTTGGGAAAAAAATATCTACTTTTTCTGTTTCTTACGTGGTGCGCAAAAGTCTTGAACGAAATCCGTCGGTTTGATTTTACGAAAATGATACTATTTTTAATCGGTATATTTAAAAAAAAATTAGCTATGTTATAATCTTTGCAGTACATGTATTATAGCACAAATGATGTGCCAAGTTTTGAATTTCTTTTCTTGGCACATTTAATGTTATAAAGAATGTATCTCCTATCATATAATGAGCATTTCACATTTTTTCGTTGATATTTATCACGAGTACATTTTCTTAACATCTTTACTTAACGTTCTAGCAGTGATCATTTCCCTTTTATACAAAATCATCAACCTACCTGCAAGGTTCATCACAGGCACATGCACTTGCTGTTTTCTGTTTGTAGTCTTCCTCCACAGTAGCCTGGCATGTCTGTTCTGTAAATACATGGCTACACGTGATGTTACATTCTTGTGATGTACAGGTATATGTAAATTATTATCAAAACCCTTTAGTGACGATAGATAATAAGATTTCTGTCTTAAAATACGTTCAAGGATATTGATATTGGTTCATTTAAATGCTGTTTAAAGGTATCTGAAAAAAGTTGCTATATCATGTATATACATGTATAAATGATGTAGATACGTAGATAACGATATTTATACTGATATAATGTAATGATGTAGATATGTATTGATAATTATACTGATACAATGTAATAATGTAGATATGTATTGATAATTATACTGATACAATGTAATGATGTAGATATGTATTGATAATTATACTGATACAATGTAATGATGTAATTATTATGTATTGATAATTATACTGATACAATGTAATGATGTAGATATGTATTGATAATTATACTGATACCATGTAATGATGTAGATATGTATTGATAATTATACTGATACAATGTAATGATGTAGATATGTATTGATAATTATACTGATACAATGTAATGATGTAGATATGTATTGATAATTATACCGATACAAGGTAATAATGTAGATGTGTATTGATAATTATACTGATACAATGTAATGATGTAGATATGTTTTGATAGTTATACTGATACAATGTAATGATGTAGATATGTATTGATAATTATACTGATACAATGTAATGATGTAGATATGTATTGATAATTATACCGATACAAGGTAATAATGTAGATGTGTATTGATAATTATACTGATACAATGTAATGATGTAGATATGTATTGACAATTATACTAATACAATTTAATGATGTAGATATGTAGTGAGTGATGACAATACTGATACAATATATCAATGCAGATACGTAGTGATAATTATACTGAATTTTAATGATATAAGTATATACCTGCTACGCTCCTGCAGGGACGATAATCAAATAGTTGGGCTTGTATAAACAATTCGTCCTTGTCCTCCGAAAAGCAGTTGCAAGCAGAAATGATAGCATTCTGTTCACAAACAATCAAGCAAGCCTGGAACAGATGTAATGTGGCGTAACTTTATACGGTAAACATATGATGTTTTTGCTGTGAGCGAAATCCTGACTAAATAAAGTTCTTCCTCCTTTTACTATATGATGTAACCATCCCTCCATCACTCCTATAATTTTACTGTATGTTGTATCCATTCATCTATCACTCCCATCATTTTACTATATGGTGACCCATCCCTCTATCACTCCCATCATTTGACTGTATTGTGTACCCATCCTCTATCACTCCCATCATTTTAATGTATTGTGTACCCGTCCCTCTATCTCTCCAATCATTTTACAGATTGCAGTGCCCACCCCTCTGTCACCCTCTTTCTAGCAAAGTACATTACTCATATCATTCTTTCGCTGCCATTGATTTACAGTCTGCTGTAACCATCTGGTAACTTCAATACGTATAATCCTCTTGTTCACAGACATTTGCGTACAGATAAGGCCTTCCTTACCTGGCGATTGTAGGTTTGGTTATAGGCAGCTTTGAAGTCTTTACCATCGGCACAATTTCCGTGAGGTTGTGGCAAACGGGTAATATCTACCTGTAATGAAGAAAAATGTAGCAAAATCTTACTATCGAAGGTTGAGAGAGTTTCTACACAACATTTCATCGAGTACTTTATTCCAACCAATTCACATCGCTTTTTTAATTAATTATATTACTGATGATAATGTTGTGAACAACAGATATAAACATAACCTACCAATTTCAGACCGACTGATGTTTGAAAAGATGTCGAGGCGAAAAATCCGTTGTCAACAGGAAAAGCCATTGAGTCTTTCTGGTGAATGGTGATCCTTGCCCCATAGCCCTGGCTTATTCCGTGTATGTATTCCTCATTCTGCATGTACAGGATCAAAGACAGACCTGTGAACACGGATATAACGCTGTCTAACAACCATATACAGGATCAAAGACAGACCTGTGTACACGATATAACACTGTCTAACAACCATATACAGGATCAAAGACAGATCTGTGTACACGATATAACACTGTCTAACAACCATATACAGGATCAAAGACAGACCTGTGTACACGATATAACGCTGTCTAACAACCATATACAGGATCAAAGACAGACCTGTGTACACGATATAACACTGTCTAACAACCATATACATGATCAAAGACAGACCTGTGTACACGATATAACACTGTCTAACAACCGTATACAGGATCAAAGACAGATCTGTGTACACGATATAACGCTGTCTAACAACCCTGTACAGGATCAAAGACAGACCTGTGTACACGATATAACGCTGTCTAACAACCCTGTACAGGATCAAAGACAGACCTGTGTACACGATATAATGCTGTCTAACAACCATATACAGGATCAAAGACAGACCTGTGTACACGATATAACGCTGTCTAACAACCATGTACAGGGTCAAAGACAGACCTGTGTACACGACATAACACTGTCTAACAACCATGTACAGGATCAAAGACAGACCTGTGTACACGATATAACGCTGTCTAACAACCATGTACAGGATCAAAGACAGACCTGTGTACACGATATAACGCTGTCTAACAACCAGTACAGGATCAAAGACAGACCTGTGTACACGATATAACGCTGTCTAACAACCATATACAGGATCAAAGACAGACCTGTGTACACGATATAACGCTGTCTAACAACCATATACAGGATCAAAGACAGACCTGTGTACACGATATAACACTGTCTAACAACCATGTACAGGATCAAAGACAGACCTGTGTACACGATATAACGCTGTCTAACAACCATATACAGGATCAAAGACAGACCTGTGTACACGATATAACGCTGTCTAACAACCATATACAGGATCAAAGACAGACCTGTGTACACGATATAACACTGTCTAACAACAATGTAAAGGATCAAAGACAGACCTGTGTACACGATATAACACTGTCTAACAACCATATACAGGATCAAAGACAGACCTGTGTACACGATATAACACTGTCTAACAACCATATACAGGATCAAAGACAGACCTGTGTACACGATATAACACTGTCTAACAACCATATACAGGATCAAAGACAGACCTGTGTACACGATATAACGCTGTCTAACAACCATATTCATGACGGTAGGTGTGTTAATAATGATATGATGCTTTAATAACGGTATTTGATGATAATAATGGTATGATGTGACAATATTTGTATGTTAATGTAATAATAACGCATTACCAGTCATTTAAATTAAGTGTAAACTGTTACCGTATTCCGGACCAGGGTTTGTTGCAACGAAATTTTCTGCCTGAAGTGTGTAACAGTTCCCGTATTCAGCAGTAGGGAACCTTGTAAAGTTCCTTAAATAAAACACAACCGCAGTTTACAATTATATAACACTGAATATGAATTAACATCGAATGATAAATAACATGCAGCGAAACTCTCGACATTGATAAGATATTAACGCTTACAGTGTTTGCCCTATGCATATTATAATAAGAACTGTTTTACTATGTAGTAGTGATCTACTGTATGTTCGATCCAATAGTAAGCCTTCTATCTACTCGACCAGACAGTAATATAGCCTGGTGCTATTTTGACCTGATATATAATTTTTGTATAATCTTGTGTTGTTTGCGGCGTGTTGTCTATTTGCTGTTTCCTATTGATAATGCCCAGATGCCATATTGAAGATATAACCGATGACTGGTGAAAACAATAACTATAAATATACGTTACAGGGAATGGCATCAGGCTTTTATTATCGAGGTGACATAATTTTATTTCAATCTAAAGAAGAATGTCGGTAGTCGCTGGTGCCAGGCGATCTCATACGCAATGACGTCAGATAGTAGACATCAGCTTGCCTCTAACAGAAAATGATTAATACATTTGATGATTATTTGCTGAATGAATGTGAAAATAATACAAATAAAGCACATGCAGTTTTTTCGATTGGTAAATACAGATGCGATGGTGCTAACTCACGAGGGAGAGCAATCTCGACCGTCAAAGGCACAGGACAGCAACATGTCTGACAGGAGATGCCCCGATTGGATCCGCTCTGATCTAAAATGGTACAATGATTTAATGCAAATATTGAAGGGGGAAAAAAGAAGAATTAGTGTGTGTCATTTGCGTCTCTAACTTCTCTACTCATTCCCCAATATATTCCAAGTGTCCGTGGATACCCAGTGACATCAAGAAGGAGCTGCATTCTAGATACAAAGAATCTTGCATAACAAAACCCAATTACATATAAAAATGTAGTAGTCATATATCGATATGTACTCGTAACTAATATACTTTAATGAGATATATACACTTTTTAATCAGTTTTTAAACTTAACAAATACGACTTCACGTTGCGCTCAGAGAAACTGTTTAGTTTGTGACAGTAGGACCTTCCATTACCTGACATTATCCATAAAGAGACTCCGAAAGGTTGTTGTTATTTGTTGTAACTTGTTTCTTGGAGGTTTGTCTTTATCGGATGGGAGGCTGACGGGATCGTCATACCCGCTAGCATTCACACCAGATATCCCATTCGTAAACCGCTTCTTTCTGTTATTGGTCTAAAAGCAATAAAATCATGAAATGTGATTAATGGATGATGTAAAATCAGGTATTTATGGAATAATTAATTTCTCTGATTGTCCAGCGAAAACGTTAAGAAAGTAACACTGCCTTTTCTCTCCACTTTCACTTCTCTTATCTTTATTGGTGTTAGACGTACTGTGAGAGTGGCTCTCTATAGGAATCTTTACGTAACGTCTCTTCTCATTCCCGTATGTAAGATCAGTCAACTATCTGCATCTACGTGTTTGTTCTTGATATTATTTCTTTGTCTGAGATTATTTATCCATGTGTAATGTTAACTCGATTTGGACTACTTAGAAAAAGAACATTTCATGTAAATATGATAATACTCTATAATGCCGTTTTGAGGTCACCGCAACGGTCAGGGTCATATGAGGACGGTTGTCTAGGGGACATAAGACAGACTCAAACAGCCAGGGACATATGAGGACCGATCGCAAAGAGACTCCAACAGTCAGGGTCGTATGAGGACGGTTGTCTAGAGGACATAAAAGAGACCCAAACAGCCTGGGACATATGAGGACTGATGTCTAGAGGACATAAAAAAGACCCAAACAGCCAGGGACATATGAGGACTGATGTCAAAGAGACTGCAATAGCCAGGGTCGTATGAGGACGGATGCCATTGTCATAGGAGGACAAATGTCAAAGAGACACCAACAGCTAGGGTCATATAGGAACTCATATAGGACCAGGGGTCAAAGAGACATAAAAAATCAAGGTTATTTGAGTTAGGATATCAGAAATAGCAGTTGTCAGGGTCATACGAGGATGGATGTCAAAGAGACATTAACAGCTAGGGTCATATAAGGACGGGTGTCAAATACACAATCTTAGAAAGCAAAACACAGAAAAACAGAGAAGACAGAAGAAATATAGAATAAGATGAAGTGTTGTATATTCAATGTCTCTAAGGAGGAGACAAAGAAAATCTATCCCGATTCTTCCCAATTTTATTCTAACAATGCCTACATGATGGACAATACGGAAGACATCAAAAGCTCTCATACCTTTCTGTTATACTCCGGAAAAAAGAAATTACTTACATCATACCATAAAATTGTCCATGCTAATCTTGTAAAAAAAAACATGAAATCCCTTTAATTACTGTGGAATCATTTTGATTATCCACTTCATTTCCAATTATGTTTGGCTAAAATAGCTGTATATTAGTTTAAAGAACTAGTTAACGAATGTAGACTACCTAGTACATTTGTACCTTATGGATGTTCATCGCTGTGATTTCAAAAAAATCCTGTATTACACTACTTTATTCTCATATACATTTTTGGAAAATTTAAGGAATAGTAGAAAGTGCAAGAAAGAATTAAATGTCCGTGTGCTCGTTTTTGTATGGTTGGTCAAAGATACAAATATGACATGATGTATGATTTTAAGTGAATTTTGCTGTTTTAACCGTTTAGATGACAAATCCATAAAATATCTTCATTTTGTGTTGTCAGATATTGATGGTTGCTTGCAGAACTGAAAAATGGTATTTTCTTTCAAATTATGGAGGTTAAATTTCTTCAACCTGTGTCTTTAACTCAGAATAGCAATGCAAGTTACCTCTTAGTTTTCAAAGGCAAAACAATATTTTTTCATCACTTTTTGCAGATTTAACGCTTTACATAAAAAGTTCTGTCATTTAACTTTTTAAAATAATTAGCAGATCAAAAGAAAACAAGTTTATCTTTAAAAAGCAGACATAAAAATGGGAGTTCCGTATGCTTCCTTTTTTGTCACATTATTATTTGTGTTATTTTTCACCATTTCGGGGTCAGAAATCCAAAGTGCTTGACTTACACTAGTTTGTAAAAAAAATGTATCATTTTCAACATTTTTTTTACATTTGTATACTAATTACATTGTATTGAACATTACAAAGTTGTGCAGCAAATGATATGAGCTTGCTTCAATTAAAAATGGCCACACACAGATAATTTGAGTGATCGATCTAGAGTCAAAGGTGATATTTGGACTTTTCATTAAGGGCAAGAAATAACCAATTTCGAAATGGTTGTCAAATTGGTAATTTACTAAAATTCTTGTGAAAACTTTTTATAAACAACGGACGTCTAGATTTTTGACAATTTTTTTCATGTTCTGTTTGCTAATAAGATTAAGAAAAAAAGATTTTAAAAAATGAAATAAAAAAGAGTAAGACGTTATTGCAACCATAGATGAGTACATCATTAAGTTATATTTGTGGCAAGATCTCTATCGAGTTGAGTTTGCACTGCTCAAGTTAAAACATAATACCTTATGAATTATTGTAAATGTAGAGACAAAACCAAACCAAAACTACTTGATAACTTACTGTGATGTTTGGGTTAATAGCTCTGTCTACGTGATCCACAAACCCTTGCAATCTGGCGTTCATTTGATGCAGCTCGGATCTCTTCAGAGCATTAGTGTTGCATATAGTGACGGAAGGCATTTCTAGGTTACTGAAACCAAGCGAAAGTTTCGTGATGACTGGCCATTGGAAGTACTGGTCAAACAGGAAATAAAGGTGGAAGATCATCCCGCCTATAGCTCCCAGTAACAACAATATCCATACGATTTTTGAGACAATTAGCCTTGCATTGTTGATATATCCAACTCCCTGTAGGGATGTCTTTTCCGCGAATCTTACACAAAGTCTTCGGAACGACTTCCGTTTCCCTGTCGAATCTAGAGAAATATTACTATCGTCCATGTTCCCCCTGTTTTCCTGCAAAAATCAAATTGATGTATGAATAGTACGGTGACATACCCATGTCATAGTTTAATCAATAACATTTCAATATCACCCATACATATTACAGTGGAATTCCTACAGTATTAAACGATAATACAGCGTGTTACACAATGTATGTTAATAGGGAACAACCAACCATTTAAAAAAATAGACTTTTGAAACATCCCCTGTCTATGTCTGGCAGTCACTGATTGGCCAGTATGATATGAAGTAGCAAAATAGATATGTAGCCTGATAGGTAACTATCCATAAGAAATGTTGATATAAATTTCGTCCGATTGGATTTTTTTTCCAAAAGTTCAGGTCCTAATAATTAACAGTAAACATTTCAGATTTTTGAGAATATATACTGCGAAATTCACCCATTTTCAAAATGGCTGCGCTGGAAAAACTTTGAGCTGAAGAACCCAACTTTGTTTTTGATTACGTGTTATGTGAGACCCTAATCTTTTGTTATAAACCATAATTGCCATATTGAATTCAAGAATTTTAATGATATACTCCAAACACTAAAGTCTATGGAAAAACAATTGGTTGGTTGGTTCCTAATAGCGCATCTAACGAATCTTAGAAGACGAAACAAGCGGTATAATGCGCTTTTATATTCATATCTTTTGCACATTCCATCTTATCCACATAATTTTTCATGGCGTGTTATACACTGTATAATAACATAATATAATAGTATAACATAAATAACCATATCACATACTACGTGTACTGTATATGACACATCGACGTAGTAGTACACCACATCGCCGTTCCTACCACATTATATCATTAGTATACAGTATCGTTGACAACATTATTCTACAATTGTTATAGCAGTAAATCATCTATCAGATGTCTCCAGAGCCACTCACAGTTTTGTTATATTGATTATGTTAATGATACGCTGGTCTTTATTTTTACTCTTGTTTAGACGAATTAAGATACATGTTAATCCCTTATCGCTCTCAATAAATTAGGTTCTCGAGCATCATGCAAATCTCCGACAGGGACGAACCAGATTCATGATGCCTGTTGGCTATTCTTTATCTGATCTGATGTATCCCTAACCATAATCACTGGTATCTAAAGTGTTATTTATGTTTCCTTAATATTGATATTAGATGATATTTACCATACCTCATCTCAGATTATCGACTGTCGTCTGTTCCAAATTTACACTGTCGTTTCCGATTGATATTGACGTATTTGCACTGTTGGTCCAGATTATTGATGAACTACAAGTAAGATTATCCTTAGCAGGAAAATGGGTCGCAAAAGGTAATTAATTACCATTATGGTAATGGGGTCTTTAGTAAAAAGAAATAAAGGCATGCATGTAAAACTCCAGTCCATTAACACCAGACACAAATGGCATTGACCACTGAATAGTGTAAATCCCAGAGGGAAAATATGGCGTTCCCATGAAACAATACCAGTCATATTATTTCCTCATTATGCAAACATTGAAGTATTGATCTTGAATAAAGTAATGGTTTCATTAATCAATACTAAACTGCTGTTTGTTTAACATGTCTGTGTGTATGTGTTCTCACTCAATCGTATCTGCCAGGTCATTTAATCAGTTTAGGTGATCATCATTGTATGATTTTAAAGATACCACATCGCCGACAGCATACTATCTGCTTTTCACTAAAATAATGAATATAAATATATCTAAAAAACGAACGGCTACAAATGAAAATTAATGTTCGATTCCTAAAAATGATCGAAACACTGAAAGTTACAAACAAAATATGGAGGCGGAGGACGATAGAATTTATTCGGGATGCAACAAATTACTTCTTTTTTCTTTACATTGAATTGAGAAGAAATAAAGAGTCCACACTTCTTGAGAGTGTTAATAACGTCAAGTATGGTTCTTTTTGTATTGTATAAAATAATAGTTTTCATTCGGTTATAATTACTGTTTGGAACATCTTTAAGGTAACCACTACCGATAATAAAGCGCCTGCATTACATACCGAGAGGCACTCTTCTTTATCTAAATGTGAAACAATGAAAAAAAATTAAAAATGAAATGCTCCCTAGGTTACATAGATCGCTTAATATATATGAAGAGGTCTACATGTACTAATATTCGTTAATTGAGAGTGAAAAGAGCGAAGTTTAATTTGAGCGAAATAAAATTGTATAATCTTTCAACATCAATGATAATGGAAGTTCTGAACGAAATCCAGTATGATCACAAACACATCGATACGATGTATGCATACAATTTGGTGTAAAGAGGGAGGACACAGATGTATAAATATATATACCTATACATGGTTGCCCGTCTCCAATACCTAATAAGACCTTTCGATATATCGAACGATGTCCATGTAGTATATGGTTTCTTTAATATACATTTTTCAATATGAATTGATAGAGTATAGTAAAAAAATGTTTTAACGCTAACGGCCTATAGTGTTAATACCTTGAAGGCAATTGTGGAAATTCAATGTAGGTCAAAGGAATGTCAAAATCTAGATGGGAGGTGCATTAGCCCCGCAATCTCATTATATTTAATTTCAATTTCAAATGACCGTCAAATATATGTGTATATTCTGAACCGCGTCACCGAGTACAAAGTCAAATGTTAGGAAATTTCGTTTTTGATGAAGGTTACTACAGAGTTGATTTGAGCTTCAATATTGTATAATTCCATATCAGAAGAAGATTTCAGACTTTAATGGAAAGCAAATAAGCAAATATCGATTACTTATCGAGAAAGCTGTTTACTTCTAAAAAGTAAGTATTGCGAAATTGCGAGTTTTCATACATATATGGATAACGTTTTGTTTTTATTCTGACTGTCTGTCGATCTATGTGTCTAACTGTTTTGATTTCGTTTTGGATTTCATTCTTCTAATGCTTTGTTAAAATGTTGACCTGGATGCTTTAAACAACTCTGAGAACGAGTCCACTTTTCACTATTTTTGTCTGATGTACGTTTAATACATTGAAATCTTCAAGTCCATCTCCTCATACTATGGATCCTTTATGTAAACTTTGTATAGCAAGTATCAATAAGATCGCTAATTACTACATGTCCTCGGGTAAAATGAAACTGTTAGAACATTTACCTATCGAAAAGCCTAGACTCGTTGATATTACAGTTAATACATGTACATGAGAATTGTACACGTTGTGTTCAAAATTAACCTACATATAATGAGATTGGCCCCTCACCCTGACTATCTATAACATCAGTCTTAAACTGTTCAAACGCCACTTATTAGTTTTTTGTTGTTTCTTGTATGTACCTGCTAGTCACTTTTGAACGATTTAATTCAAATTTAAAAGACGTTTGCCCATTTGTCTATATAAATAGTGAGTATATATAGTAAGAAATTTTTGTTTACAACCTCCAAAACGCAGAAAGTAGATATGACAAAGTAGAATATCCTGTTTAGAACGTATGTGGGAGAAACCCTAAGTAACACTCCCGAGAGTATATATATCACAGTCACGTCAGATATGTGTAGACATCGGTGGCCATCGCAAGCGTTTAGCAGACCGTGAAGTTTTTGTGACGATATATGCTTGACGCACATTTAGCATAATGAAAGCATGATTGAAGTCTGGATCGCAGTACGCTTCATTTAGTATGCATTTAACTTTTTGTGTAAAAATTCGTTCAATAAACATAGACGTTTACCCCTACAGCCATTACGATATCGACAGACGAGTAGAAAGGTCCTGACTGTGTTTTGGCGTATCCCCTTATTTGTTCACGATGCGAGCAATGACTTTCGTCATAATGCTGGCTTATAAAAGTGGGCAGCATACTAAGTTTAGGTTTTGTCATATCATTGACACTTCAGATTGATACGTTTGGTGGTACCAGACTCATTGGACTTTACATTGTTACCAGAAAATAACAGTTTGGTAACGTAGCATTCATAATAAGAGAACAAAAGTTGCAGATATACTAAGCCGTGTTACAATGATTACAAGAACAGTCGTCTAACCCTATCAACTACATTGTAATCAAGTAAAACTCCATTTTGTTGACCTTTTTACTACATCATCGACAGTTACTTGTAGTACATGCAGACAAATCAGTATTGGTAAAGCAGTTATAAGAGACAATGCGAAAATGTTGATTAAGCTGAATATCTTGATTTTCATTGATAAACATTTCAAACAATCATCGACATCAAAACATTTCCCCCGACTATTTAACTTTATAACATGACATTTAATACATTTCACCCTGTGTTTTGCATATACATGTATCAATATGCAATTCCTATATTGGGCACTGTAAAACTTTTGAGTTCTTTGGAATTATTGTCCCGCAGTTTCATCAATTAAACAAGTGTATGTATATATAAATTTGATATATTGATGTTTTCCCACAGATAAACACGAATAAGCCACAGCTGGAGTCATCCTAGGAGATCAAACACGAATAAGCCACAGCTAGATTCCTATGAAATCTCGAACGAGAGACCGATCATCTACCATACTACAGCATGGTATAGCAAATAAAATTGTCAACTCATTGATTTGATTGAAGGTAAGAAAAATATTTGCAAATTAATAGTTGTAAAAAACAACCGCATACGTT
Organism: Pecten maximus; assembly: GCF_902652985.1. NCBI lineage: Eukaryota > Metazoa > Mollusca > Bivalvia > Pectinida > Pectinidae > Pecten > Pecten maximus. Next base: position 8,602,639 of record NC_047018.1, on the reverse strand, counting down.
TGTTCCTCACAACATTTCTAGGATATTGATATGTACCTTAGAAATGACTTAATATTGGTAACATACAAACAATCCATGTACCTGTGGTTCGGTAGCCTTTCTCCACATTGCTTGCGCGCTGAACCACTCCTTCAATGCCAGACGGCGTAGTAACGTTCTTTATTTTATCCTTAGACTTTCTTTAAGGGTTTTCATGTTTTCAAATATAATAGTTTGTATTATTTTAGGATTATCGATTGCATATCAGGTGTTTTAAGATCGGGTGCTTAGATACATTTATTATATATTTAAAGGAAAAACATTTCGTTCCCCTCTTATATCTTTAACTGAAATTATGATGGAATTAAACGTTAAAACACTGACGTATCAAAATATTTGGATTCGTTAATAGATTAGATAATGACCGTAGTAATATGTTGTACGTACATTTACATCATAGATATCTGTGTATTTGTGTATTCGAGAGAGATTATAACAAACGTTGTCTATTGTGATTACAAGAGAGATATAAATAAATAACAACGGTCGCCAGTGGTTTTGCTGTCTGCAAAACATGGGAGGACAGCGGAGGTGAATTGAAGGTCACAAATGAAAAGTATGTTTTTGTCGCCAATGAGATACAAAGCACACTGACAATACATTGAAATACAACAAAACCGTCGAAAGTTCCACCAACTCCATTTTGACCTGCATGCCATTGAACTACATATCCTAACAACAGCGACATCTATCTGACACAGTGAAGCAGTAAAGTGTGACAAATCCGTTTTAAGTTACTTATTTGACACCATATTTGGAATCAAACCAATGACAGTCTCTCCTCCTAAAAATGATTGTATTTCGGAACAGAAATTCACAAAAGCGTGGTGTTTAAAATATGACTTCTTATTATAGGTAAATGGAACATACGTACAGTCAAACCTCGATGATTCGAACTTCGTTGATTCGAAGTTCTCGCTGTATCGAACTTTTTGCTTGGTCCCGAATTTTCTCACTATATAACACTACCAAAGAACCTATGTATGATTCGAATTTTTATAAACCGAAGTTTTCGATGTATCGAACTTTTTTCATGGCCCCTTAGCTATGTAATTATAGGTAATTGACATCTCATGATTCGAACAAAAAATTACCTGTACTGACCACTGGACAGGTGTTTGTCGTGACCCCCGCGGCAAGATTTCACACCTCTCCCACAAAAGTCCCGACTGACAATAGGGATAACGATAGCGTGTGTTGTCTACTCCTGACCATAGGATTAATTAATAATCAGACCAAATTTATAGATTAATTGTGTGCTTATAAGCCATGACATGTAATCTCTCTGGTATAACATACCAGTAGTCGTCTTTGATGATCGCCGCCGCCATTGAAATCAGCGGTCGGTGAGTAGATTTTACGGAACAGTGAAACAAGCGGATCGATTTTAAACACAAACAATTAGCGATGTTTTCACTCATACTCAAAGTGGCACGTTTCAAACTTACACATAAATATCCGTAAAAGTATCTTTTATTTTGTTGTGTTTGAAGTAAATCAACTTAACGTTTCGATGTGAGTCTGACAGGTGACGATCGACACTACGACATCGAGGACATGTAACAGCTATATAAGATTTATGGTCATTATCATAAAAAAAGTCGACCTATTGTTAACCATGAATAATTCGAAGTCCCGCTGTATCGAAGTTTTTCTGCAAGTCCCTTGTATATTGTTACATTTGTCAGATACACAGGAAAGATATATAATACAAATTGTAAGTACAACAAATTAGTTAAATACGAAAGGCCAGTAAGGAAAAGAAAAATGTCTAATAAAAAGTGTAAGTAAAACGATTCAGCCAAATACAAATTGCTATTGCAGAAAGGAAAGATATCTAATAAAAACTGCAAGTACAACGATTCAGCTAAATTCAAATTTCTTGTAAGGAAAGAAAAGATATATATTAAAAATGTGCAAGTACAACGATTCAGTTTAAAACAAATTGCAAGGGAAAGGAAGATAAATTCACAAAAGAAATTAAGAAATAGTACAAAGCAAAAGTTGCAAAAACCATGTGAGATTGCACCCGATACGTCTTCTGTTATAAAAGACAGGTATTTGTTTGTAGAGATCAGTTTTACGTTTGCAATTGGGTATGTTAGTCTTCCAACCAAGTCACTTCTGGACCATAACGTTGAAGTTTCCTAAAAGTACATCGAAAATTTGCGAGTAAATCAAAGTCTCCTACTGGACTGAATTTAAAAACGTGTTGTATGAATTGTGCTAAAAAATTGTGAATAATGACGTTAAACAGTTTCTTATACAATACCCCGCATTATTTGAAAGTAGAGACATCTTGTTCGAACAAATTGTAAATTTCATAAACGTTGAAAAATATTTACCATACGATATGCTGGGAGAAGACGAAAAATTGGCGGAAGGAAGGATATCATCTTTGACGACGGAGAATGGGACAATATAATGGTCGCTGTGAGGAACAAACTTGCTGAGATGTTCACAGAAGTGAACATACTTCCCCAGACCAACTCTTGAGCATTTGTACAATATGCAGTATTGGAACATATGCGATACTTATTGTTGAAAGTTAAAATGGCAAGACCATATTATCTATAACAGGGGAAAAAAGAATGTCGGTCAGTCAGTCGGTCTGTTAACATCTAAGCTTTATGATCAGCGTGAAGATTTCCATTTCTCCATTGTTAATTTCCATTTCTAGGTAGTAACATCCATGCTTCATCTCGTTCACATGTCCCAATGAATTCGTTACTTATGGCATTGTGCCCATTATCACGATTTCCGTAACAAATGTCGACTGCTCACGAAAATATTTACAACTTGAGCTTTCGAGAAATGCAAGTTGAGTATGGTTATTATATTGCCTTGTGTGATAAGAGATAGACATACTCGATGCTTGTAGTTATGTCTAGGGGTTCCGTTCACTTCCCTAGTTCTCATTTGTGACGGATTTGACCTAGATTTTATATAGTCGAAGTAGAAGAATCTTACTCCTTAGAAACACCTGGTCTCATTGTCTTAGTCTATATTTTATATGTTCGTATTTTGTCCTCCTTCGTTTTGTTAATTATGATTTTATTGTTATGTCGGTATTGTCTGTTGTTTGTAGTAACAATAGTATATGCACATCGCATATAAATACTATTATATACACTGTATTTAGCGTAAATCAAAACGAAAACACATTTGGAGTTTATGTACAAGAAAGTATTTAACAGTACAAACACTCGATTTGAATAGCATATGTACGAAAGTAGGGTACGTTTGTTTGATCATTGGTTTCCTTGTTTAATATCAATTTACTAAATGGTTTACTTGTTGACATGGTTATAAAATGTCTATAATGTTTAAACTCAAACTGACACCTGGGTGTCAAGTGTTTATGTTTCTCTGAGACAAATTATAAATGTACTGCCCATGAAATAGGTTTCGTCACTGTGTAAGATTTTCCCTAAACATCTACTTAAGACGTGACACATAACGTTATGTGTACGGGTCACGACCTCTCCATCGATAACCTTTCAAACGTTAAGATGTTTTACTTCCGCTCTATATGTTCTATTTGAAAGCAGAAAATGTTGTGTATACCTCACGCCCATGACAGTGATAGGAGACTAAGAAAACAACACATTATTTGCAGTTTGTCGTATGGTCTGGGGTTATTAAGGAAACACGTAACGAGTCGTACGTACGAGCTATATAGGGTAATGTATTTAGTAAGGAATGTACGTGTAAATAACACACACATTCATATGTGAGGATAGAAATAATTAATCAAGATTAAAAGACAATGGTTATAGGGATAAAAACCTAAAGGCGGTGTCCATCATTACACCTCGCTGTAGATATTGATTTAACAGAGATAGTGATTAGTTTCACTATCAAAAGCAATGTAATATGAAGTACATACTCACCGGTGTTGATATCAGAGGTCCTACGTTGTAGTCAATGAAGTGTGGTGCTATCACTATAGAACATACAGGTGGTGAACTGCATGCCGAGAATGACAGAAGTAGAATGACTATGTACGAAATCTACATCATACAATGAGGCGTCAGTGGAGCGTGACAGGTGAACTCGGACAAGGTTATCAGTTAAACACTTATCAGAACACGCCTATTATTCAAAGTTACTGTCACCTTAACTGGTGACTTAAATCGTGATTGAAGAAGAAATGAATTGAGTCACAGTGAAACCCAATACTAACAGATACACGTAGCTAATAAGCGAGTTTAGTTATAGAATGTAAAACCTGTTTTCAATAGATAGCAGAGAACATTGAAATAGAAGTTAAGTTTTAAAGATCATGTATTTACGAGTATTTTTTTTTCAAAATGGCTGATTCATCAGAAAGTTTGTAAACACCAATAAATTTATTAACACACGAAAATGGTTTTTATATAAAAAAAATATATATTAAATTGTGTTATTTTTGAGTCTCGAAGAAATGGATGATTTTCACGACCGTTTGTTTAATTGTCTCCATGTCTTTATACGGTTTGTGTTTCACCTGAAGTACTGCCAATCCATTACCATATTGTAAGACTGAACATTACACATGATACAGATTGGAGAAAAGAGTTCGATAAATTATGCATGATACAAACACGCCTGGCAGTTTTGTAGCCTTCCTTTTGAGAAGTTGTAAATAATATCACGCTTGAGATTAACTAGTAAAGCTTCAATATCGCTAAATCAGATGTGTCGCACATGTTCCTCCAATAACATAGTATTTACTTGTGAATATGTATAAGGGTAACAGGTGAAGACGCTAATCTTTAACGTGTATTTGATATCTACTTTTCAACGCAGTTACTTGAGCTAACGTCATCGTCAACTTTCTCAAACATAATTGCGTTAAACAGAGGAAAGCAACCTGACCCTGGTCAGTCTGTAGATTGTTTGATGCTGTTGTAAGGTATATCTAACGGCGATGAAACAACATGGCATAGAATTTGAAAAAGTAATTTATTGATGAAATAGAAATTCAAACTCAGATAAATTTAATTTTGAGTTGGCATAAAATGCATCAATGATCATAATTATTTTCAAAGCAACGAAACATTAATAAGCAGATAAGAATAACAAAGGTAAACCTCGTAAGGCAAGGGAAATCCTTCTGTATTTCATACAATAAAACTATTTCGCGAATGAAAAAAAAAGCATAATTGTTTATATACTACCGTACACACATTGACATAATCAATGCTAATTCATTATCAAATGGTATTTAATAAGACATCAGACAGAGCCTATATAATTCCTCTCGTATTGAACGATAAGTGTGGGCTGGAATCGTGGAGCGCTCATATAACAAGTACAGCATGTATCCAAAGATGATTTTATTAAACTGAAAAAAAACACACGAGTCTATCAGGTGTGTGACAAAGTTTCAGTAATTCCTCATCGGTCAGCTACCTTGTGGTACAGGAAAAGACTATAAAATATATCATGCGGAAAATCTGCTATTAAAAATTGTTTGAACTTACCTGTAATCCCCAGTCTACAAATTGTTACTTTGGGGATTGTCGGGATCCTCTTTTACACACATATTCATCACACATATTCGTCACACATAGTCATCACACATATTCGTAGGTGTATGATTGCTTAACCACTCTTTTATATATAACGTCACAAAACTTAACGATATTAAGGTTACATCAGGCATGAAAATATTACATTAAATTCTTATCACTGTTTTTGAACATAGAAACATGAAAACAACATCCTACAGTATCAATGCGGGATATCAATTAACAGTAATCCACCAGTGACGTCATCAATATTAAGTGTTAAGCTGGGTGTGTTTTATCTTACAATGACATCAGCTGACGTTATAACTTACATCATTTGTGTAGGAACGTTAGAAATTAACATAAAACTGATATAATCTTAATTGAGTTGCGGATTGCTAAATGTATAAATGAGAAACTCACGCTATATATACTTCTTCCCATGAGAAGTTTATTACACAATTAAGCAACAATTTAACAAGTGTATAAAGACCCACAGTTCCAAATACTTAGCATATGTAGAACGTCCTACGGTTCCAAATACCTAGTACATATAAATAAATAAAAATAAGTGAAGCTTGAAGGTTTCTTAATACTTTGCAGCTACAAGGGAAACCAATTCTATCGACCTGTTCGGATATAAGGATATTTTAAAAAAATATCAATAGTTATATTGATTACTAAACAAAACTGTGAATTCCCCTCGCTCGTGATTACTCCGGCCACCGTTTCCTGGATTGCACTTCTAGAAACACATCAGTACTGATACCTTGCTGTTGCAAATCTTCCATTATATAAATGATCTTTGGCAAATTGTGGCTGGTTAAAGTTCAGCGCACCAGGCTCGTGTCCATGGGGTTTCCTTTCCAATGAAGGAAGTTCCGGGTTACTGTCCACATTTTCAAGATGATGACACTTGTATAATCCATACCGACACAACTCCACAACCAGCTGGACCACCTCGAACATACTGAGAATAGAAAGTCCTATCCAAAGGCCAATAGCACCTCCCACGTCCGACGCGAACTGAGCAGTCTACAACACACGATATTAGTTTAGTTACAATAAACCAATTATTGATGAATCTATCATTTTTGTGAAACCACTGCAAGCATGTTATTGAACATGTTATTGTTTATTTCCATGAGAAAGAAGGGGACAGTAAGGATAGTTTGTGTTTAGTCTTAGTTATAAGTATTAACGCCACTAGTTCATCCTACTGGGACAATCAACCTTAGACAAAAACGTTGAGATAGTCATCTGTTTAACTAGAACAATATAGAACGTGACGTCACTTTACACTACTGTAAAGCAGAATATTTTAATAAAGCAGAAGCTAATTTACAGAATTTTAATGCTTTAAACAGCAAAGATAAATTAATATTTCTTATGAAAGAAGATAATTTGCAAAAAGATGTCGCCAGGTTATTGTTTGATATGTACCAAAGAAGACAAAACTTTTTATCAATAAGTCTTAGTATTAATTGACACTCAAGATTTTACTGCAGTAGTGTCTCATAAGCCAAATATGGCTGGGTGTTGATGCATTTTAACGTTTTTAATGAAATTATGCTTGTATTTTATGTATATTTTATGTATCAATACGTGACACTTTAATAAACATATCTGAATCTGTAATAATATAAAGAATTTTATGGTAACAACGTCGAGAACTACTATAACTGTAGAGAGAATGAAAAGCCTTAAAATACTAGATATACACTGCTTTTACATTGTAAAACGCATTGTTAGTGTAGGAAGCATAATAATATTATAAATATATAGAAGGGTAAATAATATCATTTTAAAACAGAGAATACAATGTTAACATGCAAGATGTAACAAGGCTTCAACAAACAAATGTACGTAATAGATGGAGGTAATTAGGCGAAATTTTAAAAAATTAACAAAAACGTTAAGCTACCACCAGAAATCAGTCTACAGATTTTACCTCAATTTCTGGATCCTCGTTGATTTCCTCGTGGTTCAGATCCTGGTAATAAACTACTATTTTCATGAAGTTCAAACTGTAATGAAATATCGCAATGAATAATTACAGCATTGAATAGACAATATTTATCTATGTTTGAAAATGTGTATAACCCATTTAATTAAGTCAGTAATGAATAGACTTATTTCAAGCTGTCTGTAAAGTTGAGTTACTTATTAATAAAAGTAACACGGGATTCTACAAACGACGTCCAATACCTTTAAAGATAAACTTACTGTAGTTGATACATTCAATGTTGAATGGTTAACTTAAAATTGCACAATACAGCTGTTCCGTCATTCCAGGGCTCTCTTGTGATAAAAGTATTGTATCTTTACAAAATTACACACTGATCTTGTGATAAAAGTATTGTATCTTTACAAAATTACACACCTGATCTTGTGATAAAAGTGTTGTATCTTTACAAAATTACACACCTGATCTTGTGATAAAAGTGTTGTATCTTTACAAAATTACACACCTGATCTTGTGATAAAAGTGTTGTATCTACAAAAGTACACACCTGATCTTGTGATAAAAGTACTGTATCTTTACAAAATTACACACCTGATCTTGCGATCGTCTGCTTTAGATATAATACTGGTACATTGTTTCGGTCGTCTCTGACACAAACCTCGCAACAGCGTCGTCTGGAATAGGTAAACAGAGTATTTCTATATACATGTTATTAATCCTGCGGTAAAATCTTTCAGCAAGCAAACATCAGCATCGTATCATTGAACCTCTCCATGCCATAGCATTACAAGTTACGTGCAACGAGTAGAAGAAATGGTCATAATCGCCATATAATGACAGCAATATCACTTTAGAGAACAAGAAAAGTATGAGCATTCATTGTTCTCGATGGTTGAAACAACTGTGTCTATTGAAATGTATACCCTACCGTGTAAGACTCCGTGGGCCATTGTCGAGTACTAGTAGACCTTAGCCATTGTTTCTCCCTATAAAGACAAGTGGTTGTGACATCATACTAATCGAAAACAATCATACGTTATAAATGTTTCATTCTATTTCAAAAATAGCATCGTCTTATTATAAATGAATTACAAACATATTTGACTTTTCTAAATTCATATCATTTAGTTCTAAGGTAGAACATACGAGGGCTGATTGATAAGTTGTGAGCCTCGTACTGAAGGAGGTACTCAATGATGTTGTTTTTAAGTCCTACTATTCTCTGACTATCTAGGCCGTGTACCCAAGGACTGGTCTGGTCTCATTTGGTAAGTTTATATCGATGAGGTAGCACTCTAAAGTAAACAAGACAAGCGGCTTTTAAAAACTGGACAAAATCGGTTAGGGTTAGGATTGGGGTGAAAAGTCTGTCATTGCCATGGCTTCCATTCACGATTGTGGCTTTTAAATTGATTAAGCATCCGCCTTATTCACCTGATTGCTCCATCAGACATTCATCTATTTCCAAAACTGAAAACAGATATTTCAAGCATCCTAACCCTAACCCTAACATGCAGTGGATGACATTGTGAACAGCCAAAAAACGGGGTTCTATAAAAGTGGCATTGATGCCCATAAACACCGCTGGCAAAAGTATATATATTTTGAAGGGGATGAAAATCCAAATCCTTCAATATGAGGCTCACAACCTATCAACCAGCCCTCGTACTTAACAAAAAATATAAAACGTACATATCTTCGTTAAAATATGTAATGATTTAAGCAAAGATCACCTAGGGGTGAACTGAGAGATTGATTATCATGCACTTTTTATGTAATTTCTTGTTTTAACATGAACGACATATACAATGGTTTAAACTATAATCTATTCTGGTAAATGGAACATGTATTGTTGAAAGAAGCATGCATACAAACGAGATAGGAAGTGAAAATAAAGGGAGAATAATTCCGCGCTTTAAAAAGAATTGTACATGTAAATTGAAAATATACTCGGTCTATGGCTTGTTTATCGATGAATATCATAATACTTCACACCTATAAAACGGGAGATAAATCTTTCTTTCACAATTCACTTTCCTCTATTAATCTGTAAACAATTTCTGTATCTGTCCCAACAATACTATGACGGATTGCAGGCCATCTAAACAGTATGTGAGAGACGTCTAAATACTAAAGTTGTATCGCAATTCCTTATATAGATGTATATATTTATATAATATGAAACATTGCTTTAGCGTAACCGAAAAATGTATTGTTAATGACTTTCATAAGACAAAAAATGGACCTAAATGTACAAAAAGCTTTGAATTATTAGAGTTTTTTAATAATTCTACTGTATGCAAGTTTTACAACTGTAATGTGGACTACAATGACAGGGGTTATGCATCTAATTCTACAAACGAGACTCGATGTGTCATAAAGGTGAAGGCTTAAGCTGGTGAGGGATGGAGGGAAGAGGGAGGGATGGAGGGAGAGAGGGAGGGGAAGGAGGGAGAGAGGGAGGAGAGGGAGGGATGGAGGGAGAGAGGGAGGGGAGGGAGGGAGGAGAGAGAGAGGGAGGGTAATCATTTGTCACCTGCTGATTTAAACAATGATATATATATATCAATTTTAGCGTTATTATATCAGCTTATATCAGTCTTCTGACAAAGAGCTCATTTTCAATGTTTTACCAGAACTATATTAGAGTGATGTTATATCACCTGTCATATTTCATTCATCGTGTATCTGTTGTAATTACACTACGAACTTTGTTTATGAACATAATTAATATGTTGAATTGTCATTATTTAACTTTGTGCTATGATTGATATTCTATACAAAAGCGGCAACTTTATAATACAAAGTAACATTAACCTAAACTATATATAAACATATATAATAAACGAATAAATATATACGATATCTATGTAAATCAAATATACATAACATCCTACACAAAGCAATATAACATCACCCAAATTGTAAAGGTATTATCATGATCAGGCTTTATACAATACTAACTACATCTCATCCAACGTCACACAATATCCAACACTACTTACACGCATGGGTTTGCACATTCACATTTCCTAGTTTTGTCCTCAAGTTCTTTATTGATTTCAAATTGACAAAGTAATTCTGAAATGACAAGACTCTGAATTACTGACAGTGAATTTAAATTTGTACTTGAATGCTACCTTATAAATTAATACTACTAGAATGTATTTCTAATCACTTTAAACAAGTTGCTGTGAAAATTCAGTCAGGGATATAGTCTTCCTTTCAGTTATGTGTTTTCAACGCTGCATCAAATAAAACAATAACGAAAAAACATCAAGTGACAAGGAAGGTACAGAGCCATAAACTGTTCACACAAACATTACACCCATCGGGATTTACATGCTTTTCAGGTTCAGATATTGTCCTGTTGTATAAATAAACCTACCTTTACGGGATGTACAGGGTCTGATATTGTCCTGTAGTGTACCTACCTTTACGGGATGTACAGGGTTTGATATTGTCCTGTAGTCTACCTACCTTTACGGGATGTACAGGGTCTGATATTGTCCTGTAGTCTACCTACCTTTACGGGATGTACAGAGTCTGATATTGTCCTGTTGTCTACCTACCTTTACGGGATGTACAGGGTCTGATATTGTCCTGTAGTCTACCTACCTTTACGGGATGTACAGGGTCTGATATTGTCCTGTAGTCTACCTACCTTTACGGGATGTACAGAGTCTGATATTGTCCTGTAGTCTACCCACCTTTACGGGATGTACAGAGTCTGATGTTGTCCTGTAGTCTACCTACCTTTACGGGATGTACAGGGTCTGATATTGTCCTGTAGTCTACCTACCTTTACGGGATGTACAGGGTCTGATATTGTCCTGTAGTCTACCTACCTTTACGGGATGTACAGGGTTTGATATTGTCCTGTAGTCTACCTACCTTTACGGGATGTACAGGGTGTAATATTGTCCTCTAGTCTACCTACCTTTACGGGATGTACAGGGTCTGATATTGTCCTGTTGTCTACCTACCTTTACGGGATGTACAGGGTCTGATATTGTCCTCTAGTCTACCTACCTTTACGGGATGTACAGAGTCTGATATTGTCCTCTAGTCTACCTACCTTTACGGGATGTACAGGGTCTGATATTGTCCTCTAGTCTACCTACCTTTACGGGATATACAGGGTATGATATTGTCCTGTAGTCTACCTACCTTTACGGGATGTACAGGGTCTGATATTGTCCTGTAGTCTACCTACCTTTACGGGATGTACAGGGTTTGATATTGTCCTGTAGTCTACCTACCTTTACGGGATGTACAGGGTTTGATATTGTCCTGTAGTCTACCTACCTTTACGGGATATACAGGGTCTGATATTGTCCTGTAGTCTACCTACCTTTACGGGATGTACAGGGTCTGATATTGTCCTGTAGTCTACCTACCTTTACGGGATGTACAGAGTCTGATGTTGTCCTGTTGTCTACCTACCTTTACGGGATGTACAGGGTCTGATATTGTCCTGTAGTCTACCTACATTTACGGAATGTACAGAGTCTGATATTGTCCTGTAGTCTACCTACCTTTACGGGATGTACAGAGTCTGATATTGTCCTGTAGTCTACCTACCTTTACGGGATGTACAGGGTTTGATGTTGTCCTGTAGTCTACCTACCTTTACGGGATGTACAGAGTCTGATATTGTCCTGTAGTCTACCTACCTTTACGGAATGTACAGAGTCTGATATTGTCCTGTTGTATACATAAACCTACCTTTACGGGATGTACATGGTCTGCTATTGTCCTGTAGTCTACCTACCTTTACGGGATATACAGGGTCTGATATTGTCCTGTAGTCTACCTACCTTTACGGGATGTACAGGGTCTGATATTGTCCTGTAGTCTACCTACCTTTACGGGATGTACAGGGTCTGATATTGTCCTGTAGTCTACCTACCTTTACGGGATGTACAGGGTCTGATATTGTCCTGTAGTCTACCTACCTTTACGGGATGTACAGAGTCTGATGTTGTCCTGTAGTCTACCTACCTTTACGGGATGTACAGGGTGTAATATTGTCCTGTAGTCTACCTACCTTTACGGGATATACAGGGTATGATATTGTCCTGTAGTCTACCCACCTTTACGGGATGTACAGAGTCTGATGTTGTCCTGTAGTCTACCCACCTTTACGGGATGTACAGAGTCTGATATTGTCCTGTTGTATACCTACATTTACGGGATGTACAGGGTCTGATATTGTCCTGTAGTCTACCCACCTTTACGGGATGTACAGAGTCTGATGTTGTCCTGTAGTCTACCTACCTTTACGGGATGTACAGGGTCTGATATTGTCCTGTTGTCTACCTACCTTTACGGGATGTACAGGGTCTGATATTGTCCTGTAGTCTACCTACCTTTACGGGATGTACAGAGTCTGATATTGTCCTGTAGTCTACCCACCTTTACGGGATATACAGGGTTTGATATTGTCCTGTAGTCTACCCACCTTTACGGGATGTACAGGGTCTGATATTGTCCTGTAGTCTACCTACCTTTACGGGATATACAGGGTCTGATATTGTCCTGTAGTCTACCTACCTTTACGGGATATACAGGGTCTGATATTGTCCTGTAGTCTACCTACCTTTACGGGATGTACAGAGTCTGATATTGTCCTGTAGTCTACCTACCTTTACGGGATGTACAGGGTCTGATATTGTCCTGTAGTCTACCTACCTTTACGGGATATACAGGGTCTGATATTGTCCTGTAGTCTACCTACCTTTACGGGATGTACAGGGTCTGATATTGTCCTGTAGTCTACCTACCTTTACGGGATGTACAGGGTCTGATATTGTCCTCTAGTCTACCTACCTTTACGGGATGTACAGGGTCTGATATTGTCCTGTAGTCTACCTACCTTTACGGGATGTACAGAGTCTGATATTGTCCTGTTGTCTACCTACCTTTACGGGATGTACAGGGTCTGATATTGTCCTCTAGTCTACCTACCTTTACGGGATGTACAGAGTCTGATATTGTCCTGTAGTCTACCTACCTTTACGGGATGTACAGGGTCTGATATTGTCCTGTAGTCTACCTGCCTTCACGGGATGTACAGAGTCTGATATTGTCCTGTAGTCTACCTACCTTTACGGGATGTACAGGGTGTAATATTGTCCTCTAGTCTACCTACCTTTACGGGATGTACAGAGTCTGATATTGTCCTGTAGTCTACCTACCTTTACGGGATGTACAGGGTCTGATATTGTCCTGTAGTCTACCTGCCTTCACGGGATGTACAGAGTCTGATATTGTCCTGTAGTCTACCTACCTTCACGGGATGTACAGGGTCTGATATTGTCCTGTAGTCTACCTACCTTTACGGGATGTACAGGGTGTAATATTGTCCTGTAGTCTACCTACCTTTACGGGATATACAGGGTCTGATATTGTCCTGTAGTCTACCTACCTTTACGGGATGTACAGAGTCTGATATTGTCCTGTAGTCTACCTACCTTTACGGGATGTACAGGGTCTGATATTGTCCTGTAGTCTACCTACCTTTACGGGATATACAGGGTCTGATATTGTCCTGTAGTCTACCTACCTTTACGGGATGTACAGGGTCTGATATTGTCCTGTAGTCTACCTACCTTTACGGGATGTACAGAGTCTGATATTGTCCTGTAGTCTACCTACCTTTACGGGATGTACAGGGTCTGATATTGTCCTGTAGTCTACCTACCTTTACGGGATGTACAGAGTCTGATATTGTCCTGTAGTCTACCTACCTTTACGGGATGTACAGAGTCTGATATTGTCCTGTAGTCTACCTACCTTTACGGGATGTACAGGGTTTGATATTGTCCTGTAGTCTACCTACCTTTACGGGATGTACAGAGTCTGATATTGTCCTGTAGTCTACCTACCTTTACGGGATGTACAGAGTCTGATATTGTCCTGTAGTCTACCCACCTTTACGGGATGTACAGAGTCTGATGTTGTCCTGTAGTCTACCTACCTTTACGGGATGTACAGGGTCTGATGTTGTCCTGTTGTCTACCTACCTTTACGGGATGTACAGGGTCTGATATTGTCCTGTAGTGACCTACCTTTACGGGATGTACAGAGTCTGATGTTGTCCTGTAGTCTACCTACCTTTACGGGATGTACAGGGTGTGATATTGTCCTGTTGTATACCTACCTTTACGGGATGTACAGGGTCTGATATTGTCCTGTAGTCTACCTACCTTTACGGGATGTACAGGGTCTGATATTGTCCTGTAGTGACCTACCTTCACGAGATTTGCAGGGTGTAATATTGTCCAGCAAGGAGGATTGGGATAACACTTCCACACCAAACTTGTCATGACATCCACATTGGTCAATTATAGTTTTTCCATGACAGACGTCCTGACACGTCTGCAAAACATTAACGGTTCATCGGGTACCAACGAAACTAATATAGTATATATAAGGCTTATCAGATACAGTGAGACTGAATTAATGTTTTATGAAATAAAAACGAAACTAATACAGTGAGGCAGAATTAATGGTTTTACAGATACCAATGAAAGTAATATAGTATTGCCAATTAATTGTTTATCACTTACCAACGAAACTAATACAGTGATGCTGAATTAATAAAACATGAAAACCAGATTTGAATTCGAAATTATATGAATTGTACACCTCTTTTACATACCAGATTCCCTTCATTGATAATTATATTGTTACATGAAAAATATCATCCCTTTCTTTTCCACGTGACATCAGTAGCGGTTTAGTCTTATATATGAAGTATGAGCTCACAGAAAACGTCTTTAGAATACAAACCTGTCTTGAATATTTGGTTCCATAAAGTTTTTCAAACTCTACTCCATCGTTACATTGGCCGTAAGGTTCTCCTAGCCTTTCGATGTTTATCTGCAAAATATCAGAGTAACTATAGTATAAGAGAGTAAGACCAGGTCCTCCGGGAGAGTGAGCGTATTCGGCTTCATCGACGACATCCGCCATTCGAATCTAGATCAATCCGGGTTACGTGATAATCTCAAATGAAAGTTAGGGTGGTGACATCGGAACCATCAGGCATATCAACAAGTATCAAACACGGCCGACGTCATATCATCCATCAGAGTCGCACTGATTGTTCCTATGGGTATGCCAAGAGTATGTTTGAAGATCTGGTTGCCAAACTCTACAAAATTATTGACGATCAGAAATTTTTATCATTCTCATGATTTCATCTTCGGTATACCTTCTACCAGCCCTAGACGTATTTAATGGGTAGTGTTAAGAGTAGAAACATGTTTTAATGGAAGTAAATTCTTTAGGATCAGCTGTTCTATATGAACAGAAGTTTTCAATCCACATTCCGTCAATTTTTTCACTTCCGGTGTAAACAGTCTCCCAACAGGACTGCAGCCTCGACTTATTTGTAAGAACGGTAATAAGAAGTTAAGACACGTGTGCAGTTGATCAACTTCTCGATCCAATAATAAAACAGTGTTTATAAGGATTCTTATAAAATTTGGGGATTAAATATCAACAAGGTAGGTTTAGATTGTTCTCACTAAAAATCTTTTTAAAAAACGCGACAATGCGTAGGTACTGTTACCCTGATGTCAAGAAAGTTTAGTACTTTCAATAAACAGAGAATAGAAGTATCTACAGACAAGGATCAAATTATTACAAACCTTACAGTGTAGGCAACAAACACCTGTCATGTACATATCTGGTTTTCACATCGGGATACAGAAATGCAGACGTGTGTTTTATTTTAATTTTGGATTTTATGCTGCTTATTATTAGAAGAATTATGGCCAAATGGACTTAATCAACTCCGACAGTGAATTACAACTTTGCATGTAATTAAAGTTTGGACGCATTGAGTTCTGAATAACTTGTTTATCAAAAATACGGAAGACAGCTATGTCAGACTTGTTGTGAAGATATTACTGATGCTAATAACATCTATTCCTTTGTTGGCAATTCAGCTTTCAAATTTGTCCTTTGGGATTTGCCAAGTTGTTTGTGGAGTATTGCAGCTATCTGTACGGTTGACTTGAAAAGTCTAAATCGTGCAATATCATCAATAATTGCCAGTCGCCATGCTGGTTTCAAAAGGTCATCATGGTTAGTCTCTTGTAGTCCTGGAAATGTTATAGTTATAACTACGAGAAACTTGATAATTGATTATTACAAAATGTACCTGTTTTAATCCAATGTGTGTTTCAAACGCAGAGGAAACGAAGAACCCTTCATCTGCTGGAAAGGGAAAGGAAGACTGGTCATTTATAGTGACGCGTGCACCATAACCTTGAGTCAACCCGGGAACATATTCATAGTTTTCCATAAATAGTATCAAAGACAACCCTGAAAACAAACAAAAAACAATTGATAGGGTTGACTTGTTAAAACTTCGTAGGATTATAATCTGAACGGTACCTTCTATTGGAGGCATTTAATTACATCGAATGTTCTATTTACATGTGAAGGAAACGAAAGTAAAAAACAAACAAAAAACAGTTCAAAATAAAGCTGTCTTGCAAGTATATCTGCAGATGCAATATGCTTTATAGAAATGATGCATGTGTGTATCATTGGTCATACCTGTATCATTATGGTCATACCTGTATCATTATAATCATACCTGTATCATTATGGTCATACCTGTATCATTATAATCATACCTGTATCATTATGGTCATACCTGTATCATTATAGTCATATCTGTATCATTATAGTCATACCTGTATCATTATAATCATACCTGTATCATTATAATCATACCTGTATATAGATATTGAAAGGAGAAGTTTTTTTTACTTCAAAAATTAATCATCCGACATAGTGTAATTTCATTGCAAGATATCATGATGTCCAAAAGACTCTCTTCCTTAAAAAGTTATGTAACTTTATCAAAAAAATCAATTTCGTATGTTCCCCTGAGTAGATATTTTAATTCAAATACAAGTTTACATCTTTATGATACTTTCATCCCTCTGTATATCCACGCATGTTCACCAAATTTCATATTATTGTAAATTTACATGTATTGCATTTTGTAGTCTATCTCTGTATACCTCTTCTGTACAGGTGTTGAGATAATAAATGAATTTGAATTTGTATCAGTATTGTCATACCAGTGTCAGTATTTGTCGTAGTAGCCTACATCATTCTCAAAGTGTGTTATCAAACTCCGGAGGAAACTATTACATCATGTGAAGGAAAGTTGGTAGTAGGATATAATCTAACCCGAGATAAGTATTTGTCAGTAGACGCCAGTAGACCTAGTTAGGTTTGTGCTATGTCTGCTAACAACAATGACGCCTATTCGTACCTGTATTCTATAGAATTGTGTAGTTAGTTATCGTTCTATTTCCCATGATAAAATGTCAATAAATATCCCGTGGGAAAGTTCCTTCAAATAGAAAATACATTTCTGAATGTGGCATGCAGGTTAAAAAGACTTTGGAAGACGTCCAACGTTTTTGTAAAGAAGGTATAACATGAATATATCGGTGCGATTAAATGATCATTGCAAAACATGAAAGCTCCGTTTTCTGTCGATAACGGATACTTCAAGAGAAGTGTGCAGTCACCGTCTTATAATTTATAATAATACAGCCAGTTATGTGCTTGTTGTGTTTAGACAATTACGATTTGTTTTTATCAAAAAGTTTCGTCTATTGTGATAATTCACATTGTTTTGTTTTTTTTTATACAGGAAAACCAATCTGCTCCAACTTTTCTTTACTTTGGTGAAATATGATAAACTGCACATAATGCTTTACATTGACATGTGTCCTGGCGGAATACTCACTTGTTTATATTTGAATTTTGAAATGATAAACACATTTATCTGCTCCAACTTACCGTGTTTTGGTCCTGGAGATTTGGATGTGAATGTCGAAGACTGGATTGTGAAGCAATTACCGAACTCCGCAGTCTGATACAGAGTGAAGTTTCTAAAAACCAAGCCATGATCTTTACGATACAGTTGTAGTGTGGAAACAATGAAATTAATTAACAGATAGATGTAGTGTGGGAAACAATGAAATTAATTAACAGATGGTTGTAGTGTGGGAAACAATGAAACTAATTAACAGATGGTTGTAGTGTGGGAAACAATGAAACTAATTAACAGATAGTTGTAGTGTGGAAACAATGAAATTAATTAACAGATAGTTGTAGTGTGGGAAACAATGAAATTAATTAACAGATGGTTGTAGTGTGGAAACAATGAAATTAATTAACAGATAGTTGTAGTGTGGAAACAATGAAATTAATTAACAGATAGTTGTAGTGTGGGAAACAATGAAATTAATTAACAGATAGTTGTAGTGTGGGAAATAATGAAATTAATTAACAGATGGTTGTAGTGTGGGAAACAATGAAACTAATTAACAGATGGTTGTAGTGTGGGAAACAATGAAACTAATTAACAGATGGTTGTAGTGTGGGAAACAATGAAACTAATTAACAGATGGTTGTAGTGTGGGAAACAATGAAATTAATTAACAGATAGTTGTAGTGTGGGAAATAATGAAATTAATGAGATGGTTGTAATGTTCTCTGAGGATATTGATGACCTTCAAAATATGCTTGACTTCTTGAAACGATAATTATTCTGATCGATGGAATTTGTCCGTCAATGTAGATAAAACAAAGATTGTGGTATTTAGAAAAAAATAAGCGTTTGTTTCCGAATGAACAATGGATATATGATGGTAAAGTTATTGAGATAGTAGACCAGTTTTGTTATTTGGGTTTAGTTTTTAATTACAATGGTAAGTTTACAATAGCACAAAATAATATTGCTATACAAGGCAGAAAATCATATTATCTTCTTAATCGTAAAATGAAAAAGTTTATATTAAATGAAAATACAAAACTGTCATTGTTTGATACATACGTATCATGTATTCTGAATTACGCTTGTGAAGTGTGGGGCTATAACACTGCGCCACAGGTTGAAAAACTACACTTGATGGTTTTAAAGTCGATTTTGGGCGTTAAAAGATCTGTTAACAATTCTATGGTGTATTTTGAACTAGGACGTTTTCCTTTTTATATAACGAGAAAGATGTTTATTGTTAAATATTGGCTACAACTATTGAATACTGAAAACTGTATATTGAGGGCTTGCTATAATGAGTTATTCGAACTTAACATTAAAAAGCCTAATAGCAAAGCAAATTGGGTTCATCATTTGAAAAATGACTTATGTTCACTTGGTTTTGGCGATGTATGGTATGCACAGAACGTACCAAATAAAAACATATTTTTGTTATTGTATAAACAACGGTTACAAGATATTTTTATCCAAGAAACGAGAGCTAGTTTAGAAAGCTCTTCTAAGTGCACCATATATAAACACATCGTTGATACGTTTATCATACAGGACTATCTCAGTAAACCATTAACTTTCAAAATAAAACGAATAATATCCAAATACAGATTAAATGCTCATTCGTTGAATATTGAAATTGGTAGGTACAGTGGTATCCCTAGACACCAAAGGCTGTGTACTTTGTGTGATAATCATGAAGTTGAGGATGAAGTCCATTTTATTTTGTTATGTCCAAAGTATTTGGATTTCAGGGTGAAGTATTTAAAACCATATTTTTATCGCCGTCCATCTGTTTTCAAAATGACTGAATTGTTCTGTAGTACCAATGTAAAAACTTTAAGAAATTTTGGAAAATATTTAATTCAGGCGACGGCCAAAAGGAAGTCACTGTTACTTAGTTAATAAGTATTTATATGTTTGATTAATAGTAAATTAATTAGTAATTGCACAATAGTTTTTTCTTTATCAGAACATCCTAGAGAAAATATGTCTAGGAATATAATTTCAAGTATGTGATTGTCTTTTTATGTCTTAAAAATTCGTGTAGTTTAAAATTGCAATTGTAATATTGTTATTGTATGATATACACTTTTTGTGATGGCAAAAAAAAAAAAAAAAATATTAACACGTGCTTTATTGAAATGTATAATACTTGGTGTTACATTGGCTGTGTTCTCCGCGGTCTTGCGCAAATGTAAATTGTTGCCATGTGTATGTATATTGTGATCCTATATGCTATTTGCATACGGAATAAAATAATTGAATAATTGAAAAAAAGTGTGGGAAACAATGAAATTAATTAACAGAACTAGAGTTAAGTGGTTATATTGAGATGTTAAAGAGTACGGATGTCTTCTGTTCATATTTCTTACAGTGCCATGGGGAAATGCAAACATGCACAAAATGGCTATTTCTATTCATAAAAAGTTGTATAAGCAGAATTAAGTAGTTGGAACCTAGACAGACAGACACACAACCTGATTCCAGTATACCACCTGTAGGGTTGCTAATAAAATCATAACACATATAAATACTGCAATTAGATGATAAATGAACCATAACGCATTATATATCTAGGAGACCAATGTAGGGTAACGAACGAAATTATGCAAAAATATAGAAAAGTGCAGAAATCATAGGAAATAAATAAATATATAGGAGATATCGATAAGTATTTTACGCGTGTGTATTTCGAAATACCGTATGTGACTACTTCCTATAGTTACTGATTAAATACCGTCTGTGACTACTTCCTATAGTTACTGATTAGATACCGTCTGTGACTACTTCCTATAGTTACTGACTAAATACCGTCTGTGACTACTTCCTATAGTTACTGATTAAATACCGTCTGTGACTACTTCCTATAGTTACTGATTAAATACCGTGTGTGACTACTTCCTATATTACTGATTAAATACCGTCTGTGACTACTTCCTATAGTTACTGATTAAATACCGTCTGTGGCTACTTCCTGTAGTTACTGATTAAATACCGTCTGTGACTACTTCCTATAGTTACTGATTAAATACCGTCTGTGACTACTTCCTATAGTTACTGATTAAATACCGCCTGTGACTACTTCCTATAGTTACTGATTAAATACCGTCTGTGACTACTTCCTATAGTTACTAATTAAATACCGTCTATGACTACTTCCTATAGTTACTGATTAAATACCGTCTGTGACTACTTCCTATAGTTACTGATTAAATACCGTCTGTGACTACTTCCTATAGTTACTGATTAAATACCGTCTGTGACTACTTCCTATAGTTACTGATTAAATACCGTCTGTGACTACTTCCTATAGTTACTAATTAAATACAGTCTGTGACTACTTCCTATAGTTACTGATTAAATACCGTCTGTGACTACTTCCTATAGTTACTGATTAAATACCGTCTGTGACTACTTCCTATAGTTACTGATTAAATACCGTCTGTGACTACTTCCTGTCTGTGACTACTTCCTATAGTTACTGATTAAATACGTGAAGACTCACTGTGGGAAGCATTCGTATCCGTCAAAGGAACAGCTGATTAACATGTCTTTCATGTGGTGACCCATTTCTACCCGGGTTTTCCTGGGGGACATAAAGTTTACGACAAGATAGTACATAGATAATCAGAAAAAAATGTTCTTTGTCAACTTAGGTTCCGTAAAGCTTGTAATGCTTAAAAAAACAGTGAAACGTTAAATCTAACAAACTTAGAACAAAACATCGTCTATAAGTCAATCATATTAATACTTATCATATCTAATTATCAACATTTGGAATTATCAATAACGTATTCTGGTTTTTCTTCTGATCTTTATTCACATATATATATATATATATATATATTTGTTTTAGTTTAGTTTTTTTTCTGTTTTTGTTTTCTCCGTTGTAGTTATTGAAGGCATACCTCCTTTCTCTGAAGTACAAGTCACGGAATGTATCCTCTAGATTAGCTACCGGGTCCCTTGGCGGCCGCGGTGGCTCATTTTTCTCCTTGTATTCGTCCTCGTCATACTCTAAATATTCGTCTATCTTAGCATTGTCGAAGTCGTCCACAAAACGTTTCCTTCTGTTCTGTAGGGAAAATCAACGAAGACGTGAATATTGGTGTAAGAGCAAAAGTAATAATTTATCATATTCTTTGTCTTTGTTTCATGTCTTGATAAAAACGAAATGATGAAATATGCTCAAACTTGATTCTTCATTTAACAATATTTAACAAGCCTAAACTTCTTTATTCGTTTATTTTTTTTTTCAATTGGAAAATACTTGCTTTTTTCATTTATAGATTTCAGAAAGGAATTTGATACAATTTTGAGACTTAGACATGGAGAAAAGTTCAGAAAGGTAATAAAACTGGCAAAATATAAGAGGTGAAATAAAAGAAACATTGTTAATTGTCTAAACATTGAAATATAGGTTGAGCTGTGTATAAGTCTCTATGGAGAAAATACTGTTAGAACTCAAATACTCTGCGCTTAATAGGTGTGGGTTATACTGGATGTTTAATTATAATACCAATAAAACCAAATTCTGTATAGACCAAAGAAGTATAAGTAAACATTAACTACTACTATTTTGCTACATGTACATGCAGACATTTTATAAAAATCTTTTTTATTCGATCGTAACACCAATACCGCTATAATCAAAAGAAGTATGGAATTCGCAAGTTGCTGTTGAATTTACAATTCTGCAATCTTATATTCGATATTAAAACATCTAACATCATCGTTTCTATATTGAAGGTAAAAGAGTAATTTTATATAAAATGACAAGTAACGATCTGTCCAGCATAAACCTATAAATTAATATATAATATTTAAAATTTAACAAAAATAAAAATAGAACAACGGAGTTCAAATGGTTAAAGAATGCTCACGAATAATTTACTCAAACTTATTCAGATCTTATCGGGTAATATTAGAAAATATTTACGGTTTTAGAGACAACAGAGAATACCTACAGTCAAACGTACTGAACGTTCAGACCAAAATCGCCAACAACGAGGAAAAATAACAACAAAATACAGATTGGCATAAAGACATTTAGGAAAGTACAACGGAAACAAAACCATGTGATCCTGAGAGTAAACGTCTTCTGTTTCATCGACGTCACCAGCCATACAAATGTATGTCACAGCGGCACCCGCCATACAAATGTATGTCACAGCGGCACCCGCCATACAAATGTAGGTCACGACGTCACCAGCCATACAAATCTAGGTCACGACGTTACCAGCTATACAAATCTAGGTCACGACGTCACCAGCCATACAAATCTAGATCACGACGTCACCAGCTATACAAATCTAGGTCACGACGTCACCAGATATACAAATCTAGGTCACGACGTCACCAGGCATACAAATCTAGGTCACGACGTCACCAGATATACAAATCTAGGTCACGACGTCACCAGGTATACAAATCTAGGTCACGACGTCACCGGCCATACAAATCTAGGTCACGACGTCACCGGCCATACAAATCTAGGTCACGACGTCACCAGCTATACAAATCTAGGTCACGACGTCACCAGCTATTTAAGCATTAAACTGTCTTTTTATGGATTATATGGTCTATATAGATGCCAGAGCTTTGCAGACAATCTTCATAATGCGCGCTAACTATTTAGTTTTTATGTGTTTGGAATATTTTTATTTCTTGTTTATTAAATCTTGTTTTATTTCCATTTTCGTGATTGTTAACCATTCTTACCTTTATTTTCGTTTTACATTTTAAGAATTTGTTTTCTGGTCTCGTACTCTATCCGATAGCATGATGAGCAATGATAAGATGCCATTTGTTTACATTGGTTGCAAGTAGTTCCGGGGGATCCGGTCGCGTATGAATAACACCTGAATGCACGATTTGGGTGTCAGTTATGCATAGAATGGTGTCACGTTTTGGGTGTCAGTTATACTCTCATAGACTGCAAATTTGTTTAGTTTGTTTATATCATGGCTTTGCCATCCAAATGTAAATATATTAATCTAGGTCACGACGTCACCGGCCATACAAATCTAGGTCACGACGTCACCAGATATACAAATCTAGGTCACGACGTCACCAGCTATACAAATCTAGGTCTATAATTCGGATTAAGTTACTTTCTCAAAATAAGAATTAGGGTGGTGATAACGGAACCATCGGGCATATTAACTTGCATCAAGCACGCCTCTGACGTCAAATCGCACAAAGAAATATAATATTTCCAAATCAGATATTAATGAGGTCGACCCAAACATTTCCCCGTGTCTTCTACATCGCATCTTTGGAATCCCTGCTTCTGTCACGGAAAATCATGATAATGTGAACAAGTGCTTGACTTTTGAATCGACTGGGATACGTAAACAAAGTACATGTGTAAGTAAAGGAAGCAAGAAAAAAACACTTATCATACCGCTGTCCCTGATAGTAACTATAGAGAAAACGACTGAAGAGTCTTTAGTATTATTGATTTCAAGTTATACGGGGTATATTTGATTGTTATAAACAAATGACACGTTAAAACAGTTTAACGAAAAAAAATCAGGACAAAACGGTTAACGAAACAATTACAGGGTAAAACAGTTTAACGAAACAATTACAGGATAAAACGATTTAACGAAGCAATTATAGGATAAAACGGTTTAACGAAACGATTACAGGATAAAACGGTTTAACGAAACAATTACAGGATAAAACGATTTAACGACACGATTACAGGATAAAACGGTTTAACGACACGATTACAGGATAAACGGTTTAACGACACGATTACAGGATAAAACGATTTAACGACACGATTACAGGATAAAACGGTTTAACGACACGATTACAGGATAAAACGATTTAACGACACGATTACAGGATAAAACGGTTTAACGAAACAATTACAGGATAAAACGATTTAACGACACGATAACAGGATAAAACGGTTTAACGACATGATTACAGGATAAAACGGTTTAACGAAACAATTACAGGATAAAACGGTTTAACGACACAATTACAGGATAAAACGATTTAACGACACGATTACAGGATAAAACGGTTTAACGAAACAATTACAGGATAAAACGATTTAACGAAACACTTACATGGTAAAACGGTTTAACGACACGATTACAGGATAAAACGGTTTAACGAAACACTTACAGGATAAAACGGTTTAACGAAACAATTACATGGTAAAACGGTTTAACGAAACAATTACAGGATAAAACGGTTTAACGACACAATTACAGGATAAAACGATTTAACGACACGATTACAGGATAAAACGGTTTAACGAAACAATTACAGGATAAAACGATTTAACGAAACACTTACATGGTAAAACGGTTTAACGACACGATTACAGGATAAAACGGTTTAACGAAACACTTACAGGATAAAACGGTTTAACGAAACAATTACAGGACAAAACGATTTAACGACACGATTACAGGATAAAACGGTTTAACGACACGATTACAGGATAAAACGGTTTCACAACACAGTGTCCTCCAAGAGGACATACTTATTCAATTTTGAAAACAAATTTTAAACTCGGAAAAAAAGCTTGTGAAACTAAAGAGACAAATGACCATTTAGTTTAGAAAATCAAATATGCATTTGCCTTCAGAAACAGAAATTATTAGAATACACAAATATATTTAAATTTGTTAAGATTTGGATATGTTAAACAATGTAGTTAAACATTTAATCCAAATGACAATTGTACTTACCCTAGTCCACTCAAAATGCATTGGCTAATTACAATACACAATTTAGTTTTGCCGTTACAACCAGCATTTCTAGACAAAAAATACAAGTAATTATGTGTCTCGCTTTGTCAGTATTGTAAGTGTTACGCAAACTCTAAAATAAGATTTCAGTATTGTTTTAGAAAAAGCAACCAAACAAACTCCGCTTGATAGTATGAGAGAATCCTTTATATATTACAGACACGTGTAACGTTGCTGTAAAACAAATACAAAATTTCGCAAACTACTAATTCTCAAAATTCACCTAAACATGCCATTATTACCCTCAAAATAACTCATTCTGAAAAGTGGGAAGAAAATACATAACAGATTTGGTTATAAATTAATGTGAAACCAATTGGAGTAGCAATACAGATTTTATTTCAATTTCTCAAAATCTAAGGTTTTTAATCCAATAAAAACCTTAATCCAAGAATAAAATTCATATAACCTGCAGATTGTGTTGAGGTGTCCATTATA
This sequence comes from Pecten maximus, assembly GCF_902652985.1. Lineage (NCBI taxonomy): Eukaryota > Metazoa > Mollusca > Bivalvia > Pectinida > Pectinidae > Pecten > Pecten maximus. Next base: position 8,576,107 of record NC_047018.1, on the reverse strand, counting down.
CAATATTTCAAGTTTGACCGAGCTTAGTAAAAGCAATGCACGATAAGCTAAATCGGTAAACAGATAGAGATATTCTATGGCGCGGGAAGGATGTCATAATCAAATATTTTTGCATAGGCAAAATTATTTTTGCCTTTGCAGAAATCGAATTCTGTACGGTGGCTGGGAAAGGACATTACATAGCATGATAAAAACATTTTCTATCTCGATCGATCGACTTATTATCTCGATCGATCGACTTATTATCTCGATCGATCGACTTATCATCTCGATCGATCGACTTATTATCTCGATCGATCGACTTATCATCTCGATCGATTTCTTCATTAGGTATGTGAATGTTCATGCGAAATATGCATTCTAAACATAGCGGGATGCATACTTACCATCGAGCTTTCGATTCAGTACAGCACAGATACCGGATGTCCAAAGAAAACTGCGACACACGTGTTGAAGTCACGGAGTCTCGATTTAATATATCGATCGAGATGATTAAGTCGATCGATCGAGATAATTAAGTCGATCGATCGAGATAATTAAGTCGGTCGATCGAGATAATAAGTCGATCGATCGAGATAGAAAATGTTTTTATCAAGCTATGTAATGTCCTTTCCAAGCCACCGTAAATTCTGCCTATGCAAAATTACGTTTGCCTTTGCAGAAATCGAATTTTACCTATGCATAATGGTTTTTAACAACATATGCAAAATTATTTTTGCCTTTGCAGAAATCGAATTTTACCTATGTATAATGGTTTTTAACAAGATATGCAAAATTATTTTTGCATTAGCAATAATCGAAGCATTTACTTTAGCTTTTATATGCAAAATGAATTATTCAACTAATGAAAACAACTATTTTATTCAGCGAATCAAAGCCAACCGTAGTGAATCTCGGACAATCTGGCCATTAATGTAGGACGAACGAGTCATCGCTGGTGTCTACAATTTGAAACTATATATTAGAAAGCTGGCCTATAGTTTGTAGATGTTGGATCAAGCGGAATGATTTAGAACCAAAGTTACCTCATTATCAAGATATCTTGGAGAATAGAAGTTGAAGTTACGAAGTTTTTGCACATCAAATGTATAGTTTCTATTCTTGACAGGTTTCAACAGATAATTATTTATTGTAATTTTATTCATTCTGTAAAATATGTTCTAGCAAAATCACGCGAGTCTTAAAAGTAAAAGGGAAATGAGTATTCTACAGGCTAAACACACAGGTAACACGGGCGGATTCAGGCGAATTAACACAATACGGGTGCAGACGGATTCGGCCGGTTTAACAACGAAAGGGTTTAACACTGGTTCATAATTTAGACTTTGTTACAACCCTAACCCCTTAACCATGTACCGCCCAGTACACTTACTGCATCTTAGACGGAACTTACTCGCAGGGGAAAGTAGTCTTGGTAACGTCGGATCAGACGACGTTGACGTCATTTCGTCATCCATTTTCGTTTTTTTCCCGCTGAAACTTCGATCGCGTAGGAATATTTGCAAAGTTGTATGGTTATTTTTGATTGGCAAACGAATCTAACAGAATTCGAATTTTGTCCATGCAAAAATATTTAAATATGACGCACTGCGCGTCATAGTATTCAATCCAAGTCTGCAACTTGTTTACTAATAATCTGCCTGTAACAGTGTACTGTTTTTCTTTCCGCAAACGATGAATGATGAACACTTAACTTAAATACCAAACGATCAGTAAGGGCTGTCGTGTTTATCATAACCATACCATTCACCCAAATCCTGAACTTCAACTCACCTGAGAGAGTGGTTCTGTATCACCTGTCCTCAAGGTTTGAGGGGGTTCTGTCGTTGTACGACGAGTGCCTCTACCAATCTCATCCGTATTCCTATTACCTGACCCATTTGTCGCATTTCGATGTCGAGCAGATCCAGTTACTTTAACGTTTGAGTCGGTGATATCACTTCCGGTAACATTGGTATTGGGTCTATTAGTAACATTAACAGTTCCGGTATCTCCTGTACTGTTACTGGGTTGGGTTACTGTGACAGATTCATTGGGTCTAGGGACGTCACCAGCAGTGGTCGGTTGTTCATCATCTTCGTCCTCCTCTTCGTCTTCGCTACTGTCTAAAAAACTGCTTGGGTCGACGTATTTAACGAGGTCCTGTAACGGCTTGGAAGCTCTGTCGATAGTAGAAATTCTAATTGGATTCACGTTACAAATAGTCACTGCCGGCATTTCTAAATTGCTAAAACTTAGTTTAATTTTTGTTTGTATGGGCCACAGAAGGAACTGTGTGATGAGATAGTAAAGATGGAAGCACATCCAACCAATAGCAATCACTAGTAGACAAGTCCAGATCAATTTGGCATACCACAGTCGGGCACTGTTGATGTAGGGGACGCCTTGCATGGACGTTTTTTCTGCGAACCGTGCTATCAACTTGCTAAATGACTTGTATTTATTGGAATCAATGGACGTGTCCGTCTGTATAGTGAGTTGATCCTGAAGTCATATAATACAAGTTATTATAACACGTGTGTATAATAGGGTTATTATCAGGGTTAGTGGTCACAAACCTGATGTACAATATATACAGGGTTATTATCAGGGTTAGTGGTCACAAACCTGATGTACAATATATAGAGGGTTATTATCAGGGTTAGTCGTCACAACGCTAATGTACAATATATAGAGGGTTATTATCAGGGTTAGTCGTCACAACACTGATGTACAATATATACAGGGTTAGTATCAGGGTTAGTCGTCACAACACTGATGTACAATATATACAGGGTTATCATTAGGGTTAGTTGTCACAACACTGATGTACAATATATACAGGGTTATTATCAGGGTTATTCGTCACAACACTAATGTACAATATATATATATGGTTATGATGTACAATATATACAGGGTTATTATCAGGGTTAGTCGTTAACCAAGGCAGTGGTTTTGCTTTCCTTTATTTAACACAAAGGACAAATTTATTCAAATAGTAGGACAGGTCTGAAAGAACCGGAGCCCCACTCGATTTGCACTCTTCTCGGGAAGAAGCTTTCTAAGAAGATTGCATTCCGTTATAATGTAATTCGAGTAAACCGGAAGAATATAATCCAAAACAAACAAGTTTTTAAGTTTTCTCCAACACTATGACACAAACATATGCATGTATGTGTCATAAATCCTTCTTTAGTGAAACTCATCACTCGCACACTTAAAAATGGTCGCCTTCATCTTGGAGGACAAATCTTTCAGCGTCGAAACGGAAGAGAAAGGAGATCTTCCAGAAGCAGAAGAGCTACAAATCAAGTGACCGGAAGATATATATTCTAGAAGAAGAGTGCAAATCGAGTGGGGCTCCGGACCCAGAATGTATGTATCCAAATAATGCCGCCTCTTGCTGAGTATTCATTGTACGTGACATATGTCTGTGTAATTGGTCTAACTCATTACATTCTAAAATATGATACATTTAATGTATACCATGCAAATTAAAAGGGTTTCCCTGTGTATTGGCGAGACGACATGACGCATTAAGAAGAACAAGTGCAATCAATGATTGCGAAGCTCACCGGCAGCAGCAATCACACTACGCACTCATTTCTTATTTATGTACATGTATAAGCATGTCATTTTGAAATTGTACGTCACATAACATCAGTCTTAGACTTCTAATAAATGTATAAACCACATTAGAAGGGTGTGAGATGTATACTTTTGGACATACAAGCTATCCAAAAACTGACCCCAAAAATTTTAAAGTGGGGTTTGGTGCCAAAAAAGATAAGTCCACAAAATGGTAAAATGCGTTTAAATCACATTTTTCTGCATGATTTTGCCATAACATCACATCACATCACTCCTAGACCTCTAATGAATGTATAAACCAAATAGAAGGGTATGAGGGGTGTACTTTTGGACTTACAAGCTTTCCAAAATCTTACCCCAAATAATTTCGGTGAAATTACTAATTCCTTGACTTTTGTTTCACAGATTATTAAAGCTCATTTGTTTTTAAAAACGTGTCCGAATGATAATAATAATAATAATAATAATAAAAAACTCCCATGGCAAATTGTTACAAAATTTAAGATTATCTTTCAAATTTCCTTCAATCATATAAGTCTGTCCTAAGGGAAAGCTTTGGAAACGTTGATAAGGCTGGGGCAGAATTCGCGATCAAATCAGGTAACGTCCTTATGTGTAAATGAGGCTGGGGCAGAATTCGCGATCAAATCAGGTAACGTCCTTATGTGTAACAGACTAACAACCACACATTATTTTATATTACCCAATGTTTATCTCTAGAATGTTTTAGGAAAAAGAACAAATTTACACATAGTGTCTCCTCTGTTTTTTGTTGTTTTATTTTTAATTGTATACTTTCCTTTTACATATCTGAAAGTTACATTTGAATATATACTGCATATATGTTGAATATTGTATATCTACTGTAACATTAAATTATGTAACAAAATATCGTCCATGACATACCTCGTCCCTCCTGGTCCCTGTGTGGTGATGATAGTCAGCCGGAGGTTCCCAAAACCCATCATTGTATGTAGTGGGGTCTCCCCTAACCGAACGTCCTGACACTACAGGACTGGATCTGTGGGATTCTAACCCGGAGACTGTAGAATTCATGCCAGGCTGCTTTGCTGAAGCTTACTGAATTATGATTACTTTCGACTTGGTCAGTTATAGTATCCAGGAGATGTGAGTCATCTAGATACGTATCCTGTTTACCAGTTATAACACCAGTTAAATACGTCAATCAGTCGAAGGTGTGTGTGACGAAAAGTTTGCCACTCAGAAGTGTAACCGTAAAGCAGTCATGGATGGCCAATTGTTGACAACAGAAAATTCCCCTGTAGTGCTTGTCTGATAATAAAATATTACCAGCTCCTATGTAAAGTTCTGTGAAAACGACACAAAGATGGCTAATGATGAATAGTCTTAACGGGTATCCTGTCATCTATAGCTCAATCAACACTGGCACCACAATATATAGCTACCGGTACTATTGAGTACCGAGCACGTGATCAACACAGTAATCCAAGCGTTTGAGAAGACGTCAGTTAAGACGCTCTAAAATGGGTACTAAATGGATATATATAAATCGATCATTTACATTAAAATCTGATCAAAAGATATCAGAGGTAAATAGGTATATACACCCTCGTCAGACAGCTAAAACATCTTACCACTCCTAGATAACGAAGTTAATATAAAGCAAATACAGAATTTAATTGCTGCAATAAAATATATTCAAAAGATGATATCGTTTTAGGAATAGAATTCTAACTGACAATTAATGATATTTCCGAACGTCTCTTTAAAGTCTCACACTCCCAAATAAATATACATCAATGTTGACCTCTTTACAGTTTTCAGACTTAATATGTACATAACATATGATCGCGAATCGTAAATTGGAGGAAAATATGTATTTAGGAAAGTATACGGGAAATTCCCAAAAATAATAACACTGTGTTCCTGATGTTATTAACCTATAGATTGGTTCGTATCACAGGTGCTCGACACGATCCTTAGATTACTTATTAACCCCTGGAGTTACGTTATTTTTTTTTATTGTTCCTCTCTTTGATCAACCTTTTTCATAGTTAACTATTCTTTTCTAAGTTTTTCTTATTGAGGGCCACAGCGATATCGTCCACTGTTGGATTAGGTCTGGTGTGAGAACTGTGAGCCTAGAAGTTAATGTATAGGTCCGTACGTGTTTTCGTTTTCTTATGTTGTCTTACCCTTTCGGTTTCCTAATATGGTCTGACCATTCGTTTTTAGTGTCTCCTCATTTCCCGCTGTTGTCTTGCCCTTTTATTTTGTATCTCATCATTTCCCGCTGTTGTCTGACCCTTTCTTTTTTATATCTCCTCATTTCCTAATATGGTCTGACCATTCGTTTTCTGTGTCTCCTCATTTCCCTCTGTTGTCTTGTCCTTTTATTTTGTATTTCCTCATTTCCTAATGTTGTCTTACCTTTGCAGTTTTTGTATCTCTAGATTTGTATGCCGGGTGTTCAAATTCAAATTCATTTTATTCTCTGTTCACATGATGCATAGAGAAAACATATTTACTATATAATGCATGCAATTATTGTAGTGTTTGAAGTCGATACACAGCACTGTCTCAAAATATTACAGTTACATTTTTATCAAGGAGGACAAATTGTACACATTTTCATTAGTGTTATAATATTAGTTGTATTCATCAGTTCAGATATTTGGTCTTGACCAATAATGTTTGTCAATATATAAAATTATGTGAGCAGATAATGTTGTACATTCAAATAGACAATGAACTTTGTCATCCATTTGTTGATTATTGTCGATGAAGCAGAAGTCGTTTAACCTCCGGAACACCTGGTCTTGTTCACCTTGTACTTTATCAATTGTCTCCATGTAATATACTTTTGATGGTATCTTGTCCCCGTTTGTCGTTTGATCGATTTGATAATTATATAAAAACAAAAAACAAAAAAAACAGAAATTACACCTCATTTGTATTTATAAAAAAAATGCAATCTTTATTCATTTTACAACAATTGCGAAACAAGTATTATCAACTATTCTACCATGTTTGCTATGTAACGCCAGTTTTGATTGGTTAAAAACCATGTATTATTTTCCAATAACCCACGCTCGTGCCAATAATACACGCTCGTGAGTCACGGCTGTTACAATTTTAAATATCTAATATTCACCGGTTTCACAAAAGGTCACTATAGCCGAGTGGGCTAATGGGTTAGTCTTTCAATATATTTTTATCACGACGCGAGTTCGAATCCTACGGAGGCCCTCACTTTTTTTCTTTTTTCTTTTTTATCCTATTTTTTTTTTAATTTTCAAAATCAATGCCATATGATAGATGCTCTTGATCGTAGTACTGTATTGCCTGTATATTTCATCAACAAATAGTGCAATACTCAAGAAATAAATTACAAGGTTTTCCCGGGGTTTCTTTGCTGTTTTTCAATTAGAAAGAGGTCGATCTCAGAACTAAACAGTACACGGTAGAATAGAAATAATCAACTTTGACTCGTGTATTGTTGCAGGATATACAACTCGGACTCGGATATTTTGCAATTTTAATTAATAACTCAGGCCTGCGGCCATCGTTATTAATTTAATTGCAAAATATCCTCGTCCTCGTTGTATATCCTGCAATAATACACGAATCATCGTTAATTATTTCTTAAATATGAATCACGCTTGCGTGCAAAATGTCTTACTATGGGAGGAAAACGTAGTACCCGGGGAAAACCCACGTGGTCGGGTAGGTGACCCCCATACCTTTGAATTAAAGTGAAATACTGTGTTATAATGTACTACATGGAACTTATTATCCAACATTAGTCAGTTTCCGCTCGATAGAGTAAGTTTTCCACTTAAAAGTGAAATATCAGTATTACGATCTACACCGCTGTTAGTAAAAGTGAATACGTCCATAATTATGTACACACCTCAGATCGCACGCGCTGGCAGGTTCCTGTCAACACTGTACTGGGTTAAACCACCTACATATGGATACATGTCTTAATCAGATACACTATAAATTGCTTGTATTTAGACTGGGCGGTCATGAACCTGACCTTAATACCAACAACACATTTCAGTTCATTGTAAGCCCCTAAAAGCTTTACATAAAAAGAAGGCATTCAAGAATTACAGACACAAGTTGTGATAAGCAGCAGACATTTTAAAAAGGTTTTACATGATTTCTAAATAATTTATTTGAAGTATATGCTCATTAATCTCAAATTGCGTGTTCATGAAAAAACAAGTTTACGATATAGTGATATATTTTTTCGTTTCAGTTAGTCATCAACAAGCTTCCGTATTCAACAGATGCGTGTACGTATTAAAGGAGTTGAAACCTGTCTAATGGGATAAGGTTTGAATGCTTACGTCATTGTCAACACTATCTAAATCACAAATTGGTGTCTCAATCCCACTTAGAATTAGTCCTGTACGGGGAATCTATCTAACAGAGTAGACATCCCACAATCACCACATCAGTTTAACACGGAATTCGCCTCATGTTTTACATCGCTGTGTATGATAGGAATGCACGGTTTATTGACCTTTAATAAAATATGTCGGAGCTCATTACGAACCTGTAAGTATACCAGTAAGACAGTACAGCCTGTAAGTATACCAGTAAGACAGTACGAACCTGTAAGTATACCAGTAAGACAGTCATCGGGTGGAAGAAGAAGCGGACATTATATAAAGAGTTCAATAGTTTTGATAAGACAAATATGTAGTTCGGAAGTACATTCATTTCACTTTGTTTGGTATAACATTGCTTAAGATACATGTATTTCGGGGGTACATTCACTTCACCTTGTTTGAGCAATGTTTACCGGCATATTAACCTATCTACGGTATATTATCTGTACAGGCGGCGACTTAAAGTGATCCCTGCTGAATGGAAGATTCTGTCTGTGTCTACCATCTTGCCGGTACTGTAGAGTGAAGATACCGATAATGTGGTATTAAACTGTCTCTTCTATCCACGTATGGCCCTGGATGTTGTTGTCCTCTTGGCATCTATCCACGTATGGCCCTGGATGTTGTTGTCCTCTTGACACCTATCCACGTATGGCCCTGGATGTTGTTGTCCTCTTGACACCTATCCACGTATGGCCCTGGATGTTGTTGTCCTCTTGACACCTATCCACGTATGGCCCTGGATGTTGTTGTCCTCTAGACACCTATCCACGTATGGCCCTGGATGTTGTTGTCCTCTAGACACCTATCCACGTATGGCCCTGGATGTTGTTGTCCTCTTGACACCTATCCACGTATGGCCCTGGATGTTGTTGTCCTCTTGACACCTATCCACGTATGGCCCTGGATGTTGTTGTCCTCTTGACACCTATCCACGTATGGCCCTGGATGTTGTTGTCCTCTTGACATCTATCCACGTATGGCCCTGGATGTTGTTGTCCTCTTGACACCTATCCACGTATGGCCCTGGATATTGTTGTCCTCTTGACACCTATCCCGTATGACCTTGGCTGTTAGTGTCAATTTTACACTTATCCCCGAATGTTCTTGGTTGTTAGTGGCTTCTTAACAAATATCCCCGAATGACCTTGGTTGTAAGTGTCTTCTTAACACCCATCCCCGTATGACCTTGGTTGTAAGTGTCTTCTTAACATCTATCCCCGAATGACCTTGGTTGTAAGTGTCTTCTTAACACCCATCCCCGTATGACCTTGGTTGTAAGTGTCTTCTTAACATCTATCCCCGTATGACCTTGATTGTTAGTGTCAATTTAACACCTATCCCCGTATGACATTGGCTAATCGTGACCTCTTTGCACCTATCCTTGTATGACCTTAGATGCTGGTGTCTACTTGACACCTTTCCTAAGTATGTCAACACCTTAAAGGTATGGTAAAAGTATGCATTCCCTTAAAGGTGTAGTAAAGTATGTCAACTGCTTAAAGGTGTAGTAAAGTATGCCAACATCTTAAAGGTGTAGTTAAAGTATGTCAACTGCTGAAAGGTGTAGTAAAGTATGTCAACTGCTTAAAGGTGTAGTAAAGTATGTCAACACCTTAAAGGTGTAGTTAAAGTATGTCAACACCTTAAAGGTGTAGTTAAAGTATGTCAACACCTTAAAGGTGTAGTAAAGTATGTCAACACCTTAAAGGTGTAGTTAAAGTATGTCAACACCTTAAAGGTGTAGTAAAGTATGTCAACACCTTAAAGGTGTAGTTAAAGTATGTCAACACCTTAAAGGTGTAGTAAAGTATGCCAACATCTTAAAGGTGTAGTTAAAGTATGTCAACTGCTGAAAGGTGTAGTAAAGTATGTCAACACCTTAAAGGTGTAGTAAAGTATGCCAACACCTTAAAGATGTAGTTAAAGTATGTCAACACCTTAAAGGTGTAGTAAAGTATGTCAACACCTTAAAGGTGTAGTTAAAGTATGTCAACACCTTAAAGGTGTAGTAAAGTATGTCAACATCTTAAAGGTGTAGTAAAGTATGTCAACACCTTAAAGGTGTAGTTAAAGTATGTCAACTGCTGAAAGGTGTAGTAAAGTATGCCAACATCTTAAAGGTGTAGTTAAAGTATGTCAACACCTTAAAGGTGTAGTAAAGTATGTCAACACCTTAAAGGTGTAGTTAAAGTATGTCAACATCTTAAAGGTGTAGTTAAAGTATGTCAACACCTTAAAGGTGTAGTAAAGTATGTCAACACCTTAAAGGTGTAGTAAAGTATGTCAACACCTTAAAGGTGTAGTTAAAGTATGTCAACACCTTAAAGGTGTAGTTAAAGTATGTCAACTGCTGAAAGGTGTAGTTAAAGTATGTCAACACCTTAAAGGTGTAGTTAAAGTATGTCAACACCTTAAAGGTGTAGTAAAGTATGTCAACTGCTGAAAGGTGTAGTAAAGTATGTCAACACCTTAAAGGTGTAGTAAAGTATGTCAACACCTTAAAGGTGTAGTAAAGTATGTCAACACCTTAAAGGTGTAGTAAAGTATGCCAACATCTTAAAGGTGCAGTTAAAGTATGTCAACACCTTAAAGGTGTAGTAAAGTATGTCAACACCTTAAAGGTGTAGTTAAAGTATGTCAACACCTTAAAGGTGTAGTAAAGTATGTCAACACCTTAAAGGTGTAGTTAAAGTATGTCAACACCTTAAAGGTGTAGTAAAGTATGTCAACACCTTAAAGGTGTAGTTAAAGTATGTCAACTGCTGAAAGGTGTAGTAAAGTATGCCAACATCTTAAAGGTGCAGTTAAAGTATGTCAACACCTTAAAGGTGTAGTTAAAGTATGTCAACTGCTTAAAGGTGTAGTAAAGTATGCCAACATCTTAAAGGTGCAGTTAAAGTATGTCAACACCTTAAAGGTATGGTAAAAGTATGTCAACACCTTAAAGGTGTAGTAAAGTATGCAAACACCTAAAATATGTGCTAAAAAGTTACAATTGGTGTTAATTACATCTAGTTTGTACTATACGGGTTGTCAATGACATCTAGTTTGTACTATACGGGTTGTCAATGACATCTAGTTTGTACTATACGGGTTGTTAATTACATCTAGTTTGTACTATACGGGATGTTAATTACATCTAGTTTGTACTATACGGGCTGTTAATTACATCTAGTTTGTATTATACGGGTTGTTAATTACATCTAGTTTGTATTATACGGGTTGTTAATTACATCTTGTTTGTATTATACGGGTTGTTAATAACGTCTAGTTTGTACTATACGGGTTGTTAATTACATCTACTTTGTACTATACGGGTTGTTAATTACATCTAGTTTGTACTATACGGGTTGCTAATTACATCTAGTTTGTACCATACGGGTTGTTAATTACATCTAGTTTGTACTATACGGGTTGTTAATTACATCTAGTTTGTACTATACGGGTTGCTAATTACATCTAGTTTGTACCATACGGGTTGTTAATTACATCTAGTTTGTACCATACGGGTTGTTAATTACATCTAGTTTGTACTATACGGGTTGCTAATTACATCTAGTTTGTACTATACGGGTTGTTAATTACATCTAGTTTGTACTATACGGGTTGCTAATTACATCTAGTTTGTACCATACGGGTTGTTAATTACATCTAGTTTACCATACGGGTTGTTAATTACATCTAGTTTGTACTATACGGGCTGTTAATTACATCTTGTTTGTACTATACGGGTTGTTAATTACATCTTGTTTGTACTATACGGGATATTAATTACATCTTGTTTGTATTATACGGGCTGTTAATTACATCTTGTTTGTATTATACGGGTTGTTAATTACATCTTGTTTGTATTATACGGGTGGTTAATTACATCTAGTTTGTACTATACGGGCTGTTAATTACATCTAGTTTGTACTATACGGGCTGTTAATTACATCTTGTTTGTATTATACGGGTTGTTAATTACATCTTGTTTGTATAATACGGGTTGTTAATTACATCTAGTTTGTACTATACGGGTGGTTAATTACATCTAGTTTGTACTATACGGGCTGTTAATTACATCTTGTTTGTATTATACGGGTTGTTAATTACATCTAGTTTGTACTATACGGGTGGTTAATTACATCTAGTTTGTACTATACGGGCTGTTAATTACATCTTGTTTGTATTATACGGGTTGTTAATTACATCTAGTTTGTACTATACGAGGTTGTTAATTACATGTAGTTTGTACTATACGGGTGGTTAATTACATCTACTTTGTACTATGCGGGGTGTTTATTACATCTTGTTTGTATTATACGGGTTGTTAATTACATCTTGTTTGTATTATACGGGTTGTTAATTACATCTTGTTTGTAATATACGGGGTTGTTAATTACATCTAGTTTGTACTCTACGGGATGTTAATTACATCTAGTTTGTACTATACGGGCTGTTTATTACATCTAGTTTGTACTATACAGGCTGTTAATTACATCTAGTTTGTACTATACGGGATGTTAATTACATCTAGTTTGTACTATATGGGATGTTAATTACATCTTGTTTGTACTATACGGGATGTTAATTACATCTAGTTTGTACTATACGGGTTGTTAATTACATCTCGTTTGTACTATACGGGTTGTTAATTACATGTAGTTTGTACTATACGGGTTGTTAATTACATGTAGTTTGTACTATACGAGTTGTTAATTACATGTAGTTTGTACTATACGGGTTGTTAAGTACATCTAGTTTGTACTATACGGGATGTTAATTACATCTTGTTTGTACTATATAGGTCGTTGATTACATCTAGTTTGTACTATACGGGTTGTTAATTACATCTAGTTTGTACTATACGGGATGTTAATTACATCTTGTTTGTACTATATAGGTCGTTGATTACATCTAGTTTGTACCATACGAGTTGTTAATTACATCTAGTTTGTACTATACGGGTTGTTAATTACATCTAGTTTGTACTATACGGATTGTTAATTACATCTAGTTTGTAATGTACGGGGCTGTTAATTACATCTAGTTTGTAATATACGGGATGTTAATTACATCTTGTTTGTACTATACGGGTTGTTGATTACATCTAGTTTGTACTATACGGGTTGTTAATTACATCTAGTTTGTACTATACGGGTTGTTAATTACATCTAGTTTGTACTATACGGGATGTTAATTACATCTAGTTTGTACTATACGGGATGTTAATTACATGTACATCTAGTTTGTAATATACGGGTTGTCAATGACGTCTAGTTTGTACTATACAGGCTGTTAATTACATCTAGTTTGTACTATACGGGCTGTTAATTACATCTAGTTTGTACTATACGGGTTGTTGATTACATCTAGTTTGTACTATACGGGATGTTAATTACATCTTGTTTGTACTATACGGGTTGTTGATTACATCTAGTTTGTACTATACGGGATGTTAATTACATCTAGTTTGTACTATACAGGATGTTAATTACATCTAGTTTATACTATACGGGTTGTTAATTACATCTAGTTTGTACTATACGGATTGTTAATTACATCTAGTTTGTAATGTACGGGGCTGTTAATTACATCTAGTTTGTAATATACGGGGTTGTCAATTACATCTAGTTTGTACTATACGGGTTGTTAATTACATCTAGTTTGTACTATACGGGTTGTTAATTACATCTTGTTTGTATTATACGGGTTGTTAATTACATCTAGTTTGTACTATACGGGGCTGTTAATTACATCTAGTTTGTACTATACGGGGTTGTTAATTACATCTAGTTTGTACTATACGGGATGTTAATTACATCTAGTTTGTACTATACGGGTTGTTAATTACATCTAGTTTGTACTATACGGGTTGTTAATTACATCTAGTTTGTACTATACGGGTTGTTAATTACATCTAGTTTGTAATATACGGGTTGTTAATTACATCTAGTTTGTACTATTCGGGTCGTTGATTACATCTAGTTTGTACTATTCTGGTTGTTAATAACGTCTAGTTTGTACTATACGGGTTGTTAATTACATCTAGTTTGTACTATACGGGTTGTTAATTACATCTAGTTTGTACTATACGGGATGTTAATTACATCTAGTTTGTACTATACGGGTTGTTAATTACAACGTACATGTGATTTAAAGTTACGCTATGAAAGTTTTTTTTTCAGTTGGTAATTATGAATGCGAATAGATTTTCGTATTTCACAACCAGTTTTGGATTTTAAATCGTAACGTCGCGGTGACAATACTCTATCACCTTCGTCAGACCAATAACCAGTGAGATATAAGGAGGTGTTAGTTTTACAAGGTTGTAATATCAAATCAACATTTCCTTTTATCGACACCATAATCATCTGTACACTGAGTTGGTAAAGAGTGTGCTACTCTGGAGTAGAAATCGATTCGTCTACGCTTCCGTTAGGTAAATGGGCCCGCTCGTCCCGGTTCAAAACTGATCCGCTGCGGCTCATCCAGATGGTTAGACTCATCTGCCACTTGAAAATTTGACTCTCTATCTCTCGCGCGATTTCTATTTTGATGGTTATCCTACGGGTGTTTCTGAGAATGGTGTGGGATTTCGAGGCGGTTGGGATGCCATGATGTGTTAACCTAAGTATTAATGTAAACATATTAATGTTAAAAGGTGATTTGTACGCTTACTATTTAAATCCCACTAATATATGGAAAGGTTAGACTGAATCTTAAAACGCTTTGTCTACTTTTACAAGATAAAGGAATATTTATGGAAATGTAAACATTTTAATGTTATTTGTTAAACTGTCACGTTTTATGCATTAAAAGTTCTTACAAATTATCAAGCGAATTTCGCCTCCAATAACTGGCGTGTTACTAATCAAATACAATATTCTTGTGATACGGTCACATTGTTAATGATTAACATATGTCTAACACTGCTGGCTTGGGGACCACCTTGGATACACCAAATTCTCTATGATGACTATCATACATTAAATCAGATAAGATACAAATGTGTTTTAACATGTATATCGGACTATTTCAAATTAAAACTTAATCATTTTAATTTTAGGTTTTTAATATAATGCCATTTTCAATTACTGTTATACCGTAATTTACATATTTTAATGAGCAGTTTAAAAGTAATGAATACTAATTCCGAGAGAGATAGGACATGCACAAGAAACAAATGTATCCGCCGAAGTGTTAGAGAAATTAGATTAGAACTAGTGGTGTTACGAATAGTGGAAAATAAACGGATGTTTAAATGTTTGTTCTTATTAATACAGAAGTACCTTATGTTGAAATATAATTCACAGTACCCAGAGATACAGTTTCTCTTACAATATAACGAGAGCCGTTTCAGTTTATTTACCCATTAAGAAATACTAGTTTTTTTATCTCCATAATCTCATTGATTAGCAGTGAGCTGTACCTGTCAGAGGAATCCTGATCAAATAAAGTTGTTTCTATATATAATACAGGATTTAATTAAAAACCTTTTTGATTTGCAATTCTAATGTTATTAAAATCAGTTAAACCCAAAATGAGAAAAAAAATGTAGGACAATGACTTTATCTATATTTTCTTGTTATTTCCACTCCTCTACGACACACTGCAAACCAGATGATCGTGTGGCCGAGTGGTTAAGGTGTCCCTTTTATCACTAGCCCTCCATCTCTGGGTTGCAAGTTCAAAACCCACGTGGGGCAGTTGCCTGGTACTGACGGTAGGTCGGTGGTTTTTCTCCGGGTACTTCGACTCCAAAACCAGCCACGTCCTTAAATGACCCTGGCTGTTAACAAAGTAAACCATTCTGACGGAAGTTCTTTAATCCAACCCCCCCCCCCACACTTTTTTTTTTATTTGTTCATAAATAACTCACAGAGTAAGCTCATGACGATCCTGATTAAAACAGAACGCAGACCGAATAATCCAAACACACGTTCCTGTGCAGTGAACGAGATGCCCACTGGGTTCATGTTTTGGCTCAAGTCATCATCTTTGGCTTCATTAGAAGTCAATGGCACTTCTTTTCGAAAATTTATTCCAGCTTTGCCCAAAAGATGCGGCCAAACGTAAATATCCTTATTCTAGTCCTATTTATCCCGAGTCTAGGCCTTTAGGTTTAAAAGTCCATGCATATGCTGGACAGATGCTGAATGGATGTCAAAGGAATAGCCCATGCTTTCGAACAGGAAACTTATAAATAACACAGAACACTGTATTTTTTTTTATTTTATTTTATTGAATAGTGTTTCACGAAAATGAAATTGATTTAAAAGACATGAGAAAATAAGATAAAATTATTGAA
Source organism: Pecten maximus (assembly GCF_902652985.1). Lineage (NCBI taxonomy): Eukaryota > Metazoa > Mollusca > Bivalvia > Pectinida > Pectinidae > Pecten > Pecten maximus. The sequence goes on along the minus strand of NC_047018.1, from coordinate 8,559,853 downwards.
AGAGTGATCCAGATTTTAAACAATGCCACACGAAGTCTACACAATAAAATCACCAAATGTCTAAAGTTTTTTTTTCCCTATTTCTTGTTTTACTTAAAAATATATGAGTTTGTAAAAAAAAATCCTCAAAAAGTACTTTTGAAATTTCGCAGTTATTAAAAATGAATCAAATGTTTGCAAGAAATTACTAAAAAAAGATATATTAATTAACATTTCCTGAATCTATTTTAAATATAAGATATTAATAAATCATCTTCATTAACTTTTTATGAAAAACTTATTTGTGTTAGTGACAATAAACCTCTTAAACCCTTCCGATGAAATTTCAATAAACAAGTTTCACAGATTCCGGTTTCCAGTTTCTAACACTAGTAACAAGGTATTTATGTGATCCAGTTCCAGCCAAAAAGGTAATAGATTTAACAATCAAACCAATTTAGTTAAAACTGAAGATCACATTGCCTGTTGCCATTATATATTTTCTCACTTTTTCTTTCTTTTAAACAATTAATGAAGGCAAAAATGCAAGCAAAAATCAGAAAATTGTAAACAATTGTTTTTTCTTTCTTTCATGAACTGTGAGTTATATAGATCAACAACCAGTGTAAGTAAATAACTACATTACATATCATTGTCAATAATGAATGGAATTTAAAAACGAACCAAATAGACTTGTAAACCCCAGGCCTATTAGCCATATGGATATCTTGGCTATATATGGCCCATTGGGGGCATGGAAATTTAAACCAGAGCATATAGCATTGCTTTATAGTCAAAATCTACACAAAATATACAGAAAGACTTGCACATCCTCTCCAAACTCTCATGTAAGAAAATGACACATCCAATGCAATTGGCACACTAACTTACAAACATATACATTTCATATTTGGAAAACAAAATGGTATGATACGTACCTCTAAAAAGAAGCATAAAAAGCTTTTGCAATAATTTATAACATATGTTTATGTTCTTATGGCAAGACAATCATCAATAAAAGGACAATTGTGGCATAATGTTGTGGACACAAGAATCTTTCTCTGCCAGTTGAATTCTTGCTGCATCACAACATGAACAATGAATGACAGTTTTCCTTTTACCCTGTTGGTCCTGTCGTATATAATCTGACATGTCAATGCAATGTTAATTGACACAGGGAACAATTGCGACAGTCATGACTTGAAATCCACACGCATCAATTTCAAAGTAAGAATTTCTGTGATACCCTAGACAGGCATATACATATGTATATATTTACAAGACTGTGTGTACATGATTCCCTCATCACAACCTCGGGTTGACTCGGGTTGAGAGTGAAATTCCCCAATCATAATAACAATTCATGTTGCATCATGAAAAACATACACAGGAAGGCCAACAGATTAAGAGAAAAACTTACGGTGAGAGCAAGACAATACTTGCTGAAGATTTTAAACCGTTATCATGAATCAGGTTGATCAGACCCTGTCTAATCCACACAGAAATGAGAATGTAATCTATTAATTCTCATATATGCCAGGAAAAATATGGATACACTGTCCAGAATGACAATGTTATTCCATATAGTTATAATCCATCTGGGTTCTGGTAATGTACATCAAGGAGAGACAAAATTTTAATCAAAACAAATTAAACATTACACATAATACTTAAAAAAAAACAATATTGCACTATAGCAGAGATTCACAACACTGTTGTTAAACAACAATGTTTTAAAGAATGTAAATTAATTCAAAATCCAATTCAGTTATTTGTGTTATTGACAGCAATATGTACACAAGTATCTAAGGTAACAATAAGATAATTGTCTTGGCCTTACTCATGATCTTAAGTTTAATATTATTTTATAAATTTCCGAATTCATCCATTTGAATAAATAAAAATTGCATCATATTCTACTGCAGTTGCCTATGATGTTTTATTTTTGAGGAAATAGTTGTCTTAAGTGGATAGTAAACAATAACTAACAACTGCTGGAGAACAATGTCTAACAGCTGTGATATGCTGGTGAACAATGACCAACAACTGATGATAAACAACAGCTGATGCTGAACAATGGACAATAGCTGATGTCGAACAACAGCTGATGGTAAACAACATCTGCTGGCAAATAGTAGATAACTACTGATGGTAAATAATATGGACAGGAGCTGATAGTAAACAACAACTTCTGCTGAACAATGGACAATAGCTGATGGCAAACAACAGGTGATGGTAAACAACATCTGATGTTTAATTTTAGCAACAGCTGATGATAAGCAAATTTCAACAATAATCTAATGGTTAACAAAATACAATGACCAAAGATGAAAATACCCATATAAAAATAGCTGACACAAATTAAACATTCTAAAAATACATTGTAAAATGAGTACACATATTATGAGCAATGTTCAATGAGATCATAATGCAGACAGCTATTATACACTTTGTATTAAAATAAATACACTCTCATTTTATATACACTATTGATTAATTTACTAATAAAAAGTATCAATACACAAGCTTTCGTCTCTTACTGCTTTGCACCTGATCGCAAGACCTATCTCTTTTCTTGATATCTGAATTGTTCATCCCCTTGTTTTTCTCTGCACTGAAGACTAACCGACAACTACCTGCTTTTGTCACTTTCCAAAAAGTTTTGAGGTTATTTTTCTGTTCCATTGGGGTGACCATCACACGACACAATTTTATCTTGGTGCCTTCTTGTGGGCATACGTAATATTGGCACCCAGAATCCTTGTAATTTTTACTGGCATGTCTTTTCCTCTTTCGCTTCTTTTTCTCTGTAGTTGATGGAAGCAAATTCTTGGGTTCTGACGTGGGTACTATCATATTAATATCACTGTGAAGTAATGATGAGGGAGATGCTGCACCTATCTCAGGATCTCCAGACACTGTTCTCTTCTTACCTGTTCTCCCTGACAGAATAGACTCTACAGAGAAGGAAAGTTCTGAACAGGACTTCACCAAAGTTGTTGACTGGTCCAATGTATTCGAGCAGTTTGATGTTCTTTTGTTTGTACTGACTGTTTGAAACTTATCACTTGCATAACTCCTTACATCACTATTCCTATCAAAATGATCCGATTTATTTACATCAGCATCACATCCATCACTTGATAGAGGTAAGAATGGGGCCTGGTTTGTACCCGACTGCTGCTGTTCAAGCTCAGAGACAGGAAACACTGGAGAGTATGGAATATAGGCTTCCGTGTCAGAACCATACTCAGAAACATTATCAGGTTTCTGAGGTGTATTAAATTCTCTATGAGCATTTTCTTTACCAGGGGATGGAGAGTTTTTGGATTCACACTGTGAAACAAATGCCTGAGATGTTGAAATATAATCCAACTCTTCTGTTCGATAATTATCAAGATCCAGGTTTGTAGGTGTTGTAAAGTTCATTGAGTTTGGTGCCGAGTCTCTGGGTGTTCCTGGAATATGATCAATTAATTGACTGTATGGTAAAGTTTGACTAGATGGATCCCCATACTGATTGCTTTGTGAATCTAAAATTTGCCTTAATTGGCTTTCCTTTTGGGCATTAACATTGTTTAAAGCTTGCACTACTGGAGACAGAATTGGACAAGACTGTGGACGAACCGTCTGCTGAATTTGAAAGCAATTGAAGTGTGAAAGTTGAGGTGGAGACAATACCATGGGAGCAGGTGCAGATGTTGAATTGCAGGATGATTTGTCCCGGAAGTATTGGGGCATTTTAGTCTGGATATTACGTAAACCTTCAGGGTTTGAGAGGGTAGGACTTTTGGCGAGTCGCTTAAAACCCAAGGACTTGCTATGATGACGACCAATTAGCTTCACACGTTTTTTGGTACAAGTGCTGGTTGCTCTCTGATCTGCAATCAGCTGTCTTGAACAGTATTGAATTGGAGAACTTTGTAGCTTCCTTTCTTCCTCTATAAGTCTCTGTTTAGCAATATTGCTGTTCAGTACAGGTAGCTGTGGTAGTTCTAAGTCTGAGTCAGAACTATCACATGACTTCGTGTTAAAAAGTGAAAATGGCCAATCATTTTCTTTACTTGTCAGAGATTTATTTTTTGATTTCTTCTTTCTTTTTTGCACTGATGAATGTTTCTTTGACTTTCTACTAGACATTTTCTTTTTTGTTGAAGTCTTTGGTGTTTCTTGGTTCTGTTGTTCCTGAGTTTGTGACATGTCTTTCATCCAATCTGCTGCAATGTTTGCAAAGTCTAGTTTTCTTCCACACATAACTGACTTGGGGGAAGAGTTGTGATGTATTGGTGATGACACCAGAAAATTATCTAATCCTGCAAAAGAGAAAGATGAGGGCTCTTTTTTCTTTTTCTTTTCTATGTCATAATGGTGGGTATGGATTCTTTCAGACTGGTTGAGAATGTTGTCTGCTATCACTATAGCAGACAGCTTTTTCCGAACATTTGATGTTACTTCCTGAACTGGCATGTTGTCTTTCTTCACAGTGAGATCCAGGAACATAGCATTTTCACTGTCTATACTGGGACTAAAAACAGAGTTCATACTCTGTGATAACGTAGAATTAGGTACAATATTCCCAGTGGTGTTTTCACAACTTGCCATATCATTAGATGTTTGATCATGTTGGAATGCTGAATCTTCATCAATAACATGTTCAGTGACTTGTTGGTTACTACACACAGATTGCACAAAATCACACGGAATAGAAATGTCCTCCTGAATTTCTGGTCCTGTTCCAGAGTCCCTACTGCACTCATCAAATAGGTTTTTAGATGTAGGAAATATCTACTTCCATTGTCATATCTGTATCACAGTTGATGTTCACCGGTTCTGCTGCGACAGGGCTAATGACCATGGCACAGTTAGACAATACTGATCCTCCATCATTTCTCACAGTGGGTAGACTTCTAGGTGATGCAGACATTTCCATTAATGTGTCAAAGGTTTCTACAGCTGTTTTACAATTGTCAACTCCTTCCGTAGAACACTTTGCATCAAGCTTTTCAGATAGAATTTGAGTCTGTTTGACTTCTGCAGATCTCGCATAATCAAGATTAAATTTTGACATGAAGTCCTGAATGTTTGGCATTTTGTTGATTATCTGATCAAGTTGTTTAAAGTTTGTGTTTGTCTGAACAAACTTCTGGTGCTTCATGCTGCTGAGGTGTTCTCGTAAAGAGCATCTGTACCAGTAGTCGCAGGCTTCACAGAAGCCACCTTTACTCGAAGCCACTGAAGGCTTTCCCTTGGTGGAATATCGATTCTTTGTCCTATTCTCCACTGTCCTACACAAAGTCACTCCCTTGTCAAACGGAGAAGCAAGGTCATCACCATATCTGATTTTAGGAAAGCTGTCTTTGAAATGTTTGAGGAAAGGTCTATAAACTTGCTTATCATCCTCCACCTTCAACACAATGAAGTTTTCTTTATCAGAGTTTTTCCACTGCAGTGGCGTAATTCCATCAATACCATCCGACTGAAGGGCCTTGACCTGCTTTAGTTTCTGTGCATATTTGTGTGTAGATTTGAGGAAGTCTTTTGCTTTTTCTACCTTTACACCCAAATTTAGGGCATTCTGGACTATGTCTGTTCCCTTTGTGGACTGCTGACAGGATGACTGCTTTTTAGCTTTCAGCAACAATGCTTTACCTGCAAATTAAAACAGCACATGCAAATTCATTTAAATAAATAATAACTTTTTAAAGATTATCATACCTGTAAATTAATTTTCTTATTATATATTATCCAGAACACCTTGTACAGTAATGTAATCATCAGTGAACAAAGAGTGGAAACATTTTGTATAATGACAAGTATATTATTGATTTCAGTCGCAGTTATCATCAAATTTAATTAGGCCATTTTACAGATGCTGTAAGTTATTTTAGCGCACTCAAATTTTAGGGCACAACCAAAAATATAAACCAATTACCACAATAATAAATAAGTGCATAAAAATGCTTGTCATAGAAAACAACAAACTGGTGAATCAAGTGTCATTAAGACAATCATAAACTAGAGAAATTATTTCAAAGTGATAAATGCTAAAATAAAACTTCCTGAAATTTGTATGTATGTATGTAGTAACAGTAATTAATAGTATGACAGGCTTCAAACATGGGATTTGCAGTGTTTTCATTTAGAACCGGTCGCCGGCCAAATTGACCGGTTAGAATGGTGTTTTGGCCGGTTCAAATGACTTAATTCACTTTTTAAAAAATGTCTAAAAACATATTATCGTAATCCTCAGATACATGTATACCTGCTACTATTCATTTGTAGCCTTTTACAAATATTTTTTTTGAAAACCCTGGGTTTGTGTGAGAAGGTTCAAGGGAGGTGGGAGCCAGTCTAAACAGTTTTAACACGGCGGCAGTGACGCAATGCACAAAAGTTAATTATATAAGCCTCAACCATTTTATACATTGACCCTGATCATGATAGTTCCGTAACAGAAGCATTGAATTAATGTCACCACATGTTAAAATTGAGTTGTACATCGTGCGGTTCGATCCCTACTCTAGGCTATTCTTTTCTCAGAAAGTGTAATCATGGATCCCGCTGTGCAGTTGTAGTGTCTGTCCATAGACACAATATACCCAGGATTATATATATGTTGATAAAATGTACCAAAGCATTGAGTGCTTTTGCAGATCTATATATATGAAAATCAGAAATTCATAAAAAACTTAAAAAATTGAAAATAAATGCTGATCATTGTTGTTGCTGGAGAGTTTAAATTATTATTTTATGCATCAATTATTCAAGAAAATTACGTAAGGCCAACACATGGGAATTGATTGTTAGTTTTACTATATATCCAAAAATGCAACCAACGCTGGGCCAACATATGGAAATTAACAGACCTGTGTACAACATTAAGGCAACATAACATGTTGTGTTGATCTAATATTTTTTTTTATATTAATATTACAAAAATGTTAAAAAATAAATAAATTTTTCATCATCCGTGTAATATTAGGAGGTATGCCTAATTTCAAGAGTGTATGAAAATAGCAATATATATAGCGGTCTTGTTATCAAATGCGCTTTTGAAATTAAGCATCTGATTTTTATAAGATGTTTGGTGTACATGTGAACGTAAGTAACATCTATCTATCCGGATGTCTAAGGCTCATGTTGTCAGCAGAGCCTGGGAAAACTAGTTAGAGCAACAGTGTGGTTCCTGTTCATGTATCAATTAATGTTTTATAAATGGAAAGGAACACTGTCCGGCACCTTATGATTATATACTGACCTCTGCTGAGTGGGACAGCCACCTTTGTATCTGGGTCTGGACTGGCATTAGGCGTTAGTGACGTTGGACATATTTTCTGGGCAGTGTTGTTGGAATCAGTCAACAAAATATTAACATCTTTGGACAAAAAATCTTCTACTTGACCCCCAAGGTCTTTGACTCTGCGTGTTATTCGCTTCCTTAAATCTTCCTCTCTTATATCGATATAAAATGTTCTTTGTGTCAATATCTTCTCACGGAAATCGAGCTGTCTTCTGACTTGTGATGAACCATCTTTCCTCATTGTTGTTTGTTTTGAAATTGCTCTACAAATATAAACAGAGAACTAAATATGCCGAAATTTTGAAAAAAAAATCGACGTGCATTTCGATACTAGTTATCCATAAATGCATACATAACCAATATTTGGATGAAAGTATCCAAAAGACGACATATTTATCGGCTTATAGTCAGAAAGTCAAGCGAAACACTCACCTGCTGGCAATTTCGTGTTTGCAAATTCCCCGCTACTTGTGACGTCACGAGGGAGCTATCCTTTTCATTTCCTGTTCGAGGGACGGGTTATTGTTGCTAGTTAGAATGAATATATTTCAAAAAATGGTAATTACATCTAAGTAAGACTCGACCTTTACTTATATTAAACCCAGGTGACAACACACTTTATATGAGTAACTTAATGTGAGCTATCGGAGCATTTCATGATCAGACGTCACTTAAAATCACAAAGTCGCAAAAAACACTCTCCGGTTTGGCGGTTAGCCAACCGTGAAGGTGTGAAAAACTCTCCGTTGCATGCTAACAAGATTAGTCCGTGACAAAAACACATTCACACACACATATATATAGTAGAGCTTATAAGAATATATATATGTGTATGGAAAGAACGGGAAAAAAACTGTGTTGAACAGAGATCAGCTGTACATAGATGGTGTACTATATAAGGGCCCGAATGTTCAGCCCATGGCCAGTCAGCATACGCCCACTCAACAACCGCGCTCGAAACGTAGACGGGTGATTTCAAATCAGCACGAATAGGGACGCGCCGGAGGGCAAAATATAGACACTAGTTTGGTTTCAAACGAGCCGATTAATACATATGGTGGTGGTGGAAAAAGTAACTATAATGCATGTACAATACAAATACTGTCGTTAAATGTTTGTGGCTTCCCAGATAGCATGACTACGTTGGGCCAACGTTGGCATATGGTTGTACGGTTGGCCAATGGTTGGCGTTGGTCATACAACGTTGGCCCGACGTTGGCCCAACAACAACTTGTTTTACTCGACAGCAACTGAAGATAAGTTGGGAACACTACGTTGGCCCAACATTGGCCCCCTGTTAGTACATTTCAGTGCTGAATTTCCTAGGTTGGTCCAACGTTGGTCCTACGTTGACCCGATGTTGTAAGCCCAAGCAGGTTTACAACAAATTCAAACAAAAGTGATTATCTGTAATCAAAGTTGATATATATATTATCAACCATTTTTAAAAATACACTTCATAAGATTTTTTAATAGTGATTTTTTTTTCAAAATCACTATATAATAAAATGTATTGTTTGCGTGAGAATAACTAATCATAAATTAAAGTCTTTTATACTGTAGTAAAACAGGAACAAGGGCATAAATGTTTTGGTAAATATTTTAGTGGCCGGTTTAAGGATGCCATTATCTATGCATGTTTACTGCCCACAAAACTGGGTCAGCGCTTCTCACAGCAAGGGTCGGACCAGTTCCCTTGGTAACCGTGACATCTGATACTAGGGATGGTCAAGCTGCCTGCAGATGTTACATTCTTATCAGGGACCTTGTCTGAGCTGTTCAAATGGTTGTACACAGTACAGTGCTATTTCGACTTACACAGAAGAAGATATTTGGATTAATCACGAAGAAGAAAGAGAGCATTTCTTTGATCAAAAGACAATGTAAGTAGGCTATATGATTTGCTTTTTAATTATGTTTCAATTCCTGAAGTAATTTTAGTATATTAATTAATTCCACAAGACCACCTGCCGTACGTACACTACCGTACGTACACTTTTGCTTGCTAGATATCGGGGTCATAAAGTTTTCAGAATTTATTTTTCATTTCTTACACATACACACATATATACTAAGTATATTTATCTACAAAATTTGTGTAGCTGTTCCATGTTCAATGTCAGATCGTTTGTATAATTCCCTTGTTTCTTGATAAAGGGGCAGATTGCCTCGAAAATACTTGTCTGTACTGTCGTTATTACTACTTGACAAATTTCATATATATATATAATCTATATATAATAATGTAAATTACTTTAATGCCATAACTGCAGAAATGTCCAGGTTAGCGATTCATGCCATCTGTGCCGCTTGATTTTTACATTCTGTGTAGATTTGATATATTGTTTATTTATTCCAACAGCTACAATAAGGAAGAACCGCCTGTGTGCGACAGCAACAGATTCGGAAATTGCAGCAATTCAATGCAAAAGATTGGTTCAGATTTGCTTGTGATCGCGATGGTGGCAGGAAAAGGAGAGAGGAACAAAAAAGGGCACAACAGGCAGCTACTGCAACTATCAATGCTGTGATCATATACAAATAAATTGTAAAGCACTTGCCAATATGACAACTGATTAATTTTTATGTTGCCAGCATTACACATAAGCATCACTTTATCTACTGTTTGTTACGTTGGGCCAATGTTGGGCCTATGAAGGTGAAACCAATAGTTGGAAATACACACTTGAAACCAACGATGGGCCAACGTTGGCTATCTGACATACAATGTTGGTCCAACGATGGGCCAACATTGGCTATCTGACATACAATGTTGGTCCAACAATGGGCCAACGTTGGCTATCTGACATACAATGTTGGTCCAACAATGGGCCAACGTTGGCTATCTGACATACAATGTTGGTCCAACGATGGGCCAACATTGGCTATCTGACATACAATGTTGGTCCAACGATGGGCCAACGTTGGCTATCTGACATACAATGTTGGTCCAACAATGGGCCAACGTTGGCTATCTGACATACAATGTCGGTCCAACGATGGGCCAACACGTTGGGCCAACGATGGGCCGATGAGCAAAATTACATTGGGCCAACGTAGTTTGCCAACATTGGCCCTACGTAGTCAACATCTGTGGGCCAACGTTGGCCCAACGTAGTCATGCTATCTGGGTTAGTGAGAAAAGCTCAATATCCTGAGTTTCGTGAATTTGTAAATAGTTTTGATATTTTATGTCTCTGTGAATCCAAAACTGATGATTTAGATGTCATTGATTTGCCATGTTTTAAAACTGTAATGAAAAATAGGGCAAAGTTTAAAAAAGTGAAGTCGGGTGGTATAGTTATAGCATATAAATATGACTTGGAAGATTATGTCTATGAAGTACAAAGTGATAGTCAATACGTAAGCTGGTTTAGGTTAGATGGCGCGAAGTTACAAAGTGATGATGATTTTTTATTTGGAATGGTTTATGTCCCACCCGAGAATTCTACATACTGTATTGGTGATCCATATTTGGAAATTGAAACTGAATACTTGAGGTTATCAGCTAATTACAAAAATGTGTGTTTGTTAGGAGATTTTAATGCAAGAACTGCGAGCTCTGTAGATTTTATTGATTACAATGAAATAGACGATAGAGATCAATTAACAACTGAAATCCTAAATGAAGTTACATACATGAATGTATTTGAAAATTCCGGTTTTGCTAAGAACAGAAAAAGTCAGGACTTACACAAAAATAATTTTGGGAACCGACTATTGGATTTTTGTAAATATAATGACATTTTTATCTGTAATGGTAGAGTTGGTCGTGATAGAGATATAGGTAAGTACACCTGTAAAAGTTCTAGCGTTGTCGATTATGTCATATGTTCCTCTGAGCTCCTAAAACGCATACGTGACTTTGATGTTTTAGATTTTAGCCCTCTTATGTCAGATGCACATTGTCCCCTAACTCTTACTATAGGTGGTATGGCCAATACAGTTACCAATGATAACATTAATACACATGATACAACAGATTATACTGAACGTATTAAAAACTGGGAGACTGAGAAAATCCAACATTTTATTGAGAATATAAACGATGACAAAATTCAGAATATTATTGATACAATTAACCAATGCAGTAATACGAACGACCTAGATGTCAATACACTTATGGCAGACTGTAGTGATGTGCTTGTAAGTGCTGCTAAGTCAACTTTTGGTATATACAAATATAACCATACTAGTATATGTAAAAAGCCAAAATCAAATTCTAAACCCTGGTTTGACGGTGAATGTAAGGCGGCCAGGAAGTTATTCCGACGCCATAAAGGTATGTACAGACGTCACAAAAATGATTATTTCTTCAATAAATATAAAGAATCAGAAAAATCTTACAAACATACAATGGATAAAAGTATTAATAAATTCAGAAGAGACCTCCGTCGTAAGTTGAAAGATATGAAAAGTAGTAATGCACGGGATTACTGGAAACTACTTAAAAGTTCTAATAGTACACATAAAAACAAAAAAGGTAACATATCGATTGACACGCTTTTTAATTTCTTTAAAACCTTAAATGTTGGAGTAGATGATAACATGTTTGATAATAATGATATTGATATGGGTCCTGTAAATAATGTATTAAATAGTAATATAACCAGAGAGGAGGTGGAACATGCTATTAAGCTACTGAAAAACAATAAGGCTTGCTCGGATGATCTCATCTTTAATGAATATATTAAATATTCGCTCTCTAAAATGATTGATCTCTATGTTATATTATTTGATGTTATTTTTAGCACAGGGAAAATCCCTGAAAGCTGGCTTCGAGGCTCTATTGTACCTATTTATAAAAATAAGGGTTCTCCCTCAGACCCTAAAAATTATAGGCCGATTACTATTGTAAGTTGCATCGGCAAACTATTCACAAGTATTTTAAATGCAAGACTATTAAAGTATTCCGACGAAGTTAATCTAATATGTGAAAACCAAGCTGGATTTCGCAAGAAGTATTCAACTATAGACAATATTTTTGTGCTGTATTCCCTAATTAGTCTTACTAATATGATGAAAAAGAAGCTGTACTGTATTTTCATTGATTTTGAAAAGGCCTTTGACAAAGTTTGGAGAAATGGTCTGTGGAACAAAATGTTGTTAAATCATATAAATGGCAAAATGTATACAATTATTTACAATATGTATCAAGGTATTAAATCTAACATATCATTTAATGGTCAGAATTCTGCATTCTTCGCATGCAATAATGGATTGAGGCAAGGGGAAAACTTGTCTCCTTTTTTATTTAGTTTATATTTGAATGACCTTGAGGAGTTTATGACTAGAAATAATGTTACCGGTTTACAGTGCCTGACAAACCAACTTGAAGTTGATTTACATATGTATATTAAACTATTTATTTTGTTGTATGCTGACGATACAATCCTATTTTCTGACACCCCAGAAGACCTGCAAATGCAGCTAAATGTTTTTAGTGAATATTGTAAAATATGGAGACTGAAAGTTAACAGTGAGAAAACAAAATGTATGATATTCAGTAAAGGTCGTCTAAATAACAGATTACAATTCAAATTTGATACTGAAGACATAGAAATTGTCCAAAGTTTTTCATACCTGGGCACTGTTTTTTCACGCACAGGTTCTTTTAATGAAGCTAAAAATTACAATGTTAAAAAAGCAACAATTGCTATGTATGATGTTTTAAAGAAAGGAAGGTTATATAACTTATCTGTTCAGTGTATATATGATCTGTATGATAAAATTGTAAAACCTATATTGTTATACGGATGTGAGATTTGGGGTTTTACAAATCTACAAGTCATTGAGAGAGCGCACTTAAAGTTTTGTAAGTTATTATTAGGGGTCAAACGAAGTACACCAACGTCTATGGTTTATGGTGAACTTGGAGCTTATCCTTTGAATATCTCAGTTAAGACGAGAATGTTGACCTATTGGTCTCAATTGATTAATTCAAAAGAAAACAAACTAAATGTAATAACTTATAAACTGTTATGTCTAAACCAATACCGTAATAATAATGTTCCCTATATACGTTATATACAACAATTATTAGATGAATGTGGTATTAGCTATGTGTGGAATATCCAGTATATCCAGGAATTAGATACTTCTTGGATAAAGTCATATGTAAAACAAACACTCCATGATCAGTTTATACAGCAGTGGGAAAATGATGTATTTAATTCTTCTAAGTCTGGTTGTTACAGAATTTTTAAAAACAAATTTGGTTTTGAATGCTATCTAGACGTTCTTACAGATAAAGAAAGAAATACTTTTTGTAAGTTCAGAACTACAAATCATAGACTGATTATTGAAACTGGAAGGTGGAATAATATTGAACGCCACGAAAGAATATGTACTTTTTGTAATAGTCAACAAATAGGAGATGAATTCCATTATCTGCTAGAATGCCAGTCATTAGCTGCGCATAGAAAATTATATCTAAATAAATATTATTATACAAGGCCGAACATATTAAAATTTAGAGATCTTATGAACTCAAACCACGTAAATACATTGAAAAAACTCTGTAAATTCATTAGTATTATCTTTAGCAATGTGTCCTCCATAGCATGATGTTACACATCATGTTCATCTTGACTTTTTTTTTTTTTTTTTTTTTTTTTTTTTTGAAATTATATAAAATGGTATCATGCGTAACGATATGGTTAAATATCAGATGTTTTGATAAACTAATTGATACAGTCTGCGTGTGCATACTTTATACACTGGCTGAACAACTGTATATAACTTTTGTATTGTGTAAATATGTTTTCTCTGTACTGTTATGTATGGTTAAAGAGAAATAAATTGAATTGAATTGAATTGAATATATGAGTAACTTAATGTGAGCTATCGGAGCATTTCATGATCAGACGTCACTTAAAATCACAAAGTCGCAAAAAACACTCTCCGGTTTGGCGGTTAGCCAACCGTGAAGGTGTGAAAAACTCTCCGTTGCATGCTAACAAGATTAGTCCGTGACAAAAACACATTCACACACACACATATATATAGTAGAGCTTATAAGAATATATATATGTGTATGGAAAGAAGCTTTGTACAAACTGACTTATTTTGCTGTGTTGCGACCTTGGAGTTAGTGTCAACATAGAGTAACCTCCCTTATCATGAGCAACCACGTTACGTTCTGTGATATATATGATCGTGATAGATCTGTGGTGCAATGCTTTAATTTCGTGTTTGTTTAGATAACAGGTGGTATTCCTCGCCGAGGTCATATCGAATGGACACATTGATAGAACAGTCATTCCGTACAAATACATGACAATCAAAACACAAAGTCATTATATTCTTAAATTTCATTTAACGTTATATTCCTGGACCTAACGTTAGATGCATTTTCGTCACAGTGATTGAGTGAATATAATATACAGTGGTAAAATGGCTACTGCAGCTAAAACAGCGTTCAGATTTATTGGTAAGAACCGTAATAATGTATAATGTACACTTAATAAGGTAAAGAATATATGACGGACAATACTGAAAAAAACTTGCTAAATAATAGAACATGTTAAGCACTGGGGGTTGTTTGAATTAAGGTGCTTCAGAACACTTTTAATGAGAAAGATGATGACAAACCCCCCGACCAAATGTTTGGATGTGGTATATTTGTTAAGGGATAGTTACAGAAACCCTAAAAAACAGACTTTTCAATATAGAATTATTTGAATTAGATAATTGGTAAATAATCAGAATTTTTAGCTATATAGAATTCAGAGAGCTTATCTATTTTTTTAAACAGTTACAATGATATCATTATAGATTCTATTAGTGTTTATTTATGCCGTGCCAGACTTGTTTTTGTTCAAATGATCAAATTAGTGATGTATTGATAATTTTCATAATATAGCTATTTGTATTCATGTAAAAGCATATAAATTGTTCGATTCCTGTCAGGGCACTTGGCAGGAAAGTGTTTTTCCCTGTTCTTTCACACATAAACACTAATACAATGATCAAATTGTAACTTTCACAAAAAATCATTTTAGATAAGCTCTCTTAATTCACAGGCGTCTGAAGTTCTGACAGTAAACTGAGATGTAATACCATATAAAAAATAAGAGTATCTACTATATTAATATAGTGGATACTCTTATTTTTTATATGGTATTATATCTTGGTTAACTGTCAGAACTTCAGACGCCTGTGCTTAATTCTTTAGTTTTACATTACACACAAAAAGGCATGTAAGTTAACCAGACATAGGTAAGCGTGTGGAAATTGTGTAGACTTAATCCAGGTGTGTCTTGACCTGTGCATGTTCGATGCCATTCAGACCAAACATTCGTCAGCTAGTCAGCTTTTCTTCAATTTTCATACAAAAGTTGTTTGCCAATTACTGATCAACATCAGTCACTTACTGCTAGTTTGCATAGATATAATAATTATATACTCTTTTAGGATTTGGTTATTATATTTGATGATATTGAATATTTATGCTGGCATATTATGGGGAGTATACAAGTGTCATGATCCACCTTATCGGCCTGGTATGTAAATGTATACAACATTAACAATGCTAATGAGTGTGCTAGTGCCTAATACCATGAAATATTTTGTTTCAACATTCACATGCCATATTGATAAGTATACAATATGCAATTTTATCTTTTGTATATTAACTTTAGTTCCTTTTTCTTTTCAGATATTGGTGTAAATTTAACAGGTAAGGCATTTAGTTATAAGAAATATCTTTACAAATCCGAGAATTCCAAGACCATGTAATCAATAAGAGACTTTGTAAATTTTGTCCAGACATGTGAAGTGAACCCCCATTTTTCATAGTTTGTCCAATATATATACACTCGCCAAGATTTTTACAACCGCAAATAATAATCTAATATAAGTAATCCAGAGTCATTTTGCTTTATATTACTTGATCCCAAAACAACACAGAAAATGCATCAGTTTTTAATAAATTCATAGACTTTATTAAAAGACATATTTATTGTACAGGTTAATCAATAAAAAGACAAATGTGCTGGTCTCTCTATTCCAGATCCTGTTTTCAGAGGAATTTACCATGGGTCCAAAAAACATGAAGGTAAATAAATCAAATGTATCAGTATTGTATATAAAACAGGTAAAGAGTTTTGGTTGAAATTTTTAATGAAAACAATTTATTATTCATACATGTAAGCCATTAATAATATGCAGAGGTATATATCTTTCGATTAAAATATTTCATACATGTTGTCTCAAGTGTGAATGCATAAAGTTAATGTTATTCTTTACAGATGACTTTGTGGATGTCTTGAACAGAGCATTTGATTATGGCATGAAAAAGGTAAAGAAACAATGCAATGTACATGTATATAATGCTATTTTAATACATTTCTAATACATTTCAGGATTATTTAATTTCGGATATTGTTACATTTGGATATTGTTGCATTGATTGTACATATGCAGTCCCACATGGATAACTAGGGGGAGGGGATGGCGAGGAGACCTTAGGTTTGTGCTGTGTACATCCATAGTTCTATTACCCTGTCCTGAAGCTCTATTTCCAAAATGACAAATGTACGTGTCACCCACGAAAAAACCCATGTCTGGAACTTTGAAGTTGGGCATTGGGTCAACCAACATGTATGCCGGGCAATATGTTGTAAACCAAAAGTAGGTCACTGATATTCATAAAAGAAAAGAAAAGTTTGTGCCGGCCTGATCTACACTTGCATTGATAAAAGCATTACAGCATACTTGCATGTGAAACAAAGCATATAATTCACATTTGTTTGTGGATTTGTATTTACTCTGAATTGTCTTTTTTTAGTATCCCACCATTTCTGGGGTAGGAAGGGGCTATAGATTTGCAATGTGGCTCTCCCTCCTTCTATCCTTTGGTCCTTTCATCCGCATGCTTATTATCTTGTCCAGGCTCTATCTCCTTCACTACTTCCACTCTGACTTACATTTTGACTTTTGACCTATATCAAAGAGAAAGTTAGCCTGGGCTCTATCTTCTATATACTATACCTGTCACTGGAACTTAGGTCATGGATTCACCTACATGTAGGTAAGGTGGCCTGTTTTACCATGTATCAAATATAGGTTACTTTGACAACCTACATTACAACCTTTGATCTACGTCAAAGGGAAAAAAATGTTTTGACCTGATGTTCTTGTCACTTGAATTCCTTACTTGGGGCACAGGTTAATGTTATTTGGAGTTCATTTGCATTAAACTTCTGATGCCGCTTAAGATAAGTTATATTTCTGAATTCATTCACATTACCGGTAATACCACCATTTGAAATTTGAATACAATGAGTGTGTAGAATAAGTTCCAACAAAAAAAAAATCGTTTCTGTGCTGTCTTGGCATCTCATTTCACGTCAGATAGGAGACTGTAATTCACTGAAACGTCTTGTGATATTTATTATATATAGGTTGTTCAACTGTATGGTATAAAAACACTATGTGTAATATTACCTGTGAATCGGTTGTCCACCATAAACTGGGCATTTAGTGAGTTTAGTAAGTACATTGTACAGAAATATCTAAGGTGTTTTTCAGATGATGATAACTGGTGGGAGTTTGAAGGACTCCACAGAAGCTCTGGAGCTGTGTAAATCTCATGGTAATTGTTTGAATATTAAAATATAACTTTATGGTTAGTCGATTTAACTCTGGATAAATCGTTACCACATGGTACTACATCCGGGTCCCTTAAAGTAGTATATAGATTGTTTATTAAAATTACAATATAGGTATCACTGCATATTACTTACAATTACAATATAGGTATCACTACATATTACTTATACAATGTAGGTATCACTACATATTACTTACAATTACAATGTACCTGGTAGGTATCACTGCATATTACTTACAATTACAATGTACCTGGTAGGTATCACTACATATTACTTACAATTACAATGTACCTGGTAGGTATCACTACATATTACTTACAATTACAATGTACCTGGTAGGTATCACTACATATTACTTACAATTACAATATAGGTATCACTACATATTACTTACAATTACAATGTACCTGGTAGGTATCACTGCATATTACTTACAATTACAATGTACCTGGTAGGTATCACTACATATTACTTACAATTACAATATAGGTATCACTACATATTACTTTCAATTACAATGTACCTGGTAGGTATCACTACATATTACTTACAATTACAATATAGGTATCACTACATATTACTTACAATTACAATATAGGTATCACTGCATATTACTTACAATTACAATATAGGTATCACTACATATTACTTACAATTACAATATAGGTATCACTACATATTACTTACAATTACAATGTAGGTATCACTACATATTACTTACAATTACAATATAGGTATCACTACATATTACTTACAATTACAATATAGGTATCACTACATATTACTTTCAATTACAATATAGGTATCACTACATATTACTTACAATTACAATATAGGTATCACTACATATTACTTACAATTACAATGTAGGTATCACTACATATTACTTACAATTACAATATAGGTATCACTACATATTACTTACAATTACAATATAGGTATCACTACATATTACTTACAATTACAATATAGGTATCCTTGCATATTACGCTGAACCATATACCAGTAGCTTCTCTATTGCTGAGATAACCCTAACTTTTTACAGAGACTCTGTATTGTACTGTTGGGTGCCATCCGACTAGGTGTGGTGACTTTGAAAAGGGTAATGACCCTCAGAAATACCTGGATGACCTTTTTACCTTGGCAATGGACAATAAGGAGCGTGTGGTAGCTGTTGGAGAGATGGGATTAGGTACGTTATTTATAAAACTGACTTCGTCATGATGAGATGTTAATTAATATACCTAATTTAAACTAATTGTTTAACATAGACTGGTCATATAATTGGTCACACTTATTCATTCATGTAATTGATCATTAGTACAACAAATTTTCTAGATTGCATAATAACCTAGTAAACAAATAAAGATGTCAATACATTTTTTTTATTCATGATATGCAAATTTTAATTTATAAGTACATGTATTAAGTTAGGTATTTATAATCGTGATGAATTTATCAAACAAAAACAAAATGAAATAAAATGACTGCAGGTGAGAACTATTCATTTTATAGACAATTTGAACACATAGTAAGCTGCAGATCATGATATTCATTGCTGGATGTGTACGATACAAAAACTGGATCATTTTGTATAGTAATGAAAATATTAGATATTACAGTTATCATGTTATCTGAAAGAGTGACTGATTACTTTCAGGTCATCTGTTACTGATTAACTTAATTTAAGCCCAGAATTTTTTTTACGTGGGTACCTCGAAGTAGATCTAGAGAATGAGAATGTGTGGGTCAATATAGTGGTGGTGACTGGACTCGAGGCCTGGCATGTCTAGTCAGGTTATCTAATCTACAGTTTCTGATGGAAGGATAATACCATGATTTTCCTAACAGGACTGATCTGATAGACTGACACAGTTATGCCCTGAAGACATTGTAGCGAGTATCCATTATACACTGTTTGGGTGTTGATGTCTTTACTGTCCACAGGGACATTGTAGATCCTTGGAATATAAAAGGGAAACATGATAAGGTCAAAACCAAGGTCACATGTGACAGCCCCTACACAAAGTTATTTTGCTACAGGGCAGATATTTTATGGATTAAGCCCACCTTTTAGGTGTCCACTGGGATTAAAAGGTGTACCCAGTTTTGTTCTCTTTGATGACATGATTAAATCTTAAATCAGAAGCTTTTTTGTGACATTTTAATGTTTGAATTCCTATTGAGGAAGTGATTCAAGAACACGACACTTGTTTGATGTTCATCAATATACATAGTACAAACAAAATATACAGACGATTGTTACTGTCACATATTAATATCAAATTATCACGGTCAGATAACTTAAAAACAAATATTTTCAGTGCTAATTAAAATAGTTTTTTTTTCATTTTTTTTTTTTAAAGATTTTGACAGACTCCACTTCTGTCCTAAAGATACCCAAATGAAGTAAGTTTTTATTTTCCTGGTACATCAAATTATTCTGTACTTTACTGTTGCATCAGATTCTGTAATTTGCTGGTACATCTGTACTTTAAATTTAGTTTGCATATTATTTTGTAGATATTATTACAATCTAAATTGTCAATTACGATGTACTTTTAGGAATCTTGAAACTCTTTACTAAATCTAGTGAATGAGAATGTGTGGTACAATACAATAGTACAATCAACCTGGGTATGTAATCAAGTTACTAGTAAGTTAATATTTATAACGGTATAAAGGGGACTATCTTTGTTCATTAATCCTATTATGTAGGTACCAGTATCCCAGATAGCCGTTATCAGTAATTATCAATATGATGTGTTCTTACTATAGATATGTTTTATAATGATAGCTCCTCTGAGCTGCTAATGTTTTATGATGTCATTGTGACAAAAAATAAACCTCCTGTATCTTGTTGTCAACTCTCCAGACGGGCCTATAAGTTAATATTCTAACATCTTGTATACACATTTTGTGTGGCATCTGTGGTGACTACTTGTGTTTGTATTACATGTACCAGGTATTTTGAGAAACAGATGGATTTGGCAGAGAAAACAAAGTTGCCTTTATTTCTACACTCACGGAATGCTCATAGAGAATTCATAGACATTATCAAGAGGAACAGAGAACGTATCATGGGAGGGGTGGTATGTTTTCTCAAATCAGTATCAGTCTGGTGAAATTAATTTTGTTTTCTATCCAAAACATCAAGCTTTTTTAAAACCATAAATGAACTAATTAAAACTTTTTAATCTCTAATAGTAAATCTCCCAATATATATTCTGTAGGTCACTCTACAACTTTATCTTTTCAGATTACAAGACCAAATAATACATCCATACTTTTTCTTTAAAAAGTTTTATTCAGAAAAAATGCTAGATGTATTTTACACCGACTTATAGAAATACATACGTTTCTAGGTCCATTCGTTTACTGGTACAAAGGAGGAGGCAGAGGAAATCTTACAACAAGACTTGTACATAGGTATTAATGGCTGGTAAGTTCTTAAAGCATTACCTGTACATAGGTATTAATGGCTTGTAAGTTCTTAAAGCATTACCTGTACATAGGTATTAATGGCTGGTAAGTTCTTACAGCATTACCTGTACATAGGTATTAATGGCTGGTAAGTTCTTAAAGCATTACCTGTACATAGGTATTAATGGCTGGTAAGTTCTTAAAGCATTACCTGTACATAGGTATTAATAACTGGTAAGTTCTTAAAGCATTACCTGTACATAGGTATTAATGGCTGGTAAGTTCTTAAAGCATTACCTGTACATAGGTATTAATGGCTGGTAAGTTCTTAAAGCATTACCTGTACATACTAGGTATTAATGGCTGGTAAGTTCTTAAAGCATTACATGTACATAGGTATTAATGGCTGGTAAGTTCTTAAAGCATTACCTGTACATAGGTATTAATGGCTGGTAAGTTCTTAAAGCATTACCTGTACATAGGTATTAATGGCTGGTAAGTTCTTAAAGCATTACCTGTACATAGGTATTAATGGCTGGTAAGTTCTTAAAGCATTACCTGTACATAGGTATTAATGGCTGGTAAGTTCTTAAAGCATTACCTGTACATAGGTATTAATGGCTGGTAAGTTCTTAAAGCATTACCTGTACATAGGTATTAATGGCTGGTAAGTTCTTAAAGCATTACCTGTACATAGGTATTAATGGCTGGTAAGTTCTTAAAGCATTACCTGTACATAGGTATTAATGGCTGGTAAGTTCTTAAAGCATTACCTGTACATTGGTATTAATGGCTGGTAAGTTCTTAAAGCATTACCTGTACATTGGTATTAATGACTGGTAAGTTCTTAAAGCATTACCTGTACATAGGTATTAATGGCTGGTAAGTTCTTAAAGCATTACCTGTACATAGGTATTAATGGCTGGTAAGTTCTTAAAGCATTACCTGTACATAGGTATTAATGGCTGGTAAGTTCTTAAAGCATTACCTGTACATAGGTATTAATGGCTGGTAAGTTCTTAAAGCATTACCTGTACATAGGTATTAATGGCTGGTAAGTTCTTAAAGCATTACCTGTACATAGGTATTAATGACTGGTAAGTTCTTAAAGCATTACCTGTGAAGGAGGGGCATGCTGTCCAGTTATTATCTTGGTGTGATCGTATTTGTTTGGATTGTTTATACCCTATAACCTACTATACTGTAATATTGATTAAAAACAAATAACATTAACTTTGCAGTTAAATATACTATTCTTTTCATTGGCTAAAGGATATATTGAAATTAATAATCAATGTACTAATGCATCATTGTAATACCATGAAGATATCATATTTTAGAAGATTTTAATGCAGGAAAATAAAATGAATAAATTAAGAAAAGAGTCTTTCAATTACTAAAGAAATCAATTAACTATAGGCCTATAATTGTAATACATGACTGCATTTCTTCAACAGTTCACTGAAAACACAAGAAAATGTTGATGTGATGTGTTCCATTCCTGCTAACAGATTAATGATAGAGACAGGTTCGTATGACTGTTTGTTAAATTGGAGTCTCTGATCCTTTGTTGAATGATGCTCTAACTAGCTCTAAATGTCGTATAAATTGTGCCACTTATTATAATTAGCCATTACAAATGTACAACTGTATACAGCTGGTACATTGTGTACTCCTTAATTATACCCCCACAACAAAGTTAGGGGGTATACTGGAATCGGGTTGTCTGTCCGACTACTATGTAGACACATGTTGTCTGGACAACTCCTCCTTAACTGGAGGACGAATTCTAATGACATTTCACACTAATAGAGAGGACAATGTGTAGATGTGCATGCAGCTGTTTAAATTCCAAACTTTTTGTTGCCATGGTAACTGATCACTATTGACAGGTTTTTATTGTCCAGACAACTCTTCCAAAACCGGTGGGCTGATTCCAATGAAACTTATGACTACATTCTCTTAATTATGAACATCACAGGGGCATGCACAGGTTATCTTAGTTAGCCTCTAGGTAACGGTTCCAGTTGTCCATTGACTCATGCGGATTGCGGGGTTATTAGTCAGCCATCTTGGTGACAGTTCTAGTTACACTTATGTATTTATAGTTCATTCTAGTACACTATTGTAGTCATAGGGCTTTTGTGGTTAATAGTTATGTATAGGTTACAGACTTACACATGGCCTCTTTTGTACACTTTTGTAGTGATAGATTCTGATACTAATTTTACTTTTCTGTGGTTATTGATAAAATATGTGTTTCAGATGCTCCGTGGTGTGATATCCGTCCTACCCATGTAGGGTCAAAGTTTGTCAAAACAACTTTTCCATCCAAAAAAAAAGAGAAGTGGGAAAAGGGAACTTGCATCAAAGGTCGAAATGAACCAGTACATATAATGTAAGATATATCACACAGCTGTTGGTGAATGTGGTACATGAACAATCAGTATGTAACATGCGACAATTTTTTTTAACATCAAAGTATCATATAAATTAGATCGGAAATATATCTGCAGCTTTTTCTGAGAAATACTGGGGGTAGAGATAATAAATTAACAGTTGTCAGTAGAAGTCAAAGATGGCCGCCTTTTGGCCATCTCAGAATTAAAGTTTTAACAACTAGTGACCAGGAGGAACCTACATATGAGATTTGAGAAAGCACTTCGTGAGTAATAAAAAAAAAAAAAAAAATTTCAAGTTAACTGTCATCACAGCAGTAGTCGGTTGGCATTTCTGGTTTTGAGCAGAATAACCAAGGGAAACCTTCATTCAAGATTGTATATTAAAACAAAAACTATTTAGAATATCCATTCTTGTGAAACACCTGATCATTGTTTTTTATCATTTCAGCCAAGTTTTGGAGGTGATGGCTGCTGCAAGGAATGAAGACATCAACGACTTAGCAAATAAGATGTATGAAAATACATGTAAAATGTTTTTTAATAGTGATAGCTAATTTCCAAATAAATAAATGAATAATGATGTAGTAAATTAAATACATATAAGTGGATTTGATGGCGTCATGTTTTTATGGCAATACATGTACATATATCTATATACCACACTACCAAGAAATAAGCCTGTAAACTTGGTGTTCACAAAATTTGTTGCAAATGTTTTGAGTTTTTTTTAGTTTTAAATGGATATATGATTACATTTTCGTATATTCATTTCAAGTCGGAGCAGTCGGCTGCATTGGTCCATACCTTGAATGATCATGGTGTTGTTGATAAACTCGAATTCCGACACTAGCTACATTAACCAAGATAACATATTAAGTGACTGTGACCATGTTTCAATACCCTTTACTCAGCTAATTAGATGGTCACCAGTCTTTTTAATCTGGACTCTGGACTTAGTTATAAGTATATCTCAAACTGATGCCAAGTTAGTAATTGATGTAGATAACTTGTTAACTTGGACTAATTAACTATGAGTGGCCCTGGTATTCAGAATGATGGGTGTCCACTGTAAAGTTCGTGCCCGAAGGGCAAGTGAGCTTATGCCATGGCGCGGCTTCCGCCGTCCGGCCGTCGTCAACCTTTCTATTTAAACATCTTCTAAATAACCAAGAGGCCCAGATACTTAATATACATTGTAATGTATGTAGCATGGTATGAAGGACTAAATTTATGAAGTTGGTCTTCATTCAAGGTCACAGTGGTCAAAAAGGCCAAAATTTGTAAACAACTCCTTCTCAATAACCACGAGTCCCAGGGACTTGATATTGGGTCTATAGCATGCTGGGATGAAGGGCTATCAAGTATGTTCAAATGAATGGCCGTGACCTACATTAAAGGTCACATGGGTCAAATAGGCTCAAATCTTTAATAATAATGATGATCTCAATAAACAACAAAATCCATGAATGCCTATGCCTTTTTTTTTATTTGTTACATGTATTTACAAATGTCAGATTATCAAAGAATTTACAAATACACAAACACCATATAAAATTTGATGATTTTATAATATAATGTATACAAAAATAAAGTTAATAGATTCAACCTATTGATCAACAACAACATCCCACTTAACTTGAATAAAAATGTTTGATAGTTCCAAAAACACCACATGGTACTGAACATTTTAATCTATAAAACTGACTAATTAGCAATGTCCTTCATTTGTCCAGCGCTTAATACGTATGACAGGATTAAAATAATTTGGACACTACCAATTGTTTTATGATCAGTTTGATCAGGAATAGAACCAATAGTCTTTGATGATTGGAATGTTAAGTACCTAGGACCTTTTGATGAACAAAGGACTTGTGAGAAGGTTGATGTTCTGTTCACAAACAGATTTGCCAACCGAAATATAGGGGAGAACAGTGAAGTGTTGACCTTTAAGGCTGGTCACACTAAAGTCAAAGATGAATGAGTGGGACTGGAGGATATCTATGTTTATTATGACTATATTTGGCTATTGTAGCAATGTTTTCTGGGTATTAACTCGGCATTAATTAGCAGAATCAGTCTAGAATTAAAACCAAGTTTTAAAACCAAACTACATAATGTAGTTAATGGCTTCTATTAATTCCATAGATAATTTTTGAAAGTACCTTGTATAACCCCCTATCTATAAAACATGTAGTAAAAATCTGGACAACCTGCTGGAGTGAAAGGAATGTTACATTATTATAAGAAAGCTTTTGACATCATTAACATTAAAAACAGTGTCTTGATGTATTATGTGGGCTTTTCATGATTCCCTTTAATCCATTTTTCGTGCCAAATTTCATTTAGTGGGTGATTTTTCTCAGTTTGCATTTAATGCAATATTCTGTGTTCTAATGACAAATGTTTGACTGTAGATTTATCATAGACAACGAGCTATGTATACATCAATATTCAGATGTAAGTCCACTGCTACAACCGCAGACTTACCACTATAGACAATATACCATGTATACAGTGATAACAAAGCTTATCTCCCCTTACCACTGAAATAAAGACTTCACACAATTAGTTCATTGCTTTAAGATAACATGAAAGGCAAAAATGCATGCATTATACAACTAATAAATAGATTGTTTATAAGTTGTAATTTTACAAAAGTAACAAGTGTTAGATGTAGGAAAATAAACATTATATTATGTAAAGGCAGAAATAAACTGGTCCGTAAAACAGTTAATGATATGTGAAAGTGAAGATCGACAAAGGAATGTATAATTATGATAAACACCACGTGGGGCAAATGTAGAAGTGAAAGACAATTTCGCCCTTATAACAGTGAAATGTACAAACTATCACAATGTTGTACAACAGGCTTTCTCGAACTTAATTCAAGAAACAGCATAATTATATATCTGAAAGCTCAACAAGATGTATCTATTGTGAAAAAGATCAGTCCTATTTACTCAACACATTCTCCAAAAATAAGAAATATTTTAATATCAAACAATTTTAGACTGATTATCTTTTAATTTAACATCATCAGCAAATAAATATCAACCTTCCAATGAGAAAAATGAAAAAGTTGATGACAATCACACTGAAATGAAAACATTACATATGTACAGGTGTATAAAGTGAGTGTAGTGATTTAAGCAATACAGCATACATTTACTGCTTGAAATACTTTATGTCTGGTCCAGTATTTGCATGTACAGTATCATGATGATTTCAACTATTGCACATTACCATGTTACTCCGAAATATGTTCGATAAGCATAGTGATCATACATGCCATTTAAGCATGATCATTCCTCAAGTAGTAGGAATTTGCATTTGTCTAAAGATTAACAATTGTTCTTTGTAAATTGTCTAAAGATTAACAATTGGTCTTTGTAAAATTAATTGTCAATATTCCCATGCTTTATGAAAGCGCACTCTTCTTGATTAAATTTCAAACTCAAAGATCTTTTTTTAAACTTCAAGTCCTTATGACCAAGCAACTGGGAAATATCTACACTGGAATGTAAATACATAATTTAGTTGAAACGCAATTGGCTGTGTAAAAACTGATCAAAATACTTTGACTTACGATGGAACATGAGATTACAATCACACAATTGGAAGCACTTATTCAAATCTACTTTCTACTGATATCAACAACATGGCAAAAGCAAATAATATACATCATGAATTGAACAATTAATATATCTAACAAATTAAGGTGTAATCTTGGATAGCTGATAAAATTTCAGTATAGATTAAAGTTTCTCTTTACACGAAGAAATGATATGAATTCGTTGTATAACAAACCCTAGATGTGTTACTTTTCAAAGATAAGCTGTAGTTAGATATTTAAAACTAACAATCTAAACTGCTGGAAAATTTCACCATGAAAACACTACATATGGGGGTTCACAGTAAGTATTTGGTATCAATGCATTCTGTCAGTCTTCAATTTTCATTCTATTAAAAAGGAACAAAAAAATTCTAATATTGACATGTATGATGGCATACCAAAAGAATTGCATAGAATTCAACAAGTATTTTAGACATAAATTTGACATAATCTATACTCTAATTTAACTTTCCAAGTAAATTGAGGAACTTGCGTGTAAAAGATAATAAATATACCATGATCATTACAAATGGCTATTTTGATGATGCTGTAATTATACAGTGTAATGTTTCCATCTTGTTAAACACTATCTAGATTAGAGTAGAGTGTATTTGTTATAATACACAGACTTGGGAGGTTCCTTAAGCACACACCACAACACCATCCATTGTTTCTATGGAGATACAAGGCATACAGATCTGTGTACTCAAAATGGCACTAGTTTAATACCCCTTGTGTAAAAATATTTACTATCATTCAACCAGACTTTGTAAGTTGCTCAGTATCATACTAGACTATGGAACAAAACATGATATGAATATTATAGTATGACTGGCAATGACTCACTTATATGTGTGCAATTCTTAAGCTGTTTAAATGACAACAAACATGATCTATACAATACATAAAGCTGTATAAAACTTATGCATATATTTTTATAAAAAAAATTCTCAAAAGAAGTATACAAAATTACACGTCCACACGTTAACAACAGTACAACATATTTGTTCTATTTAAATATTGCATGGCATTGACCTATATGTCTATACCAGTAACCATTGACTTAAAAGACATATTTTTCTATTGAGGCCCAGTTGGGTAAAAATCCTCTAAACTAATTATTAGCAACCGTACTTTGCATACTAAAATGTTTTAATTGAAGCTTACAAATCTGGATTATTTTTCCAGAAAAAAATTAGCTTACAGAGGTAACACTTCCAGGTTAAAAAAAAATTGGACATGTATGTTACCTGTTACTAGACTGAGTGTATAAGAAATACCAGTTATATTTCATACCATGTTATTATCTCCAGTTCACTGGGAGCAAAATAGCATACCATTAGTCTATATACAGATGAATTTAATATGCACATGCTGATTTTGATTAGACTCATTCCACCAAACTGTTTCTGTTCAGTATATCACTGTTTCTGTTCAGCATATCAGTTTCTGTTCAGTATATCCTTAACGATATTTCTACATAGAACTATATACTTTTTCACCCTAGAAATGATGTCAGAATTAGCCTTTCTTAAACATTTTATGCTTCAACATGTACATATATCATATAATCTACAACCTGAAAAGCTATCACAGTTCCCTGTTAGGTAGGGTACTTCATCAGATAAATATAAAACACATTTCAGTGACTTAGATTAATTCCCTAAATGTCACTTTCTCAGTTGGTGTAACAAATGCCTCCTGTTCAGAGCCACCCCTCGATCTACAGTAATCTACATATCCCCGGACTCTTTGTATGGGGTTTCTGCTGATACAAAGAAGTTATCAAAGAAGTCCTGTAGATACACAAAAGTCGGCCTGGTTTCCGGGGTTCGCTTCCAACAGCTGAGCATGATTTCATAGTAAGGATCTGGACAGGACACCGGTCCTCCTGTCATCTTGGGCATCCGGTAGCCCTTCTCTACTTTACTTAGCACTTCATGACCATTCATTCCTGAAGGAGACATTTGTATTGATCAACAATAAATAATGGTGTGTGTATGAGTATTGTACAATAAATAATGGTGCGTGTATGAGTATTGTACAATAAATAATGGTGTGTGTATGAGTATTGTACAATAAATAATGGTGTGTGTAGGAGTACTGTACAATAAATAATGGTGTGTGTATGAGTATTGTACAATAAATAATGGTGTGTGTAGGAGTACTGTACAATAAATAATGGTGTGTGTATGAGTATTGTACAATAAATAATGGTGTGTGTATGAGTATTGTACAATAAATAATGGTGTGTGTATGAGTATTGTACAATAAATAATGGTGTGTGTATGAGTATTGTACAATAAATAATGGTGTGTGTATGAGTATTGTACAATAAATAATGGTGTGTGTATGAGTATTGTATAGATGCGCAATGAATCGGTTAATAATAATATTGTTTACAATCTGTGTATGTCTACATGCTGCTGTAGTGGTAATTAGACAGATTTCACTCAAATTTGAACTTTCCTTTATCTTTATACATATATACTATTTAATTCATCAAAATCTGGTGATACATTGCATTAATTATAAGTTACTGTCAGAGCATAAATCTCAACTCAACAGGGTGCAATATACTAAGTAATTAATATGTAAAGATCTTTCTCAAATTTTGAATATTGACAAAGTTTAAATGTAATAGGTTTAATAGCAATTGTGTGGAAAGTACTGACTGATATAACCGCACAGTATGCTAATTTATACATTTGCAGATTTTGTTCCAACGACCTCGTCTGTATTCTGTATATGCTCACCAGGTTTCATAGAAATTGAACTGTATGGGAGGATTTCATATGCTTTTACAGAAACCGTATTGTTGATGGACAGACACTCTCCTTACCACAATATTTGTAATTCCATATCAAAATATTAATAAGAATATACAACTAGAACTGTAGGTCAGAGTAGATTCACCACAATTGTTGGACCGTGGATTCTTTTATATATACCTACTACAATCTCTATTTGGTATTTAAACCAAAGTGTAACTGACTGAATGTTTGATTAATAATTTGTTAACTAATTGGTTTAATTGGTGTAATGTAATGGGTTTAGTTATTACCTGGATAAAGAACTCATTGATGTAATGGGTTTAGTTATTACCTGGATAAAGAACTCATTAATGTAATGGGTTTAGTTATTACCTGGATAAAGAACTCATTAATGTAATGGGTTTAGTTATTACCTGGATAAAGAACTCATTAATGTAATGGGTTTAGTTATTACCTGGATAAAGAACTCATTAATGTAATGGGTTTAGTTATTACCTGGATAAAGAACTCATTAATGTAATGGGTTTAGTTATTACCTGGATAAAGAACTCATTAATGTAATGGGTTTAGTTATTACCTGGATAAAGAACTCATTAATGTAATGGGTTTAATCATTACCTGGATAAAGAACTCATCATTGTAATGGGTTTAGTTATTACCTGGATAACGCACTCATTAATGTAATGGGTTTAGTTATTACCTGGAAAGAGTGTTAATTAATGTAACAGGTTTAGTTATTATTATATATAATTACCTGGACAAGGCGCTCATAAATGTAATGGGTTTAGTTATTACCTGGATAAGGCACTCTGCCAAATGTGAGGATTTCATAAAGGAGGACTCCAAACGACCACACGTCAGACTTTATGCTGAACTTCCTGTCAAAGGCAGCTTCAGGAGCAGTCCACTTTATTGGGAATTTTGTATCTGTAATGTAGGAAATCTTTATAGAATTCTCCAAACATACTAACACCAATGTCATAAGTAAGGGATTTTCAATTTATTATCATAAAATGAAAACTAGTCAGAAATGAAAAAAAAAAAAAAGAAAAAAGAGAAGATATCCCATTTTGCTGTGGGAGGAGATTATCTTTATCCCTTGTGCCCGAGGTTGAGAGCATGCAAGAAAGCTCCCTATTCTGTACCTGTGTTGTCACTTACAAACACAGTGAGTAACAGCAACTATATTTGTTTCTTTTTTATAAATCTAAAATTGACATTAGGAATTACATTTGTAATGGTATGAAACTGTAAGGCACTAGAACACTATCAAGTATACATTTCAGGTATGGAAACAATGTTACCTGACGGTATTTTAGCCAGTGTAAATTTTGTATCAACATTCTTGACAGTCCTTTTAATTAATACCTAATTTATCTGTGTTTTCAACAAGATTTGACGAATAGTAATAAGTATCAAGATGAAAACTAAAGTTTAAAGTAGACAAAGTGTGTTTACGTTCTTGAGCTTCATATATATCTTCCTGTATGAGCCTGGCCAGTCCGAAATCTGCCACTTTCACTTCATTACTCTCCCCAACAAGAATATTGGCAGCCCTTAGGTCTCTGTGAACGAAGTTTTCCCTCTCCAGGTACGCCATACCATCAGCAATCTGAGAACAAAATCATCCAATATATCACCAACAACTACATGTTTGTAAAACATAACTTCCCACAATCCTGCTTTATTGGAAATGAAACTAAACTTGAATTTTAACCAAAACTCTAGCCAGTAGATTTTGGCTGTGAATATGTTCAAATTGTGCCATACTGGTCTTGGAAAACTGAGATGTTGAGCTTTTTCAAGGCACATTCCGGCACTGAAGCTTAATCCATTTCATGCTCACATCATATCTTGAAGCAAATTAATGCAGAAGAAACCTACTTTTTATTCAATGGCTATAACCCTGTCTGCCACTTACCTGTGCGGCTATATCCACTAGGACTGGGAATCCTATATGTTTTCCTTCATCCTTCCTGAGGTAGTCCAGCAGAGCCCCATTGACCATAAGTTCTGTGATTATCCACAGAGGCTCTGTGGTGGAGCACACAGCCAGCAGCTGAACCAGTTTACGATGTCGCAACTTGTGCATAAGCTTAGCCTCCTGCAGGAAGTCCTGGGGTGTCATGGCACCTGGCTTAAGTGTTTTAACAGCCACGTCCACAGTATTTCTCCATCTTCCTATCATTTTAAGATAAATGTTCGTTTAGAAATTAATCATTAACTATCCTATAGATTCTAACTTCTAATACATCAAAATTATATCAATGTTTATTGATCGTTGAAGAGATGCCAAAATATATAGAGGATATCCAACAGTGTCTTCAGTAATACCAAATATATTTCACGAGTGGGGCTAATATTTTGATATTTTCCACGAGTGCACAGCACGAGTCAAAAATATCAAAATATTAGCCTCACGAGTGAAATATGTTTGGTTTTACTGAAGACACTGTTAGATATTCTGTTTATTACATTTTTTATCAACGAAAACCCTACCCCGTATGCTAACTAGGACTACAGTGATAATTTGTAAACAAAAAAAGTATTTTCCCTTGTCCAGGTGCCGACATATATGTCGGGCTTTCTGATTGGTCAATTATTTTGGTATTTTCTAATCATTAATTTGATTGGTCAAATCAGCAAAAGTGATATTTTTCACTAGTGAAAAATATGATATTCTTCACTAGTGAAAAATATCACTTTTATAGAATGAATAATTTTTGATATTTCACTGGTAAAAATGTAATAAAATCTCTTCCTGTATTTTATAGACCATAAAGACAACAGCAGTTGGAATTTAACAAAAGCAAAAATATATGTATACTGGTTGTGCCCTTCAGCAACTATACAACACAGTGTATTTAACACTCTACATTGATCAAATGAGAGTCTGACTCTAGGATCTCTCTTCAACATAAAGTATTTGTATTAGGTTAACTTCATTATTTCACACTTAATATCATTAAAGACTGGCTAGTAATTATAGGCGCTTCAATCAACTTTACCTGCATGGACATCACCAAAGCAACCACTTCCAAGCTTCTTGATGAGTTTTACTGATTCTCTAGAGACCTCAAGCTCTCGGAACTGCACCATGGGGCGGATCTTTGGACAAGCTTCTCCTAGCTGACAACACAGTCCATCACCAACAGCTGCAGATAGTTAAAAGATTAGACATTCAGATTTTGTTAATAATACTGTTATGCACTATCAACAACAACATTTTGTTTTAATTTTCATTAGACAATAAACATGAAAACTTTAACAGTACTGACAGACAATCATTGATTGTTAGCGAAAAAAGTTTAATTCTTCATCCAAACTAAGTTAATGCTGGAATGCTACACCATCAATCAGTGGCCGTTTACTATTCTCAACATACCAGAGGTGTAAAGTATTATCCTGAACAGCTCACCTGCATGTTTATGACTTAGTCTAACATGATATGAATAGCACATACAATGTACAATTATGTAAGTAAAATTAACAATGACAGACAAAATTTCAGTGATGATGATGATGATATGTTTCCGAAATTTACTCAGAATTACTCCCCTTGGACATACATATCACATGTCCCTTGACTTGAATGTTTAAATCTGTTTTCACACACTGAAACTATTTTGAATCTTGACTCATATTTCCTTCCTACCAATATATAATTTGAAAAGATCATGTATTCAAAAATAATTCATCTTAGCTTTTAATACATAAGCCCATATTTAATAAGTTACATGTACACTCAGTTTTAGTTTCCCATATACCTGTCCAGCACAGCATCCTTCCAATTAAACCTTAATTATTTTCTCTTCTACCACAATACCCCGTGTTATTCAACTCTCAGACCATCAGTTAATCATTACAGCTGTTGATTAACAATCTGTTTATACCACACATGGTATAAACTCTGTACGCATTTTGATTGGCTAACACGGTGAACTTTGACCCAAGCTGCAATTGTTATTGACGTCATCAATAATCTAATGATGTCACATCACCGGGTCCCGGACGTCACCGATACACTTTATTTGCATATGCGAAATTATACTTGGCCACGTTTCCCTTTGATTCCAGCCGATATTATTGTGGTAGAAACAGGTTACACGACTCGAAATTGTTGGATATGGAATTTATTTCACACTCGTAAGTTATTTTTTAAAAGTTGCAAAAAACACTCGCTAAAGCTCGTGTCTTTTGTAACTTTTAAAAAATAACTTACTTGTGTGAAATAAATTCCATATCCAACAACCACTCGTTGTGTAACCTCTATTTATACTTACACTGGTAATGATCGATGAGTTGTAGCATGCTTTTGAAAGTTCGACGTGGGCTGATGTAGAACCCGCCATTGTCCATCTTACGAATTCTATAGTGTTTCACACAAGCATCAGCTGTCTTGATGTCGTGGTCACGGATCGACAGCACATAGGATGCCTTATCTGAAATACAGTCACGTAATCATAATTATATTATGTTTAGGACAGATATTATAACAGTTTTATCATCATTGCAATTGGTTGAGGTCAAAAAGAATATATGTATGCTTTCACCAAAAGATTGTGATGGTGACTGACATGGTTACAATTTGTGATATCAATAACCCAACAAATAAGAATACATAACAATCATTTAATTTAGCATTTCATATTAATCAGGGAGACATTGTATTTAATATCAAAACTAGCAGCAATCAACTCTATTAATATAGCTACCATATAGGTTTTACCATAATCTAATACATTACATATAACACACTCTCAGAAAATGGGGGAACTCGATAAATCCCGAGTGTTCTGAGTGCAACTGTATCGAGAATACTGAACAGAATTTCCTATTATAAACGAGGAAAAGACATTTCTTAAAAGTAGTTTAGGGCGAATTTAAAATGGGGCGAATATCTTTTGTGTTGCTCAAGGGCGAAAATAACCTGGGGCAAAAAATACTAGGTATACAGTATGTTGAGAAGTTACCTGCTGACTCTCTGACGAGGAAGGTTCCCGTGGCATTGCCCGGTAACATGAGTTGCTTCTCTCCCTCCTTCCTGTCTACATTATACCACCAACTGTCAATCACAAACAAAATCATTATACACACCTCATGAGGAGTACAAACAACAGATCTGAACAAGGTAAATTTCTTTTTAATGTAATACAATTGTTATGTAATTGTTTCACTTATTGACAAAAACATCTATTGAAATATCAAATTTCTCTGAAACAACACATAATTATAGAAAGTCAGTTTATTCTTGCTAGAAAGTTTTTCGACAGTGTATATTTCTTACAGATTTGAATTCCATTTTTTTTAAGTGAATAATACAAATTTGTGGACAAGAGGTTTTAAAAGACAATGAAATAGCATTTGTTGGTATATTTCTAACAATGCAACAAATAGGGGCACTATTATACTATTAGGCATGGCCATATTGACAGAAAATGTTTTATGATGTAATTATTACAGATATATAATAACAGGCTTTTTTCATAAAACTTAATGTAAATTTAACGTTAAAATTGGTTTTGACATCAGTAATCATCATCGTGATACTTACTCCCGGTGACCGTGATACTCACTCCCGGTGACCGTGATACTTACTCCCGGTGACCGTGATACTTACTCCTGGTGACCGTGGTACTTACTGCTGGTGACCGTGATACTCACTCCCGGAGACCGTGATATTTACTCCTGGTGACCGTGTTACTTACTCCCGGTGACCGTGGTACTTACTCCTGGTGACCGTGATACTCACCCCCGGTGACCTTGATACTTACTCCTGGTGACCGTGATACTCACTCCCGGAGACCGTGATACTTACTCCTGGTGACCGTGTTACTTACTCCCGGTGACCGTGGTACTTACTCCTGGTGACCGTGATACTTACTCCCGGTGACCTTGATACTTACTCCCGGTGACCGTGGTACTCACTCCCGGTGACCGTGATACTCACTCCCGGTGACCGTGATACTCACTCCCGGTGACCGTGATACTCACTCCCGGTGACCGTGATACTCACTCCCGGTGACCGTGATACTCACTCCCGGTGACCGTGATACTTACTCCCGGTGACCGTGATACTTACTCCCGAACTCACTCCTGGTGACCGTGATACTTACTCTTGTGCCTGTGGGGTGTTGTCATCCTTACACACGTAATTACTAGGGATGTATCCTGTCTGACCTGTTGTCATGTGACGTGCCATCCACCAGTCACAGTTTTGACTGTGAAATAAAAATACACAAAAATTTTGTCAAACAGTTTAATTCTCAGTTAAATCTAAAATAAAAAGTACTGGAATGCATCAACCACCTGTGATTTATAAAAGTAAACTTTAGCACCCAAGATGGCCATCCATTCAATCACTTAACAGGCATGGAAACATTTATTAGCTTCTTAAGACAGTCAAATTTGTAAAATAATTACACATTATTGCTGTTGTTATTATTAAGATATATTTATCACAAACAAGCTTGTTCTTACCAAGTAAACATGGCTGGCACATCGAAATTGTAAGACACAAATATAAAAACATATTACACAGTTGGGAAGTTAGCTTAAATATGAAATGATTTCAGATGGAAATTGGGCCCAATACAGCCCCAGAAAAAGCCCTGAATCATGATTAAAAAGTCTTAAAGTTCTCCTGATTCATATATTCAACAAACCTTTAGTGATAATTCCTGTGGATAATATGATTTTAAACTCAATTAAAGGAGAAAGTTGACAATGAATGATATTTATAGAAATATCGATAGAGGTTGACTGAAGATTTACTTACCTGGACTCTTCCACCTCCAGTCGATCCCCTTTCTTAAATGACAGGTCATCATCATTGATGGCATCAAAGTCATACAGAGCTCGAACAGTGTTGGACTCTGAAAATGTTTTAAAATTTCTGTATACTTATCTTTATATAACTATGGCAATGTATTTTTCACCTGTTCACTTCAGGAACATTTTGAAAATCTTCTTAATATACATACATGTAATGATTTCAAAATTACTGGACAGTTTTATTTTATGTTACAAATATGTGTATGCAATTGTGATATTCCACATAGATCTACTTTTTCCGTTATATGTACCAGATACTCTATTTAACATGGATCTTTCATAAATGCATAATGAGGTAAAACTAAAGCTTTTCCTTTCATTTCAAACTGATGATTTCGAACACAAGACATCCAGTGTGTTCCACTGTAAGAAAAAGCATTTGTTTCTTCTCATTTTGAATTCGTTCATATGAAATACATGATTTGTACAGAACTGTTGGAGAATACTTAGTCTATTGATGATAGGCCCACATCAGTATTCTATGTGAATACTGACAGAAATAAATTCCTGTTGTAAGCTCAGTATCAGTGGGAGTAACATTAACAACCTTTGCTGTTGGTCAGAAATCCTGTACAGGTTCTCACATTTGAACAATTTTTGCAATAAATTGGAACTTGAAAATGCATATATTGGCCTGAATCCTTAAGAATCAAGAAAATCTGTGAAATTTAACTTGTGCGCATTGCTTATTTGGTTTGCTTTATGAATATCACCAGTATCTATCACCAATAATAAATGTATATAAAATCAGGACTGGGGTTAGAGATGGGTTGTGTGAAGCCATCACAAGCGGAAGCCTTATAACTTACTGGATAGAACTAAATTGAGATAGATCTTTTTGTTATGTGAAGTGATTGAAAATAAGCAGCATCTGATGTATTGTGGTACCAGCTGGCCAGTGAATGCAGAAATAAGCAGATGTGGAAATTAACTTGTAAATGAAGAAATTTATAAAATCCACAATTTCCAGTAAAGATAGCTGAAGTGAATAAGGTAGTATAGTAGATATAGTTTATTTAGCATTGATGAAGTAGAAGAAATATCAACTGATTCTATGGAAGCTTGAAATTTACTTTCACGACTGAAAATGTTTATTTAGATAAGTGATGAATTTTCCCCATCATTGGTCTGTAATTAGCTGACAGACTGATGGATTGGTAAAGCTGTTTACTGTGTTAGTAATGTTAGCTTTAATGTATTTCAACCAGAAAATGTCTGTAAGACATGAATGCCTCCTTGACCTGTACAAAGTAACTGGTGTTCAGACACTGGTGTAGATATAAACCAAATCTACATGACATTGATACTGAAAAATGTGTACCATTGACCAATGACTGCAGGATTATCAAAACATGATGTGATACAATGGTGTAAAGATGAACCAAATCTGTGACACATGAATCATTATTATTTTTGATATACCAGGATAGCCTTATATGAATCTAATTGATAATAAGGAATATTTTGATGAATTAAATTAAAGTAATCATTATACAAGTAATATTAATATTATAATATAAAAACTAAAAGGCTGAACATGAAAAATGATACCAGAGTAGAGTTGAAAAAAAAAAAAAAAATTGTTTTAGATAGCAATGCATTTTCTCTACTTCATCTTGTTTAGATGTAAAAGTTAATGTTGAAGTTAGGGTGTTATTGATAAATCAGTGAAACAGCACTAAGATAAGATAGGCAAAATAACCCACATACAGCACAGAAGTGAAATACAGACATACATGTATATACTGTAGGTATGTAAACACAATGACGTTTTATGATCAGCATGTGTATACAGCAACAAATATGGCACATCAAACACTCATACATGTTACACTGGTAAAATATACGAGATATGAAAACCAAAATCATTAATGCAGTAAAGGTTAAAAAAAAGTTGAACACCCCCAGAAATCATAAAGTACAGATCATATCATGAACTATTGATAGCTGCTCTTGCAAGTGCTTCTAGCTATAAAAAGTGCTGCATTATAGGATCGCATGTGAAAGAACGAAAATGAAACAGGAACATTTACCCTGGAAAAAATCAGATCAGGTTCAAAGAACCAAAAAGAAATGATGCAACAAAGTTGACAATATAGTTATATTTCAACAATAGGCACACATCACCACATAGCTTTCCTAAAACTGATGAGGTAAAAGAACTGTGCCTAATGTTACAGTTTAAAAATGCGATGAGTCAACAACCAATAACAGCATTAGCTCAAAAATATAGGTAGCACATTGCATGCCTGGTAAGGGAGTCAGTGATGA
The DNA here is from genome assembly GCF_902652985.1 of Pecten maximus. Taxonomy (NCBI): domain Eukaryota; kingdom Metazoa; phylum Mollusca; class Bivalvia; order Pectinida; family Pectinidae; genus Pecten; species Pecten maximus. Next base: position 8,520,641 of record NC_047018.1, on the reverse strand, counting down.
GGACAAACTGGAAAGTACAATCACTCACCTCTTGAGTGTTGGAAATAACCTTTGAAAAATGGACATTAAACCATTAGTGTGCTTGTATTGTTAACTATATGTGGGTAAAAGACATTTTACTGATAAATCAATACATGTCAGATACAGAAAGTGAAAGGATAGGAATCCTATTATGATGAATGCAATACAAAACATCAACTGTGGCATACATGTGTTGGTCGACAGTGACCTTTTATGTCATGTACCAATATGTGACAGTAGTGAGTACTGCTTCCCCACAGTACACTACAGTGTAAGCTTTGACAGTACTTTCTCCCATACTTCACAGGGTTATCCGACAATTGCTAAGGAAAAGATAAATCAATTTTACACAGAGTGGGTAAAGACAGTCGACACACGCTATATGACGCTGCTCACAATAACGTAACATCATCATTGTACGTTGAGTAACCAAGTCGTAAATGATGACGTCACAAATTTTGATGCACATTCCAAGGAGCATTGAAGATCTAGATGGTGCAATGAAAAACTTTCATAAAAACTTGCGTTTGGTTGTAAGTATGTCAGAAAAATAATCAATCATGGGTCTGTTCCGCGAACAAGGATATCTCAACTCTCGTGTAAGAGTTTGGCTGGCCAGCACTCAGCAAGCCTTGTGCTGACTGGCCAAACTCAGTCGCTGAGTGCTGGCCAGCCAAACTCTTACACTCGGGTTGAGATATCACTGTCCACGGAACAGACCCATGATAGATTCTATTAGTCTCCCTACAGTACAGTACAGTTTAAGATATGACAGTACTGCTTCCCTACAGTACAGTACAGTGTAAGATATGACAGTACTGCTTCCCTACAGTACAGTACAGTGTAAGATATGACAGTACTGCTTCCCTACAGTACAGTACAGTGTAAGACATGACAGTACTGCTTCCCTACAGTACAGTACAGTGTAAGATATGACAGTACTGCTTCCCTACAGTACAGTACAGTGGAAGATATGACAGTACTGCTCTTACAGTACAGTACAGTTTAAGATATGACAGTACTGCTTCCCTACAGTACAGTACAGTGTAAGATATGACAGTACTGCTTCCCTACAGTACAGTACAGTTGAAGATATGACAGTACTGCTCCTCTACAGTACAGTTCAGTGTAAGATATGACAGTACTGCTCCTCTACAGTACAGTACAGTTTAAGATATGACAGTACTGCTTCCCTACAGTACAGGTACAGCTTATGACAGCACTGCTCCTCTACAGTACACTATACAGTGTAAGTTTTGATAGTAATGCTTCCTTACAGTGCAGTACAGTTTAAGATATGACAGTACCGCAAATCATAGCTAAAGGTCTATTCAAGTTTTCAAAAATTGCAGTACAGAAATGTCTCTAAAAATAAATCTTATATGAAAAAAACATATATGCTGTGTCAGTATTTATTTGGAAATAAAATATAATAGATATTTGATGATATAATACATATGCCCAAGCCCTGCTATATATACCTTTGTATAATTAAATGATTTGGCAAGCATTATCAAGCAAACTAAAAGCATGGCTTCACAACACTCACCTCTAGTGGGAGGTGGGGGTGGCAGGGGACGAACTGGACTCGTACTGTTTATCACCACATTGACATCATTGACATGGAGGGACACTGCCTGATTGTCAACTTCATTGACTGGTGGTGGTTGGCGGGTTGGCGGGCGCTCAGGGTCACTCAGGCACTGACCCATGGTTCTGCTACCTTTTGAAGTTTTCTCTCATGCAATTGTTGATGTGTGTGGCCAATTTGTTAACTTTTCTTCAAAAGAAACAAAACACAGTAAACAAAAAGTCACACAAAATGAAAGAAACTGTCAGTATTGTAAGAGCCATCATCAACAGCTGGTTTCCAAAGTTGAATTAAGAGTAGGGATGCACACTAGGTAATGAAGATGCTTTATTCTCTCACTTTTCTCGCCTCATCAGGGAAGATATAATAAACAGACATTAATCATAAATTATCCAAATTGACATGATATGATATAATTATAAATCAACAAGAGGCCAATGGCCATATATATATACGTACCTCCCTGGACAGGATTTTTTGATGACAAATTAAAGCAATGATTTTTCTGACAAGCAATTGCAAACTTTGACGGAGAGTTTGACAAGACTGGGTATCATTTTTATTGTTCATACGTATACTTATTTATTATTATTATGGAACTAGTAAAATCTTCCAAAGGCACAGGTTAGAAATTAACAACTCGTTTATGTTTTTGCATTAATTTCATTATAATCAACAGATGATTAGGCACTTTATGATCATTGCAGCTAGAGTTTCTTTTAACTGGTATAGTGATGATGCAATAATATAAGTTGCAGACCTGTATTTGAAGTATCCCCGGCTAAACGATTATGGGTACGAGTCATCTATTTATTAACACATGGTCCTGTATCATGCACATTGTCAGGGATGCAAATAATTTTTCACACATGGAAACTGACACAATTAATGAGGGACAAATCCTGACTCCACTGTCGAGTGTGTGTTACTGAGAGGTTATATAATTATCAAAACAGGAGACTGCCCTGTCTGTGGGCCCCTAACAACAATACATTCATTCTCTAGACTACATAGGCTGTATGTAGAGTAATGCCTATCTAAAGTAACACAACTACAAGTTTTCCCTAATTACTCGCTTATGAATTAAGTCAATGTCATCATAAACTTCTCAACTCGAGCTTAGCATAATATCTTTCATTGTATTTAATCAAATGTTTTCTGAAGGTATCAAGAAAGCTCAAATTGTTTATGAAGGACAAACTTTGCCCAAAAAATATGACCCATGTTTATGCCTCCCTCAGATGGTAACAGATCAACTTGGACATCTCTGCACTTAACGGTTTGACACACCCCTGGGATACCTCTGCACTTTCAGTATAATTTTCGATTCTTTTTTTTTTATAAAACAATTAGTGTGTTAACTTACATTCAATTTCTATTTTCATTCTAGTTTATTTTATCATCACAGTTGTGGATACAAAAATAAAACATGAAAAACTTGTTACAACAAGGTGTTTGTAAAGTGTTAATTACAGAAAGTTTTTGTTTTCACATAGACGGTATAAACCTTTGGTAAGTTAGAACAATTTCAACAAAATTTAAAAAATATTGATAAACATCTGTTCGCATTATACAAAATTATGCCATACATGTCAACCTCTAAAACCTCAAATGAGGGAGATCTCCCTCATTCCAAATCCAAAATGAGGGAGAAAGTATGCGAAAAAAAGTTGATGATTCTTGTTGTATTTAGAGGATGTTACATGTCGCAGATGTATATTACCTCAGGCTATTAGAAGTACATTTTGATATTAAAATTTGACAACAATGGTTAATTTCAAAGAATAATAATAAAAAAATAAATTAAAAATATATTGATTTCTTTAAAAATGCTTTAGATTTTAAAAAATTGTATAGATAGGAGGTGAATAATCAATTATAGTTACATATATATACATAGACACTTAAAATCTGTAACCAATAAACAAAAACAACTACTTATTAACTGCTGATTGTTTTTTTTTTATATCTTGTTCTGAAATATTTCTAATTGTATTCATCAAATTATCTCCTTTTCCTCCTTAAATAATAAATGACACAGCAATTAATTAATTATGTTTGTATATTATATATATAATTACTACTAGTTCTGTTTGGCATAAAACTTTCTTAAATTTTCTGAATTTTTTTTCTGACCCAAATTGAAATCCAGAATCTTGTATCAGTTAATGACATTTTATCAGACAGTACAAACACTAATACAGTGAGCTACAATTAAGAAAGGCATGATTGGCTTTCATTTGAGTAAATCTTGTTTACAGATATATGACCAATGTTTGTTCTTGAAGTGATGTATCCTAAATGTAATCACAAAATTATCTGACTGTGTCAATGAAGACACAGTTGTAATGTAATACACCAACACGCATGGTGACCGACTCCTCTCTTACCAAGTCCCAGGCCAGGGCAGCTACAGTAATTAAATATATAATTATAACAGGTGGCGAGGGTGTTTTATTTCCATAATCAGGTCAGGGTCAAATTACAGTGTCCGAGATTTCCATGGCTCTATGAGGGATGAATGCTAAAAATCCAGGATGAATTTGATGTAAATATAGGTCTATATATATGTTAGTAAAATAAGGTAAGAAAATCTTGCCTGCTTTTAAATTGCCTTGTCGTATATCTAACAAACCTTCCAAATTACTGATCGCAAATTGGGACACCTGCGAGTTGTTTTGTTGGACATTAATGCATATATTACATCACTCGGCATGAACAGGCGGTCAACCCTTTGAACTTTACTGTGAGTGATACCTCTGCGGGGCCTACCTACCTAGCTTAGGGCACAACGTTTACCGGTAATTCCATGGCATTAAATTAATTAAGACATATCCAGTAATTAAATAATCAAAATGCTAAGATGACAATACACAAAAAGTGCTTTAGTGACCAAGTGCCTATAACAAAAGTGGTTGTGCCAAGGTAAGCATGTGCCGACTTGACCAGGTACTAATTAGGCATCTATGATTTCCTCGGACCGGTCCACCTAATGAGTGACCTGTGGGGAATGAGTGTCCTGTGAGAGTTTTTTCACGCCCCGCAATTCGTTAAGTAATATTTTTAAATAATTTTTTCTGTATCATACAGATGAACGTCGAACCCATTACCATGCCAAATTTCACTTTGATTGGACGTGTGCATATTATGCATTTTTTACGACAAAGTTACGGTGCAGCGCACATGCGAGTGTCCTGTGAGGTTTTTTCACGCCCCGCAATTCGTTAAGTGACATTTTCGAATATTTTTTTCTGTATCATACAGATGAACATCTAACCGATTAATTTGCCAAATTTGACTTTGATTGAACGAGTGCATATTATGCTAATGTACCGGCAAAGTTACGATGCATTACACATGTGAGCGTCCTGTGAGGAATGAGTGTCCTGTGAGAGTTTTTTCACGCCCCGCGATTCATTAATGGACATTTTAAAATTATTTTTTCTCTAGCATACAGATGAACATATAATATATTAGCACGCAAAATTTGACTATGATTGGACAAGGGCATATAATGCAAATATATGCAAATCTATCGGCGAAGTTACGGTGCACTACACACGCGAGTGTCCTGTGAGGAATGAGTGTCCTGTGAGTGATTTTACACGCCCCGCAATTCGTTAAGTGATATTTTTAATTTTTTTTTTCTGTTTCATACAGATGAACATCTAACCCATAACCATGCCAAATTTGACTTCGATTGGACGTGTGCATATGATGCATTTTTTACGACAAAGTTACGGTGCTGATCGATTTGTTCGCACGCCCCATTTACCGATGGTTATACACATGTACCACCTGTGTCCTGTGGCGCCGTGCCAACCTCGGGTACCTTGACGTGTTAGTTATATATCCTTGCCGCAGGCATGGATCACTGTTAATTAAACTGCTGAAACCTTTTTTTCTTAAATGTGCGAGCCGGTTTGTGCTGCTCCTTTTACATGTAATTTACGCACATATGATAACTTAATGCATTGTTTAAGCTACTTGAGTTAGACGTATTAATATAGAATTGAACAATATAACTTATACATAATATATAACCAAATATAATGGTAAACTGTTATTAATACATAGAATTTGTTAATCTCAGTCTGAAAACTTGTAATGTACAATCACAAACAGGTCGACAGGTGATATATTATCATGTTAATAAAATTTGAGCGTTTTTGTTCACGCCCCGCAATTCATTATCTGATGTTTTAAAATTATGTTTGCTGTATAATAAAGATGGACATCTAATCGATTGATCTGCCCCGCAATTCGTTAAGTGATATTTTTAAATATTTTTTTCTGTATCATACAGATAAACATCTAACCGATTAATCTGCCAAATTTGACATGGATTGGACGTGTGCATATGATGCATTTTTTACGACAAAGTTACGATGCATTACACATGTGAGTGTCCTGTGAGGAATGAGTGTCCCGTGAGGAATGAGTGTCCCGTGAGGAATGAGTGTCCTGTGAAAGTTTTTTCACGCCCCGCAATTCGTTAAGTGATATTTTTAAATATTTTTTTCTGTATCATACAGATGAACATCTAACCGATTAATCTGCCAAATTTGACTCTGATTGGACGAGTGCATAATATGCAAATATACCGGCGAAGTTACGGTGCAATACATATATGTGAGTGTCCTGTGAGGAATGAGTGTCCTGTGAGAGTTTTTGTACGCCCCACAATTCGATAAGTAGTACTTTTTGTTAACTCCTTCTGTACTATACAGATGAACATCGAAAATTTATTCATTTTCGGTGCAGTGTCCAGTGCGGTTTTTGCACACCCCACAATTCGTACATATACGCGATGTCTATTACTATCAACAAGTACATTTTAGCAAATGCTACGAAAAACAAGTAACAGATTTTAAAATGCATGATATTTGTTTGTTCTGTACTTCCTGCCTTTTGACAAATCGGAGAGCAATGTTACAAAGATATTACAAAAATATTGAATTGGTGACCTTTAGTCTTTATTTTGTCAAATATTGTAATTTTGTATTTATTTTGGGAAAGGGCGTTGATAAGTTGCAAAAACTTGTGGCAAATCCCCCTGTACTTTTTGTCAATAAAATATATTTGGATAAAATAAATGCTACGACGAATTTACAGTAAGTTTAAGGTGAGTGTCATGTCAGTTTTTTGCACGTTTTGTTGAATTGATAGGCGTGTAATAGATATGAATATTAACTAATAGTATAACTATTTTGAAGTCATCACTGAGTAAAGGGTAAATAGGTTAAGATTTTTGCGCTGCTCTACGAAATAAAGGCCTTAAATTTTAAACGTTAAAAACAACTGTTATTGGTAATGTACGAAAAGCAGTACTGCCGTCAATTATATGTTTAAATGTATCTAAACTTTAAAGTGCGTTAACTATGTAGACAGTGTATTTGCACTTTTACTAAATACGTGTAATTAGAAATTACATTAAAAGTTAAGACTGTGCATTTTCTTGGTGTACATGTTGATCGTGAGCGTTAGTTAAATATTGAAGGATTTTACTTTTCATTATATTTTATTAGCCATAATTATTTGTTTACATCGTTCCTTTTTCAAAAGGTAATTAACAGTACAGTGTATATGAATTGATTGGTGATGCCAACTAACTCACTTTATATACATATTTCGAGCATGATAAAGTTAATTTTTGTATAATTATTATAAACGGACTTGGGGATAAAATACGTATATTTCAGGCGTAATAAAGTTATTTATTGTATAATTCTTATAAACGGACTTAGGGAGAAAATACGTATATTTCGAGCATGATAAAGTTAATTTTTGTATAATTATTATATACGGACTTGGGGATAAAATACGTATATTTCAGGTGTAATAAAGTTATTTATTGTATAATTCTTATAAACGGACTTTGGGAGAAAATACGTATATTGCGAGCATGATAAAGTTAATTTTTGTATAATTATTATATACGGACTTGGGGATAAAATACGTATATTTCAGGCGTAATAAAGTTATTTATTGTATAATTCTTATAAACGGACTTAGGGAGAAAATACGTATATTGCAGGCGTAATAAAGTTGTTTCTTGTAGAATTCTTATAAACGTACTTTGGGAGAAAATACATAAATGTACGTATATTTCGAGCATGATAAAGTTAATTTTTTGAATAATTATTATATACGGACTTGGGGATAAAATACGTATATTTCAGGCGTAATAAAGTTATTTATTGTATAATTCTTATAAACGGACTTTGGGAGAAAATAGGTGTATTTGTATTTCTTATATAACGGACATAGTTTTGAAGTTTGAGCAGTTCAATCACCAGTGACCATGCCTGCGGCAAGGTACCCGAGTTTGGCACGGCGCCACAGGACACTCACTAGTTAGCCTAGTACACACTGTATTCGAAAGGTAAACAAAATCACGGGGCGTGCGAACACCTCGCGGGACACCCTGCAATGTAACTTTGACGGTGCATTTATATAATATGCACTCGTGCAATCAAGGTCAACTTTTGCATGGTAATAGGCTCAATGTGCATTTGTATGATACAGAAAAAATAATTCTAAAATATCATTTAATGAGTTGCGGGTGTGCAAAAACAATCACAGTACACTCATTCCTCACAGGACACTCGTATGTTTATGGCACCGTAACTTCGTGTTCGCCGGTACATTTGTATAGTATGCACTCGTTATATCACAGTCAAATTTTACATGTTAATAGGTTAGATATTCATCTGTATGATACAGAAAAAATAATTCTAAAATATCATTTAATGAATTGCGGGGCGTGCAAAAACACTCACAGGACACTCATTCCTCACAGGTCACATTCCTCGCAGGACACTCGCAGTTTTATGGCACCGTTACTTCGTCTTCGCCGTTACATTTGCATGTTATGCACCCGTCCAATCAAAGTCAAATTTTGCATGTTATTAGGTTTAATATTCATCTGTATGATACAGAAAAAATAATTTTAAAATATCGTTTAATGAATTGCGGGGCGTGCGAAAACCTCACAGGACACTCGCATGTGCACTGCACCGTAACTATGTCGTTAAAAATGCATAATATGCACACGTCCAATCCAAGTCAAATTTTGCATGTTAATGGGTTCGATGTTCATCTGTATGATACAGAAAAAATTATTTAAAAATATCACTTAACGAATTGCGGGGCGTGAAAAAACTCTCACAGGACACTCATTCCTCACAGGACACTCATTAGGCACACCCCCTCGGACTATGTCCAGGGGGGTGCGGGAGGTAAAAACTTAAAGACAAACTTACACACATCAAGTATATATATATATAAGCCTGAATAAAAGCTCTTTTAATGACAAATTAGAAAATTGCATAACCATATTCATAGACTATGGTAAGTCAATAACAAACAATATTCGGAAGCAAACATTTTCAAAATTTAGAAGATTTTTAAAAGAATTTAGGGATAATTACGTATATAAAAATTCCCATTCCAACTTCCAAGGCATTCAACTGTGAAACGATTCAGTCCTGTCTATCCAACTGGTTATATGTTGGTCCAGAGCTATACACTTTATTTAACATTTAACAAAAACGATAAATTAAGACGATACAACACACATACATCCGATTTCAATTTTAGTTATTTGTGTGTACACCCTTCAGGTTGAGGACCGAATGAGGGTGACAGTCTGCAGGTCTGTCCTGACTAAACTGACCTGTCACCACCAATTATCTGTCGGAGACTACTGATTATTCACATTTATTTTATGACGAATGACAAAATCCTCATTAAAGTTTCATAACTTACCATATAAACAACGTTATATCTGGGAGGAATCCCATCGAAAAACAACTTTAAAACTCCTGTCTACTTCATTTCAACCAGGAAGTCAGGCCGGAAGGAGAGGCATATCTCGTAATGTCACGTTACATCTCGTAGGATAGCGGGAACAAACCTCCACCAAGAGTTGTCGCTCCTTATATATAGGTTCCTTGAAAACGTTAGGTATACCCAGAGACATATATACAGTATATATGTCTCTGGTATACCAAAGCGGGACAAATTGCAACATAATTTATTTCTTGTTTTTTTTTAATGGTGGGTGCCTACATTATAACTTGAAAAAGTCTACCAAAATCGATCTTTGAGAAACAATCTTTTGGGCCTTCTACGATTAACAGTATAATATAAGACCAACTCCATTAGTTATATTAGATCTACAATGTAGATCTATTGCATTGGAATGAAAAAAATATTTAACTAGAATTTTGGCTTAAAATCATCTTTGACTTGACGATAATGTTTTTATTGTCTCCTTTAATGTTGAAAATATCCTTAACTTTTCTCGTAAACAAAATAACAGAGGTTACATTTTGCTTCTAAAATGATGAAATTTCATGTAATTTTTATATAATATGACGGATGGTGTTTTTAGCAGTGGAAACGTAAATAACGATCCTTCGTCTCCACTCGCGTCATTAATGTGCCTTAGCTAGCTTGAGCAAATTGCGAACCGTGCATGCTTTCATTTAATTTTCATATAATATATATGACGGATGGTACATGCACATACAAACTGATTTGGTGTTATTTTTTGTCAATGTTGTATGATATATCTATTTCTACAACATAAGCTTTTCCATATCCATTGATGTACACTTATTTGAAATATTAATTTAGGTAATATCAATCTACATTATAGTATATATATATATATCGAAGGTCTAGCAGTGAAAACAATATATTGTATAAGCAATTTCATCTGAACAGAAAAAAATGGCTAAGCCCAGCATTCTGAACAACAAAAACCTATTTGTTCCTGGAACTGAATGAAAATGTGAAAGCTAATTTGAAGTTCAATTAACATACATACAACTTAATTCGAATTTTTGATATCAAATATACTGAACAAATAATAGAAAGGCGATTGATAAATTAAGATATCGAAAATTAATAAATATAACCTATAATTTCACATCAGAAAATCAAATTCTTGATATCAAAAATCATTTCTTGATATCCAAATAATCATAAGCTTTTTATGATATCATCAGGAGAGTAAGCTAGATCGGGATGTGTAATCAAGGTGGCACACTGACCGGGTTTCAAAAACACGTTTCCATTTCATTTGGTATCCCGCAAAACTCTTAATAATTTCTAGCTAAACTCATAGGCATGGTACCAACCAAACAGGATGTTTCTTTATTGAATGTAGGTCAAGGTTATCTTTATTAATAAACACTGTACATAGCCCTTTACCCAAGCATGCTACAGGCCCAGTAGAAATTGAAGTTTGTTATCATTATCTCTCAGAAAGTATAAAAGGACTGTTCTATCTCAAATTCAGATCTCCGTTGAGAAAATGATGTTTAAATCTTTAAACATATTTGCCCTCGTGACCTTGAATGTAAGTCAAGGCCATTTATATTAACAAACATTGTAGCCTTCCAATGTATAATCACGTGACCTCACTGATGGTGTCCTGTGTTTGACATTGACCAAGACATTAATGCGACAAATATTTGACATACCTGGACTCCACGCTCCTTTGCTCGCCTGTAATTTTCGGCCATGTACAGACCCTAACTTTGAGTGTTTAGCTCCCGAGGGCAGCGCGCCATAGCAATTACACATAGTGTCCCGAAACTGACTTTAAAAATATTTACTGAAATGGCAGCAAATACTATGGGGTTATAGATGAAATGCCTAGAATGAGTAATTCTATAACCAAGTAACTGTAGTATCTCGTTTTCTTTTTCTGTAGCGCGATGTTTGCGCAGTTTAGTTTCACCAGTTGTCGTACTCAACATTGAGAAACTGGCTACTCCTTTTCCCATTCAACTCAAAATCTGTTTACCATTGCAAGTAATTTATATATATAATCCCTAGCTGTTAAAATGTTTCGTTACACAGCTTTTATTAATCAATGCTGTGTTGAAATGAAAAGATGAACAATAATGTCGATACGCTACCATAAAAAGTTCTAAAACTAAAACTATATTTGAAAAAGGGGTTTTTGCATGTGGCTGACTGATTGAAAGGAAAGTGTCTATTGGAGCTGGATCTCTATGTACTGGTACATGTCGATAAGCCGAGCAAAATATAATGGTTCCGATTTAAATAGTATCTCTATATATTCACCGGATGCTGACAATTTTAACATGTTAAACCTGTCATCTTTAGGATCTCGCTACAAGGCTTCAGTAAGTGGACTTTTTCATGTTTAGTGTAAAGGAGTAAAATCGTACGTAACCTGTACAAGTTTATAAAATATTTGTTTAAAAAAGTCTTTTAATAGTCCTACTGATTGATATATACATTGAATGTTTTATAATATGTTTACTCTGTGCAACATAAGATAATTAAGATAATTCAATAAATATAGTTGACAGTCGACGACTATCGAGACGGACAGACAGTCTACTATCATCAGATGGTGGGCTGTTCAAATCGCCTTGCATCAGTGGTCCATCCTTAAACAGTTCTTGTTATCGTTATTTATCGCGATGTACTGGATAGATCTTTCTCTTTCGTTTGAAGGTTCCCCTTCATCCGTAGTTGTGCCCTTTTGATTTTGGGACTTATTAGAAAAAAGTATGTCTGGCTGGCGGCCAGTAAGTATTTGACAATGGGAGGCGAGCTTTGTACCGTTAGCTGTACTCTTGTTTCGCTACTTGCCCTGGGCTGGTCTGTAGATTGACACTAGACCCGTCAGTAAATTGCTCCTGGACCGGTCTGTAATTTGTCCCTAGACCAGTCTGTGAACATTGATCCTGGACCGGCCTGTACATTGACCCTGGACCGGTCTATTGATTACATCCGGACCAGTGTGTACATTTGTCGTTGACAGGTCTTTAAATTAGACCTATGATAGAATAAAAAACAACACGACAGCTGTATGCTCTTTACGTATTGTTTATTTATCAATTTAGTTGTTGATTTTGATAAATTGACTTGTGATATGTAATGTATGAACATGACAATAAAATCTGGTCCTATCAATATTAAATAAGTGTACAAGCTAAAAGTATTATATAGGTTCTTAACCTATCAGTAGCGAGGCTATATAACCAGGCGCCATACATGCACCTAGGTCTCGACAAGTCAAGGCAGCATACACTGAATAAGGACGGAATTGGAAGTGTTCCTGTCCCTACCACGGTAGGAGCGGACAAGCACATGAATGGGAAGTGTTCCTGTCCGTACCACGGTAGGAGCGGACAAGCACAGGAATGGGAAGTGTTCCTGTCCCTACCACGGTTGGAGCGGACAAGCACAGGAATTGTAAGGGTTCCTGTCTCTACCACGGTAGGAGCGGACAAGCGCAGGAATGGGAAGTGTTCCTGTCCCTACCACGGTAGGAGCGGACAAGCACAGGAATGGCAAGTGTTCCTGTCTCAACCACGGTAGGAGCGGACAAGCACAGGAATTGGAAGTGTTCCTGTCTCTACCACGGTAGGAGCGGACAAGCACAGGAATGGGAAGTGTTCCTGTCCCTACCACGGTAGGAGCGGACAAGCACAGGTATTGGAAGTGTTCCTGTCCCTACCACGGTAGGAGCGGACAAGCACAGGAATGGGAAGTGTTCCTGTCCCTACCACGGTAGGAGCGGACAAGCACAGGAATGGGAAGTGTTCCTGTCCTTACCACGGTAGGAGCGGACAAGCACATGAATGGAAGTGTTCCTGTCCCTACCACGGTAGGAGCGGACAAGCACAGGCATGGGAAGTGCTCCTGTCCCTACCACGGTAGGAGAGGATAAGCACAGGAATGGGAAGTGTTCCTGTCCCTACCACGGTAGGAGCGGACAAGCACAGGAATTGGAGTGTTCCTGTCCCTACCACGGTAGGAGCGGACAAGCACAGGTATGAGAAGTGTTCCTGTCCCTACCACGGTAGAAGCGAACAAGCACGGAAATGGGAAGTGTTCCCGTCCCTACCACGATAGGAGCGGCCAAGCACGATAATTGCAAGTGTTATTGTCCCTACCATGGAACGACCGGACAAGCACAGGAATAGGAAGTGTTCGTGTCCCTACCAAGGTAGGACCGGGCAAGCACAGAAATGGGAAGAGTTCGTGTCTCTTCAAAGGAAAGACCGGGCAAGCTAAGAAATGGGAAGTGTCCATGTCCCTACGTAGATAGAACGGGAAAGCACAGACATAGGAAGTTTTCCTAACTCTCCCAGGGTAAGATTACTATGGCCAAACAAGGACATAAATTTGAGTATTCCAGAATGGGTATTCTCATTTATCTCCGACCATTGACAGTATGGGAAGGGTTTTGACCCTTCTAAGAAAGCTTTATCTAGAACGAACAAGGACCGAATGGGGCACTCACATTGGCAGGACAATAAGGAACTTGGAGTGAATCATTTGAACAAGTAGGACGAGTCTATATATAAATACCAGGAAAGTCAAACTTAATATACACGAAGCAATCGAAGGCAACGAATTTGGTAAACACCTGAGTTGGAAACTTTGGGGAAGGATGGCGATGAGTTGGATCAGACATGAAAAGTGATGAGATAAGTACTACTAGTGGTGATATTACTAAGACAGGATATACTGAATTAAATAAGGATATCAAGTCTGTCAATTAATACTCTCACCGTGCATGCATGCATACGAACTGGTTCCTGTATCTTAAACATTCACTTGCAGTATTTTCAACACAAAATAACACACTTAATTATTACAAACATGGAAAGAGGGGTACCATATAAAGACGAAAGATCATACAAATAGTAATAATTGACTTCAAGGATAATGAACTGTGGTTTTGTCGTTGATGGTGACCGACTTTCCTTTGGACTTTGGACTTCTGTTATCGTTTTCTGGATTCTGTTCTGAATTTTCTCGTTCTTTCCTGGTATTTAAATTGTCCTCAGCCATGAGCATAATTTCATCTACATTGGACCGCCCTGCCCCTGTGTCCGGAGTGTCCTCGGCCATGTATACTTTGTCATCAGTGGTAATATCTAAGGGAGACTTTGACTCTTTGTAAACCACACTTATTTGATTCTCGTGACCTGACGGGGTTATCCCAAGTCGACATGGTGGCACATCCATATTACCATCACCTTCATTGCAACCTTTACTGTTGGATCGCACCAAAGCCGTTTTGATTCTCTTTCTGGGAAGCTTTGGACTAATATTGCCTACAGGTAGTAACTCGTGTTGTTGGTTATCATCTGGTTGGTATGTTGTTGTGCTCTTTTGATAAAGACCTTGTTTCTTTCTGATGTAGAGATTGGTTAGATACTAACATGTTTTCTCCATTTAAAACCTCTATTTCGGATTTTCTGAAAGGTGACTTGACAGTCGTCGACGTTGGCGACTTCCGGCCCAAACTACACATATTATCGTCGTTATTTACTATAGATGTACCGCATTTGTTTTCCACACAGCCCTCTCTGTTTCTCTCCGATCGTTCCCCTATCGACTTCTTTGTATTGTATCCGGTCATTATCCCCGCCTGTGTTATGTCTTCATTACATGAAGATCCAGCCCTCTGGTCATCCACGTGACATACATAGCCTTCATGAGTACCTGTGTCTGTTTCCCTGACGCCACCACGAACTCTCTCTTTCCTGATAGCTGCTGAAGTCACGCCGTCACTGTCTGTTTTCAGACTGGCAATTCTCTTCATTCTCATAGACGGTAGTTTAGGATCTGTAAGTAAGGATTTATCTCTCTGTCCGTGTCCTTTGAGTTTAGATTTATTAACTTCCCTGTTGCAATTGGCTTTATCTATGGGAGGTAGAACGTCTGCTTTGCTGACATTTGTCCACTTCTCTTGAACACCTTGTGGTCTTTTGGATTTATCAGAAGAAATATTCTTATCTTTTTTGTTACGTCTGGTGTTATTGACCGGAGGCAGCTTTCCTGCTCCTTTCCACATATGACTAGATTTTCCTTTATCTGCGATTTTACTTGTCCCTGACTTGACTTCATGGAGTTTTAGGTATGATGTTTTGTTACGAAGTGTACCCTTCAGTGGCGGTAATGTTTTTCCCGCGTTTTTTGGCCTAGCTATTTCCTTCTTATCCCATTCTTCTTGACTCGTGATCCTGGTCCTCTGCTTGAACGCGACGTCCTTGACGATCTTGTTGATTTCCTCCTTCAGGCGGTGATAATCACGTGATGCGTCGTCACGCTGGTGTTCGTACATGTTGTATAAACCTGACGAGGAAACAGATACTGGCGTTATAGCGCGTGATATATCAATATCATATTGTCTGATGCTGCATGTGTCTGATTACAAAATTTGTTACCTTGTGCACAATAAGTCATTAAATGAATCAATTGGCACAGAATTTAAATATATCACAGTCATGACTGATGACATACAACCATTGATATTTTGCCATTAATAGAACATTCTATATACCACTGGCCTTCCATTTCTCTTCAGCTTTCAGAGCTATACTTACTTTCAAGTGACTTTAACTTTTCCTGTAGGCATTTGATGTAGGTCTGACTTTCTCGATGGTGATTGGAACGTGGTGACTTAGACTGCGCATGTTCCGTCACCGGAAGTGTCATACCCGTACGACCTTGCCCGAGCATGTATAGTTCAGTTTTTATGTGACCGATTTCCTGAGTGAGCATCTCGTTGAATAATCGTTGATAATGGAATCTGGAAAGATGTACCACAGAATACATATTAAAATGAAGTATTCCTACACACAACAAATACGACAATAGATTATGACCGATATTGGTGAACCCTCGGCTCGCTAGTCCACCGATCTACGAAAATCTGGTAGCGCGAAGCCCAAAGCCGACCGTTTCACCACGTAAATTAGATTCAATTTTAATTCAAGGCTGTCACATATATGCCCACGGTTCATATGGCATTGAGACATTTATCATTTTTTCTCCAATCACTTATTAATTTAAAACTATATTCAAGTCACAAATTTGAATTGTCGCATGCCTTAGAGACGATTATATCAGATAAATTGATATAGGTCTCTGATTATATCAAGTGTACAAGTTAAGATTCACATGAGCCCTATGGACTGGTTGCAGACACGATATGTCTTTTGGGCTCATATTCCGTTTAGAGTTCGGAGGTCCCGGGTTTCAGTCCTGTATTCTGATTTTTCACTGGCGTTTTACGATAGGCGACGTTTCTCTACTTTGGCCTAACAAAGCTCACTATACTGTAAAAGTAGAGAGTATAAGGTCGCCTTAATAATTCGAAGTTGGGCGGTAAAAGTTCTCTATTATTGGTCTTACATTTACAGAAAATTGTGGCATTTTATCCTTAACATTTGAGATAATCACTTTTTTGAAAAATTGTATTTTTTGTTTGTTTTTGCAACAAAGCAAATAGTGGCACAAAGATCACTGATGTTAATTTTCATGGCAATCGTTATTTCGTGACATTGTCAAATTCCCTTAAGAACTGGTTGAAATTAATTTTCAGATGATTGTTAACTTGAATGCATGAAGATCAAGATATGATGGAATGTAATCACAAAATCTGTAACCGGTGTTATCAGATCAGAATTTTTTGACGTTTACTGTGATATTTGGTCAATAACACAAAAGTAGTTTTACACATTTTTTTAAGCAATTCTTAAAGGATATTTTATTCAAGCACGGAATACAAATGTATTAGTTTGTTGAATGTTCATCAAAATGTTATTTGTATGAATTCTTGATAGATATTTTCAATGTATGTATCTCAATACGATCTCTACATTTCGATTCTCGTCTCATTAGTTACCTTGATTTCAAAATTTCAGAATTTTTCATAATTATCACACTTGTACATCACGTATAAATGTTCTATCTTTTACTACAGTTCGTGTGTGTCATAACAGAAGATAACAGGCCACGTACCTATCTATCCCAACTGTATAGTCACACGTGGTTCTCTTTTGTTGGTGAACAAATCCTTTGATCATTTTACGACATTGTTCTCACCTGTTTTTCCACTCAGTCTCGCTGGGCGTGGCCGAGTCCATACTGGTGGTTATTTCGTCCACGATCTCTGTCCACTGCTCCACGGACTTCATCATGACCTGCTCCATCTGTCGTTCCTTCTCCAGGGCTACCAACAACTCGGAGACACTCTCCATGCATTCTTGATGGGAAGTTTTAAGTCCTATGGACGTCTTCGCCCTGACCAGGGACGTTCTTCTACCATGATGTGTACTCATTTTCCTAATGGCGTGCATGCATCTCACATCGCTACCACGGAGTTGGCCATTGTTCTACATGACGTCATAATGTCTGGCTTATATAATTAGAATGACGTCACAATAGTATGATTGCCTAACTGCAGTTGTTGACGAGAGCATAGGCCCTGGCCACATGTGTTCAAGGATTATCTAATTATTGTTTTATTACACCGAGTCTTATATGACGTCATGTCATACTAGTGCGGTAGGGGGAAATGGGATAGTTGGTCTAGTTTAGTCATATACGGATATTTAAGTCAATACCAGATATTTTACAATGTACAGGTATATGTGACTTCCTTTTATTAAACTCTAGATTAATACATTCTACCAAAATATTTGTTTTGTTTAATGATGCTATGATAACGACAAATCTTTATTCAATGAGGGTAACACTACTAAGCTTCCCCTACCTCATAAAACTACGAAAATATACTTGCATGTATATATTAAAGACATCTGAAAGATTGTACATTTTAAAATTATTTTGAAAATATATTTTACTTTCGAATACATTTTTTTAACTCCTCGCGCTTCATATATATGATAGCATATGCGTATATGAAAACTCTTTTAACTCATACTAAGCGTTATATTCTCCAGCTCATTAACATCTTGTATTCTATAGAATTAATACAGCCGAGGCCAGTTGGTCATTTGACACTAGTTAGTATCTGTGCCTTTTCTTTTTTCACTACGCTACGCTTTCGCCGGGGACATAGCAATACCAATGTATGTTCGTCCGTCCGACCGTTTTGTCGGGGACATAGTAATGCTGATGTATGTTCGTCCGTCCGACCGTTTTGTCGGGGACATAGCAATGCCGATGTATGTTCGTCCGTCTGACCGTTCTGCCAAATTATTGTAAACACTGAGACCTGGGAGTTTGTTACAACCAATATGTATTTGGACCTATCATGAAAACTGAAAGGTGTCATTATAACTGAATTTTAATCCAGCCCTTCCCCATACCGTTCAAACATGAGCAATGCACACCAGGATAGGTCCAAGTACACATAAACTGCAATACATTCTCAGGTCCCTGCAGTGAGGGGTTTTCTCATATAATTTCTGTGGAAGTAATTGCGCTTTACTCAGTTTTTGCCACTCACTTTCGTGTAAAGGTCTCTGGAGCTTTGTTTAGTCACACCTAAATACGAGTCTTTATTGCAAGATGAGTTGTATTCAATAGCAAAATAACTCTGTTTACTACGTAGATCGGATATACCCAATGTAACAATCAGGAACACTATAGACTATTGAACATCAACCGTGACCTCGATATACCTAATGTAACAATCAGGAACACTACAGACTATTCGACATCAACCGTGACCTCGATATACCCATTGTAACAATCAGGAACTCTATAGACTATTGAACATCA
This sequence comes from Pecten maximus, assembly GCF_902652985.1. Classification (NCBI taxonomy): domain Eukaryota; kingdom Metazoa; phylum Mollusca; class Bivalvia; order Pectinida; family Pectinidae; genus Pecten; species Pecten maximus. The sequence goes on along the minus strand of NC_047018.1, from coordinate 8,501,485 downwards.
ACCGTGACCTCGATATACCCAATGTAACAATCAAGAACACTACAGACTATTAAACATCAACCGTGACCTCGATATACCCAATGTAACAATCAGGAACACTACAGACTATTGGACATCAACCGTGACCTCGATATACCCATTGTAACAATCAGGAACTCTATAGACTATTGAACATCAACCGTGACCTCGATATACCCAATGTAACAATCAAGAACACTACAGACTATTAACATCAACCGTGACCTCGATATACCCAATGTAACAATCAGGAACACTACAGACTATTGGACATCAACCGTGACCTCGATATACCCAATGTAACAATCAGGAAAACTACAGACTATTGGACATCAACCGTGACCTCGATATACCCAATGTAACAATCAGGAACACTACAGACTATTGGACATCAACCGTGACCTCGATATACCCAATGTAACAATCAGGAACACTACAGACTATTGGACATCAACCGTGACCTCGATATACCCAATGTAACAATCAGGAAAACTACAGACTATTGGACATCAACCGTTACCTCGATATACCCAATGTAACAATCAGGAACACTATAGACTATTGGACATCAACCGTGACCTCGATATACCCAATGTAACAATCAGGAACTCTATAGACTATTGGACATCAACCGTTACCTCGATATACCTAATGTAACAATCAGGAACACTACAGACTATTGGACATCAACCGATACCTCGATATACCCAAGGTAACAATCAGGAACACTACAGACTATTGGACATCAACCGTGACCTCGATATACCCAATGTAACAATCAGGAACACTACACACTATTGGACATCAACCGTGACCTCGATATACCCAATGTAACAATCAGGAACACTACAGACTATTGGACATCAGCCGTTACCTCGATATACCCAATGTAACAATCAGGAACACTACAGACTATTGGACATCAACCGTGACCTCGATATACCCAATGTAACAATCAGGAACACTACAGACTATTGGACATCAACCGTGACCTCGATATACCCAATGTAACAATCAGGAACACTACAGACTATTGAACATCAACCGTGACCTCGATATACCCAATGTAACAATCAGGAACACTACAGACTATTGGACATCAACCGTTCCCTCGATATACCCAATGTAACAATCAGGAACACTACACACTATTGAACATCAACCGTGACCTCGATATACCCAATGTAACAATCAGGAACACTACACACTATTGAACATCATCCGTGACCTCGATATACCCAATGTAACAATCAGGAACACTACAGACTATTGGACATCAACCGTGACCTCGATATACCCAATGTAACAATCAGGAACACTACAGACTATTGGACATCAACCGTGACCTCGATATACCCAATGTAACAATCAGGAACACTACAGACTATTGGACATCAACCGTTACCTCGATATACCCAATGTAACAATCAGGAACACTATAGACTATTGGACATCAACCGTTACCTCGATATACCCAATGTAACAATCAGGAACACTACAGACTATTGGACATCAACCGTGACCTCGATATACCCAATGTAACAATCAGGAACACTACAGACTATTGAACATCAACCGTGACCTCGATATACCCAATGTAACAATCAGGAACACTACAGACTATTGGACATCAACCGTGACCTCGATATACCCAATGTAACAATCAGGAACACTACAGACTATTGGACATCAACCGTGACCTCGATATACCCAATGTAACAATCAGGAACACTACAGACTATTGAACATCAACCGTGACCTCGATATACCCAATGTAACAATCAGGAACACTACAGACTATTTAACATCAACCGTGACCTCGATATACCCAATGTAACAATCAGGAACACTACAGACTATTGAACATCAACCGTGACCTCGATATACCCAATGTAACAATCAGGAACACTACAGACTATTGAACATCAACCGTGACCTCGATATACCCAATGTAACAATCAGGAACACTACACACTATTGAACATCAACCGTGACCTCGATATACCCAATGTAACAATCAGGAACTCTATAGACTATTGGACATCAACCGTGACCTCGATATACCCAATGTAACAATCAGGAACACTACAGACTATTGGACATCAACCGTGACCTCGATATACCCAATGTAACAATCAGGAACACTACAGACTATTCGACATCAACCGTGACCTCGATATACCCAATGTAACAATCAGGAACACTACAGACTATTGGACATCAACCGTGACCTCGATATACCCAATGTAACAATCAGGAACACTACACACTATTGGACATCAACCGTTACCTTGATATACCCAATGTAACAATCAGGAACTCTATAGACTATTGGAATCAACCGTGACCTCGATATACCCAATGTAACAATCAGGAACACTACAGACTATTGGACATCAACCGTTACCTCGATATACCCAATGTAACAATCAGGAACACTACAGACTATTGGACATCAACCGTGACCTCGATATACCTAATGTAACAATCAGGAACTCTATAGACTATTGAACATCAACCGTTACCTCGATATACCCAATGTAACAATCAAGAACACTACAGACTATTGGACATCAACCGTGACCTCGATATACCCAATGTAACAATCAGGAACACTACAGACTATTGGACATCAGCCGTTACCTCGATATACCCAATGTAACAATCAGGAACTCTATAGACTATTGAACATCAACTGTTACCTCGATATACCCAATGTAACAATCAGGAACACTACAGACTATTGGACATCAACCGTGACCTCGATATACCCAATGTAACAATCAGGAACACTACAGACTATTGGACATCAGCCGTTACCTCGATATACCCAATGTAACAATCGGGAACACTACAGACTATTGAACATCAACAGTTACCTCGATATACCCAATGTAACAATCAGGAACACTACAGACTATTGGACATCAACCGTGACCTCGATATACCCAATGTAACAATCAGGAACACTACAGACTATTCAACATCCACCGTGACCTCGATATACCCAATATAACAATCAGGAACACTACAGACTATTCAACATCAACCGTTACCTCGATATACCCAATGTAACAATCAGGAACACTACAGACTATTGGACATCAACCGTGACCTCGATATACCCAATGTAACAATCAGGAACACTACAGACTATTGGACATCAACCGTGACCTCGATATACCCAATGTACCAATCAGGAACACTACAGACTATTGGACATCAACCGTGACCTCGATATACCCAATGTAACAATCAGGAACACTACAGACTATTGGACATCAACCGTGACCTCGATATACCCAATGTAACAATCAGGAACACTACAGACTATTGGACATCAACCGTGACCTCGATATACCCAATGTAACAATCAGGAAAACTACAGACTATTGGACATCAACCGTGACCTCGATATACCCAATGTAACAATCAGGAACACTATAGACTATTGGACATCAACCGTTACCTCGATATACCTAATGTAACAATCAGGAACACTACAGACTATTGGACATCAGCCGTTACCTGGATCCTTTACTGCCATTGTAACCAGCAGGGACAGTTTACCACTGCTTCCCCTTCCTACATTGGTTACATGTCCTAGATGATTCGATATTCAAAGACGTGTCATTATCACGATATCCGTGACATCAGAAGGTTTCGAGAGATCCAGGTTGATGATAAACAGTGGAGAGTTTCATTGTCGACATCGTTACCATTTGTTAATATTATGTTGCCTTGTGGGAACGGTTCGATGGGTGTTGATATGCCGCCGTTCTCTTTTTGTGAAGGCGCCTTAATCCAGATTTGACCCAGAACTGCACGACGTACACGGGTGTCGTCTATGAAGAAGAAGACGCGTATCCTTCCAGAACACCTTGTTTTACCCTCTTTGTACTTTTTCAAGGGTCCTCATGCCAATCCATAGTTTGTGTTCGTATTTTGCCGTTGTTTTACTTAATTGTTTGCTGATTAACGTGTGCTTTTTAGATCCCATGTAATCAGAAAGTCTCTGATGTTAATACTACACCAACACTCCACCGTTAACCGATTAATGAATTATGATCTGTCATTTGATGAAAACAAAACAAATCCATGTCATACAAGTTTCATAGAATTGGTTAACTGTTTACTGGTCAGTAAAGGTTATACACCTCAAGCTGTCTATTATGTAAAATATCGGAAAATCTGAGACGTGCAGTGCCGAAGATGATTATATCGGAGATGTATTCTGATATCAATACCGAGATATAATATGCCATCAGGAATCGATTTGTTATTTTGTTGTTGTTACGTTGATATCCAATAAAATTATTCGTAAGAATGGTGATGATATTAACCCGGAAGTAACATATACTTGGTAATGATATCTACCCGGTAGTAACATATACTTGGTGATAATATCTACCCGGTAGTAACATATACTTGGTGATGAGATCTACACGGTAGTAACGTATACTTGGTGATAATATCTACCCGGTAGTAACATATACTTGGTGATGATATCTACCCGGTAGTAACATATAATAGGTGATGATATCTACCCGGTAGTAACATATAATTGGTGATGAGATCTACCCGGTAGTAACGTATACTTGGTGATGATATCTACCCGGTAGTAATATATACTTGGTGATGATATCTACCCGGTAGTAACATATACTTGGTGATGATATCTACCCGGTTGTAACATATACTGGATGATGATATCTACCCAGTAGTAACATAGACTTGGTGATGATATCTACCCGGTAGTAACATATAATAGGTGATGATATCTACCCGGTAGTAACATATACTTGGTGATGATATCTACCCAGTAGTAACATATACTTGGTGATGATATCTACCCGGTAGTAACATATAATAGGTGATGATATCTACCCGGTAGTAACATATACTGGATGATGATATCTACCCAGTAGTAACATAGACTTGGTGATGATATCTACCCGGTAGTAACATATAATAGGTGATGATATCTACCCGGTAGTAACATATACTTGGTGATGATATCTACCCGGTAGTAACATATACTTGGTGATGATATCTACCCAGTAGTAACATATACTTGGTGATGAGATCTACCCGGTAGTAACATAGACTTGGTGATGATATCTATCCGGTAGTAACATATACTTGGTGATGATATCTACCCGGTAGTAACATATACTTGATGATGATATCTACCCGGTAGTAACATATACTTGGTGATGATATCTACCCGGTAGTAACATATAATAGGTGATGATATCTACCCGGTAGTAACGTATACTTGGTGATGATATCTTCCCGGTAGTAACATATACTTGGTATTGACATCTACCCGGTAGTAACATATACTTGGTGATGAGATCTACCCGGTAGTAACGTATACTTGGTGATGAGATCTACCCGGTAGTAACGTATACTTGGTGATGAGATCTACCCGGTAGTAACATATACTTAGTGATGAGATCTACCCGGTAGTAACATATACTAGGTAATGATATCTACCCGGTAGTAACATATACTTGGTGATGAGATCTACCCGCTAGTAACATATATATGTACTTGGTAATAATGATATCTACCCGGTAGTAACATATACTTGGTGATGCTATCTACCCGGTAGTAACATATACTTGGTGATAATATCTACCCGGTAGTAACATATGCTTGGTGATGAGATCTACCCGGTAGTAACATATACTAGGTAATGAGATATCCCCGGTACTAACATATACTAGGTAATGAGATCTACCCGGTAGTAACATATACTTGGTGATGATATCTACCCGGTAGTAACATATACTTGGTGATGAGAACTACCCGGTAGTAACATATACTTGGTGATGATATCCACCCGGTAGTAACATATACTTGGTGATGATATCTACCCGGTAGTAACATATACTTGGTGATGATATCTACCCGGTAGTAACATATGTTTGGTGATGATATTTACCCGGTAGTAACATATACTTGGTGATGAGATCTACCCGGTAGTAACATATACTTGGTGATGAGATCTACCCGGTAGTAACATATACTTGGTGATGATATCTACCCGGTAGTAACATATGCTTGGTGATGATATTTACCCGGTAGTAACATATACTTGGTGATGATATCTACCCGGTAGTAACACATACTTGGTGATGATATCTACCCGGTAGTAACACATACTTGGTGATGATATCTACCCGGTAGTAACACATACTTGGTGATGATATCTACCCGGTAGTAACACATACTTGGTGATGATATCTACCCGGTAGTAACAAATACTTGGTGATGATATCTACCCGGTAGTAACATATACTTGGTGATGATATCTACCCGGTAGTAACATATACTTGGTGATGATATCTACCCGGTAGTAACATATACTTGGTGATGATATCTACCCGGTAGTAACATATACTTGGTGATGATATCTACCCGGTAGTAACATATACTTGGTGATGAGATCTACCCGGTAATACGTTGTGATGAGATCTACCCGGTAGTAACATATACTTGGTGATGAGATCTACCCGGTAATACGTTGTGATGAGATCTACCCGGTAGTAACATATGCTTGGTAATGATATCTACCCGGTAGTAACATATACTTGGTGATGAGATCTACCCGGAAGTAACATGAGATCTACCAGATGATACATTGTGACATGTGTTTGAGGTTCTGTATCAACAGCAATTATATAAATATAAACCAAACACAATATGTTTACTAAAAGCAATTCAACTTTATTAGTTATACAAATATTTTAGGACAGGGTCTTTGTACTGATAAACGTTAACAACAGTAACATGTCGGTATATCTACCTGTTTACTGTATATCATAGAAATTCATACAAAATTGAACAATAAAAAATTAGGTTCTTACCCACCAATACGACAGAGGCATCTACCGGTTCATATACAGGGTAAAGAGGTCAATGCATGCCATTTAAATGACGCGACTGTTCCTAATGTTGTAAGGTAAACCATATAACTTATGGTGATGCCACAATTTTACCTCTCCATGTACTCGTTAACAGTTGACCTTTTCTTTTCTGATTTTGATGTTTGTTTGTATAGGCTGACGCTTAAAGAATTGATTGTTCCATTCTAATTCTTTTCTTTGAATTATTTAACTCGTCAAAGTACCACCAATGCACCCAACATTATTTTCTTATTGCCATTTGAAGTGGTACACTTTAATTTCCATAAGGTTTTGTACTAAGTAAAAATCCTTTAGAAAATAGAACACTTGGGTCGATCGTTTACGGACAATAATCAGTCATTATGTGGTCGTACGTTTATTGGTATGTAACACTGTCACTGATTGGTCCTAATGATATCACATGGCATCAATTATTTCCTTGGAAATACCCCATGACATCACCGAGGAGTCATTATAATGTTTTGTCAGGTTCGTGGAATCTTATATTGACTCCTGCTAAAAATAGAAATTATGTCATGTGTGGTGAGATGTATTATATAACATTCCACAGACCTGGCGAACCGTTAAATTGACCCCCGGTGATGTGATGAGGTATTTTAAATGAACTTTCTTCGTTTCTGTTTGTTTTTGTTTTTGTTTTATTTTGCTTTGATTAATATTAATCATATAATAAGTAAATGAAGACTTTAGTTTCGGGGAATCCGTGGTTTTACGGACCTGTCCTGACCTTTATCCCCCGGCCTTCGGCCTTGGGGAATATTGCCCAGGTCAGGTGATTAACCCATGGATTGCCCTCAACCAAAGTCTGTATTTGCACATGCAGATATAGTATTACATTTTACTCGACAATTGTTACAGTTATCAACAGTTATAACCCCGTGGCGTCATAATGAATCGAGTTGTGATTTCTCGTACGGTAAAATAAGATATTAGCCAAAATGATAGATTAAAAAAAATAAATAGATTTTAAGTATTCAGTCAAAATGTTGATACATTTCAGATTTCAAGTATTCATACAAAATTTTGATAACTTGGATTTGATGTTTTCATACAAAATGTTGATAACTTAGATTTGAAGTTTTCATACAAAATTTTGATTTCTAAATATTTGCAGCAGCTTTAGTTATTGGAATAGATAATTGTACACCTGTTTTATACTATAAAAACGTTTTGGACTCTTATTTAGTTGTATATGTAATGGATTGCTTTGTTTGTACGAGATTTACTCTGGCAATGGACTGGGTCATATTAGGACGGGGTAAAATGAAACCGAAGTAAGAGCTTCACTAAAAAAAACCTGTGTTATTTTGAGACAAAGATATATAAATAAATATAAGAATATGAACAGGATTTACAATTATTCATAAGATAAATACCAGAAAATAGAATTTAATGTTGGCGACTTATTTATGGATAAATGATACGAATTCCATTCCAAAGTGATGTTGTTCACTTACCAGTATCATATATGTACTTATGTATGTATACGTTATCTGTCGGACTTGTACCTACTATATCATTATAGGACACAATTCCTTTTGCAACTCTCCTACTGTGTTTTGAAGTTTGCCTAGTATAACGTTGCATCCGATCGAAAATGATTTTATTTTGTTGAATGATTGGTGTCGTTTTAATGGAATTCCAAACACTTTTAATTATGGTATCAACGAACACATGTTTATAGGTAAGGAGTATTTCTATTGTCACATAATGACGTTGCACGGCTGGTTAAATGTTAAACAGGAGGTTTATTATAAATATTTGTATTTATTGATGACAGCATGTTTATTGTAAAACAGTTTATTCTGGTGTATGTTAACAGTAAACATGTCGTTAAACAGTAAACTGCAGTTAAAAAGTCAGTTAGTTTTCATTTTAAATTGCATTTTTTGTTAAACAGTATTTGTATTGTTAACATTATGTGTTTTGTTAAACCGTATTTGTATTGTTAATGAATGTTGGTGAATGATAGGATGATTCATAAAAGGTGTACGAGTATTGGTAAATGCTTGTTAAATGTTTCAGGTATGAGAAGAATCAAGTATAGCAGCACTGATAGGTTTTCTTCATTGCCACATAATATACTATAGAGTTATATCAATATCGACTGATTTATATCAATATCGACTGATTTATATCAATATCGACTGATTTATATCAATATCGACTGAGTTGGAGTTCAAATATTGTTTAAACTTGTTAAGCATATTTAGGTGTCGTCCCAACAATATCTGCACTCTTTTAAAGTTCATTTTAATTAGTATTATTATCAGCTGTTTAGAATGTCACATGTTTTACGTAAAATACGAAAACCAAAAAAACAATAATTATATAAGATGGTACTAAATATAACCTTATAAGTGGTGTGATATAAAATACATCCCTCATGGATAACATTTCCTGTATGAATTAGGTCTCGCTCACACAACATATAACAGTACATGTAAGATCTCGACAACGTTTTCAATATGATCCACCATTCTAAGACGGTAACAATGCTATCGGCAGTTGTCTCAAGTAAGCGTATATATGAAGCCGCCATGAGTCCGCGTGGTTACACCCATACCATGGTTTATCTAATGTAGTCATAAAAATAACAGATATATTTAAAGCCAATATAAAAGTTACAAAAATTATATTAGATTAGCTAAATACACTATTATTGTTGCTAAAGTATCTGTCACCTCGGCTAATTCTATAACATTTCTGTACCATTTTAGCTAAATTCTCGTTAATGTATGTACACACAATACTCATACTTCGAGGTCAATTGAATATCACTTTCCTTAAACTCCCAAAGAACGCTATTATGATCAGCTGAAATCAACCTTGATCTAAAAGTATGTAAGGTCTCCAGGAGAACGATGATCTTGATTCTTATTCTAATTTTAATGTTTGTCTCATATACTTCTCGCGTGCAGACTCGATACAAAATCTGCATTAACACATTTTCACACCTGTCAGACAATCATGACACATAATATGCATGCATGATATTCAACTAAAACACTTTGATATTTCATAATCTTTGCTGGAAACGGAATACGTAAATATGGAAGGCCAAATGTTCCTGATAAATTAAGACATCCGTACAGAACAAATACAGAATTACATCATCGTGATGATAAATAGTTATACCAGTAATTGGCGAAGGGTTCTAGTAGAGTGTGAAATCTTTTCGTATATAAGAGTCATATACATATTTTTTTTTAAGTTAACATTTCTTGCTGTCAGTTTTACGTCCAGAATATCTAAACAACTGTAATGTGACACCTACACAAAATGTCAACGCTCCTGTGTGAATGCAGAATACGTCGTTGGTGAGTGTACTTGGTGGATGTACTTGGTGGTGTACTTCAGTCTTGACGTACACATGTTCCAATGGAAATGAAGAGAGCTGCGGCATTATGCTGATACAGTTATAAGAACAGGCGGCAGTACGAATCTGGTCATTTACTGGAAAACAACTGCATCTGTCATAAAGAAACAACATATATAGGAAAATAATTCAACATGGAAACGTCTACGCCGACAAACGTTACAACATACAACGCATTGTTTAGTAATTAGGTAGTCATCATAAGGTCAAAAAGGAAATACTATGTTCGGTTCAATTTCAATGTACGCATTATACCAAACAAGCCAGCCGGGGCCATAACTTTAAATTCATCGCAACAATAAGTGAGTAAAAATAATCATAAAAAGACTATATATTATCAAAACACCTGCTTCTAACAACTAAGTACAAATGAGATAGTAAATTCGGTTTACCACGCTTTCGCCTAGTGCCTGAAAACTTGCTCGTCTCTGTCCTCCTTTGTTATCGCCAAACCCAAATAAACTTCCACGGCTGTTCTTCCTCTCAAACTCCTGTAAAGGAGATCATGACAGAACAACGCTTACCTTGTGTAAATACACGACAAATGCGAGGCTAACATGATTACATGATAGAGTGTCCAGGGTGTGTGTGCTGGGGAAAGAAAGTGATTAAAACACAATGGTAAAATAACTTGTAATAAGAAATAGCCCTTCATATTGTGTTACCAGTTAACTATAAAATTTGTCTACTTTCATTTGCTAGTTGATTGACATTACACTAATGAAATGAAAATATTGCCAAGGTTAAAGACGGCAATGCATTAACAGCATGTTTCTGGTGGAATATTGGAAGTGAAACAAAGTTAGAACATTCGTTATGTAACAATCGAGTGTGAAAATAATACTTCTGTTCAAAAAAAAAAAAAAAAAAAAATACGAAACCAAATCTAGACCATAAGTGTAAGAATTTCATGATATTTCGGACTTTCCTATATCATCAGTAATCAAGAATTATTCAACGTTGACGGAACATTTTAATACTAATTCTTAATACTAAAAAAAAGAGATAAAACATTAATATCAATAATCACATGGTAGAAAACTGACCTTACAGTCTCCAATGCAACTAGTCAAAGCATCATTTATAAGAAAATATAGGTGTCTGATTATAATACACGTAAAATGGTAACAATGAAAATAGTTTCATTCCTGGTTTTACGAATAATGCAAATATCTAAAATACATTTGCTAAATTAAAAATATCAAGTATCTAAATGTGTAATTTATATCATAATTGCGACACGCGATTTCCCAATTCTAAATCTATTGACCTGAGGACAAATGAGAGACAAGAGAGAAAAGAACTAAGTAAAGAAGTGCAAGTGCAGTGTAAGAAAGAGAAAGAAAATGAAGAACGGAAGCATACAAAATAAAGATTTAGATAAATAATAGCATTTGTCATATACTTGTTTAGTTTGTTACTTTTCTTATAGAATATAACTACATTGTACATACATTTGTACGGTACAGACTGACGTTATGACGACGGTTTACATTTACATTGTATTTACAATGATATTGAACAACATAGAGGCAATGCTTAAGTGTTTAAGCTAGCATTGGCTATGATTCCAGCAATGATCGACTGCGACAACGCTTAAAAGCATGCATGGGTATAGTTAATCCTAGATCTAAGCATTTTCTCTAATTTGTTTGCAAAAGCAATATCAATTCATGCAAGCAATAGCCGTTATATTAAATTGTTGAAGGATATCTGCAAAGTTTGAAAATTGAAAATAAATTCGCGTTTTCCTAACGACATAGGACTATTATAATGTTAGTCCACTAAAGTTTATCCTTGAAAAAACATTTGTGGTTTGGTAAACTTGATCGGTAAAAAGCATGCGTGCTGTATAAATCAAACTCAGATATAATAGAGTGCAGCAGAAAACACGTGCACTAATATCTAGAGCAGAAGATAATGTAAGTAGTGAGGTTGTCGTCCTGCAGGTTACAGCAAGTCTACCGTCTTTATAATAATAAATCTATCTTCCCTATATACAGCAAGTCTACCATCTTTATAATAATAAATCTATCTTCCCTATATACAGAAAGTGTACCATCTTTATAATAATAAATCTATCTTCCCTATACACAGCAAGTCTACCATCTTTATAATAATAAACCTATCTTCCCTATATACAGCAAGTCTACCATCTTTATAATAATAAACCTATCTTCCCTATATACAGAAAGTCTACCATCTATATAATAATACACCTATCTTCCCTATACACAGCAAGTCTACCATCTTTATAATAATAAACCTATCTTCCCTATATACAGAAAGTCTACCATCTATATAATAATACACCTGTACAGCAAGTCTATCATCTTTATAATAATAAACCTATCTTCCCTATATACAGAAAGTCTACCATCTTTATAATAATAAACCTATACAGCAAGTCTATCATCTTTATAATAATAAACCTATACAGCAAGTCTATCATCTTTATAATAATAAACCTATCTTCCCTATATACAGCAAGTCTACCATCTTTATAATAATAAATCTATCTTCCCTATATACAGAAAGTGTACCATCCCTTTAATGATAAAACTACCATCCTTATATCAGAAACAAAGCGTATCATCCCTATATATATTATCGTCCATGTATTGGACATATTTTGCCATCATATACATTATGGTGATTACTTGAGGTGTTAATAATTACATAGCTTCTATAAAGGAAATTATAGGCAACAACAACAGTATCGTCCACAAGCATGTAGTGTCTGAATCAGCCGCATGACCACGTGACCACTGTAAGGGCTGAAGAACACAACCAGGTGGTTGCTGAAAGCTACCTCTGAGTAGATGTCTTTTTCAGAGTCTTTATATAAGTTTCCTTTATCGTAGCTCAACCCTAACAGTTTAAACAACACCTTACTAGTTCTTCAATAGTCCACCTATTAATCCGTGCATGGAGAGTTAAACCAAATTATATTCCGATTATATCAGCTGTGTACAGATAAACCAAAAATAGTTTTGTTGAAGTTACAAGGCACTATTACCTACAGGTATTGCATGTCGACTGTAGGACATCAACAACACATGCTTGATATAATCTAAATCGGTATGTAAAGATATTTAAGACTCACAGTCGAACCCATTTTACCAATAAACAAGATTCACGTGAACCTGGTTTTTTCATTTCTGGGTAACAAAAATGTTGTATGTGTGAATAGATGACTTTCCGCACACGTGTTTATTAAAAATTCAGATACAATTTTATGGTAAACACCGGGTTCGACCACAACTATGGATATATTAGAGGTACACAACATGTCTATGTTCTGGGAAAATGCGGGGGAGGGGTGATATATAGATATATAAATGTTATATATATGTAAGATATACTTTGAGATATAAAGAAACACCAAATTGGTTATAGGAGTTTTTACATTGGGGTATGGGTTACCGTGGGAGAAACACTAGTCATTCCAGGAAATTATCTGAAAATTTTGATATAAAGGCGAAACACGTGAATAATGAACACTGCAAAGATGCCAGGGTAAAATAGACGTTGCATGGTCAGGCAAGCGTGTCCAACTTACGGGCGTGATGAAGGGACCAGCACTTGTTCGGCGCTGTCGGGGGTCAGTATAACCATAAGGATCGTCGTCAAAACCGCCTAGGGGAAATATTCCAAGACTATGTGTGCTCGTTTTGCGGGGCTTCTCCCCACCCTCGCCGAACATACTAATCGGTAAAATGCCAACACTATGAGTGCTGGGACGGCGCGGTTTTTCAGTGGAGGATCTCCGGGAGGAGTCAGAAGACCCACGGCGATACTCTCCAAACCAACTTACAGGTAGTGTAAACTGTCCGAGGCTCTGTGTACTCGGACGTCGTGGCCGATCCGAGCAGGGACTTTCGTCCGAGATGAGGCTGATTCCTGGTGTCCCTCCTGCTGGCGGGATCAAACTGAACCGGCGCTGGTTTTCTTTTTCCGGATTGAGGGACAATTTATCGTCCTGTAATCGATTGAAAACATCAGTAATTAAAACACATCTAATGGCCTCATTCCAGGTTTTCACAGGAAGTCTACAGTAAACCTACACTTTTAACAGTAAGATTTAACTGCTCTGACGAATGTGATTGGCTAACTGTTGTTTCTATATACATTGTGTACACAATATTACGAATATTTGCTGTATAAATTGGATGTTTGAATTCAGTATCGTTTAAAAATAATACATACTAGAAAATACATATATTGTGAAACAGTGTCATTAGTAACTAGAAAATATAAAATAATGTATATGCAGCACTAACATCTGGATAGGCAAACCTAATACACAATACAATTATCAACATTAATCCTAGCACTGCTATTTTAAGATAGTCTTAAAGAATGTAATTCCAAGACCTTGCCTAAGATTCAACTAGGGTTTTAAGGACCAAGAAACAAAATATTTTACAGTTACAACGGTACCAAGCTATATAATCATCATCGTCCCAATCATGTCAAACATTATCATCATCATCATCATCATCATCATGGCAATAATCACCACCATCATCATATCATCATCACATAATTATCATCATGCTGCAACTATCAATCTCATAAAATCATCATTATACCAACATAGGTTGCATAAGGAACTGATAACTTGCCTTGCCTAAACAGCCTGGAATTGATTGTCGAAATATTATGAGTGGTAGTGTTGTAGTATATCAAAAAGATGCAGCCTATTATTTATCTGTCCCTGTACTTTTTTTTGATATTATGTAAAACAAACTTGGCAAAAATGAAACAAATTAAATATATATATATTTTACAGTTGTACCACTGGCGTCTGCTTCTGGTTAGTATTAATAACATAAAATTAGACCCTGCTCATACTATATCAACAAGATGTAACACTTGAAGATCTACAATTCTTCGTTTGTGAAACGGAAGTAGACTAGATTGGTCGACAATTATAATTAATCTTGTTTATACAGTTGTCGACCAATCAGATTACATCCCTGCAGGCCAATCTAAAATATACAGACTACTTTCGTTCCACAGTCGATGCTATCGGCTGTCACGATCGCTTTTAATCCACCTTCTCATCTTTAAGTCATTGTCATACAAGAGAATAGCATGCATTGATGTTTAAGGATTCTAAACCAAGATACGTTACTGAAGTTTACGTGCATTTGATATTTTAATCGGATTGAACTGAAATTTAAAGTGAATCGAAGCTCACCCCCCACTTCCGGTTTTTCGAGTGTTACACCTTGTATGTATAGTAGTAGTAGACTAATATATCTTTATACTATTTTGTTTCAACATCAATAGAGCGTTTTTAACGCCATCGATTCGAAATATGACTTTAAGCTGTGTGATCCCTCAAATTGTTTATTTCTTCTATGGTTTAGACTGTTATATGTCTAGCCTGGTGATTATTGTTTCTGAATGTATCTGTCTTCTAAATGGAGAAGCATATGCTCATGTGTATGGCAATACCTATTATAACCATTGGTTTTCTGTCATATAATGGCAAACTTACTTTTACATGCTGCATATCAGGACTGCTTGGAGCTGAAAATTTGAAAATATTTGTCAGAAACATTTCTGTGTACATGCCAGAAGCGGCGAATGCTTAGAAATCAAACTGACACAATTTAACACATTTAAATGTAATATTAAAATACATCAAAGTTCCATTGAGCAACTTCTACTTAGTAATTAGTCTGTTCGCTGTTAAATTCACTTACTGAAACTAAAATGTATAGCAGTAAAGACGTGATTAACGAGCTTTATGGTTGTAAGTTGTCATTATATAATAAGTATACCTAAATTAATACAATAAGTATGTTAGTGTAATAATTTGAAATATGGTAATATGTTACTGCTGTGCACTTTTCACGATACAATAACTATGGTTTATTAAGAAACATACACGAACATGCATGCTTCGTGTAGTGTATAGTGTACATGCAACCTCTTTGTGATCAGTGCTTCTATCAAAATAAGTATCACACTTTCCACAAAATAGAAAAAAAAATAAACATTCCATCAAAGTAACGGAATTACCGTCTCCTTTTTAAAAGTGCCGTTACAATTCTTTAAAAAGAAAGATTACACAAATATAGCGACACATTGTTTGTGTTAAAATGTGTTGTAATGATACGGTGGAAGAGTGTAATTATGTGTATTTGAAGAAAGGAGTAAGCTTATTGATCACACATCCATGCAACATTCGAAGCTGAGTGGAGCTGATAGCGAAATTAGCAGTGGGTAGACGTTCAATCAGGGACTATATACTGTTTACCTGCGGACGTCAGAGCGGCTAATTGTTCACGTGATCTGTCGAGACCAATCAGGGACAACTTGGACAGAGATTGCTCTACCGATGAAGAATGACAACATTTTGCAGGAACATACATCTTTAGCTATTGTGTACTTCCCCAAAACAGAAATGTTAACATGTCAAATTGTACATAAGTTTTTATAAAAATATGATATATTTATTAATCCGAAGATGAGGATGACAGGATTGCGAATACATAGTTTATAGCATGGTATAGCTTAGCTAAGCGAAAATGGCAAAAGGTAAATAGGTACAAATTCGATTACAGTTTTCAGCATTCGATTAATACAATGTAGAAGTCGATACCATTGGTGGCATGCATCATGCAACGTCCTTCCTGATACTTTAAAACAGTAGATTATACTGTTATACTTTTTACCAGTTGATGATTGCTGTTCGTGTTCTTCTTTCAGCACAGATTTACAATAAAAATGGATAATGAGAGGATAGGATGAGGCTAAATGACAGCAAGGGCTAGATGAAGGTTCAGCAATGTACAACGTGAAACAGCAGATGCTGGATTAAACTTGTATCAATAATTAAAAAAAAAAAAGATTGGAAGCTTTACCTGTGCGACTTTTTGACATTCCACTATTTTCAACAGTCAAAAAGATTCGAGATGAAGTTGACGTGCTCGATTTTTCGTCCTTAGTCTTACCGTCAACCAGTGGCATGCATATTGACCCCCTTCATTATCGCAAGCATCCAAAATGAAACATGGTCAATGTCAGACAAGGAGGATTGTATACAGGCCCATTCGTAAAAGTAGTGAAATAAAGAAAAATAAAGTGATTGTGAAAGAGCGGGAGTGCCTTATAACTTGTTATTTTTGTACTGTGGACGACATGTGGAGTTTTTATTAATATGCCTGTTTGTTTTTATCATCGTAGGACCAACCGTCCTTATTATCGAACGACCAACCGAAAACAGATATTCTAATCATTCGAATCTGGTATTGTACATTTTATGTTGCAGTTCATACTTCATTTGTATAGAAATGATAAACCAATCTTTATGAAGGCAAAGAAATGTGTATTGATTAGGAATACTTACAGGCAGTGAATGATTACGAGTCTGTATGAACTTTATGCATAATACTAGTATATTCTAAACATACTATTTATTGTATACAAATCTGGACGTTCCCGGTGAATATCAAATATAACCAATTATCTGTATGTTCCTTCTCCTTACTCTACATTCTATGACGTGATAAAATAACAATGTCCGCTTGCACTTATCAATATGTATAGTGTATACTACGTTATAGCATCATGTCACGGTGATATCTTTATTGATCTGTTACCCAGATAACGGGTAAGTTAAACTTAAATGGCCATTGCATTTCACACCTCTCTTAGTTATGAAGTGTCCGGGACAATGTGCCTACCTTTTTGGAAGTGGTACAGCCGAAGTCTCTTCCTGCATCTTATTGCGACGTTTTCTGTCAATCTGCTCCAGCATCTCTCTGAGAACTTCCATTAGTGCACTGAACTGTAACGGTGTGACATGGCCTTACGTACATCATATATACATGTAATGATGGGACATTTTATATGACCTTACTTACATCATATATCATTGTAATGATGAGACATTTGTCATGACCTTACGTATATCATATATCAATGTATAATGAGACATTTGACATGACCTTACGTATATCATACATTAATGTAATGATGAGACATTTGTCATGACCTTACGTACATCATATATCAATGTATAATGAGATATTTGTCATGACCTTACGTACATCATATATCAATGTAATGATGAGACATTTGACATGACCTTACGTACATCATATATCAATGTAATGATGAGACATCTGTCATACTATATATAACGTACATCATCTGCAAACGTTATGGTTTTTAAGCATTCAGTGCGATACCAGGAACAAAAGGAAATTGTAATCAATCCGTTATCTATGACTTTTCATGAATTGTTTCCCTTTGTTCATGATAACACCACTACGGATGCTGAAAGTGTGCGCTAAAGTCACATACTGAGATAATATGCAGTTATTAGTGAACACAATCATAGATTTGTCTAACGTTATCATAGTACAAGTCATTCATTATACAAGACGGTAATTGATTTAGTAAAATGGTGCTAATTCTATTATGTTTAATGCCTATAGATACCAATTCTTCTGATAGAGTTCATAAGGAGCTTGCAATGCAAATGTTACAAAATATATATAAAACGTAAAACGAACGATCAAAATAATATAAATGATAAATTAACGGAATAACTGGCATCGCAAATCATGGAATATGCAATTACGTGAGGTCGGTGTTTAATAACAAGTGTGCTACTGCCAAATAGAAGCCAATGAAATCAATTGAAACAAATTAGAAGCAAGCCGTAAATCAACACGTATGTTTGGTAATTAGAATGTCAATCAGAGAACTAGTGTTCTTACCTTTTCCATACTAAGGCCAGGGTTTACGGTATGCGGAATGAGGGGAGGCATCACCTTTGTCGCTATTAGATTATGGGTGAGGCCAAATTTTTTGTCACTTAACATGTGCTTATAAATACCTGCAAGAAAAAAACCCAACTTTATTTTCTCTCGAAGTAATTCATTACCGACGGACTAATAGGCGAAGCAAGATTCGCTATGCAATAAGCTAATTATGAAGAAACTAAGGATAACAATATACGCACGATATTGTATGCCTGTACGCGCATATCCTCTGTGCAATTGAAACCATTTGTCCATCAGCCTTATTAAGGTCTTTGTTAGAAAACTCTGAGGTTTTATCCATATAAGGACGAAATAATTCCCATTTGTATTTAACCCTGAACCAACGTAAACACCTATCATACAATTATTTCCTCAACTTCTACTTTCAAAATAGTAGCGACAAGCAAAACGTTTCCTCACTTCTATGTCTATGTTTGCTTTGTTTTCTTACTCTGTCCCCTTGATGTCCGTCCTCATAAGACCCTGGCTGAGGCGAGAACATTAAACCCCTAAACATACAAAACAAAACAAACGCCTAAAAAAACAAAAACAAAAAAAACCGGCCAATGGTACCCTGGATACTGACCGACCACTGCCATCACGATATCCGGGTCATGACCTGTGATATCAGTCAGGAAGGGTAACACCTCGTCCAGTATTATCATCTTGTTCAGGCTATCAAGCAAGTAGTCTATGCAAGACAACGCATTCAGTCGCACCTGCCAAAACAGTAAAACAGGAAAACGACATCAAAACAAATACATGTAGTGCATGCATAATCAATACTGTAAACGCTAATTGTTCCTGAACATAGGCTGATGACATGCTTTATTATATTAGTACGTTTCCACAATATACCACGGGATGTAATACACTTACCCTCACATTGCTTCCTTTGTGGTAGAGAGCTTTTGCCCGAGGTAGCACCATATTTCTCATCACACTATCGTCTAAGTATTCTTTGATAATACCAATTGCATTTAGAGCTGCCTCCTTTAATGACAATAAAAGTCCAATACAGTAAACGTTACATACAAAATACACTTGAAATGTTGAAACATAAACCTGTCTAATGAATGATTATGAGTATATTCAATTTCAGTTAAATTAGACGATGCGATATAACCTGTTTTTGTTAACCTTTCATCACACAACACACCATGTTAAAGGATTTCTGTGAGCGTATTATATATACTAAGCACGTGACCTTCAAAACGATTATAAAGTACAGATTAAACTCCAATGACAGAACTACAAACTACATGACGTTATATAGGTTACCATGACAATGACTTAATTGATTTTTCAACCGAATTAAATTCCGTTCCAGTGACCTTGTTTCCAATTTAAAAACCTCAGTGGAAATGGAATTTATTCTCTCTATATTTTTAACAATATATTTCAATTTCAACTCGAATTGGACTCAATGAAGAGACCAACTATTACCTGGCATGCGTTGACCAGATTAACTTTGTCTGTGTAAATGTATATTATACTTTTTGTTGGCGTATTTGTCTGTATAACAAAATCAAATTATATTATGTATTGTTGTGAATGCGTCAATGACCATCCTATGAAGGACAGAGTCGTCATCTAGTGTAGAACGGTTTACTTTGCTGTGTCAAATGTGTCTCTTTGTTAAAAAATAAAGGTAAATAAACATGTGTGACATCTTCTCTTCGTCAGGAATTTGCTAAATACATATATAGCGACTCACTCTTATCGGAAACCTACGGACGCAAGACCTTACATTCTGTGACTGTTCAACCTTTTTTATTGATAGCAAGGCACAATACGCATATTGGTTTTATTTGTCTTCAAGTGTACTTTGGTTTTAGATTATTCGGGGGAATTTAATTTGACATAAATGACCTTTCAATGATTCTTTATCAATTAATAGATAATGTGACTTATAAAAGTGGCATTGAAATTAATAAATCCTCAGTAGGAAACAGTGTACATTCCGCAGTTTCCTCGGGTACTACCATAGATATATATATATAACAAAACACACAACGCTTAAACACAATACAAAGACGACCTACTATACCTGTGCCTGTAATGAGTTGGACTCCAAGCTGTTGAAGACGAATGGTAAAACCTCTGACCGTATTTCATCCGCTGGACTTTTCATCAGCACCGTGTCCAGTTTGTCTAGTATGTACACTGTCGCCTAACACCAGAGAGCTAAATGTCATTACATAGCACCTGGTATACAATCTAAATGGATCAGAAACTAAATATTTTTTTCTATCTTTGTAGAATTTATAATCACCTCCACAAAAATCATTTACTTATTTCACTGCATTTTATAGCAGTGAACGCTGCCTTCTTCGACAGGAAAATATGCTATCATAACAAAACACACACTACAAGTCTGCATTATTCTTAAAAAAAGTGAAATAGTTTAAGTTGAATTATTTCTAACTATTGCTAAATTCCCATTCAAGGCGATGTTCGCATTATTGTCTCTTGCAATCCTTAGTATTGAAAAGTATTCAATTCCTTAATGCAAACCAGAACAGTTTCCCGGACCATATCACTTCGGTAGCATACCTGAACTGGTTTAGGCGAGTTCATGATGAGTCTGAAAAAGGGCAGGATCTTCTCCACGTATTCCTCCCGTGTGGCGTAGTCGATAAGGGTTAGCAGGGGAGATAATGCACTGGTGATTGTGTCGGCTGTTGAGCATTCAAGGCAAAGGGCGGGGAAGACATGGCGATATAATATTTTCTAAACAAAGAAAACAGGATATTGTTTATTAATTATTGTGAATAATAGTTGTAACATCGCAACACGTGCTTACACTGTCCCCTGGTCGAGATAACCAGAGTCTATAAAAATGGCAATTACTAATCCTACTTAAAGTTTAGTAGTTTGGGAGGAGGACGACTGGTTCATTCTTTGGCAGTATAATATGACCGGTTGGGGTGTCCTGCAAGGTATCTTTGGCAGTATGCTTTAGTTATGTAGTTCTATAAAGCAGTTTAGCACTGTCACAAGAAGACAAACACAAATACCTTGCAACCTACCAAAACACAAACACATTCGCCACACTCATGGAGCTCGTACACAAGGAAGGCCGTCCTTAAATGGCCATAAATGATGATAGGAAGTTAAGCAATGCAAAATTAAACAAAACCATATTAAGATTATTCATTTGCTATGACCTACTTTAAAGAGATGTTGAAAATTGATGCTACCATGAAGAAACAAGATAAAAGCCAATCAAAGAGAACACGCGTGTTGGTTTTCACTTACTTTCGGTATACTGGGGATGACTTGTGCTATAAACGCGTACACTTCAGCTCTCTGGCAATAATCCATTATATCTATATTATCTAACTGTTGTAAACTTCTAAGGATGGGATCGTTGAAATATTTTAACTGTAAAACAAATCATAGTTACTTATAATCAAAGTCAGTTGTTTTGTTTAACCACACAATATATCTATCTTGGAATCTTGAAAATAAGCCATGCTTTATATTTTTCAGTAAGGATTTCATGGCTTGTGTTTGAAATCGATATAATATAAAGATAATTGATTTTCAATATGTTTGAGCTAAAAGTCGAATGTTGCGTATTTTTTTTTATTTATTTCTACAATACAGAATTGCCAACAGTTAACCGACGTTTCAAGCTGAAAGCTACAATACCTAGATATATAATGATTCTGTATAAATATACACTGATGAAAGAAAATGCAAATATTATTATTTATAATTTTTAGATTACTTCCAATAACTTCATTCATAATTCAGAACGTCTGTCTTTCATATTTTACAGTTTTTATCTAAGAAAACTTCCTTTAAGTCTCCTTAACGGCTTATTCTGTCCCCAGAAGAGATGTCTTATATTTGAGATCCCACAGAAGAGATGTCTTATATTTGAGATCCCACAGAAGAGATGTCTTATATTTGAGATCCCACAGAACAGATGTCCTATATTTGAGATCCCACAGAAGAGATGTCTTATATTTGAGATCAATATATTTCTATGACTAGGGTTAACGGCTTATTCTGTCCCCAGAAGAGATGTCTTATATTTGAGATCCCACAGAAGAGATGTCCTATATTTGAGATCAATATATTTCTATGACTAGGGTTAACGGCTACATTTTACAACACAATGATACTGGAAATAATTCAATCAAATTGTTTCATCAATTAAGTAGGACTTCTCTCCTCTACCATGATTGTATAGATGACATACAAGCGCAGGCTGTCTAAATACCCATTGATATACTCCCTGATGTTGATATTATATATACCAAACAAAAAAGCTGAGCTGTCGGGCGGTATCGGAGATCTTTATTAATCATCTTTTCTACAGGCTCTACAAGGGGGAGGGGCATCCGGTGAGCGACGTCACTGAACTTTTCCGTGATCTGTCAAGAGATAACGACAGATTAATTATCTTAGTCCAAACCACAATATCTGATGGACATCTTAAATCACATTGATCTGTACACTAAAACACAATAGATCACCATAACAAAGAAAAGACATATCGACCATCATATATTGGTATCATCAAGGTAAACTCTGGAGTTTGTCTTCACGTAATTGAGAAAGTGTGGTATAAAATCCAAGTATACCGGTAAAAGAGATGCAAATGCAAGGATAGATATGCGCTGATCCCAGCTAATTGCATTAAATATATGATCTGTACATGCATGTTTCTGTATGCGTTATATCAATTATTTTGTGTTCATTAAGTTCACGCTAATTGTAAAACTGTGTCTTTTGAATTAGGTGCCTTTCTTTCTATTAGATAACACCGACAGTATCAGTCGACAAAACCTCGAATGCGTTTTGATTCAATCTCTACCCGTGAGATATTTGCAAAAGTAATGCAGAATCCATTTAAAAACGAGCGGCTGCTTTCAGAAACTCAGACGATTAATTTCATTGTCTGATTTTCTCGGCTAAAACTTATCTTTTATAAAAGACAGTGCTGCGTTCCGCCATTAGTATCATATGTTTGAGTGTGCAAATGCATACTTTCAATACGTCTTCAAATATATAACTACACCTGTATTACTTTACGTGTGGCTCGTGAAAACAAACAATTCATGTATGCTTATCAGTACTTAGGTATATGCCTATTTATTTATCATTATGTTACAAATTACCTCGCCTCCTATGTCAAAACAGAACACATTCTGCTCAATAACTGTTAATACGTAGGTACGTGCACCGTTTATTTCTTGGTCTAGATAGCTTTAGAAATAAAGATAATCAGGCAATGAGGTCAACATGAGTGAAATTAATTTGTCGAGTATCACATTGGTACTGTTTAAAATCCTATAATAAAACGCTGTGCAGGAAAACCCTGTACGGTAAATTAGGTACGCTGTATGGGCGAGTGCGTGGAAGAGAATAATGTCGTACACGATATATGATTTAAAAAAGCAAAGTCGGTTTGGAGAACAAGATAACAGCGGGGCCTACATCAGATTAGACGGTTTTCCATCTGATTTGAGTCAATCAATGTGGAAAGTGCCAATGGATGCTAGGCGACAGCGAGAGCTGTTCCGGCTAGAATGTGGACCAGGGCAGCTTAGCTGAATAATTGGCAGACGAGATGAACTAAGCTGTTTGAAAAAAAATGCAGACGAGATGGACATATCGAACATAGCAAACAGAATTTAGATGTATGGTAGGCAGTCAGACAAGGCGAACATACCAAACAGAGCGAGCAGGCCCGCTAGGGAAGTTTAGATGTATGGTAGACAGCCATACAGTCAGAACATACCAAACAGAGCGAGCAGATCAACTAGGAAAGTTTAGATGTATGGTAGACAGCCATACAGTCAGAACATACCAAACAGAGCGAGCAGATCAACTAGGAAAGTTTAGATGTATGGTAGACAGCCATACAGTCAGAACATACCAAACAGAGCGAGCAGATCAACTAGGAAAGTTTAGATGTATGGTAGACAGTCATACAGTCAGAACATACCAAACAGCGAGCAGATCAACTAGGAAAGTTTAGATGTATGGTAGACAGCCATACAGTCAGAACATACCAAACAGCGAGCAGATCAACTAGGAAAGTTTAGATGTATGGTAGACCGTCAGATAGTCAGAACATACCAAACAGCGAGCAGATCAACTAGGAAAGTTTAGATGTATGGTAGACAGTCAGATAGTCAGAACATACCAAACACATCAAGCAGATCAGTTAGGAAGTTTTAGATGTATGTTAGACAGTCAGATAAAATAGACATTGCGAACAGATATGCCTGGAAAGCTGAGATTTAATAGCGGGCAGGTCCGTTAGGACATCTTAGATGTACATCAGACAGGCACATGAGGTGATGTCCATTATTGCTTTTTCCATGGTGCGGCACATACTACTTCTTCAATTCCCATAGAGAAGCAATTAATGATACCACAGTGTATAGTTAGGCTTAAATGAAAATTAGACCCAGGTTATTGATTGGTCCACTAACATGGCCGTGTTTCCAAGGCGATAATGGCCGTTCCCTTGAGGATTCGGAATTGGGCCATTTCTATATACCTGATCGTGTTGTTTTATCACCAATGAAACACCTCGATTTTGATAGCAATTGTCCATAAACAACTCGACAAGAAGCCATCCCCGGTAACACTAAAGATCGGTTGGTATTCCCATATTAAGCAATGCGCGCGCAAAAAAGAAAAAAGAAAAGGTCAGATAGTCCTAGACAACAAGAAAGTTTAAAAGGCATGCAGTTTTTTTTAGATGACTACATTTCAATGCCATAGCGAAAGGTATTTTGAAATTTAAAAGAATTTTATTGTTTCGTCGTAAAAATCATTTTTTACGGGACCCTGGTACTGTATCTAAAGTTAGGTCGAGAGCATTTTATCCTGGAATGTTGAGAAGACAATGAGTTTTATAATGTATTGCTTGAGGTCAAACTCAAAGTGGATGATCGGTTGCGCCAATGCTTAATATACGATAGTATGGAGAAAGACCTATCTTTCTATTTTCATTATTTCCATAGCTATTTCAGCACAACAAAGTTTCCATGACTCCGAAAATATATATCCTCTACCTAATGTACTTTGACAAACATTGGAATACATATGTGTTTATAACATTCTGAATGATTTCTTCAAATATATCCACGAAGAACAGAACAATAGCTCTGGCTTTAAAGCGAAAAGATGAGTTTGACACTTTGTCATAGTGATCAAGACATGTACACATTTCTTTTGAAAGATTGTTTACGGTTATGCAGAAATGAATTAGCAGTTCTCTGATTGAGGGAAATAAGTCAGCATTCAAAATGATCGCTAAACAGAAAGCATGGAGTTAATGGGAATCTTTTGATGTATTTTACTCTAACATTGAGTTAATGGAAATACTTTGATATATTTTACTCTAACATTGAGTTAATGGGAATCTTTTGATATATTTTACTCTAACATTGAGTTAATGGGAATCTTTTGATATATTTTACTCTAACATGGAGTTAATGGAAATCTTTTGATGTATTTTACTCTAACATTGAGTTAATGGGTATTTTTAATGTCTTTTACTCTATCATGGAGCTAATGGGAATCTTTGGATATATTTTACTCTAACGTGTGTTATGAAGACAGGAACATAATATAGGTGCGAACCCTTGTAAGGATGATCTGAAACCTACCGGTCAGTACACATGTACAACTACACTTTACGATCGGCCTACATTTTGTTACATCCGGTGAAGCTTCGTCATGTGGATGGGGCCAATAGTCCGATACGGAATATTTTACACCCGATTACAAAACGGCACGTACATACTTAGACAATTTGGATTGTCTGAATAATATGCATATTATGAAAGTTAAGCAATGTATATATAGCAGAATATATAAGAAAGGCAAATGACTATAACAATAGTTTTAAATAGTTTTATTTTCACATGTACAACTACACTTTACGATCGGCCTACATTTTGTTACATCCGGTGAAGCTTCGTCATGTGGATGGGGCCAATAGTCCGATACGGAATATTTTACACATCAAATAGTATTAAAGGGTGTGAAGATGTTTTGTTTCAATATCAATTACAATTGATCAGATGATACTGGTCGTATTTCCGACATCGCTGTTGTCTAAAAAAAAACATCACGGGCTTCTTTACGAAAACAACCCCTTTTGGGCCTCATTTAAATTAGATGCGAAACTCAGGCTTCTAGCTCTACTTGCATTGAGAAGATAAACGAACCGACGCGCTTCAATGAAGTGTGGCATTGTTTCATAATTGTCGTGTTGATTATACACTAGGCCTTCCGTCATAATGCCCCCTTGGGGTATATATTGGATACCTGTACAAATCACCTACGTAGGTCCCGAGACAATAAGGCTTCACACAATACCCGTCACAGTTGTTGTTTCACGGATGACTGGCCTGAACTCGTGTCATAATCGCTCAGGTAAGGCCGGTTTTCAGAAGTAATTTTAGGTATATTTTAACAGGAACTGGACACAAAATCAGTCCGGTGTTCGGAATTCAGAGGGATCGGTATTTGGAAGTTTTTTAATACTATAATAAAGAAGGACCAATTCCGTACAATGACAATTCGTTCGGTATTCAGAGGTGTTCGGTTTTTAGAAGGTTCGGTTTTCGGAAGTTGCACTGTATAACGATTTCTACCACCACAATACGCCGTGTTATTCCACTCTCAAGCCATTGTATAAATGTGCAGACTGTTGGATAAATATATGTTATATACCACTAGTGGTATATGACCTTCCAGTCTTTTGATTGGTCAAGAATTCGAACTTTGACCCAAGCTGCAATTGTTCTTGACGTCATCAATAATCGAATGACGTCACATCACCGGGTTCCGGACGTCACCGGTACACTTTATTTGCATACGCGAAATTATACTTGGCCACGTTTCCCTTTGATTCAAGCCGATATCATTGTGGTAGAAACAGGTCACACGACTCGTAATTGTTGGATATGGAATTTATTTCACACTCGTAAGTTATTTTTTAAAAGTTGCAAAAGACACAAGTACTCGTTGTGTATACCGATGTATCCTTTAGTTCTGTTCACCGACATGTTACCTTCATATCGACTGATTATATATTAGATGTTTTTGAAAACCATGAATTTACTAGTATACGCTGCTTAAAAAATACTGTTTTTCATACCCTAAGAAATTTGTTCATATGTAATTGGAAAAATGACGTTTTCAATTCTCCGTAAGGGACCAATTACAGAATTTATAAACATGATTTAAGTTTAGAAAAATATCTACTTGACCTCCCTCCTAAGCTAGCTAATTCCTATTGTAAATTTCGAACTTGTAACATTAAATTACCAATCGAATACGGAAGATGGAATAACATCCCAAGAGAAAATAGAATCTGTAGTCTGTGTAACCTGAATGAAATAGGAGACGAATTCCATTATCTATTTAATTGCAGCGATCATCAAATAGCATTAAACAGAAAAAAATATATATCTAGATACTATTATGAAAGACCAAGTACATTCAAATTTAATACACTTTTTAATTTTGTAGTAGACGATGAATTGAAATCACTTGTGAAATTAATTAAAGAAATAAGTATACGACTCAACAATATTTAAGATAATCTCTTGCTTAACAAATGTATCGATGTATTATATCATATGTCCTGTACAAATTTTGTATGTATAATTCTCTACACTTTATATGTTTATGAGAATAAAATATTGTCATTGTCACTGATACACCTGGATCATGAGGGGATACTTTTATAAACCAGGAACCTTCCCGAAAACTAACGCTCGGCACTTGACTAGTCTGGCCTCAATATCAGCAATAATCTGTATCTTAAAGACATCCCTCCACTAAATTTTCCCTTAGAAAAGCATTAGTGTTTAAGGAAAACTCCCTTTCCAATGATGTTTACCGTGGAAAATGCTAAGTTTAAGGACTCCTCTTATTGTGAAACTGTGGTCAGTTGTAATAGTTATATACTTACCTGGTATACCCTTTATATATACTTACGAATTCTAGCTGTTTTTGATAGGTAGTTGTGTTATGTTCCGCCTCTATAAGTGGTGTACCAGTATTGAATATAGTGCATATGACCATTCCGAGAGCAAACATATCACTTAAAAAGTAGCAGTATTTTGAGTTTTGGGTCTCAGGGGCTATGTAGTTCAAATCAGGCTGAGCCATTTTAGGCACTTTAGTACTCCAGGGATGACAAATCACAGAATCCTGCAAAAACAAAACAGCTTTATATACAAATATGAAAGAAATGAAAAACATATCCCTGCCGAGTGCCTCGACAGGAACCCGACGCGATAATCCCCGGCGTACCTCCGGAGCTAAAGAAGCATGTTTCGTCATCTGAGAGACTATTTAACACTACGAACAAGCCACATGGATCAAAGTATTTTACACAAGTTTCGAAATAGACAGCTATGTCATCATTATATTACAAGCAACTCAATACACATTCAAATTGTATGAAGCATAAACTTAATTTGTACGTGTTTTGGCCTTGATTAATATTGTTGTATACTTTTATACCGGTTGTTATGTTTCCATTATAGGTAATAATAAGCCTGTCTGTCCTACTATCTATCACATGCTATCCAATACTCAATAATATACGCCCTCTGACTCTTATATCCTTCATCATTCCCACATGTGTGTCTCCATTACGATTTATAGCGATACAACAACGTCTGACGCATTCAGTAGAACAATGGCCGGACGATTTCCTATTCAGTTTATCTATATCTTACCGATATGTTAAAGATAAACAGTCCGTAATGAACAGTTTATTATTGCATTATCACAACCAATCCGATACAGCTTGGTGGTCACAAAATGAATTTGCCTACTTATTGTTTTTCTATCCCAGATACATTTCGATGTATCAATGGAATGAGAGAGTGCTCAAATATATTTAGAAGTACCTAAGTGATTTTCAACAACACACCAGTTCGTAAACAGGAAGTGGATACATCGTAGTGGAGTCACAAATTCATCCGGAAGTGACGTACATATATAAATATATATCGAATCATGAACAGTTCTGTACACATTCTAAATAACAGAATACCAGATTTAAAGAGATATAGATCTAGAACTGCTATCAGAAACACTCCCCTACGTCATTACCACAGTGAACGGGTACACACGAACTACACAGAGGAAACGTCATTACCACAGTGAACGGGTACACACGAACTACACAGAGGACACGTCATTAGCACAGTGAACGGGTACACACGAACTACACAGAGGACACGTCATTAGCACAGTGAACGGGTACACACGAACTACACAGAGAACACTGATGGACCGCGCTAACACAGGGATCTATCTGTCAGATACAGATTATTATTACAACTAGGTTAATCAAATCTCTTATTAACCAATGCAATTACATCATCGAATCATGTTTAATGTAGGATAATGTACTATTGACTCAAATATCCTTTATTTAATGTACTCGTGTGTCCCAGAACTAGATTCATTGTGTTAATTGATTAAGACAATTTGTTTTGCTTGTAAGTCCCCAGACAATAAACCATTTACCAAAGTCTAGACACCAGTCATACATGTATTAACCTTTTCTATATTTACATTACCTTTAAACCATTTACCAAAGTCTAGGCACCAGTCATACATTTATCAACCTTTTCTATGTTTACATTATCTGTAAATCTTATGAAAAAATAATCATATTTCTTTTCACATCTTGTCTGTGGCTTTATTTGAAATAAATGGATCAAAGTCAGAATCGGTTTCGTTAGAACAAAAGAGATAAATGTTTGGAACATTAAGCAATGCCTAGTTACCACTAAATAATACCTAGTTACCATTAAGCCTAGTTACAACTAAATAATACCTAGTTACCATTAAGCCTAGTTACCACTAAATAATACCTAGTTACCATTAAGCCTAGTTACCACTAAATAATACCTAGTTACCATTAAGCCTAGTTACCACTAAATAATACCTAGTTACCTTTGAACAAATACTTTTTACATTTTAATAATTCCGAGTTACCATTACATGATTCCTAGATACAATTGAATAATTCCTAGTTACCATTATATAATTCCTAGTTACCATTATAAAATTCCTAGTTACCATTATAAAATTCCTAGTTACCATTACATAATTCCTAGTTACCATTACATAATTCCTAGTTACCTTAAAATGATTTCTAGTTATCATTTAGTAATTCCTAGTTACCATTTTGTAATTCCTAGTTATCATTTAGTAATCCCTAGTAACCAGTAAATAACTCCTAGTTACCATGGCATAGTTCTTAGTTATCATTTAATGATAAGGGTTTTAATGTAAGAAGTTTGATTAGCAATGGGGATAACAAGGTATGGATGTAGCAAGTTAGATTAGCAATGGGGATTTAAGGGTATTGATGTAGCAAGTTAGATTAGCAATGGGGATTATAGGGTATTCATGTAGCAAGTTAGATTAGTAATGGGGATTATAGGGTATTGATGTGAACTAGTTAGATTAGGCGAATGGGGGAATTATAGGGTATTGATGTTGGCAATTAGATTAGCAATGGGGGGATTATAGACTATTGAATTCTAGCAAGTTAGCATTAGGAATGGGGGATTATAGGACTATTGATGTAGCAAGTTAGGATTAGCAATGTGGGATTATAGGTATTGATGTACTAGTTTAGATTAGCAATTGGGATTCAAGGGTATTGATGTAGGCAAGTTAGATTAGCATGGGGTATTAGAGGGTATTGATGTAGCAAGTTAGATCGGTTAATGGGGATTAGAGGGTATTGTATGTAGCTAAGTTAGATTAGCAATGGGGAATTATAGACTATTGATGTAGCAAGTTCAGATTACAATGGGGATTAAAGGGTATTGATGTAGGGGTCGAAGTTAGATCGTTATGGGGAGTAGAGGGTATTAATGTAGATCTAGTTAGATTAGCGAATGGGGATTATGAGCTATTGATGTAGCAAGTTTAGCAAAATTAAGATATTGATAGTTAGATTAGGCTAGTTGCACTAATAACTAGTTAGAATTAGCATGGTAAGACTATTAGTACTAGTTAGATTAAGGGATTATAGACTAATTGATTAGCACAGTTAGATTAGCAATGGGGATTATAGACTATTGATGTAGCAAGTTAGATTATCATGGGGATTATAGGTATTGATGTACAGTTAGTTAGCATGGGATATAATTTGATGTAGCAAGTTATATTACATGGGGTATTAGGTATTGAATGTACTAGTTATATAGGTATGGGATTATAGTATGAATTACTAGTTAGATTAGCAATGGTGATTATCGGTATTGATTTCAAGTTAGATTGTAATGGGTTATAATAGTATTAGTACCAGTAGATTGTAATGGGATTAATAGGGTATTGATGTACTAGTTAGATTAGAATGATATAGGGTATTGATGTAACTAGTTAGATTAGCAATGGGGATTATAGACTATTGATGTAGCAAGTTAGATTAGCAATGGGGATTATAGACTATTGATGTAGCAAGTTAGATTAGCAATGGGGATTATAGACTATTGATGTAGCAAGTTAGATTAGCAATGGGGATTATAGGGTATTGATGTAGCAAGTTAGATTAGCAATGGGGATTATAGGGTATTGATGTAACTAGTTAGATTAGCAATGGGGATTATAGGGTATT
Source organism: Pecten maximus (assembly GCF_902652985.1). NCBI lineage: Eukaryota > Metazoa > Mollusca > Bivalvia > Pectinida > Pectinidae > Pecten > Pecten maximus. The sequence continues at coordinate 8,468,719 of NC_047018.1, read as the reverse complement.
GATGTAGCAAGTTAGATTAGCAATGGGGATTATAGACTATTGATGTAGCAAGTTAGATTAGCAATGGGGATTATAGACCATTGATGTAGCAAGTTAGATTAGCAATGGGGATTATAGGGTATTGATGTAACTAGTTAGATTAGCAATAGGGAGTAAAGAATGTTGATATTATACGTTTTAATAAGGTTCCATTGTTGCTTTAACGTTGGTCATTAGGTTTAATTTGTAATCGACATTTAAATAATACCTTCATCATAGTATAAACTGGAAATTATTACAACATAACGAACATATACCTCGTTCATTTGTAAAAAGGGAAAAGAAGCCGTTGCGTCTATATATGTATTTCTCACCCCATTAATTAGTAAAAGAATCCCTAATCAAATCAGTCCATGAATAATTCATCACCATCACCGTCACATCATCAATCAAGTTATTGTTAAATGTGTTCTGTAATCCCCAAACAATGTCTAGCGTATACCATCACTGGGAGGCTTTGTCTACTGGTCTTGTCCATTCCATACGCCGACAGACTCGGTTGTATATTTCGTACACATTTATTACTATCCACAGACAAAGATGATAGGGTCAAGATCTCTTATTTGAATTCCTTTCTTAACGTAAATCTTTTTCAAATTGATAGTATCGCTTTAAAATACCATTTAATGCACGTCTACGTAATGATTTAGAATAACACAAAATATACATGTCTATATATAATTCCTCCGCCGATTCCATATAAACACTGCCTTCGGATCATTCTGAATATTTTGAGATTTTTGGGATGGTAAAGTCTAGAGTAGTATTACAAATAACACCTATGGTAATAAATAGACGCGCATATCTAACTGTATTTCTATCTTGTGATATTTAACACTATTCTAACGGTTACACATATTATACACTAACGGTCTCACCTATTCTACCCTAACGGTCACACCTATTATACACTATCGGTCACACCTATTATACCCTAACGGTCACACCTATTATACACTAACAGTCACACCTATTCTACACTAACAGTCACACATATTATATACTATCGGCCACACCTATTATACACTATCGGTCACACCTATTATACACTAACGGTCACACCTATTATACACTAACGGTCACACCTATTATACACTAACGGTCACACCTATTATACACTAACAGTCACACCTATTATACACTATCAGTCACACCTATTCTACACTAACAGTCACAACTATTATACACTAACAGTCACACCTATTATACACTAACGGTCACACCTATTATACACTATCGGTCACACCTATTATACACTAACGGTCACACCTATTATACACTATCGGTCACACCTATTATACACTATCGGTCACACCTATTATACACTATCGGTCACACCTATTATACACTATCGGTCACACCTATTCTACACTAACGGTCACACCTATTATACACTAACAGTCACACCTATTATACACTAACAGTCACACCTATTATACACTAACGGTCACACCTATTATACACTATCGGTCACACCTATTATACACTAACAGTCACACCTATTATACACTAACAGTCACACCTATTCTACCCTAACGGTCACACCTATTATACACTATCGGTCACACCTATTATACACTAACAGTCACACCTATTATACACTAACAGTCACACCTATTATACACTATCGGTCACACCTATTATACAGTATCGGTCACACCTATTCTACACTAACGGCCACACATATTATACACTAACAGTCACGTCTATTATACACTATCGGTCACACCTATTATGCACTAACAGTCACACCTATTCTACACTAACAGTCACACCTATTATACACTATCGGTCACACCTATTCTACACTATCGTCACACCTATTATACACTAACAGTCACACCTATTCTTCACTATCGTCACACCTATTATACACTAACAGTCATACCTATTCTACACTATCGTCACACCTATTATACACTAACAGTCACACCTATTCTTCACTATCGGTCACACCTGTTATACACTATCGGTCACACCTATTCTACACTTACGGTCACAACTATTCCACACTAACGGTCACACCTATTGTACACTTATGGTCACACATTTTGAAATACCCTACCTTTCCATCACGCACTGTCTCGGCGAAGCACAGGGCCGACAGTTTCCACGTGCCTCTCTTGGTGATGAGGATAGATTGTGGACATACATTCTTGTGAACCATCTGCTCCACAGCGTGAAGGTAACATAAGGCCTCTGTGATCTGTTACGTAAATGAATATAATATAGTTAGATATAAAAAATTAATTGATATTAACAGTAAAAGGAGTTGGTATATGGAATCCTTAGGATCACAACCAAACTTTGTCGGGTTCAGATGACTATATTAAGGATATTTAGACCTATCACATTATATTAAACATTTTAGTACGTTTTTACCAGTGAAATATCGAAAAGTTAATTCTATAAATATAAATTTTTTCTGATTTGACCAATCAGAACACTGCTTTCAAACGACAACGGGGAAATATAAGATTTGCATACAACTCTCCGTCATGCTATACGACGTCATAATGCAAGATAGAATACACAACGTCACGATTGGCGTACTTTTGTGAGCCGTTGACAGGGGGCCGCAATGAATTCTGGGAGAGATTGAGCTGCATCGGCATATTTTGCTATACAATGTAATAAATAGAATATCTAACAGTATCTTCAGTAATAACAAATATATTTCACTCGTGTGGCTAATATTTTGATATTTTTCACGCGTGATTACTGAAGACACTGTTATATATCTATATAACTGTATATAGTCTTACATATGGATTTCTTGTAATAGTACATGATGTTCCCTAGTGATGAATCTTAAATGGTAATAAATTTGATTCTGTTTTGTTTGAGGGTTTGTTTGTGTGAATCGCCTGCTGCCCGCAACCGAAGATCACGCCATGGGAGGTTGCCGTGTGGACCGCGGTCGCGTGGCCTGTAATGTCAGCGCTTAGCAACACACCAAGGTCAGCGTGTGTAATATCTCGTCTATGTACTAAATTTCAATTAGATCACAGCTCTAATGAATGTTTATCCCCTGTGATCCACCACCGAGCGAGCGCTTATTGCAGGCCTGTCAACCATTTTGAATTATAACATCAATCCTGACCATGTATGGACTCGATCAACGCGAACTGTGATTTATTACTGACTACATTCTTCCTGGATAAAATGGAACAAACATATGAACCATATTCCTAGGTTTTTTGAGGTAGTCTTAAAGGACAAATGTTTATTAGCGCAAATAAATTTTCACCATAATGGCAATGTTGTATCATTGCACGATTCCATCAAACAAAACACAGGTGTTTGTATTAAACAATACGCGAGCTCTTTAATATGACAATGTCGGTTACAGGTTGGGAACCCGTCCTAACACTGGCGACATCTCTACATCTAAACTGATAGCTGTATCAAGAGCATCGACAACCTGTTGAGGATAAGGTCTGGTGGAAACGTATACGGACAGGGAATGGCGAGCAGGTCGGTAACGTTATCAACATATGTTGGACCGTAACTGTTCGGTATCTTGTCTAGACGAGCGAAGATGAATTTAACGTTTCGACGAGGGTGCGTATGGAAATGAGATGGACGAGTCAATGGAGTGAATCCGACGGGGCAGTATTTATTACTGGTTGGTACCGTCTGGGATCAGAGGATAAGTTAATATTATAGATTGCATGACACGTCCATATTTTGTAAAATAAACGTGTAAATATGAATGCGACCGGAGCACACGTTTGTACGGTACTAGTGCCTGTGAACGAATGTATAAACCCAAGATGAGAGTTGAGAAAATCTGATACATTGTGTTTGTAACTGTGTAATGGACATACTATATATATCCTAACATTGTCCATACCTGTAGTATACCGTACTGTATTTCACTGTCCTTACCTGTAGTATACCGTACTGTATTTCATTGTCCTTACCTGTAGTATACCGTACTGTATTTCATTGTCCTTACCTGTAGTATACCATACTGTATTTCATTGTCCATATCTGTAGTATACCGTACTGTATTTAATTGTCCTTACCTGTAGTATACCGTACTGTATTTATAGTCCTTACCTGTAGTATACCGTACTGTATTTCATTGTCCTTACCTGTAGTATACCGTACTGTATTTCATAGTCCATACCTGTAGTATACCGTACTGTATTTCATTGTCCTTACCTGTAGTATACCGTACTGTATTTCATTGTCCTTACCTGTAGTATACCGTACTGTATTTCATTGTCCTTACCTGTAGTATACCGTACTGTATTTCATTGTCCTTACCTGTAGTATACCGTACTGTATTTCATTGTCCTTACCTGTAGTATACCGTACTGTATTTCAGTGTCCTTACCTGTAGTATACCATACTGTATTTGAATAACATTGTCCTTACCTGTAGTATACCGTACTGTATTTCATTGTCCTTACCTGTAGTATACCGTACTGTATTTCAGTGTCCTTACCTGTAGTATACCATACTGTATTTGTATAACATTGTCCATACCTGTAGTATACCGTACTGTATTTCATTGTCCTTACCTGTAGTATACCGTACTGAATTCCATTGTCCTTACCTGTAGTATACCGTACTGTATTTCATTGTCCTTACCTGTAGTATACCGTACTGTATTTCACTGTCCTTACCTGTAGTATACCGTACTGTATTTCATTGTCCTTACCTGTAGTATACCGTACTGTATTTCATTGTCCTTACCTGTAGTATACCATACTGTATTTCATTGTCCATATCTGTAGTATACCGTACTGTATTTAATTGTCCTTACCTGTAGTATACCGTACTGTATTTATAGTCCTTACCTGTAGTATACCGTACTGTATTTCATTGTCCTTACCTGTAGTATACCGTACTGTATTTCATAGTCCATACCTGTAGTATACCGTACTGTATTTCATTGTCCTTACCTGTAGTATACCGTACTGTATTTCATTGTCCTTACCTGTAGTATACCGTACTGTATTTCATTGTCCTTACCTGTAGTATACCGTACTGTATTTCATTGTCCTTACCTGAAGTATACCGTACTGTATTTCATTGTCCTTACCTGTAGTATACCGTACTGTATTTCAGTGTCCTTACCTGTAGTATACCATACTGTATTTGAATAACATTGTCCTTACCTGTAGTATACCGTACTGTATTTCATTGTCCTTACCTGTAGTATACCGTACTGTATTTCAGTGTCCTTACCTGTAGTATACCATACTGTATTTGTATAACATTGTCCATACCTGTAGTATACCGTACTGTATTTCATTGTCCTTACCTGTAGTATACCGTACTGAATTCCATTGTCCTTACCTGTAGTATACCGTACTGTATTTCATTGTCCTTACCTGTAGTATACCGTACTGTATTTCATTGTCCTTACCTGTAGTATACCGTACTGTATTTCATTGTCCTTACCTGTAGTATACCGTACTGTATTTCATTGTCCTTACCTGTAGTATACCGTACTGTATTTCAGTGTCCTTACCTGTAGTATACCATACTGTATTTGTATAACATTGTCCTTACCTGTAGTATACCGTACTGTATTTCATTGTCCTTACCTGTAGTATACCGTACTGTATTTCAGTGTCCTTACATGTAGTATACCATACTGTATTTGTATAACATTGTCCATACCTGTAGTATACCGTACTGTATTTCATTGTCCTTACCTGTAGTATACCGTACTGTATTTCATTGTCCTTACCTGTAGTATACCGTACTGTATTTCATTGTCCTTACCTGTAGTATACCGTACTGTATTTATAGTCCATACCTGTAGTATACCGTACTGTATTTCATTGTCCATACCTGTATTATACCGTACTGTATTTCATTGTCCTTACCTGTAGTATACCGTACTGAATTTCATTGTCCTTACCTGTAGTATACCGTACTGTATTTCATTGTCCATACCTGTAGTATACCGTACTGTATTTCATTGTCCTTACATGTAGTATACCGTACTGTATTTAATTGTCCTTACCTGTAGTATACCGTACTGTATTTCATTGTCCATACCTGTAGTATACCGTACTGTATTTATAGTCCTTACCTGTAGTATACCGTACTGTATTTCATTGTCCTTACCTGTAGTATACCGTACTGTATTTCATTGTCCTTACCTGTAGTACATACCGTACAGTATTTCATTGGCCTTACCTGTAGTATACCGTACTGTATTTCATTGTCCTTACCTGTAGTATACCGTACTGTATTTCATTGTCCTTACCTGTAGTATACCGTACTGTATTTCATTGTCCTTACCTGTAGTATACCGTACTGTATTTCATTGTCCTTACCTGTAGTATACCGTACTGTATTTCAGTGTCCTTACCTGTAGTATACCATACTGTATTTGTATAACATTGTCCTTACCTGTAGTATACCGTACTGTATTTCATTGTCCTTACCTGTAGTATACCGTACTGTATTTCAGTGTCCTTACATGTAGTATACCATACTGTATTTGTATAACATTGTCCATACCTGTAGTATACCGTACTGTATTTCATTGTCCTTACCTGTAGTATACCGTACTGTATTTCATTGTCCTTACCTGTAGTATACCGTACTGTATTTCATTGTCCTTACCTGTAGTATACCGTACTGTATTTATAGTCCATACCTGTAGTATACCGTACTGTATTTCATTGTCCATACCTGTATTATACCGTACTGTATTTCATTGTCCTTACCTGTAGTATACCGTACTGAATTTCATTGTCCTTACCTGTAGTATACCGTACTGTATTTCATTGTCCATACCTGTAGTATACCGTACTGTATTTCATTGTCCTTACATGTAGTATACCGTACTGTATTTAATTGTCCTTACCTGTAGTATACCGTACTGTATTTCATTGTCCATACCTGTAGTATACCGTACTGTATTTATAGTCCTTACCTGTAGTATACCGTACTGTATTTCATTGTCCTTACCTGTAGTATACCGTACTGTATTTCATTGTCCTTACCTGTAGTACATACCGTACAGTATTTCATTGGCCTTACCTGTAGTATACCGTACTGTATTTCATTGTCCTTACATGTAGTATACCGTACTGTATTTCATTGTCCTTACCTGTAGTATACCGTACTGTATTTATAGTCCATACCTGTAGTATACCGTACTGAATTTCATTGTCCTTACCTGTAGTATACCGTACTGTATTTCATTGTCCTTACCTGTAGTATACCGTACTGTATTTCATAGTCCAGGAATTCATAATCCTGGAAATAAGAATAGTAGCATATAGTTATTAAACTAAATCAGGCTTTTGTGATTTAGCAAATGAGTTAACCTAATTCCATAATTCTTTAATTAATTTTGTACTGTAGCCTTCGTGTTCCAGTTAACTACCATATAAGTCCTTTTACATCTTTTTATCAGATACATCGTGTATATAGTTGAAAATATATATATTAAACACGACAACTGTACACAAAGTACCTACACGTTTTATTCTCTCTCTCTCTCTCTCTCTCTCTCTCTCTCTCTCTCTCTCTCTCTCTCTCTCTGTCTCTGACTCTGTCTCTGTCTCTCTCTGTCTCTGTCTCTCTCTCTCTCTGTCTCTCTGTCTCTCTCTCTCTCTCTCTCTCTCTCTCTCTCTCTCTCTCTCTCTCTCTCTCTCTCTCTCTCTCTCTCTCTCTCTCTCTTTAAGGATTGAACCTCATTTTGATTGCGTATACGGTTGTATGCCCGCAGTTGGCAACGAACATTTCCTACGGTTAGCGCCCGATTCCCGCGCTTATTAATCCGCTAAGCTTTTTTTTCATTGCGTATATGCTGATTTACTCGCTGTCAGAGTTTACTAAGCTGAAGAAGGGAGAGATGTAAATATATATAAATGATTCTACAAGCAGACACTTTCAGTCTAACCTGTCGTCCGTTAGAGTCAATATATTCACGATTTTGTCTCATTATAAGTATCCAACTACAACTGTACGTACCCTCGGGTAGCCTTATTAGCCAAATACTGTACATGTAACACTTCCACACTGATCATATGACAGTTATACAATTGTTGTCTTGGTATACATGGTACTTAAACGCTGATGTCCAGGTACCTATGATATATAAGCTATAAGCTCCTGTTGACACGAACACCTTTGGCATCAACGATGTAGTCGCGCTCTACTGTATGTACAGAGTGTAGCATCTTGAGTTTTGAGTGCGAAATACACCGATTGGCCACTATAAGCAATGATGTACACCGATTGGTCACTATAAGCAATGATGTACACCGATTGGTCACTATAAGCAATGATGTACACCGATTGGTCACTATAAGCAATGATGTACACCGATTGGTCACTATAAGCAATGATGTACACCGATTGGTCACTATTAGCAATGCTGTACACCGATTAGTTACTATTAGCAATGCTGTACACCGATTAGTCACTATTAGCAATGCTGTATACCGATTTGTCACTAAAAGCAATGATATACACCGATTTGTCACTATTAGCATGGCTGTATACCGATTTGTCACTATTAGCAATGCTGTATACCGATTTGTCACTATTAGCAATGCTGTATACCGATTTAACACTATTAGCAATGCTGTATACCGATTTGTCACTATTAGCAATGCTGTATACCGATTTGTCACTATTAGCAATGCTGTATACCGATTTGTCACTATTAGCATGGCTGTATACCGATTTGTCACTATTAGCAATGCTGTATACCGATTTGTCACTATCAGCAATGCTGTATACCGTTTAGTCTCTAATTAGCAATGCTGTATACCGTTTAGTCTCTATTAGCAATGCTGTACACCGATTTGTCAATTACAGCCTGTTCCAGAAGGTATATCACTACTAATCAATATAAAGACGGTCGACTCCTCGTCTCACTTGTCTATCCATTTGTCGCTGTCCTTATCCGGTTTGTACGCTCCACTTGACATCAGAAACAAACGCGATGCCGTTCTCACCGACTCCTAAGTGTGTTTAGAAAGAAGTCCATACAGGTTAAACAACTTCAGCCTGTATTGACAGTGATTTTTTTTTATTTCAAGATCAATGAAAATATTTTCGTTGTGGAACAATCAAATAGAAAATATTGGAATGACTTCGAATCTCCCAGGCTTTCATGTGTTTATTTAATCTATTTCCAAGGCAGCGCAGACATGGCTTGAACCATTGACTCAGCATAGCATGACTACGTGCTAGCAATAAAATGTTTAGTTTCTGTAAAGATATCCCGCACGATATCTGTACGGATAGGATTGGCCTCATGACCAACACTGAACAATGGCGAACATTATAATAGTATATATTATACAAAACTGTATTAACCAGTCCCCTTCTGTATGTGTTGATGGAGTACATTCGTGATTTTTATACAGTTGATAAAATGCCTTAACAATCTTGTACTGAATTTAGTTTATGCTTTAAACACTTCGGGAGTAGTCAAATAAGCATTGTGATTACAAATTTCTACATGTACCTAGTCATAGCTTCCTGTCATGCGCAATAGGGAATATATCCGTAAACCGTGGTTTTGCATGCCATGCAATGCACCGTATTTTAAAAAAAGCTATGAAGATACATTTAACGGGTATAATGAAGCAAAACTATTTCACATATCATTTTTTCAGTTCTTCAATGTTTTAATCAAAAGAAAAGGAACCTTCCACTAAACCCACATATGTCATTCATAGTGAAATTTTGAAGGCGACTTCATTCATTTTGACACATAGGGTAATTTTTATCATTCCAACTGTGTGCTAGTTGGCAGTCGTATTGATCAGTTTTAAATCACTGAAAAACGAATAACCCCTACGGAAGGAGCAAGGTGCAATTATATTTCGGAATCGTAACAGGGCCCTAATGTGGATTTTGAATTTATTGTGGCATTTCTTGAACTGCATGTGCACCTAAGATGAATATATAAAGATCCCTTGAAATTAATCAATACCGGTGTGAATTACTTGTAAATGTTATAACATCTGATATCATGTCAGTCTCAGCTATCATAACTACAGAAATCCTCAGGTTCCACAAATCGCGTCTGTAACCTCGTTACATCCTCAGGTTCCACAAACCGCGTCTGTAACCTCGTTAAATCATCAGGTTCCACAATACGCGTCTGTAACCTCGTTATATCCTCAGGTTCCACAATACGCGTCTGTAACCTCGTTATATCCTCAGGTTCCACAATACGCGTCTGTAACCTCGTTAAATCATCAGGTTCCTCAGTCCGCGTCTGTAACCTCGTTACATCCTCAGGTTCCACAAACCGCGTCTGTAACCTCGTTAAATCCTCAGGTTCCACAATACGCGTCTGTAACCTCGTTATATCCTCAGGATCCACAATACGCGTCTGTAACCTCGTTAAATCATCAGGTTCCACAATACGCGTCTGTAACCTCGTTATATCCTCAGGTTCCTCAATCCGCATCGGTAACCTCGTTAAATCCTCAGGTTCCACAATCCTCGTCTGTAACCTCGTTAAATCCTCAGGTTCCACAATACGCGTCTGTAACCTCGTTAAATCCTCAGGTTCCTCAGTCCGCGTCTGTTACCTCGTTAAATCATCAGGTTCCAAAATCAGCGTCTGTAACCACGTTAAATCATCAGGTTCCACAATCCGCGTCTGTAACCTCGTTAAATCCTCAGGTTCCACAAACCGCGTCTGTAACCTCGTTAAATCCTCAGGTTCCACAAACCGCGTCTGTAACCTCGTTAAATCATCATTTTCCACAAACCGCGTCTGTAACCTCGTTAAATCCTTAGGTTCCATAAACCGCGTCTGTAATCTCGTTAAATCCTCAGGTTCCACAATCCGCGTCTGTAACCTCGTTATATCATCAGGTTCCACAATCCGCGTCTGTAACCTCGTTATATCATCAGGTTCCACAAACCGCGTCTGTAACCTCGTTAAATCCTCAGGTTCCACAAACCGCGTCTGTAACCTCGTTAAATCCTCAGGTTCCACAAACCGCGTCTGTAACCTCGTTAAATCCTCAGGTTCCACAAACCGCGTCTGTAACCTCGTTAAATCCTCAGGTTCCACAAACCGCGTCTTTAACCTCGTTAAATCCTCAGGTTCCTCAGTCCGCGTAATTAGTTAAGGTGTTATCATCTTCCACATTGTACAGCGACTTCATCATGCGGATGTTTTTATCAAATCAGAACTTAGTCGGTAGCCTACATGTACTTCGTTACCAGATTGGTCTGAAAGACATATCAGATACCTAACGGATGACCAAATCCAATCGCGTCCTCTTCCATTTTGTTGGATTACGTAACAGTTAATATTTAAGTATTACATTAATTAGTAACAGGATTACACAGGTTCAGTAGTTTCACCTGTCCTTGGCCTGTCATATACATAATACTGGCGGGATGAGGTGAGGCCTGATGTGTGTAGTGTGGTACCCCGACATGTTACGTTTATAGTGCTCCTCTCCGGTAAGGTGTGACCTTTAATGTCTATGTTTTACTATGAATGTCAAAGGTTAACAATGACAGTGGTGTGATAAAAATGCAGTTAGGCAGTAGTCGACCAGTACGGAAGATATTGTATCAAGGCTGCCCCTGAATATCGTATCAAGGCTGGCCCGGAATATCGTATCAAGGCTGCCCGGAATATGGTATCAAGGCTGGCCCGGAATATGGTATCAAGGCTGGCCCGGAATATCGTATCAAGGCTGGCCCGGAATATCGTATCAAGGCTGGCCCGGAATATCGTATCAAGGCTGGCCCGGAATATCGTATCAAGGCTGGCCCGGAATATCGTATCAAGGCTGGCCCGGAATATCGTATCAAGGCTGCCCCTGAATATTGTATCAAGGCTGGCCCGGAATATCGTATCAAGGCTAGCCCGGAATATGGTATCAAGGCTGGCCCGGAATATGGTATCAAGGCTGGCCCGGAATATGGTATCAAGGCTGGCCCGGAATATCGTATCAAGGCTGGCCCGGAATATCGTATCAAGGCTGGCCCGGAATATCGTATCAAGGCTGCCCCTGAATATTGTATCAAGGCTGGCCCGGAATATCGTATCAAGGCTAGCCCGGAATATGGTATCAAGGCTGGCCCGGAATATGGTATCAAGGCTGGCCCGGAATATGGTATCAAGGCTGGCCCGGAATATCGTATCAAGGCTGGCCCGGGATATCGTATCAAGGCTGGCCCGGGATATCGTATCAAGGCTGGCCCGGAATATCGTATCAAGGCTGGCCGGGAATATCAATTGTTTGTCTATACCATCTCTAGTGTAGACTTTTGAAACACCACAACTATTCACGAGAAGAAGAAGACCCATAAGACCCTCTCTCGTATGGCTTTGGTTGTGACCTTCAGGAGTCTCGGTGGAATTTTACATTTCTCCGTATATAAAGGCCCCATTGACACCAGATTTCCCGACTGAGATGGACATTACATGTCATTAACAGTAACAGTATACCGAGTTCGTCTATTACAGTCGTGTTGCTGTCTGATTAAGATATTAACGACCGAGAGATCTCGGAATGCATTACACATGTATATCAGTGAACATCAATCTGCCTTTATCAACACTAATAATAACTTTTGGTATTAACCCATCTTAACAGTGTATTCCATTCATTGCATCGATTCCTGTGCCATTCCTTCGGTTTAAGTAGTTATTTTATTGAACCTTTGCTGTATAAAATTGCAGTATTTACTTCAATCATCATTTGGCAATATTTTGTTTTTAAGTAAAACTGACATGGTAATAGTATGTAAACGGTTGTTTACACGTATTGCGGGTCCATTGTTGTTCCCATTAAACATAGCTTACTTTTGAAAGAAATTATGGACAATAACGTGTCTACGGAAACACAAATCCTTGTGAAGACATTCTATTTTTTAAGAAAATGCAATTGTTATGTAAACATTGTTTGTAAATGATAGCTGTGTTAACTGAACAAGCTATTACAGCAAAGTTAAAAAAAATATTAAAAAAAAAACAAAAAAAACAACAGCAAACACGAACATTTATCTAAACCTGAACGATGGATTTCACACCATCAGATATATTTATAAAACTCAGAAAGAAGCCAACCCTTATTTCCGGTGGAGCAGGCGTTGGTATCCTGTCGTAACGGCCTAGCACGTTGGCAAGACTGGCAAACAACGGTTCCGTGGCAAATGCAAGGCTGTTACTGAAACACACAAACATTGATAATGGTATAGTCTCTTCGTTAAACCCTGACAAGTGCCTGAGGAATCAGAGTGTTAAACATGTTAATGACAAACGTTTTTACGAACGTCTAGAGTACAGGTGTACCTTTAGTCGTTTATCTCTGACTCAGCTAGTGAGAGTTTCCTTTCGCTTAAATGGTAAAGGCTGCATCTGGAAGGCCTTTTAAGGAAATACATAGCTTAGATATTTACCGAGATACTTATATCCCCTTGGTGTTACGGGAATACTGGTAATAACCTGGTGAAGAATCCACATTTAAAGATTCAACTTATTCCGGTGATGAAGTTAAGTTTATAACTAGTATAAGGAATTAATCTTAATTTGGATGACCGCATGCAAAAATAGGAAGTCGTACTCTTACCGACGTACTCTGGCTGACGTACTCTGACTGACGTACTCTGATGTACTCTGACTGACGTACTCTGACGTACTCTGACTGACGTACTCTGATGTACTCTGACTGACGTACTCTGCCTGACGTACTCTGACGTACTCTGACTGACGTACTCTGACCGACGTACTCTGACTGACGTACTCTGACTGATGTACTCTGACTGACGTACTCAGACGTACTCTGACCGACGTACTCTGACCGACGTACTCTGACTGACGTTCTCTGACTCACGTACTCTGACTGACGTACTCTGACGTACTCTGGCTGACGTACTCTGACTGACGTACTCTGATTGACGTACTCTGACTGACGTTCTCTGACTGACGTACTCTGACTGACGTACCCTGACCGACGTACTCTGACTGACGTACTCTGACTGACGTACTCTGACGTACTCTGACTGATGTACTCTGACTGACGTACTCAGACTGACATACTCTGACTGATGTACTCTGACTGACGTTCTCTGACTGACGTACTCTGACTGACGTACCCTGACCGACGTACTCTGACTGACGTACCCTGACCGACGTACTCTGACTGACGTACTCTGACGTACTCTGACTGACCTACTCTGACTGACGTACTCTGACTGACGTTCTCTGACTGACGTACTCTGACTGATGTACTCTGACTGACGTACTCAGACTGACAGATTACGTTCTCTGACTGACGTACTCTGACTGACGTACTCTGACTGACGTACTCAGACGTACTCTGACCGACGTACTCTGACCGACGTACTCTGACTGACGTTCTCTGACTGACGTACTCTGACTGACGTACTCTGACTGACGTACTCAGACTGACGTACTCTGGCTGACGTACTCTGACCGACATACTCTGACTGACGTACTCTGACCGACGTCCTCTGACTGACGTACTCTGACTGACGTACTCTGACTGACGTACTCAGACGTACTCAGACGTACTCACTCAGACGTACTCAGGCGTACTCTGACTGACGTACTCTGGCTGACGTACTCTGACTGACGTACTCTGACCGACGTACTCTGACTGACGTACTCTGGCTGACGTACTCTAACTGACGTACTCTGACTGACGTTCTCTGACTGACGTACTCTGCTCTAACTGACGTACTCTGACTGACGTACTCTAACTGACGTACTCTGACTGACGTACTCAGACGTTCGCTGACGTACTCTGACGTGCCCGCTACACTTCACAAAAGGAGTGAAGGCGTCCATATACAGCTTCTAACTGTTATTAACAAAAACAGTATAGTCACTTGTTTGGTTAAAACATTAATGTTTTCAGATGGTATCAAGCTGTAGTAATCTAGATCCGGCTTTGAAACTGCATCAATTATTTTTACCGATGACTTTTTATAACTAATATTAATGAGACGTCGAGTTTTAAACTGATGAGAAACGAATGTTGCACTATCTAAAGAAAGAAACCAATTCTACAGATACCTCCCGAATCTTTAACTATTCTGTCCTTTAGATACATCGCCATGCAGACTTGGGTAAAGACAACGCAAAGAGAATTGTCGATAATTTAATTTGATTTGCATAATATGCAATCGCTGAAAATGACATTTTCGTCATTTTTCGAATTGCTTTGGAATCTCGGATCAATTTAAAATATTATTTTGACAGGTCTTTATTAAGATTATCAGAATTTTCCGAAACCCTGTCAAGTAGTGTTTGTTTCTGTGTCTTCAACGGCAATAACATGATAATAACAGCACATTTCTCTCGTGAAAGGTAGCAAGCATATAATGCACTTAGTATCAAGATAATAGCTCTGCCCCAGAGAACGTAACATGGCAATAGTTCTGCGAGATAAAGTCAAATCTAACAAGTCACAAATAGCAGGTCACACGCCTACAGTAAATCTAGATTGAACGCATATATCACATCCGTCATTACATCACCTTAACTGTTGTAAGGCTGTTACCTTACAAAACATCAAACAACTCCAACGAAAGGTCACACACCTAAAACACAACCAGATCTAACACAATTACAGCACATCTTTCCCAAGGGAGGTTACACACCTAAAACGCAGTCAGATTTAACACAGTGACAGCACAACTCTTCCATGGGGACCACACATCTAAAATACAGTCGGATTTAACAAATGACTGCATAACCCACCCATGTTGAGTTTGCATAAAACGACACGCCTCTTCCATGAGAGATTACACACCTCTAATACATAAGTAGCTGATATACAAATACACATTTCTCTCATTAAAGGTCACCACCTCTAAGACACTTCTCTTCTAAAGGTCACTGTCTCTAAGACACTTCTCTTCTAAAGGTCACCTCTCTAACACAAATCTCTCATTAAAGGTCACCACCTCTAACACACTTCTCTTCTAAAGGTCACCACCTCTAACACACTTCTCTTCTAAAGGTCACCACCTCTAACACACTTCTCTTCTAAAGTTCACCACCTCTAACACACTTCTCTCATTAAAGGTCACCACCTCTAACACACATCTCTCATTAAAGGTCACCACTTCTAACACACTTCTCTCATTAAAGGTCACCACCTCTAACACACTTCTCTCATTAAAGGTCACCACCTCTAACACACTTCTCTCATTAAATGTCACCACCTCTAACACACTTCTCTCATTAAAGGTCACCACCTCTAACACACTTCTCTCATTAAAGGTCACCACCTCTAACACACTTCTCTCATTAAAGGTCACCACCTCTAACACACTTCTCTTCTAAAGGTCACCACCTCTAACACACTTCTCTTCTAAAGGTCACTGTCTCTAACACACTTCTCTCATTAAAGTTCACCACCTCTAACACACTTCTCTCATTAAAGGTCACCACCTCTAACAAACTTCTCTTCTAAAGGTCACTGTCTCTAACAAACTTCTCTTCTAAAGGTCACTGTCTCTAACACACTTCTCTCTCATTAAAGGTCACCACCTCTAACACACTTCTCTCATTAAAGGTCACCACCTCTAACACACTTCTCTCATTAAAGGTCACCACCTCTAACACATGGCTTCCATACAAAGTCGGAGACGTCTATTGTTTGCTTTATTGAAAGTAGATTTTTTGTTTGTTTAAGTAATGAATATAAATGGCCGTCGGTGCTATGGTCTTAATACATCTTAAACAACAGTTCAGTTGAATGTTTTCACTGTATCAATCACATCAAACCGGTATGTCTTTATGACTGTAGTCTATTCGGTCAGTAGACTTATCCAGTTTGCCTATAAAAGGATGTTAAAATGAGGTCATTAAAAGGTTCCCCTTTGTCTCGACTCCACTTTTAAGCTTCTACTTGTCCTCCCTTCTGGTACGAATACGATCTGGTATGACTGACTAACTGTAGTGTTTATATTCGACTGTAACCATTTAAATACAATAGACTGACCGAAATGAAAGTGAATCTTTGAAACTGAATGACTTGAAAACAGTTAATAAACGGAATGAAAAAGGAAATGAAATCAAAGCGATTGTTAAATCTGTCACCTGGAGCGTTGATACCCTGTGCATGTGTCCATGTACATTACAGGGAAATTGGTAAACCAATCCAGTTTTGTCACCCTGCTGAAAACTCCGGATGAACAGAACACTATTTGATGATATACTTTGAATTAGACATCTCTACATCCTTTGAAGTGCGGTATTGTCTCAATTTCTTATTCAGTGCGCCGGGGAAATAAGTTTATTTTTCAATTTTAATTTTCATGTTAATCTGTTTAAGAAAATACACAGGTTATGCTGAGATGACCTTCCATTGTTGCATGCCAGAGAAATGATGTAAATTAAATTGAATTAACTGATTCAAACCAAATCAATATTTCTATTTTTCACTGAACAATCCGTTACCTGTGTAAAGTAAATGTTAGTTTTTAAAGCTTCATGCATGTGTTGAATTCTCCTTAAGGTAGACTGTTTTCCGTGTTAAAGTCTGTTCATTTTGATCGACTTGCAGACGCTACCAATGATGTGCTTACACTTGAGTTGGTTTACGATGTACTTTGTCTCGCTTATCAAATACCATGCAATACGTTAAACACATGAAAGACAGCTATGTAACAGTCCACGAAACAAATAGCTGAAGTAAACAAACACTCCACTTTAACAAATGAAACACCTCCAGACCAAATACAACTAGCTGATTACACAATGTTATCAAACCTTTATAAAACACGAAATGGGGACCAAATACAGACACAAATATCAGTTGGTTTGAGTGATGATGGTGCCAGCCGACTGAATCACAGATATCGTTATGTCAGTTTATTATCTAGGAAGACATTATAACCACGACAATAAACTCATGTTATTAATCACATTGATAATGAGTACAGGGACGTTGTTTCTATTTATTGTTTTAGCCAAGCGACACTTCACTCGTTACTTTGATTACATAGACTCGATATGCGTATTATTCCAATTAAAACTAGTCTATGTATCTACTCCATATATATCATCGTAGTGTGATAATGATAGTCCATGTAGATTATCGTAGTGTGATAATGATAGTCCATTGAGATTATCGTAGTGTGGTAATGATAGTCCATGTAGATTATCGTAGTGTGGTAATGATAGTCCATGTAGATTATCGTAGTGTGGTAATGATAGTCCATGTAGATTATCGTAGTGTGATAATGATAGTCCATGTAGATTATCGTAGTGTGATGATGATAGTCCATGTAGATTATCGTAGTGTGATAATGATAGTCCATGTAGATTATCGTAGTGTGATAATGATAGTCCATGTAGATTATCGTAGTGTGGTTATGATAGTCCATATATATTGTCGTAGTGTGGTTATGATAGTCCATATATATTATCGTAGTGTGATAATGATAGTCCATATAGATTATCGTAGTGTGATAATGATAGTCCATATAGATTATCGTAGTGTGATAATGATAGTCCGTATAGATTATCGTAGTGTGATAATGATAGTCCATGTATATTATCGTAGTGTGATAATGATAGTCCATATAGATTATCGTAGTGTGATAATGCTAGTCAATGTAGATTATCGTAGTGTGAAAATGATAGTCTATATAGATTATCGTAGTGTGATAATGATAGTCCATGTATATTATCGTAGTGTGATAATGATAGTCCATATAGATTATCGTAGTGTGATAATGATAGTCCATGTATATTATCGTAGTGTGATAATGATAGTCCATATAGATTATCGTAGTGTGATAATGCTAGTCAATGTAGATTATCGTAGTATTATAATGATAGTCCATATAGATTATCGTAGTGTGATAATGATAGTCCATATAGATTATCGTAGTGTGATAATGATAGTCCATATAGATTATCGTAGTGTGATAATGATAGTCCATATAGATTATCGTAGTGTGATAATGATAGTCCGTATAGATTATCGTAGTGTGATAATGATAGTCCATGTAGATCATCGTAGTGTGATAATGATAGTCCATACAGATTATCGTAGTGTGATAATGATAGTCCATATAGATTATCGTAGTGTGATAATGATAGTCCATATAGATTATCGTGGTGTGATAATGATAGTCCGTATAGATTATCGTAGTGTGATAATGATAGTCCATATAGATTATCGTAGTGTGGTAATGATAGTCCATGTAGATTATCGTAGTGTGATAATGATAGTCCGTATAGATTATCGTAGTGTGATAATGATAGTCCATGTAGATTAACGTAGTGTGATAATGATAGTCCATATAGATTATCGTAGTGTGATAATGATAGTCCATGTAGATTATCGTAGTGTGATAATGATAGTCCGTATATATTATCGTAGTGTGATAATGATAGTCCATATAGATTATCGTAGTGTGATAATGATAGTCCATGTAGATTATCGTGGTGTGATAATGATAGTCCATATAGATTATCGTAATGTGGTAATGATAGTCCATATAGATTATCATAGTGTGATAATGATAGTCCATGTAGATTATCGTAGTGTGATAATGATAGTCCGTATAGATTATCGTAGTGTTATAATGATAGTCCATATAGATTATCGTAGTGTGATAATGATAGTCCATATAAATTATCGTAGTGTGATAATGATAGTCCATGTAGATTATCGTGGTGTGATAATGATAGTCCATATAGATTATCGTAGTGTGATAATGATAGTCCATATAGATTATCGTAGTGTGATAATGATAGTACATATAGATTATCGTAGTGTGATAATGATAGTCCATGTATATTATCGTAGTGTGATAATGATAGTCCATGTAGATTATCGTAGTGTGGTAATGATAGTCCATATATATTATCGTAGTGTGATAATGATAGTCCATATAGAGTATCGTAGTGTGATAATGATAGTCCATGTAGATTATCGTAGTGTGATAATGATAGTCCATATAGATTATCGTAGTGTGATAATGATAGTCCATGTAGATTATCGTAGTGTGGTAATGATAGTCCATGTAGATTATCGTAGTGTGATAATGATAGTCCATATAGAGTATCGTAGTGTGATAATGATAGTCCATGTAGATTATCGTAGTGTGGTAATGATAGTCCATATAGATTATCGTGGTGTGGTAATGATAGTCCATATAGATTATCGTAGTGTGATAATGATAGTCCATATAGATTATCGTAGTGTGATAATGATAGTCCATATAGATTATCGTAGTGTGATAATGATAGTCCATGTAGATTATCGTAGTGTGATAATAATTATCCATACAGATTATCGTAGTGTGGTAATGATAGTCCATATTGATTATCGTAGTGTGATAATGATAGTCCATGTAGATTATCGTAGTATTATAATGATAGTCCATATAGATTATCGTAGTGTGATAATGATAGTCCATGTAGATTATCGTAGTATTTAGGGGATAGTAAGTTGTTTTGAGTGGCTATACTGGCGATTAGAACATGAAATTTGGTTTGAACTCGAGACCGATAGGTCGAGAGTTTAAACCAAATTTCATGTTCTAATCGCCAGTATAACCACGAAAAACAACGTACTATCCCCATTCTAACACGTTTACTATCGCATATATTTAGAAACATTGTTTTACAGTGCTACAAGTACGCTGTTAAGTACTCCGTGACCTCCGTAAGTGACGTGTCATACTGTGGCGGATTGACCAATCAGAGAGAAGCTATCAAAGTCGGTCAATTGGCCACGCCCATACTGGCGAGAACTCGGTCTGTGTGTTAACGAAGCGGGGTATTTGGTTGTTGTGAAAGTCCTGTTTCCGAAGATTTAAAGACATATTTGGATTTACGCAGTATGCTTAACGACATGTGCATTTTAACAAAGTCAGGGTTGATGTGTTTCTACAGGCTCAACCGTTATGTGAAGTTGTGTGCACTTGTTCCATTTCATTTCGGATTTTACTTGACCTTAGATGCCTACACACGGACGAAATGAACGTTTCAATCAATAAATGACGGTAAGAATGATGTTAACGATTTTTGTTAAATTTATTAAGTTAATTCATTCTATTCGATTTCTTCACTTTCGATTCCAATATCACGGGCCATCAATCATAAATGGTGCAGAGTGTTGAATTTCGCTACGAGTCGAACTTGACGCCATATTGTTTTGATTAGAAACGGGGCGTGGCTTAACACGATATGTCATGGTTCTATCGCAGATTAGAAGTCGGTCCGCAACCAATCAAAACACGCGTTGCAAACGAATCGTGTTAGAATATAATGATAGTCCATGTAGATTATCGTAGTGTGATAATGATAGTCCATGTAGATTATTGTAGTGTGATAATGATAGTCCGTATATATTATCGTAGTGTGATAATGATAGTCCGTATATATTTATCGTAGTGTGATAATGATAGTCAATGTATATTATCGTAGTGTGATAATGATAGTCCATATAGATTATCGTAGTATTATAATGATAGTCAATGTATATTATCGTAGTGTGATAATGATAGTCCATATAGATTATCGTAGTATTATAATGATAGTCCATGTAGATTATCGTAGTGTGATAATGATAGTCCATGTAGATTATCGTAGTGTGGTAATGATAGTCCATATAGAGTATCGTAGTGTGATAATGATAGTCCATATAGATTATCGTAGTGTGATAATGATAGTCCATGTAGATTATCGTAGTGTGATAATGATAGTCCGTATAGATTATCGTAGTGTGATAATGATAGTCCATATAGATTATCGTAGTGTGATAATGATAGTCCATGTAGATTATCGTAGTGTGATAATGATAGTCCATATAGATTATCGTAGTGTGATAATGATAGTCCATATAGAGTATCGTAGTATTATAATGATAGTCCATATAGATTATCGTAGTGTGATAATGATAGTCCATATAGATTATCGTAGTGTGATAATGATAGTCCATATAGATTATCGTAGTGTGATAATGATAGTCCATATAGATTATCGTAGTGTGATGCTGATATTTCATATAGATTATCGTAGTGTGATAATGATAGTCAATGTATATTATCGTGGTGTGATAATGATAGTCCATATAGATTATCGTAGTGTGGTAATGATAGTCCGTATAGATTATCGTAGTGTGATAATGATAGTCCATATATATTATCGTAGTGTGATAATGATAGTCCATATAGAGTATCGTAGTGTGATAATGATAGTCCATGTAGATTATCGTAGTGTGATAATGATAGTCCATGTATATTATCGTAGTGTGATAATGATAGTCCATATAGAGTATCGTAGTGTGATAATGATAGTCCATATAGATTATCGTAATGTGATAATGATAGTCCATGTATATTATCGTAGTGTGATAATGATAGTCCATGTAGATTATCGTAGTGTGGTAATGATAGTCCATATAGAGTATCGTAGTGTGATAATGATAGTCCATATAGATTATCGTAGTATTATAATGATAGTCCATATAGATTATCGTAGTGTGATAATGATAGTCCATATAGATTATCGTAGTGTGATAATGATAGTCCATGTATATTATCGTAGTGTGATAATGATAGTCCATGTAGATTATCGTAGTGTGGTAATGATAGTCCATATATATTATCGTAGTGTGATAATGATAGTCCATATAGAGTATCGTAGTGTGATAATGATAGTCCATGTAGATTATCGTAGTGTGATAATGATAGTCCATTGAGATTATCGTAGTGTGATAATGATAGTCCATGTAGATTATCGTAGTGTGGTAATGATAGTCCATGTAGATTATCGTAGTGTGATAATGATAGTCCATATAGATTATCGTAGTGTGATAATGATAGTCCATGTAGATTATCGTAGTGTGGTAATGATAGTCCATATAGATTATCGTAGTGTGATAATGATAGTCCATATAGATTATCGTAGTGTGATAATGATAGTCCATGTAGATTATCGTAGTGTGATAATGATAGTCCATATATATTATCGTGGTGTGATAATGATAGTCCATGTAGATTATCGTAGTGTGGTAATGATAGTCCATATAGATTATCGTAGTGTGGTAATGATAGTCCATATAGATTATCGTGGTGTGGTAATGATAGTCCATATAGATTATCGTGGTGTGGTAATGATAGTCCATATAGATTATCGTAGTGTGATAATGATAGTCCATATAGATTACCGTAGTGTGATAATGATAGTCCATGTAGATTATCGTAGTGTGGTTATGATAGTCCATATAGATTATCGTAGTGTGATAATGATAGTCCGTATAGATTTTGTAGTTCGATAATAATTATCCATACAGATTATCGTAGTATTATAATACTAGTCTATATATAGATTATCGTAGTGTGATAATGATAGTCCGTATAGATTTTGTAGTGTGATAATAATAATCCATACAGATTATCGTAGTATTATAATACTAGTCTTTATATAGATTATTGCAGTGTGATAATCGGTATAACTAATACACATAAAAGACAGGTGATTTGAGTACCAGTCAGCTGGAATATATACTGATGTCTCCTATAGACCCGTCGTCTTAGAAAGAATTAGGTCAGGCTCCTAACGACGGTAATCACAGTCGATATTACAATACCCAGCACGTTTTGGGGAGGCGAGAATGACGGTCTAGGAAGTAATTAAGCTCCGATATATCCACGTACGATTACCGTGCTACCGGAGACGGATTATTTTCACTTTTATGCGAGATTGCTTCGATACTTTCTCGGAAGTAAAAAGAAAAATCTTCACTTTGTTTGCGACTGCGCGTTATCGGGTGATGACGTGATTGGATTTCCACTTATTAGGAATGTAAAGTGCCGGTGATTAACTTTACGAGCATCTATCATCATATATAAGTAGCACGGATTTCTCCAAATGCTCGCCAGGTTAATTTCAAACCGACACCGGGAACTGGATGTCTCATTTTTGATGGAAGTCATTACCCAATTCCGGTTTTATACACCATCATTCTTGTGATACGATTTATGATATTAGGTTGATTGACTGTAGTGAAAAGGTCGACAAAATTGGTAGCCGTAAAATTGATCTATACAAGTCATATTGTTTTATGATAATTGCAAAATGTTTGGTGTATAATAACCGAAAGTGGTTGTATCACGTATAATAGTGACATAGTTAAAAATGTGTCTCAAAATGTGAACATTTTTGTTGTTAAGATTGTGCTTAATATTTACCTGTATATTTGAGCTCATAATTTGCAGCAAATGATAATCTTGAGCACATAAGATGATTTTGACAGCATACGGCATTATTTGATGTTTTTTTTTTTTGGATAAAAAAGTGAACCTTGTCGTACCCCTCTGGTGGGCAACAGTAAGCAGGCAATAACATGGACCCGTGGACGTTATGATTGTTTAAACATGACTAATTGGTTGTTTACAAGGTTGTTATAAATTGTACGTGGTTTTGTTTCAATTGGTTTGTGAGCGAAATTCCATTGTTCGTGTAACAGGTCCTTTAACAGCTGTCAGACAACAGCAATATATTATTTTTCTCCAATTTTATATGATATCTAAAACAAACCAGTTTAAAGGAAACACATGATTTTACAATCACACTTAGTTGGTATAAATAACCCAGAACTAGACGGATGGAATGGCGATATGACGAGCTCACAGCAAACATAGCCTAATCGGCATATATAGGTATTACATAATTGCTTTACAGACACCCACAGGTGGCTGGTCACGATATATATAGACCTAATCCAATGATGTTTACTTCATAACAATATATATTCTGCTCCGTTAACGAACATTAGTTGTCGTAATATTCTGCTCCGTCCCCTGGTCCGTTAACGAACATTAGTTGTCGTAATAATCTGTTCCATCCCCTGGTCCGTTAACGAACATTAGTTGTCGTAATAATCTGTTCCATCCCCTGGTCCTTTAACGAACATTAGTTGTCGTAATAATCTGTTCCATCCCCTGGTCCTTTAACGAACATTAGTTGTCGTAATAATCTGTTCCGTCCCCTGGTCCTTTAACGAACATTAGTTTATATTAAACTTCAGTCATGAAATTCCCTCTGTTGTTCTCGTTGGGAAGCTTATAATTGTGTCAAACAGACATTGATTTGGTAGGCCACGACGATTTGGAAAAAAAACCCTTATAACTGTGTCAAATAGACATTGATTTGGTAGGCCACGACATTTTTGAAAACCTTATAACTGTGTCAAATAGACATTGATTTGGTAGGCCACGACATTTTTGAAAAGCTTATAATTGCGTCAAACGGACATTCGTTTGGTAGGCCACGTCATGTTTGAAAAGCTTATAATTGCGTCAAACGGACATTCGTTTGGTAGGCCACGGCATTTTTGAAAAGCTTATAATTGCGTCAAACAGACATTCGTTTGGTAGGCCACGGCATTTTTGAAAAGCTTATAATTGCGTCAAACGGACATTCGTTTGGTAGGCCACGGCATGTTTGAAAGTTATGTTGATACTCCACTGTTATTGAGGATAAATTAATCATTGTGATCCGAACGAGCATAATGGTACATAAAAACTCTTTTCGCATCGATGCTGACACAAGTATCATTTATGTTCACTGTGTATAATCTATGTTTATGTTAAAAATAACAGCGAATACCAGCGTACTAACGAAACCATAGTGGTAAATAAAAAAATAAGTAAAATGATGGAAAATATGAACAAAAAATAATTAAAATATCTAACAATATTAAAATAAAGTTAATAAATAAAAGATAATACAAAAGTAAACTGTACCTTGGAATAATTCAGGAAAGGTAGGTGAGTTGAGTAAGTTAACGTGTCAGATAGATATTTTCCTGGGAAATAAACTTGGGAATCATCGGTATGTTGTTTATCGTGGGATGATGATATTAATCAAATCAAGCAGCTTCAGATAAATGACATCCTCGTATATTACAACATGGACAACACGTTCACACACAGAGCTCCGCATGTGTCAATATACATCTAAGCCACCAGGAGTCACGCGCAGAGCTCCACTTGTGTCAATAGACATCTAAGCCACCAGGAGTCACGCGCAGAGCTCCACTTGTGACAATATACATCTAAACCACCAGGAGTCACGCACAGAGCTCCGCATGTGTCAATATACATCTAAGCCATTTATATACATCTAAGCCACCAGGAGTCACGCGCAGAGCTCCACTTGTGTCAATAGACATCTAAGCCCCCAGGAGTCACGCGCAGAGCTTAAAATGTGTCAATTGACATCTAAGTCACCAGGAGTCACGCGCAGAGCTCCACTTGTGTCAATTGACATCTAAGCCACCAGGAGTCACGCGCAGAGCATAACTTGTGTCAATAGACATCTAAGCCACCAGGAGTCACGCGCAGAGCTCCACTTGTGTCAATAGACATCTTAGCCACCAGGAGTCACGCGCAGAGCTCAACTTGTGTCAATAAACAAATAAGCCACCATGAGTCACGCGCAGCGCTCCACTTGTGTCACTAGACATCTAAGCCACCAGGAGTCACGCGCAGAGCTCCACTTGTGTCAATAGACATCTAAGCCACCAGGAGTCACGCGCAGAGCTCCACTTGTGTCAATAGACATCTAAGCCACCAGGAGTCTCGCGCAGAGCTCAACTTGTGTCAATAGACATCTAAGCCACCAGGAGTCACGCGCAGAGCTCCACTTGTGTCAATAGACATCTAAGCCACCAGGAGTCACGCGCAGAGCTCCGCTTGTGTCAATAGACATCTAAGCCACCAGGAGTCACGCGCAGAGCTCCACTTGTGTCAATAAACAAATAAGCCACCATGAGTCACGCGCAGCGCTCCACTTGTGTCACTAGACATCTAAGCCATTAGGAGTCACGCGCAGCGCTCCACTTGTGTAAATAGACATCTTAGCCACCAGGAGTCACGCGCAGAGCTCAACTTGTGTCAATAAACAAATACGCCACCATGAGCCACGCGCAGCGCTCCACTTGTGTCACTAGACATCTAAGCCATTAGGAGTCACGCGCAGCGCTCCACTTGTGTCAATAGACATCTAAGCCACCAGAAGTCACGCGCAGAGCTCAACTTGTGTCAATAAACAAATAAGCCACCATGAGTCACGCGCAGAGCTCCACTTCTGTCAATAGACATCTAAGCCACCAGGAGTCACGCGCAGAGCTCCACTTGTGTAATATATACATCTAAGCCACCAGGAGTCACGTGCAGAGCTCCACTTGTGTCAATAGACATCTAAGCCACCAGGAGTCACGCGCAGAGCTCCACTTGTGTCAATAGACATCTAAGCCACCAGGAGTCACGCGCAGAGCTCCACTTGTGTCAATAGACATCTAAGCCACCAGGAGTCACGCACAGAGCTCCACTTGCGTCAATAGACATCTAAGCCACCAGGAGTCACGCGCAGAGCTCCACTTGTGTCAATAGACATCTAAGCCAACAGGGGTCACGCGCAGAGCTCCACTTGTGTCAATAGACATCTAAGCCACCAGGAGTCACGCGCAGAGCTCCACTTGTGTCAATAGACATCTAAGCCAACAGGGGTCACGCGCAGAGCTCCACTTGTGTCAATAGACATCTAAGTCACCAGGAGTCACGCGCAGAGCTCCACTTGCGTCAATAGACATCTAAGCCACCAGGAGGTTTTGTTTGACTTGTCTGTCCAATGAGATATGCGGGATTTACGTGAACTCTATTTGATGTATTGCGTGGTAAGATA
This sequence comes from Pecten maximus, assembly GCF_902652985.1. Classification (NCBI taxonomy): domain Eukaryota; kingdom Metazoa; phylum Mollusca; class Bivalvia; order Pectinida; family Pectinidae; genus Pecten; species Pecten maximus. Next base: position 8,441,013 of record NC_047018.1, on the reverse strand, counting down.
AAACAGATATCTCTAAGGGAAGGCCCACCTACCCGACATTGATTTACCATTCGAAATGCAATGTATATGTGAAATGCTCTCAGACTGTTCCAACGCCGGTTATAAACCAACCGTACACGGTATAGATTATTTTACTACATCTCTGAGTAAACCATGAAAAATAATATTATTAAATACTTCTGATGTTATCAAGTACAGTAATTATTAATAGTTTGTCACAATCGGCTTTGCCTTCAAAGTAAAGACGAAATCCCTATCAACAGTTGGATGTTATAGGTAGATGTTCGTAAACTGAAGCAAGCAGAATGAAGCTACTGAAATGTATAAATTTGGTTCAAAAGATTATGGAGAAACTAAGGAATTCATTCAAGACAGAAAAAAGAATATAAAAGAGGTATACTTGAAGAAATTTCACATGTGGAGAAAATGGAGATTTGAGTGTTCAGCAATGCTTTCTAAAACAGATCTCCCAAGGAATATGGACATCAAAACTTGAATCATAATTTGTCGTTGAGTACAAGTTTACCCGTGTTCCAATAGAGGAAGGAAAGATTGCAATATCCAAGCTTCCCTTAGCAAGAGTGGCAATCTTTATATGCAAATGTTAATTATTAAATATGAAATGAAAATGAAAATGATATATTAATTCAATGAGTTTGATAATTGGCCATGTTCTTCTCTAACGGTTTTACAATGAAGGCACATTTAAATATAAATCAGCAAAGATACGGATATACCAGATCACTAACAGTTTATTACCAGGATTCTATGTACATCTGACTTCTGACTATTTGTTTTTTTTTTATTTTATTTTCTTTCATTCCAACTGGAATCCCCGGAAGCTGAATTCATTTGTTTATTTATTATCCAATCTGTATCTCATAGTGTATGTCATCATCACACATGTCTTGACTGCTTTGATAAACAACAGAACAAATAAAAATACAGAGAAACACCGGTCATGTCCATCTACACATGCCATGTCCATCTACACAGGCCATGTCCATATACACCGGCCATGTCCATCTACACCGGCCATGTCCATCTACACCGGCCATGTTCATCTACACCGGCCATGTCCATCTACACCAGTCATGTCCATCTACACCGGTCATGTCCATATACACCGGCCATGTCCATCTACACCGGCCATGTCCATCTACACCGGCCATGTCCATCTACACCGGCCATGTCCATTTACACCGGTCATGTCCATCTACATCGGTCATGTCCATATACACCGGCCATGTCCATATACACCGGCCATGTCCATATACACCGGCCATGTCCATATACACCGGCCATGTCCATCTACACCGGTCATGTAACACCGGTCATGTCCATCTACACCGGCCATGTCCATCTACACCGGTCATGTTCATCCATGTCCATCTACACCGGCCATGTAACACCAGTCATGTCCATCTACACCGGCCATGTCCATCTACACCGGTCATGTTCATCCATGTCCATCTACACCGGCCATGTCCATATACACCGGTCATGTCCATCTACACCGGCCATGTCCATATACACCGGCCATGTCCATCTACACCGGCCATGTCCATCTACACCGGCCATGTCCATCTACACCAGTCATGTCCATCTACACCAGTCATGTCCATCTACACCGGCCATGTCCATCCACACCGGCCATGTCCATCTACACCGGCCATGTCCATATACACCGGTCATGTCCATCCATGTCCATCTACACCGGTCATGTTCATCCATGTCCATCTACACCGGCCATGTAACACCAGTCATGTCCATCTACACCGGCCATGTCCATCTACACCGGTCATGTTCATCCATGTCCATCTACACCGGCCATGTCCATATACACCGGCCATGTCCATATACATCGACCATGTCAATCTACACCGGCCATGTCCATCTACACCAGTCATGTCCATCTACACCAGTCATGTCCATCTACACCGGCCATGTCCATCCACACCGGCCATGTCCATCTACACCGGCCATGTCCATATACACCGGTCATGTCCATCCATGTCCATCTACATCGGCCATGTCCATATACACCGGTATGTCCATCTACACCGGCCATGTCCATCTACACCGGTCATGTCCATATACACCGGCCATGTCCATCTACACCGGCCATGTCCATCTACACCGGTCATGTTCATCCATGTCCATATACACCGGCCATGTCCATATACATCGACCATGTCCATCTACATCGACCATGTCAATCTACACCGGTCATGTCCATCTACACAGGCCATGTCCATCTACACCAGTCATGTCCATCTACAGCAGTCATGTCCATCTACACCGGTATGTCCATCCACACCGGCCATGTCCATCTACACCGGCCATGTCCATATACACCGGTCATGTCCATCCATGTCCATCTACATCGGCCATGTCCATATACACCGGTATGTCCATCTACACCGGCCATGTCCATCTACATCGGTCATATCCATATACACCGGCCATGTCCATCTACACCGGCCATGTCCATCTACACCGGTCATGTCCATCTACAACGGCCATGTCCATCTACACCGGTATGTCCATCCACACCGGCCATGTCCATCTACACCGGCCATGTCCATATACACCGGTCATGTCCATCCATGTCCATCTACATCGGCCATGTCCATATACACCGGTATGTCCATCTACACCGGCCATGTCCATATACACCGGCCATGTCCATATACACCGGCCATGTCCATATACACCGGTATGTCCATCTACACAGGCCATGTCCATCTACACCGGCCATGTCCATCTACACCGGTCATGTCCATCTACACCGGTATGTCCATCTACACCGGCCATGTCCATATACATCGACCATGTCCATCTACACCGGCCATGTCCATATACACCGGTATGTCCATCTACACAGGTCATGTCCATCTACACCGGCCATGTCCATCTACACCGGTCATGTCCATATACACCGGCCATGTCCATCTACACCGGTCATGTCCATCTACACCGGCCATGTCCATCTACATCGGCCATGTCCATCTACACCGGTCATGTCCATATACACCGGCCATGTCCATATACACCGGCCATGTCCATATACACAGGTCATGTCCATCTACACCGGCCATGTCCATATACACCGGCCATGTCCATATACACCGGCCATGTCCATATACACCGGTATGTCCATCTACACAGGCCATGTCCATCTACACCGGCCATGTCCATCTACACCGGTCATGTCCATCTACACCGGCCATTTCCATCTACATCGGCCATGTCCATCTACACCGGCCATGTCCATATACATCGGCCATGTCCATCTACACCGGCCATGTCCATATACACCGGTATGTCCATCTACACAGGTCATGTCCATCTACATCGGCCATGTCCATCTACACAGGCCATGTCCATCTACACCGGCCATGTCCATATACACCGGCCATGTCCATATACACCGGCCATGTCCATATACACAGGTCATGTCCATCTACACCGGCCATGTCCATATACATCGACCATGTCCATCTACATCGACCATGTCAATCTACACCGGCCATGTCCATCTACACCAGTCATGTCCATCTACACCAGTCATGTCCATCTACACCGGCCATGTCCATCCACACCGGCCATGTCCATCTACACCGGCCATGTCCATATACACCGGTCATGTCCATCCATGTCCATCTACATCGGCCATGTCCATATACACCGGTATGTCCATCTACACCGGCCATGTCCATCTACACCGGTCATGTCCATATACACCGGTCATGTCCATCTACACCGGCCATGTCCATCTACACCGGTCATGTCCATATACACCGGCCATGTCCATATACACCGGTCATGTCCATCTACACAGGTCATGTCCATCTACATCGGCCATGTCCATCTACACAGGCCATGTCCATCTACACCGGCCATGTCCATATACACCGGCCATGTCCATATACACCGGTCATGTCCATCTACAGCAGTCATGTCCATCTACACCAGTCATGTCCATCTACACCGGCCATGTCAATCTACACCGGCCATGTCCATCTACACCAGTCATGTCCATCTACACCAGTCATGTCCATCTACACCGGCCATGTCCATCCACACCGGCCATGTCCATCTACACCGGCCATGTCCATCTACACCGGTCATGTCCATCTACACCGGCCATGTCCATCTACACCGGTCATGTCCATCTACACAGGCCATGTCCATCTACACCAGTCATGTCCATCTACAGCAGTCATGTCCATCTACACCGGTATGTCCATCCACACCGGCCATGTCCATCTACACCGGCCATGTCCATATACACCGGTCATGTCCATCCATGTCCATCTACATCGGCCATGTCCATATACACCGGTATGTCCATCTACACCGGCCATGTCCATCTACATCGGTCATATCCATATACACCGGCCATGTCCATCTACACCGGCCATGTCCATCTACACCGGTCATGTCCATCTACACCGGCCATGTCCATCTACACCGGTATGTCCATCCACACCGGCCATGTCCATCTACACCGGCCATGTCCATATACACCGGTCATGTCCATCCATGTCCATCTACATCGGCCATGTCCATATACACCGGTATGTCCATCTACACCGGCCATGTCCATATACACCGGCCATGTCCATATACACCGGCCATGTCCATATACACCGGTATGTCCATCTACACAGGCCATGTCCATCTACACCGGCCATGTCCATCTACACCGGTCATGTCCATCTACACCGGTATGTCCATCTACACCGGCCATGTCCATATACATCGACCATGTCCATCTACACCGACCATGTCCATCCACATCAGTCATGTCCATATACACCGGCCATGTCCATCTACACCGGTCATGTCCATCTACACCGGCCATGTCCATCTACACCGGCCATGTCCATCCACATCAGTCATGTCCATCTACATCGGTCATGTCCATCTATATCAACCATGTCCATCTACACCGACCATGTCCATCCACATCAGTCATGTCCATATACACCGGCCATGTCCATCTACATCGGTCATGTCCATCTATATCAACCATGTCCATCTACACCGGCCATGTCCATCTACACCGGTCATGTCCATCTACACCGGCCATGTCCATCTACATCGGCCATGTCCATCTACACCGGTCATGTCCATATACACCGGCCATGTCCATATACACCGGCCATGTCCATATACACAGGTCATGTCCATCTACACCGGCCATGTCCATATACACCGGCCATGTCCATATACACCGGCCATGTCCATATACACCGGTATGTCCATCTACACAGGCCATGTCCATCTACACCGGCCATGTCCATCTACACCGGTCATGTCCATCTACACCGGTCATGTCCATCTACACCGGCCATGTCCATATACACCGGTATGTCCATCTACACAGGTCATGTCCATCTACACCGGCCATGTCCATCTACACCGGTCATGTCCATATACACCGGCCATGTCCATATACACCGGTCATGTCCATCTACACCGGCCATGTCCATATACACCGGTATGTCCATCTACACCGGTCATGTCCATCTACACCGGCCATGTCCATCTACACCGGCCATGTCCATATACACCGGTATGTCCATCTACACCGGCCATGTCCATATACATCGACCATGTCCATCTACACCGGCCATGTCCATATACACCGGTATGTCCATCTACACAGGTCATGTCCATCTACACCGGCCATGTCCATCTACACCGGTCATGTCCATATACACCGGCCATGTCCATCTACACCGGTCATGTCCATCTACACCGGCCATGTCCATCTACACCGGCCATGTCCATCCACATCAGTCATGTCCATCTACATCGGTCATGTCCATCTATATCAACCATGTCCATCTACACCGGTCATGTCCATCTACACCGGCCATGTCCATCTACATCGGCCATGTCCATCTACACCGGTCATGTCCATCTACACCGGCCATGTCCATCTACATCGGCCATGTCCATCTACACCGGTCATGTCCATATACACCGGCCATGTCCATATACACCGGCCATGTCCATATACACAGGTCATGTCCATCTACACCGGCCATGTCCATATACACCGGCCATGTCCATATACACCGGCCATGTCCATATACACCGGTATGTCCATCTACACAGGCCATGTCCATATACACCGGCCATGTCCATATACATCGACCATGTCCATCTACACCGGCCATGTCCATATACACCGGCCATGTCCATATACACCGGCCATGTCCATATACACAGGTCATGTCCATATACACCGGCCATGTCCATATACACCGGCCATGTCCATATACATCGACCATGTCCATCTACACCGGCCATGTCCATCTACACCGGTCATGTCCATCTACACCGGTATGTCCATCTACACCGGCCATGTCCATATACACCGGCCATGTCCATATACACCGGTCATGTCCATATACACCGGTATGTCCATCTACACAGGTCATGTCCATCTACACCGGCCATGTCCATATACATCGGCCATGTCCATCTACACCGGCCATGTCCATATACACCGGTATGTCCATCTACACAGGTCATGTCCATCTACATCGGCCATGTCCATCTACACAGGCCATGTCCATTTACACCGGCCATGTCCATCCACATCGGCAATGTTTAGTTATACAAAACGTGGCCCATGTGGTTACAAAAGCATACCAGGCATATTAACGAGAATCGAACACTTTACATCGTAAAAGACAATATGATGTTTCCAATGAGATAACGGTGTCGACCACGGAACTGTGTTGTTGATAGCTGTTAATGCCCACAGCATCCTCTCCAATCACAGATGTCTTCAGATTCCCCAACAGAGCGGACGCAGGCGATAGTTCACGGCAAATCCATCAAAATAGCAGCAGCCTATTTGTAAATGTCCATTTTTTTTCACTTTTCTTTGAATGCAATGGGGATGAATGGACAACAAATTGGTTTAATGCAGAACATAAAATGTCACACATACAGCCTTACAACCGTACAGAAAACTTACAAAAAAGCAGTTTACATGGAAATAGTTGGAGTCCGACTTCCTTCAACTTGCCTCTGAGAGAACTCTCCTACATGTTTTGTTAGTGGTACAATTCTTTTTTCCTTCGTTAACATTCTAAAAATATATCCTTTATTACCACTTGATAAATTAGACTCCTTTTGATCTCCTGATTGGTAGCGTCGCCTGCTCTTATTTATTAGATGACGTCATAGAAATGACGTCACGATTACTACGGCTTTGAGGGAAAAAACCTATAAATTTCCCTCGAAGAAATGAAAGCAATAATCTGTAAGATGAGAACTAATTTCTTTTTAATCTTAATTATATATACATAATATATTCATATTGCAGAAACCTGGAACCTTAATACGATGATAATCTTTATGCAAGAAACAAATTGAATGTGAAAGAAGGAACCAATCAATTTCCTGTTAAGGTAGTTTGTCATATTCGTATCGAGGTTCCATCCGTCGGCCTTATCACACCCGGGTTATTTAATTACACATCCATGTTGAATAACATGAAAGAAATATCCTCTGTCACGACAAAAGCGCATGCTGGCGACAGTTTCCGGCAGGTGGTTTTATAAGCGAACTGCTTTAGATAATACCTTTTTCCCCTGATAATTGATCGGAAACCTGGCCACTCTGTTCTCTAGTGTCTCCTGGTCGATAGTGTCGGCTATGATATCAAACAAACGCTAACCGCTTCTTCACCTTCTGGTTACAAAGTCCAAAAATTCAATGAAATATCTCCTATTTGCAGGTCTCCAGATCGTGAAGAGGATAATTAGCGATTTATAGCTTGCGTTGGAGAGTGGTCAGTGAAGACAAATCTGCTGTTGTCATCTTTTTTAAGTTCGTCGTCTTCGATCAATCTGTTCTGTAATCCGGTCTGAATTAGGCAGTATTGCTCCAATTAAAGCCGTGGCCACATAAGTGTATCTAGGAACACAGTCGCTCATCAGCGGATTGCTTGGCGCTGACAATATGCCATTCAAATACCAGAGGTCATAGGCGGCAATATGATTTTGGCTTCTGTGGCCAGTTATCGCCCCCTGTTGACCGTCGAGCCCTGAGTGGCAGCATATGATTGAATGCTTACTAGTTTTATTGTATTACTGGCGTAAATGAAATATATTATTACTGATAAAGTAATAGTATTCCCTCTCGGCTGGCATTGCTGTGTTGACAGTGTAATATACCAGTAGTCTAAACTGACAATACCAGAGGGCACCTGCCAAAGACATGTACCGTTCTGTATTGTACTGGAATACGTGTCAATAATACACAGACAATACATGTATGTTGGGCAGTCGACAGCCGGGGTGGAGTTGGTATTTATCATACCAACAATTATCTCAAATTGCACGTGTTACTGATGTTTATGGAGCTGACAGTGAGACGATGCTGGTCTACAAGGAACATACCTGAGATAGATAGCTGAAGTGACAGTCGGATCTCGTAGAAAATGTTCTGTCCGTAAAATCAACACGTTTTATTCTGTAACTGTAACTCGCAGACTTTTTTCGGTTGAAACTTAAATGAGAATTTTTTTTTTAACTTTCAAATCCACCCGTTCTCATTTCGTATGTTTCTCAATGATTAACCTCATCGGCCTGTAATCTGACGAATTCACCATCACTATCAATGAATTGATGGGGTAGCATATCGCCACAATGTCTTGAGTGATTCTACTTTCGTGCTTTCTTGATGAAAACAATTGAGAAATGCATGGTTTGTATCATGATCTCCTAAGAAAGTATAATATTTCCTCGTGCTACATAAAGTTGGGTGGTCGTTAAACTTACCCGATGGTTCGATTATCACCACAACTCATTTTCAGTATGTTGCCAGGGTAGGGCCCAGATTTACATAGCGTGAGTCTAATATACTTTTCATCCATCTACAGTATATGGTAAACGTGTGTATATTACCTTATAAGGAAATGTCTTTCATATGAAACAAAAAGTAATGACTTCTATGCGATAGTATATTTCGAATTGTCGAACCTTGTGTACCACACTCATATTAATATATATATAACACAGGTCTCTACCACCGGATCGTGATGATACAATAGTTAGTTTGTCTGTCTCATGTAATCACACAAAGTTTTGTGATCGAAAACATATCCTCAAACTACCCGTTCTCATTTCCCAAGTGATATAGATTTCTTGGTGTTTGTATGATATGTGATATGGTGTGTTGCAATCTTTACATGTCCATTTAAGCATTGAACTGTTACCAAATGGTAGTATACAGTCGATATGAATACAATTTGGGTGACAGATAAATAGAATGTCGCCCGTTAGGGCGACATGAAATATTTATCTGTCACCCAAATTGTATTCATATCGACTGTATACTACCATTTGGTAACAGTTCAATGCTTATATTTACATTCATAATTTTTTTTATTTACTGTAGCTTAAGACGCGTTTGAATTTGCCGCTTCCCCTATCACTGACGTCATCAGGTTCAAATACCGGAACAGCCGAAATTTCCAGAAGGATTAACATAGTCCCTCATTTCGTTATTAATACCAAACACATACAATGGTTTTGCACAAATTTGGCTTTATTTTCTATTTCATATACGTTTGTTGATATCGCCAAATTATTCACAATTGCATAATTTCTGATTGTTTAAAATCCAAGCCGTTTTTCGGCGCAATGCTATACGGTTAAAATTTAGAAGTGATGCGGCTTTGATCGGGTATTGCACAGGACTGACTCGATTCCTCGGAAATACTTCAGATTCTGTCGACTGGATTTACATTATTTTCAGAAGAATATCAGTTCTTAAATTCTAAATGAAAGTCGTCTTGACAGTAGGTGAAAACGATTCCAACGATATTTCGTTCGAAACAGATTCAAGTCTAACCAGTCGCATCTTAGCGGACGATTTTCAACTTCACAGGGACTCGATTTTGTAAGGTAGGCCTTTAACATCAGTGAATAACCACAAAACTAAAATCCAATATACATTGTACATACACAACCGGAAACCATGTCGATGCTCCCGAATTTTCACAAGATTTTTATTTTATTATTTTTTATAAATACTGGACTTTTAATGTTGTCGTGTCTTACATTTCTGAAAATTCGGAAACGAGTCCCTGTGAGTGTGACGACATTGACAATTTGATAATTCTTAGATAAAAAACGGCGCTTATAGTTATTTTGTGTTGACTACATTTTGTTTTAATTTTAAAATATTACTCTCATAACTTGTGAAGTTGCTTTATTTTTTGTGTTGTGGATAATAATTGCTAGTATTCGAAATCTCTCCAGGCCGAAAGTAACTGGCGCCATTGTTTTGACCAGCAACACCTGGGGCTGTATTCCTACTCTGACCGAATCACTGTAAATTGTAGTATACAGTCTCATGAATACAATTTGGTTTACTAACGATATATAGGCAAATGCAACACAGAATGTAAATATAGTCAGATGTAACGATATATCCATGCATTTTACCCTATATAAACATGCGAATGGTAACAACCCTTGTATGACAGCATGCCATTAAAAGCTATGACCCTATTCGATCCACTGTAAACAATAACAGATGTTATGAGATATTTCTGTTTATATGATTATAAAAACGTTTGTGTTATCTTATATTTGAATATATGATATTTAAGGATGGTTTCTTTTAGATAAAATATAACATTTTATATCTCTTTCGAATCTTATGTATCTTATCAATTTAAGCTCATATCTTTTGAAAAAATATATGCAAAATCTTTAAAAGGAAATATGTGATCAAATAAGGATCACTTTCGACAAATGCGATATTTTAGTGTATATTTAATTTCCTTGGAGCTATCCATCAAAGCAATAAAGCTATATTGTTAAAATTCTGATATCTCTATTAAATGTTGAAAAAGACAATTTTATTATAGATGCAATTATGAATATTTTTACCTCATTTTAAGATAAATCAGTCACTTTAACACCTTCTTGGTAATGAATGGTTTCCAATGTAGCACGGCTCGGGGCGTCAATACCACTAAACAGAACACGTTTTACCATAACATTGATTGCCAGTGAAAAATAGCATTAGTGTATTACCAACTCCGGATAAATGTCACATAGACTAGAAGACATTAGTTTTAAAATGAACGTCTTTTTAATGACCCCGAGCTTGCAATGGGGACATTCTCACAATAAAACACGCGTACTGGATGTGACGTTTGTTGTTATGAACTTCCTTGGTGTTTCAATGACCATGATGTAAGTATGGGGTTATACAGCCCAGGAGATTTTACAGTCACTTGTTTATGTGGCACTAGGGCCTCCTTAACTCCGCCATGTCTGTTTCCAACAAGCCTAGTTGATCCAACATATATGGTATTGCTGTCTTCCCAACTGTTATAAATGCTAGGTCTAGTTTATGATGAGTTTGTGTATATCACGTTAAGTGGACATTTGTTATTGGGGTGGTTCTACCAACATCATAGTCACCGATGGAGTTTGTACATTGGCTTGTCGGAACCTCTTTGATTGATGTCATTCGTAACACCTCTAACTCAGCCATTGCAATAATAGTGTGGGTTATAAACTATCGAAAGGGTGCACATTACGAATCATACATATCCTATTCCACAGATATTGGTTGAACACAATAAACTACCAATGAATGTCTGAAACTAATGTACGCTATTACTTGTTTTATGAAAGAGATGTGGAATTTCATTTGTATGATTGATTTCAAACTTCACACGTACAAATGTATATATTCTTTGAACAGCTGCTCAATAATATCGTAGGTCTATGGATAGGTTTTGTTAAAATTGATTGAAGATTTCATAAATACCCATGTTGATGTCTAAAGTGTAAGACAAAAGATACGAAACTAACGCGCACATTATACTAACGGTGAATTCCGTATCCAATATGTACGTGACTGGTACTAACGTTCGTGTCGATCATTAGTCGTTCCCCGATGTTACATCTACATATGATCAATTCGAACACTGGTGTGCTCGATTTCCCATCGCCATTAAACGCTTAATGCCTTTACCAACGGTAACCATGAGAAACCCCATCGTGCCGAGCTGTCCACGATGGAGAAGATGGCACAGCTCGTATCCACAAAGCTTTGCTTTACTTCATTCATTAAAATGGAGATGACTAGTAGCTGGTGCGTGGTTTGATATACAACATTAAGATTCTTGAGCATGTCAGTTATCTAAGAATTCCAATTGTATAGTTACTTTTTTATATCAATTCTAAATCAAATTATATTCGAAGTATATTTGACATTGTGTTTTTGCCATCCGGATTCCAACAAACCCTATTGTAGTGGACCTCCTGTCATAAGTCAATAACAATCGCGGCCAGAACATATTCTTATAGCTGTATCGCCCCATATTTGCTGTATAAAACCTAGATGTAATGTACTTTCTGTCCATAAATCAAAATTCGTTTTTAATTTCGATCTAAAGGAAAGAGGGCTTGATCGAATTAGATACACTCTCCTGCTCCAATTTATCATTTAGACGTTAATTCGTCCCGGACTCTATTTCCATTTGAGGATAAATGCGTACGCGCTGGTCTAACACTACTCTAGACGGGAAATGTGGTGTCAACTAGGAACTACATCAATTGTCACGTGATGGGATTACAGACGCCTGACTGATGCTCAGATTATACAATATGTGGTAGGTGATACACGATGTTGTGCCATAGGGAATCCAAGCGATGTTTTTATATTGGGGTCGGATACACGGTGTTGTAGCCATGGGAGCCGTAGTGATGTTTTTATACTGGGGTCGGATACACGGTGTTGTAGTCATGTGAGCCGTAGTGATGTTTTTATACTGGGGTCGGATACACGGTGTTGTAGCCATGGGAGCCCTAGTGATGTTTTTATACTGGGGTCGGATACACGGTGTTGTAGCCATGGGAGCCCTAGTGATGTTTTTATATTGGGGTCTGATACACGGTGTTGTAGCCATGGGAGCCCAAGTGATGTTTTTATATTGGGGTCTGATACACGGTGTTGTAGCCATGGGATCAGGTGATGTTTTTATATTGGGGTCTGATACACGGTATTGTAGCCATGGGAGCCCAAGTGATGTTTTTATTTTTGTACTGGGTTCTGATACATGACGTTACAGTCATGAAGAACCTAACGATGTTTTTTTTTTGTATTCGTGTCTGATACACGGTGTTGTAGTCATGGAGATCCCTAGTGATATTTTTGTATTGGAGTCTGATACACGGTGTTGTAGTCATGGAGATATCTGGAGATGTTTTGACTGGGTTCCGATACACGGTGTTGTAGTCATGGAGATCCATGGCGAAGTTTTTGTACTTGGTTCTGATATTCACGGCCTTCTAGGTTCGAACGCGGGCAAATGTTACCGCGACATAAAGGTAGGACTATAATGTTTGGTTTACGAAATATATAGTTAACATAGAGAATCATTGTAGATATTATTTCCACTTTACAAGATGAAGGTATGGCACATTTTAAAGATTCCGTAACGAATCAAATGTAGTACTACGAACATGTTCAAGGTTATAATGTACTTACTGACTTTCCTCCAGGGGATGTAAGATACCCAGTAATCGAGGGTGTTTAAACTTCTCGAGAAGCTGGACGCCTTGTCGTAAAATCTCTGTTACTGTCTCCCTTCTCCTCGGTTTGTGGAGCTTGTCGGCAATCTTTTTCTCGAAGATACACACCGATGCTTCCTGTAAAAGTAAAAAAGAAACTATTGTAGAATGTTGGAATTTATTACTGATATATCGGTGTTTTCTGTGCATTCACTGGTGTGTGACGTGTTAACTTCTATTGTTTATTGGTTTGTATCGTATAACGTTCTAATTGTGTGTGATGTGATATCTTGTACTCATATGAGACGTATTACCTACTTATTGTTTGGTAGAGTGTGACATATTACCTTCTAATTGTTTACTGGATGTGACGTGTTCTGATTGTTTACTGGATGTGACGTGTTCTAATTGTTTACTAGGGTGTGACATGTTACCTACTAATTATTTACTGTTGTGTGACTTTTTACCTTTTAATTACAATGTATTTACTGTTGTGTGACATGTTACCGTCTTCGTGCCTACAGCGTTGATTTTTCTACTCCTAACTATTGATGTGAGGCTAAATCTGTATGTTCAAATCGTTTTATTTAATTACTTATTAAGCATGCATCTTATTGTACCAATACAATGGACTGCTCTTCAACGAAAAGGCAACGAAGACAAAGATGTGGCAGGCAACAGTCATAAATTCTGGTCATATAGAGAAACACCGATTCAGCCAAGAATAACAAAACGCCATTACCTAATTTATTATAGGCTAACGTTTAACGTGACGAAATGACCAAAGGTGATCATATCCATCTCTCACTTACAGGGGTTTATGAATGTTAAAAAAAAAAATACTGTCCTCATTCTTACGTTATAAAAAACAAAATACATTTTCTCTCAAATATTTATGGCCACATAATACGTTCCCATATCAACTTAACAGCTAATGCACATTGCCGGTAAAATGCCTAAATTCTTAATATCACAATTACATATATAGCTGGTAAGAATAAGCATAACCTTTAAATACGTCTTATATGTGACCAACTGTCGTCATAACTATCATTGGGGACGGTTAACATTAAACGTGTAAGGTTACAGTAAAATATCGTATAGACATGGTAAATAAGTAGGTATATGTTTGCCTTGTTTACCGACACCAACGGTTCTAATGTTAATATAAGACTAGACGACGTCATTTGGGATGGGCATCTGCCATTAAGAATACCTCATTGTTTTCAGTAAGATTTGTACACTATAATAACAATTAATCATTTCACTTGCTTACATGTTGTGTAAGTATGAAATGATAAACCAAATGATTACATATTAACGTTGATCACCAGCAAAAACAATGAAACATTGTTTTCCTTGACTGCTGAGACTGATGAATATAATTATAGTTTATCCAACTGTACATTGTAATGATGATCAGAAACGAGTACAGTTTTCATGGGGTTTTACCTCAGACATAGGTAAACATCTAATGGAATGGTAATTTGTACTAATTACCAATATTGTAAAGTACGTTATGTGTAGTGTTCTGTCTCTGTGTTTACATATTAACGTTGATCACCAGCAAAAACAATGAAACATTGTTTTCCTTGACTGCTGAGACTGATGAATATAATTATAGTTTATCCAACTGTACATTGTAATGATGATCAGAAACGAGTACAGTTTTCATGGGGTTTTACGTCAGACATAGGTAAACATCTAATGGAATGGTAATTTGTACTAATTACCAATATTGTAAAGTACGTTATGTGTAGTGTTCTGTCTCTGTGTTCTGTCTCTGTGTTCTGTCTCTGTGTACTGTCCCTGTGTTCTGTCCCTGTGTTCTGTCTCTGTGTTCTGTCCCTGTGTTCTGTCTCTGTGTTCTGTCCCTGTGTTCTATCTCTGTGTTCTGTCTCTGTGTTCTGTCTCTGTGTTCTATCTCTGTGTTCTGTCTCTGTGTTCTGTCTCTGTTCTGTCCCTGTGTTCTGTCCCTGTGTTCTGTCTCTCTGTTCTGTCCCTGTGTTCTGTCTCTGTGTTCTATCTCTGTGTTCTGTCTCTGTGTTCTATCTCTGTGTTCTGTCTCTGTGTTCTATCTCTGTGTTCTGTCTCTGTGTTCTATCTCTGTGTTCTGTCTCTGTGTCCTGTCTCTGTGTATTGTCTCTGTGTACTGTCCCTGTGTTCTGTCTCTGTGTTCTGTCCCTGTGTCCTGTCTCTGTGTTCTATCTCTGTGTCCTGTCTCTGTGTTCTGTCTCTGTGTTCTATCTCCGTGTTCTGTCTCTTTGTTCCGTCTCTGTGTACTGTCCCTGTGTTCTGTCTCTGTGTTCTGTCTGTGTTCTGTCCCTGTGTTCTGTCTCTGTGTTCTGTCTGTGTTCTGTCTCTGTGTTCTGTCTCTGTGTTCTGTCCCTGTGTTCTGTCTCTGTGTTCTGTCTCTGTGTTCTGTCCCTGTGTTCTGTCTCTGTGTTCTGTCTCTGTGTTCTGTCTCTGTGTTCTGTCCCTGTGTTCTGTCTCTGTGTTCTATCTCTGTGTTCTATCTCTGTGTTCTGTCTCTGTGTTCTGTCTCTGTGTTCTGTCTCTGTCTTCTCTCTCACATTGAGAGGTATGTTATCAACCTTACTTATAATAAAAAGACGGGTATTCAAATACACCTAGAAGTACATCTACAATAGTGTATGGTAAAACGGAGAGGAGGAAGTGTTACATTACGTATATATTTGGTGCACGTCGCATTTAAGCTGGGGCTATAAATGCAATAAAGCTATGTCCTACGTCAATATGATTAGGTTATGTAACCTCCACAGTTCCATTAGACCTATAGTGTACACCAGACTAGAACTTCACGTAAGAAGTAAGAATATACACTTTGTATATAGTTCAAATCCCCGCTACTCAGAGTCCGGTTAGAACGTATAGGTTGGTTAACCAAAGTTTCATAAAGATTGAAGGAAGAATCACAGTAATGATAAGCTATTCTTTAAAGACATCGTTCCCAAACTAATACACATATTATATATAATTGACCAAGTCGGAAAATGCCTGTCATGCAGAATAAAGAACTATAAGTCTATATATTATGCACTTATATTAATATATAGACATGGAGTCTGTTCATACCATACATATTACTTTGAAAATCGGCAAATCAGAAAATTCTAGATGTAATATTAGAATATTAAACAATACAATTATGTGTGTAGGTGTATTCAAGCACTGATCATTCTAACCTTTTACACTATTGGACATTTTTAACAAATGTGAGACATAAAATATGTATACTTGTTGCAAAATGTTCCAAGTTTAGAAATTGTCGGTCATGTCGCTAAGCGTTTGAGAGTATCTTTTGGAAGGCGACTTATGGTTAACCAGGGCGTTCATCACAACACGAGAATACAATAGCATCATATATAGACTGACGGTCGTTTTCGTAGCAGAAGTGACCACTTTGCCAGCTAGATATATAATTGCCATTGTTGGAAAATATATATTTTGGACAACATGCACGTACTTGGTATATAGAGATACTCATTTATACATTTTACAAAAGACTGGAAGTCTAGGAATGTGTTTGCTGTCTGTGTAGGTATGCGTGTACACAAGCGATGCATGCAGTCATTTAACAATGTAGTTTCACCAGAACTATATTAACTGTACTGTTGGACTCCAAGGAATATCGCAATGCCAGCGGCCATGATTTCACCGGAATGACAAAAATCGTTTTCTTTCCTGGCAACGAATGATTATCCTGAAATCAGATTTGTCGTGGACGTGTGGAATCTCGTGAGATTCAAGTGGTATGTTTGTCAATATACGATACCAATGATAATGAAAACGTCAGGACTGCTTCCAGCTATTTCTCCAATATCCGGGGAAACAGAATTGTATTTGTGAGACACTCAGAGATAATGTCATATATTGTCTGTGACATTGAAATCAAAATAGACTACCGGAAATGTGTGACACAATGACAAATATAATTATCTTCATAAAGTGATACCTCCCGACACAAATACACTCTTTGGTGTGTGTTATGTTAGGAACATGATGTATTGCTGATGAAGGGTGACCGGTGTATATTAAGACACATTATACATCATAAACAAATATACTTCCGTATAAACCTCCTACTATTTGTATGACGTTAACAAATTAAATACACGATCTTATCAAAGCAATCCAACAGTTACCATTCAATATGTCATCTTGGAGAGCCGCCATTCCTCAATGAATAGGTCACTGGTGATGGTTGGCATACGCTATTTGTCTGGCGAATACACCAATAAAATATATTGTTCTTATGTCTCTAAGATCAAATCGTGTCTGGTTTTCAACGATAGTGTGGCTTGTATGTTATTTAACCTATGGAACGGTGTCTTTTTTATTTAAGCAAACAATAAAAGGATCTATTTTGATTATGTTGCCCCCTTGTTGCGTGTATAAACCTACACAGTATTGTTGTATCCTATACAAATTCTTAAGCAACCTGTTGATCTCTGCTGAATAGTTCGCTTAAATTGTGTCGGTGATGACTAGATCACCTGTTGGCCGAACTATGTTACCCAAAGAATTGTCACGGCTGTGACGTTCGATGTGATGGTACTATTAAGAAGTCCGCCAGAGGCCCTATCTTTTCTGGACAAAGAATATCAAAAGTGTCGTTTGTTATTAATGATAATTCAGCTACCAATCGATGTTCCCCTTTTAGCACTTTTCGGAATATAGATAAGGCTTACCGATCCCGTTGACCCTCTTCAGATCACAGAACACGGTATGACATACGCACATTCAAATTTGAAATGTTATTTTATCAAATCAATGCATAAGCTTTAAAACGATGTTTACAGTAATCCTCAAACTAGGATGGGAGCTTTTCCCTGTTAAACACTTTACACGGGGCATACGAGGGAAAGCCAATGGCGTTTTTTTTACAAATATCATTCATTTATAATTGGCTGTGCCACTGCCCCTTTTTTAGGGCGGGTCCCTGATACCAAGTAAAAATCAATTAGTAGGTGGCCTTCTCAATTTTATAACCGTACATCAGAGTCTCACTGTTAGATGTTAGTGAGGCAATGGACAAATCAAGTCAGCTAAGCTGTGCTATAAAGAAAGGCTCTTAAAAAGTTTATAACCACAAGCTTTTCACTTTCGTGGAAACGACATTTGCAGTAGAACAGATTGAGGCCCTCCAAAGAATGCTTCCAATTACAAAATTAAACTCTATTACTACCCAGACTAAGATGGCAACACTGCAACAATAACAAAGGCAGGATAAGTGTAGGCGAAAAACATGAATAAGGAAGGGTACATGAGGTTACCAGATATTGTTCAAGGAATCAACAGTTATTCTAGCCAGATAATTTTCCAACATCAGACAATGCCACATCCTTGAACTCGTTGTAATATGGAAAGGAACGCATTCTTCAAACGGATTTTTCCCGCCGAATATGCAAAACATAAATGCGGTAAACAACTTGTCGTCCTTTTACATGAGTCCATTTCATCATTAAAATTTCTATTATTGATTAATATATTGTATGTTATTGCGTTTGTAGATATCAAATGATGCTGTTCACCGTTTGTACGTAATGATTAAGTCGCTAATGAGGTGAGCGGATGTTAAACATTGGATCCTCATTAGGTTATTAGGAATGTGATATCAAAAGCACGCTTGTACTATTATAAACAAGTAGCGGAAGCCAATGTCAATCGATCACCCTCAGGACAGTTTCATAAACACTTGCATAATTCGTGGTCAGTGACTCCTCTAGTAGTATTAGTCAATCTCGTCTCATTCAACTTGTGATTCTCATATCAAGCAGATTACAGACAATTTGGCCAGGATGACTATTTATAGCATCGTTTTCAATCCTACTTCCTCGTAATTATGACACGCAGATATACGTATTGTAATCGTAATTACAGGGGAAGTCATAACATGGTATGGAAAGAATAATCTCCTAATGTTTCACAAACCAGTTTCCATAGTTATTTGCAATCGTGTATTTTAAGGTTGTAAATTTCACACCTGTGTATGTTACAATCGTATATTTTAAGGTTGTATATTTCACACCTGTGTATGTTACAATCGTATATTTTAAGATTGTATATTTTACACCTGTGTATGTTATAATCGTGTATTTTAAGGTTGTAAATTTCACACCTGTGTATGTTACAATCGTATATTTTAAGGTTGTATATTTTACACCTGTGTATGTTACAATCGTATATTTTAAGATTGTATATTTTACACCTGTGTATGTTACAATCGTGTATTTTAAGGTTGTAAATTTTACACCTGTGTATGTTACAATCGTGTATTTTAAGGTTGTATATTTTACACCTGTGTTTTTTTAACAATGCTATGTTTATACGTGTTTGCTTTTCTTGTTTTTCACCGGTATGTTTTCGAATCCTTTTTATATATGCTTATACCTTTACGTTTTTTACCAATGAATCAATTTTACATTCTTGTATATTCTTGTACATCCAGGTTTCTATTGGAATGTACCCTTCTAGTTAACTGTGATCTGTAAGAACATAGTGCATGCCGACGGGGTCTGATCTCCACCACTAAAGACTTCATTTTGTGCTCATGTAGGTTCTTCCGAGAGTTTGTTACTGATAAAATCAGCACGCGATGGAAGGAGATGGCGTGTTTTGTCAGACTAGATTGGATCTAATCGTTGATAGTACAGACCAATCAGTAGCACAGAAAGTATTGGGAGGAATCTGTCCCTCATCATATCACTTTGGAGCTTGATGACGTGCAGAACAGCTCCACCTAATGTACGGCAAATTTCAAAAGCTAAATCTTGTCAAAACATTTGACATTCAAATTACGCTAGCTGAGATTAGAATTAGAATAGCATTAGATATCGGATAAAAAAGTGAAATTCCATGCTAAAATGATACCGGCTTTTGTCAGGATCAATTGTTGTCATGTTTCATTAAGTTTGAGTGTAGCGAAGGTTTAAATCACCCTAGAAATGTAACAGCTAGCTCACCATTATTGGAGGTGACGCATTACTGTAACGTAGAGTTTGAAGTGAATACTCAGTGACATGGTGTACCTCTAGAGACTATCAAACCAATTAACTATCAAAATATATCGACCATAGTTACCTGTTCGAAATAATGAATTGCGTTTCCTTCCCATAGCGCACGATTGTGCGACAGTTAATTTTTTTTATTGAGGCCAGAATCCCGTACAGCGAACTTTTTTCTGCATGAATATTAAAATTGAGATCTTTATTTACAATTTTTTTTTGTATTTTCATTAAAAAAAGGATCGTTCGTCATCTTTCTCAAACCATTTTGGTAAATGTTTTAAAGATAATGCTAATATTTTATTTGCTCCTGTCCGTTTTTTTCAAGGTATATTTGTGTATTTTATTCGATATAGTAGATATTATGACAAGTCATTTCACAATAAGGCCAGATTCATTGAAGGATCAAATCCCTTATTTTGTATTGTATATTTGTCGTTCTTAATAGTTCTATTCTTTACTTGTCATTTGCTGGAACGATTAAGAGGTTATTGGTTTAGAAACAGATACTGTATGCAATTGAGGATATGGCGTATTTTAAACCGTTCAATCCACTCTTTATGAAAATACGATCAATTACAATAATCTTTTAATTCTCTATTTCAATGTTCAAATCCTGGATGTTTTCTTTTT